>NC_086447.1:54051122-54651122 GCF_028390025.1 Pseudophryne corroboree | reverse complement strand
CGACTGCCTTCTGAGTACATTTAATTAGTTTTTAATATTGTTCAAATTAGAGGTTTCCGGAACCTCAGTTTTATATGATTACTGCATTGTGGTCTTGTTTATTTTTATGTGTTATATGTTGTTAATTTATGTATTAAATTGGTTTATTTTTATCATTGTGTCCATCAATTGGTATAGAGCGCCCACCTGGTAATTTTCCATAATTGTTTTGTTCTTGAGGAGGCCGGCTACCTCCTTACCAGGTGGCAGCTAATCCCAGGGTGCACACACACACAGGCCTGCCAGCGCCATCATTACCTCTACTCTTTTTTCTGCTTTATTTTTACACTGCAATTTAGATTGCAGATTGAACACACCACGCCCAAATCTAACTCTCTCTGCACATGTTACATCTGCCCCACCTGCAGTGCACATGGGTGGTCATTCCGAGTTGTTCGCTCTGTATTTTTTTCTCGCAACGGAGCGATTAGTCGCTAATGCGCATGCGCAATGTCCGCAGTGCGACTGCGCCAAGTAAATTTGCAATGCAGTTAGGAATTTTACTCACGGCATTACGAGGTATTTTCTTCGTTCTGGTGATCGTAATGTGATTGACAGGAAGTGGGTGTTTCTGGGCGGAAACTGGCCGTTTTATGGGTGTGTGTGAAAAAACGCTGCCGTTTCTGGGAAAAACGCGGGAGTGGCTGGAGAAACGGAGGAGTGTCTGGGCGAACGCTGGGTGTGTTTGTGACGTCAAACCAGGAACGACAAGCACTGAACTGATCGCAGATGCCGAGTAAGTCTGGAGCTACTCAGAAACTGCTAAGAAGTGTCTATTCGCAATTCTGCTAATATTTCGTTCGCAATTCTGCTATGCTAAGATACACTCCCAGTAGGCGGCGGCTTAGCGTGTGCAATGCTGCTTAAAGCAGCTTGCGAGCGAACAACTCGGAATGAGGGCCATGGTTTTGCCCAACTGCTAACAAAGTTCCTGCTGCGATCAGCTCAGAATTACCCCCGTTGTCGTATATGACTCTTTCCTGCTTGCAGCATGTGCAATAGATATGAAAGGACCAAGAGACCCCATGCAGAGACGGTCCTAGGCATAGGTAAACTAGGGAAATGCCTAGGGCTGGCTTAGCTTGACATTGGGCAGCCGTGGTTTATGGGGCATTTGATGGCTCTTGACTGCCACTATTACACTGTGCGTGCAGCAGCGACATCCGCCCCTCCCTCTGGGAGTCTCAGTCTCACCGGGTGCCATTGCCGGCCGTTATGTCGCCCTGCATGGCATTATGGGAGCAGCCAGAGCCGGCCCTAACCAATATGAATCCCTAGGCAAGATTTTGGCTGGTGCCCCCTAGCACCACCGCTGGTTCCACCTCTGACCTTGCACCTCTTTACCAGCACCATCACCCCTCATCCATAGCAGTCCTTATTTTGGTGTTTGTCCCCCCTATATTTTAAATAGGAATAGCTTGCACATTTGGCGCACAGCCCCAAAAGGGGTGTGTTTTTGCTGGCAAAGGGCATGGCCACACAATAGTAACCCCAATTCCAATTACACCACACAGTACTGCAACTTTATTCACATTTGATCATGCGATAGTGTCCATAATTCCTATTACATCCCACAGTAGTATCACTTTACCTTATAAACGTTACTCCTCACAGTAGAGCCTCTTATTCACATTACATCACACTGAATTGCTCGTTATTCACATTACACCACACCCTATTGCTCTTTATTCACATTAGATGACACAGTAGTGCCCTTTCTATAAGCAACGCCACATACTGTAGTAGAGCACCTTATACACATAATTCCACACATTAGTAATGCATTTATACACATTGTCCCTCATTCCGAGTTGTTCGCTCGCTAGCTGCTTTTAGCAGCATTGCACACGCTAAGCCGCCGCCTACTGGGAGTGTATCTTAGCATAGCAGAATTGCGAACGAAAGATTCTCAAAATTGCGAATAGAAAATTCTAAGCAGTTTCTGAGTAGCTCGACACTTACTCTGCCACTGCGATCAGTTCAGTCAGTTTCGTTCCTGGTTTGACGTCACAAACACGCCCAGCGTTCGCCCAGACACTCCCCCGTTTCTCCAGCCACTCCCGCGTTTTTCACAGAAACGGTAGCGTTTTTCCACACACTCCCATAAAACGGCCAGTTTCCGCCCAGAAACACCCACTTCCTGTCAATCACACAACAATCACCAGAACGAAGAAAAAACCTTGTAATGCCGTGAGTAAAATACCAAACTTCTTAGCAAATTTACTTGGCGCAGTCTCAGTGCGAACATTGCGCATGCGCAATAAGCGGAAAATCGCTGCGATGCGAAGAAAAAGAACGAGCGAACAACTCGGAATGAGGGCCATAATTCCACACAGTAATGCCCCTTACACATATGAGAAACATTATTAATGTCCTTATAAACATAATGAGCCTTTATGACAACCTTTATTAATGCCCTTTTACACATAATGTCCCTTACAGATATGCCGCACATGATTATACACATTACAAATGTAGTGCCCCTTACATATACTGTACGGTGCACATTAATGCCCTTATACACATAATGACACACATAGTGCCACCTACACATGCTGCACATTATTATAATGATACACATACAGTAGTACCCTGTTATACATATGCCGCACATTATTAATGCCCTTATACACATAATGACACACATAGTGCCACCTACACATTTGCTGCACATTATTAGTGCCCCTTTACACATAATGACACACATACAGTAGTACCCTGTTATACATATGCCGCACATTATTAATGCCCTTATACACATAATGACACACATAGTGCCCCTTACACATATGAGACACATTAATGTCCTTATAAACATAACGCACCTTACACATTATGACAACCTTTATTAATGCCCTTTTACACATAATGTCTCTTACACATATGCCGCACATTATTAATGCCCTTATACACATAATGACACACACAGTGCCCCTTACACATTTGCTGCACATTATTAGTGCCCCTATACACATAATGACACACATACAGTAGTACCCTGTTACACATATGCCGCACATTATTAATGCCCTTATACACATAATGACACACACAGTGCCCCTTACACATATGTTGCACATTATTAATGCATTTTTACATGACACACATAATGCTCCTTACACATATTCTGAACACTACTGCACAACCAACCCACTCACATGCACACAGCACTCACACTGCCACTAACACTGTGACCTCTGCCTCTGCTTGGATACAGATGTGTCCTCATAAATCTTGCTTCAATGCTAACGTCGGTCACCTTTTTTTTAATGAAAATGCATGTTATTTGCATTGCTATGTGGCTAGGATGCACAAGCAGCTTCTGTTGATTAAAATGATATGCAGCATACCTATATACTGTGTGAGACTGTGACTGTATCTGCATATGAAATGCTACACACAGAATATAGGCATGCCGCATATCATTTTAATCAGCAGAAGCTGCTGATGCCCCTAGGCATATCAAATGCCCCAGGCAATTGCCTAGTTTGCCTATGCCTATGGCCGGCTCTGGGAGCGGCCGCTGGGGAGAGAGGACGGTGGACTGGAGGAGTAAAAGAAGCTCTCACCCATGTGCTGCAGCCTGAGCCAGCCAACCAGAACTAGCGGGCTGGGGGCACCAGCCAAAATCTTACCTACGGCACCAAATTCATTAGGGCCGGCTCTGGGCCCTCATGAATGAATGAACAGCTTATCCCTGCCAGCATCATCAATTCAGTGAATTCTGATTAATATGAAAAAATATATATATTTGCCCCCCATTTTAAATGCTGAAAATAAATATGGTGCCACAAGAAAACAGCTGATTGGTATCCAGCATAAAAAAAGTATACTTACAACACCTATGAAAACCCTTGGGACACATTTTTGTTGGCCAGTGTTATCAACAACAACAAAAAATCATCCTTATTACCTTGAAGAAGGTGCTAATTAATAGATAGGACATGTGGTCAGTAAATTGATTCTCCAGATGCAGGTAAATTGTCAAGTTAAACACAGATCTACATAAGTAAAGTTCATGCAAGTAACATATTTATTTTTTAACACCATTTGATGAATGTGCTATTTAAAAGCTGCACCACTTAGTTTTTTTGCAGCTTGTATCGTAAAGTTAATTGACGTAAGTGATGCTGATATAACCACAGCAACCAATCCCCATTATGTCACACAGTGTTTAAGGTGCCCCTGACATTTTGGCGCTCTCGGCAGGTCACCTAGTTCTCCTAATAGCTAAACTGTATCTGTCTTTCCCTTGTGACATCATCATCGGGTTCCTGATCGAATCACTTAGTGTTTGAAGTCTATCCTCCTAAAAGTCATAATTGCTGAAAAGATACTATGGAGTAGCAGTCATTAAAAAGAGTGGTCTTTTGGCCAAAGTGGGTCTTTTGGATTGATTGGGAGCAGAATTAGGGTGGGGCTTATTTTATCCTAATTTACATATATGAATGTTGGGATATGCAATCACATGCCATTTTCTCTGGCCCACCCTCTTGGTTTTTTTTAAGATCTTTTAAGTATTTTCCAGCCAAGTACCAGGACAGTAACACAGTAACTATTGGTGTACTTATAGGGGGTCATTCTGACCCGATTGCACGCTGCAGTTTATCGCAGCGGTGCGATCGGGCCGGAACTGCGAACGGGAGGGGGGGGGGGGGGGCGGGCCGCAGTAGCTGCGTGACGTCACACGCAGCCGCTGCGGGCCGGGGAGCGATGAGTAGCTCCCAGACAGCACATTAAAGCTGCGCTGGTCGGGAGCTACTCTTGAAGTGCAAAGGCATCGCCGCTGTGTGATGCCTTCGCACTTCTGCGGGGAGGGGGGGGGGGCAGCACTGTCATGCGGGGCGGGATAGCCCTGTGCTGGGCGTCCCCCCGCATGTCAGTGTGAATGATCGTAGCTGTGCTAAATTTAGCACAGCTACGATCATCTCGGAATGACCCCCATAGTTTACTGTATCTATTGCCCAAAAACATTCAACGTTTTCAAGTTAATTGTTCCTGAACCGCATGGTTGAAAGACTAGCTGTGTTGGATATATTTTCTTTTTGAATAAGGTTTATTATTGATCGATACAGTAAGGTTGCTGCACTCAGATAAGTTATTGATCTGTAATATGTTCCCAAGATTCTTCCTACTTAAAGGAAATTCATTAAAGTAACTGTTCATTGATCCATATCTATACATCACTGCCTGACCACAGATCAATAAAAGATAATTTTGCTTTAATGAATCAAAGGGGACGATAATTTGAATTGAAACCAACGTTCTGTTTTGTGCTGCACTCAAAAGTGATAGGAGATGAAAAAATTGCCTAAAATAGTAGAATATACTGTACAACATTATTAATCTTTCATACAGCAAAACAAAAACCTCAGGAATGCGATTTCAATTAACTGAATGAGTGATCTGAAGTCTACGACGCTTTGAAATGTAAATGGTTATTCACGGGAGTGGGGTTATCTGTTTAATAGGGTAACTGGTAGACTCATTAACGTGGGTGATGCAGGTAATTACACCACTGTTTAAAAAATCATGTTTACAGTCCTTATCTAACGCCTTATTGTAATATTGATTTAACTGCGGGTCTTCAGATGTGCACTTTAATGGCTCATAGGCCCTTATTTAACAGCTGCGAGTTGCAGGCATGGACGCGATTCCGGCGACTTAGCCTGTATTTTTAATGCGTCGATAATTTAAAAGGCAAAACCAGTTTGGCTTTGGTTTTAATCTTATTAATGGCTGATGTGTGCCTTGTGTGTGAGTCACAGAACCCATTAAAGTTAAAATAAGGGCAGAGAGAGAGGGAGAGAGAAATGGCATTATAATTGTCAGCTATTTATGGAAGTGATTGACCAATGGTAAACTATATGGTGGCATAGTAAGGCGGCCAGTAATTAACTGAGCCCTTCAATGCACCAACTCATACACAACGCATGCACTACGGGCTGAGACCACCCTGCGGGGGCCTTCATCACAAACTGTATCCAGCTCAACCTTGCTGCTGACCCTCCCTGTGAGCAATTCATATGTCAATCAAAGACAGATCAACTGTACCCTGGCTAATGGTAAGCCACTCTTTCCGGGCACAAAATAAATACATAGGGTAATTATAAATATAACGGAAGGTGCTACCATCCTGAGAATTGTAGTTCCACACAGAGAAAAAAAAAAAAAAAGAGAAAATGCAGATGCATTGCTAACCAGAATAATTATAATAAACTGCAATATAACTGTAAATTGAGGTGCTTAGCACAATTTTGGCTGAAAATATGGACCCACCAGCCACGATCATGTGACCTAATCAGGTGGGTCCCTAACACTAAGGTTCACTTTTAGGGCATAGGACCCCCCAGGCCATCACAAGCCACCCACCCCAAGGCATCACACTATGAATGGCCACAAATAGTACAATAGTCAACAACACGACCTAAAGTCATAATTAAAACGAAGGCAGGGAAAACATTATTCCACAAAAAGGCCTAAAGGGCCCCATACACTAGGACGATAATACCCGATTTCTTCCAATTTCGGGTATTCGGCCCGATATATCGGATGAAACCGGGCATTTTGGAGGCGTTTCCGATCCGATGCGCGTTCCCGTAAGCATCGGATCGGATCCTCCAGATTGAATGTGCTGCACATTCAATCTGGTCCGACCCCATAGGCATGGCTGGGATCGGCCAGGATCGCCCAAGATACATTGTATGCAAAAGGACATCATATGATGTATCTTGGGCGATCCTGCCACCCCGGGAGGCTGCAGGGGGTGATCGTCTGTGACGTGTCAGACGGACACGTTGCGGTAGTGTATGGTGCCCTTTAGATGGTATGCAGTCATCTAATCGACGGCCACTGTGTTGACATTCAGATTGTGGACAGTTATAATGCTGAAATGAATAAAATGTCAACACTGTAAATGACGACACCTGTAAAAAGTCGACAAAGTAAAAATGTTGACATCAGCATTAGGCTAAGGGGGGTAATTCTGAGTTGATCGCAGCAGCAAGTTTGTTAGCAAGTGGGCAAGACCATGTGCACTGCAGGGGGGGCAGATATAACATGTGCAGAGAGAGTTAGATTTGGGTGGGTTATTTTGTTTCTGTGCAGGGTAAATAATGGCTGCTCTACTTTTACACTGCAATTTAGATTTCAGTTTGAACACACCCCACCCAAATCTAACTCTCTCTGCACATGTTACATCTGCCCCACCTGCAGTGCACATGGTTTTGCCCAACTGCTAACAAATTTGCTGCTGCGATCAACTCAGAATTAGGCCCACGGTGTAGAGGGCAGGATTAGGGTTAGATTTACTGCAAGAAAGACACTGTCGACATTATGACCATGTCATCATGTTTTTGCCGACAAGGTAAATGTTGACACGATGAACATGTTGGCATATTCACTGACGGCATTATGATAATGTCTACGGGTTGACATTATGAATTACCTTTTTTTTCCAGCTCAATTTGATGTCATGTAAAAACTAAAAAGGGACATTTTTATGAATATTTTCAGATTCCTTAATGTGATCAGACACCTAGATATGACATTAGAAAAGCAGAATATTTCAGCGTTGACACCACTAGGTCTGTGGCCCCAAATCCACTGACGACCCAGCCAGCTGCCTCTGCTGCCTGCCCCATAATGCACGTACGTACACAAACGAAGAGCTTACTACCTTGATTTACTGACAGTTTCCTGGAACAGAAGATGATTAGACCGTAGAATAATTCATAAACCCGTTCGCTAAATCCTTCTGCCAAACACGTCCTGCGCTACTTCCCAGAGCGTTGGGAAAGCTGCCGCTTAGGTGGTCCAGATGGCTGGCCTGCATGGCTTCATCGCTGTGCAAAATATTTACATCCTCTCACATCAGCAGCTGAGGAGATTTGCACTTCCCCTTCCCTTTGGTGAATGTACACACAACAAAACCAGCACTTATCTTACTTATCATATCTATGTTTATATTTAAACAGTAATTCATATATAAAAATAACATGTGGCCATAATCCATAGACCCTACCAGCCATTCAAGATTCCAGGTTCAAAGATTTGCCCCTCTCACAGGGGTAAATTTACTAAGGTGGGAGATTTTTAGAAATGGTGATGTTGCCCATGGCAACCAATCAGATTCTACTTACCATTTATCAAGCTGCTTCTAGCAGATAGTAGATATAATCTGATTGGTTGCTATGGGCAACATCACCAGTTCTAAAAATCTCCCACCTTAGTAAATTTACCCCACAGTATTAATCATTCGCATATTAATATACAAGTCGGATGCCATCCTTACCATCCAATTTTAGGGGGGGGGGGTATTCAATTAGGGACGATTTTTTTTGGTTATACGGAAAAACAGCATTTCTGCTATATATTTGTTTAGGGCGAATGGGGATCGGCGAATCTACGTGTTTTCGTACATACGCCAGCGAAAACGCAGGCTGTTTTAGCCGATTTTGAGGGATTTTTCGCCAATGCCTTTTTTGCTAAAAAAAAAAAAAGTGAAAAGGTGAAAATGGGCGAAAACGGCCCCAATTGAATACACAGGGAGGGTGAGATAATTGAATACCCCCTAATTCAATAATAGTGTAGCCTATGCCGGGTCACCTCAGTTGCCTGCCCCTCACCTTCTCTGGTGAGGCATGGACATCAGGAAAGGTGTCTACTGTAACCTCCTCATACAGTAAGTGCTCCTACAGTACATAACATGCGTTTCCGGTATTACCTTCACAGTGCCCACAGACTGACCAGCCCAGCAGAATAGTGTCCTAGGCAATTGTTTTCTAATAACATAAGGTAGAGTGTAAACCTCTGAGGTTATTCCCAAAAAATCTGAGCCACCAAGCAGTAACTACGGCTCGTTGGCTCTACGTCGGCTTTTCCACGAAGCTTGCCAACTGGAGAGTTTGTACTTAATGAAATATTTGAGAATAATTATTAATGGTATATGTCAGCATCTAATTAAAATACCAAAAATTTTTTTTTTTTTTAACTGTTCAACAAAGTTAATGGGATAGTGAAGATTGAGCGTGGTTTAATGTTAGTCTAGTAAGGGTCATGGTGGGGGCTTGTGGACTTGTGCCATGAGCTAAAGCAGTGTCCTGTGGTAAAGGTGGAATAATATCACAGCTCGTATGCTTGCCGAAGGGGAGAGTTGGGCTGGGGTACCCCCACATACTAACAGCACAACGGACTGATGTGTGGGGGAGGGGGTGGGGGGGGGGGGCTGACTGATCTTCCTGTAGGGACAATGGGAAATATAAACTTCACATATACGTTTCCCCTATTGAGACACTTTGAGGTATCAATGCAATCACAGGCACATGTTATCTAGTCAGGTTAGGTATCAATGTAAAGAAAGCATTGTTTATATAAAAGTCATACATGACGGTCCGTGCTAATGTCCCCTACTTCCATCATTGATTTATGGCATAAACATGGCTCAATAAATCTGTATTAAGAGGAAAATAGAAACGTTAAAATGAATTAAGGAGATGGTTCTAACTCATTAGTAGGATACATTTTAAATGTGACGTTGCTACCGTTCGCATTGTGAGCTATTCCAGCGTTATATACATTTCATTTGCCGTCTGTCGAGATCCCGGCGTCCAGGATACCGACGCCAGAATTCCGACAGCTGACAAAGCCGGCTGCCAGAATACCGGTGAAACAGGGCTATTCTAACTTGTGCGTGTCCATGACATCCATACAGTGGGAATAGAACCTGTGGCGAGCGCAAGAAGCCCACAAAGGGACTCTTGGTGTTTGCCTCACTGCCGGCCGTCGGTAAGCTCCCACAATCCAGCACCAAGTCACGCGAAGCCCTCTACAGGGTCAGTCCCTAAGGGACAGAATGTGGGTATGCATCTGCATTTGCACTCAGCAGGCTAAAAGACACATTAGCGCAAAAGTAAATGTACCTCATATCTATTATCTACAGTTATTAAATAGCACTAATTATAATTATTTCTTGTTATTATTTTAATTGAATGAATCAACTAGAGTATCAGTCAGGGATGGACTGGCCCTCACGGGTACAGGGGAATTCCCCTTGTGAGCTACACTGCCTGAGGGCCCACACCTTCCTCTAGGTATCCGCTTCTAGACTGTGCACTTAAATTATACATTTTACATATGTTCCATTATACTAGGACTATGTAGTATTCTCTATAGCGCATTGCTGTTGTTAATCTGGTACATTATCATGCATGCACTAGCAGTATTTACTATATATATTTATTTATCACAGGGCCCAACAAATGCACTCTCTAAGCCAAACCCATGTGGTGGCTGACCACACCCACTCTGGAGACTGACCACACCCCAAAACATGGGCCTCTACGACTGCATTCCCCCGGTGGGCCCTTTATGCCCCCCAGTCCGACCCTTGTATCAGTGGACGGAGAAGCATGTAACCTAATAATAAACAGTATTCGCATTTCCCGCCTCAGGCAGCAGATATCTTGCGGTCAGGGCCACAGAGGGCAGCCTCGGGTGCAGCGGCTTCTTGGGGCCACCGCCCAGGCTGTGCAAATGCTTATTATTGTTCTGTTGTTTGGCATTGTTCCTGGCTGTGTACAGCAAGCCGCGCTACCATGTAATATCAGGAGCAGCAGTGATTGGGAGCAGGGAACCCTACTTTGGTGCCAAGGTGCCTGGCGCCCACCACCGCCTGGGCCAACCGCTGACCAACTGCCACCCAGTTACACCTCTTCAGCCAAAAGTGGACATGTGACGGCAGTGTCGGACTGGGGTATGTAGGGCCCACCAGGGGAATGCAGTGGTAGGGGCCCATGTTTAGGGGTGTGGCAAGTCTGCTGAGGTGGTGTGGCCTGCCACCTCATTGGTTTGACTAACCATTAGAGAGTGCAACGTCTGGGCCCCTTCATATATATATATACAGTAATTCAGCTGCTGCATGCATGATAATGTACCAGATTAATAACAGAGTAATAACAGCAATGCACTGTAGAAAATACACCATAGTCCAGTATAAGGTCCAGTATAAGGTAACATATGTATGATGTATAATTCAAGTGCACAGTCTGGAACCTGATCCTTAGAGCAGGAGGTGGGCCCCCAGGCAGTAGGGCCCACCGGTGGTTTCCCCTGTACCCCTGTGGGCCAGTCCAAGCCTGCGTGACGGAGCTGCATATGGCGCTGCATCGGCTGTAGATAGGGATGCATTGCTCTGGATAATGGATACTGAGGGGACATGCCCAAATCCGGGGAGGCCCATCAAAAAAAAATTTAAATTAGTTTTACCGGCGACATAAAGCATCTGGCCCGAGCTTTGCCGCTCCACTAAGCCAGGCCTGGGTAATTAGTTCCTGCTTCCCCCCTATCTGCGGCAAGTGTTGAAATTACCCCCATGCTGACATTCTTATGTTGACGCTTTGAATATAATATTAATATACCGCACCCCACGACTGCACGCTGTGGAGCGATGCTGTATAATGTGTATGTGCTCGTTTACGTTGGTGCGTGTCCAAGCTGTGATATATTGTCCCGGAATCCTCGCCGCCCAACATAAATACACCTGCCGCAGGCCGCGGGGCGGAACTGTACTGTAGGAGGAATGCATAGTCAGATACGTATAGATTTCTGCTGTATATTGCATCCCTTTCCTTGGCAGAGGAAATATTTGGACTAATAGCAGATTTGGGCGTAAAATGTGATAAAACTTCTTTATCAACAACAGAATGTTTTAATCTTCTTGTCAAAACTCCTTAGCAGCCAATGCTTCACAGTGGGTCTGACGCCAAGAAAAAAAATATTATACCATGAGCGTTCGCACCCACTGGCGTTAATGATTTGCGCTGTGCTAGCACTGATAATGCTACTACAATGCACGTGAATGGGTTTAACATAAGAACACATTGTTTTTAAAGACTTGGGGGGAGATGTATGAATGTGTGCGCAACGATCGGTAATTACGCGGGCTTGCTTCGCCCTTTATCGAGGTGAATCAGGACCACTACCCAACGGCACGTGTCTTCTAAGCAGTTGCGGAAGTGGCAGAGTGATAACTGCCCTGTCTGGCGAAGTGCAACTCCCTCTTGCAGCTGCATGGACCGGCGCTTGTAGGCAGTCTGCGTATGCACCGGTCAAAACTTCCTGCCGGTACCTGCAGCTAACTGAAAAAAAAAAAAAACTTTATTGTTTTTGTATGCACAATCCATGGCTGTCGGAACTGACAGTGATGTGTGGTGCCGCAATGACAGCTGCAGTTGTCGGGACAGTCAATACCACTGACCGTTCATAACTTGGCAAACCACTTTGGCGCCCTATCTAAGTTAACAAGCTAAAGGTGGGTACACACGGGTAGATATATCTGCCGATCAATTGAACGGCAGATATACCTATGGACGGATCGGGACAGTTCATCTGTCAATCACTGCCGGCTGCCGCAGCATGTGTACGCGCACACACGGTAGATATATTGGCCATCGGCTGTGCTGTAGGGCCAACGCGATACGTCTGTGAACGACGGAGTTCACAGACGTATCGCCCATACACACTGGCAGACGGACCCACAATATATCGGCCATTCAAGAGAACGGCCGATATATCGGCCAGTGTGTACCCACCTTAAGTCAACAAAGAAGTGGTGGTGGCTCAGCGGAAGGGGTGAGTGGGCAGGGCCATAGACAGCCTATGGCATTTTTATTCCCCTGTCAACTAGGCATGGTCATCGGTGTGCTCACCGGCGATGGTGAAACTGTGGGTGGCCATCAGTGGTAACAAACTATGCTATGGAAGACCATTAATGGTTTCACCCACCGATGGTCATCCTTGTTCTTTCACTGATTGGCCCACGGGCCAATCACAGCTTGGGGGCAAAGCTTCACGCATGTCGGGGGGAAGAGCTATGCTCTGTGTCCTGGCACCCATACAAAAAAAATAATAATAATATACCATCGATGGCGGGAGACCATTTGGTTCTCCCCCCAGTACTCGATCCCACATTTATATATTTATAAACAAAAATCCACTTATATGTCAACTATGTATATATATATATATATATATACAGTACCGTAACTAGACATTTTAGCGCTGTGTGCAAGAAATATCATCGGCGCCCCCCCCCTCCCCCCTTCATTCATATTTTGAATAAGGCAAAATATAGGAGTGAGGCTTCATGGGGAAGGGGCGTGGCCACAAAATAATACCAATTTATTGTCCGCTGCACAGTAGTCTCCATTATTCAAATTACACCGCACAGTAGCGCCCAGAGCCGTAACTAGACTTTTTGGTGCCTTATGCCATGGAATTGGCCCCCTCCTCATTTTTCCAATAGGGGCATAAGGTACATGCCTCATGGGGAAGGGGCATGACAAGATTGATACAAAGAGAAAGCTCATGTTATGATGCCCATTCCCACATTATATATACAGTATATATTACACACACATTTAACAAGAATCCTCTTTATACCACATTCATGCACTTAACTTGAGAGCTCGTTGTTATTCAGTTACAATACCCTTTATTAAATCCTGGGTATGTCAGTATTGAATATATTGCCATACCCAGGATTCAAACCTATAACCTGTTGAATTCTAATCACACACCCTACTCATTGAGCTATTTGATCCTACATTAAAACTATGAACACTATATGAAGCTACTGGTGCTTTGTATAAAAAAAATAATCAGCATTGCAACTGAGCAGATCTATGTAGTGTGCAGCCACACATCCAATCTCTTGCTGCCACACACTACATAGATCTGCTCAGCTGCAATGCTGAATATTTTTCACAAAGTACAAGGTAAGTTTGAAATAGTTAGAATTCTCTAGCTTATAATTCTCTAGCTTTCTATGCCAGGGCCAACAGCTCAATTAATAAATTGTCTGACTGCAATGCCACAGGCAATGGGTTTGAATCCCGGGTATGTCAGCATCTTGAAATGTAATAAAGGACAGTGTGACTGACTAACAAAGAAATCTCAAGTTGAGTTCATGAATGTTGTATTGGTATTAGAGACAGAATGGGTCAGGGTGGGAGACAGGGGCGGACAAGAGATGCTGGGTTTCACAAAGGGAGAAAGCTGCAAGTGAAAAGGAATGAAAATAGATAATTTACAAGTGCTACCAACAGCGCCCCCTATCTTGCAGCGCTATGTGCGGTGCCCCTTCCGCACACACCTAGTTACGGCCCTGTATATATATATATATATATATATATATATATATATATATGTGTATAAATATTGATAAGCCAAACCACTCTTGCTCCTCCACGTGCCACTGTCATAGCAATCAAATCATGCCCCTTTTCTCCACCCCTGATGAACAGCAGACCTCAGATTACTGTGGGATGGCCAAATCAGATGATTACAACTCAGAATCCCCCTTAAGTGTGCCACTGCTAGAACAATCAGCGTGGCAGGGCACATTATCCTGGATAAAGAGGCCACTTCAACCGGAAAGTACCATTACCAATAAGAGATGTTCTACAACAATGTTTCAGTAGGTACAGTAAGTGGCCTGCGTAAAATTTACTTCCACATGGATGACCGAGGTTTCCCAGTGGTACATCTACAATGCATCCTGGTGCCATCTCTTGCCTCAATAAAGGTACCCAGGAGTCCGCTTGTTTTCTATGGCGTAAATGGGCTTCTGCCAAATGCTGACAACTGCGGAATAATCCTGAAAAATGCTAAATTTTCACCACCTGAATCTATATTTCCATAGGAAACAGAATATGCGGTGCAGTACGGATGGTGTAATGGTTAGTATTACTACCTCACAGCACTGAGGTCATGGGTTCGATTCCCACCATGACCCTAACTGTGTGGAGTTTGTATATTCTCCCCGTACTTCAGTGGGTTTCCTCCGGGTACTCCAATTTCCTCCCACAATCCAAAAATATACTGGTAGGTTAATTGGATCCCAACAAAATTAACCCTAGCGTGAATGTGTGTGTACATGTGATAGGGAATATAGAGTGTAAGCTCCACTGCGGCAGGGACTGATGTGAATGGGCAAATATTCTCTGTAAAGCGCTGCGGAGTATGTGTGCGCTATATAAATAACCGGTAATAAATAAATAATATATGTAATTAGGTCCAGGAGCGCCGCTAGGCCGCAGTGACTTGTGATGTAATTAGGTCCAGGAGCGCCCCTAGGCCGCAGTGACTTGTGATGTAAGTAGGTCCAGGAGCGCCGCTAGCCCGCAGTGACTTATGATGTAATTAGGTCCAGTAGCGCCGCTAGCCCACAGTGACTTGTGATGTAATTAGGTCCAGTAGCGCCGCTAGCCCACAGTGACTTGTGATGTAATTAGGTCCAGTAGCGCCGCTAGCCCGCAGTGACTTGTGATGTAATTAGGTCCAGTTGCGCCGCTAGCCCGCAGTGACTTGTGATGTAAGTAGGTCCAGGAGCGCCGCTAGCCCGCAGTGACTTGTGATGTAATTAGGTCCAGTAGCGCCGCTAGCCCACAGTGACTTGTAATGGCCACGGGACCGCCTAGCTCCGTGTCAGTGTCCTCTCTGTGAACGCTGAAGCCCAGTAATCACTGTCTGATTTATAAGGAAAACAATGAGCAATTTGCGGCTGGTTGGGGTACATGTGTCATTATGTTTGTCAGGCCGATATCACTTCTCATCATAACAAATATGCAGCAGTAATGAGCAGATCTGATTAAGCAATTCAGATAAATAAATGAACTCCTCGCAGCGCCCGTCACACTGTGTGTACTTTGGCTGTTCCGTTCTGGAGCGTATGGAATGCTTCCTGGAATGTTTTTTTGATAACTGTGGGAGAGAATCTATATCCCAGACCTGCCACCAGTATTTCATGATTTATCCTAGAAAGGCCTTTAAAAAACCCTTTTAAAACATCTGTAAAACTCCACTTTATCCGTTCAGCGCAATAAAAATAAACTCGGCTCAGTGGATAATTGTGGAACTGCTGCACTAGAGACCGCGTGACGCTCTTCTGGAGGGTCCAAACCACCTGACGCAGAATAAAGGGGCAAGTGATATTCTTGTTATCACTCATTACCAATGATAAATGGTGCCCCAGCCAATCAGCTCCCAACTGTCTTGTGTTTGAAGAAGGACAGGAGCTGATTGGCTGAAGCACTATTTATTATGCTTAATGAGTGATAACAAGAATATCACTCATTGTTAAATCTTCCCCATAATACTGGAAAAACCTTCACTGCTAAATCATATTGCATAAGTAGAGTTTTAGGGGTAAATTTACTAAGGTGGGAGTTTTTTTTTTTTAGAACTGGTGATGTTGCTCATAGCAACCAATCAGATTCTACTTAGCATTTATCTAGCTGCTTCTAGAAGATAATAGATAAAATCTGATTGGTTGCTAGGGGCAACATCACCAGTTCTAAAAAAAACTCCCACCTTAGTAAATGTACCCCTTAGAGAGGGCTTCCAAAACTGTCTCTCTATATTGCCACTCCACCAGGGGTGTAGGGACAGAGTATAAGTTACTTGTAGCTCCGTATCCTCAATGGCCGATGAAATTCCTGTTACACCACACTATTAATTACAGATCACAGAGGTGCACACACAACACACAGTTCACACAGATGAGCGATTATTAGCTACTGTGCATGCCCAAATTACTGTGGGAACCACTAGGGGGCATGCATTACCCCAAATGCGCTATTGTGAGAGGTAATGTGATGGGTGCTCCTGGGGCGGTGTCTGGGAGGTTGCCTGAAGTGAACGCACAAAAATACACCTCCTGGGCGTATTCTGAGAGTGATGCGGAAGAGTCACTGCAAGAGGTCTTCGTTGTCAGACGCATAGCTGCTACCTCAGAGGCCATATACAGGCGGGGGTACCATAGGCAGGTGCAAGGCGATGGTGGACTGTCTGGAACCACTGGTGATGATACAAAATGCAGGGGCACAGAAAGTTGCATCTCAGGGCATGCACACTGAGGCGCATGCTAGCGCACAACGGGAGGGCTGAAACTAGCATTTGCATATTATCATGACTCCAGTAACACATGCTAGAGAGGACACAGCAGCTCCATAGTGTCCACAAACTCAAGATCTTTGCTGATAGCACCATTGAGGCCCTCTGTCTCCAACTGCCTTTCAACACTCCACGCCGGGCCGGGAAGGGGCCATTTCCCAGTTTGTATATATAAGTTGTTAGAGCTTCAAACCCATGACAAAATGAGGTGTGTTTTTTTCCATTACTGTGGCAGGCTACGAGAAGCTTGGTAATTACCATTATCCTTGGTTCATTTCTCCAGGTTGTGCTACTAATGGTTTAGAATTTTGCACAGTTTATTTAGAGTAATGTGGCAAACATCATACTGTACCTCCCAACCGTCCTCACCTGCAAGCTGCAGTATCCCTCGGTTGGGGAGGAGGTTCGGGGTCCCCCTCACATATACTACTCTGCCCCCCAGCATAGCTCGTGGACACAGCATTTTCCTTGAGGTCATGCCCCCTGCCACGATGCCATGCCCCCTTAATTGGCGATCAAGAATGTCCTGATCACTTTTACTGAATGTTGGGAAGTATGCTACCATGGAACTTCAATCACATAATGTAGTGAGCAGAGAGGCTTTGGGATGCCCATCTGAGCTCTTTTACTCTGTATACTGTAAAATCCTCTCGATCCTCTTGAACTGCATTTTCAGAGGTGTGACCGCATTTTTACCCTTGGTGCATCCTGCCCCTAGTCCGTTCCACTGCTACTCTCTCAGAATGTGTTTGGTTGGCTCTCTAAGCCTCTGCCCCCCCCCCCCCCCCCCCCATAGCAATGGAACACCCTGCAACCACTATAGCTTGGCCCCTGACGCTACTGAATTCTATGTGATTATACCTATGTCTGAGTAATGGCCGAAAAACAGACCACACAAGCTGTGATATCATGCAATTGCCAAGGTATGCCAGATTGTGTGGTAAAAAAAATAAGCACGTACCAAAATTAGAAAGTAACCGGATTGGTTATAATGGAAAATGAGCTACACATGGGCATGGCCAAAAGATCCGGTATATGGTGTCTATTTGGTGCACTGGATGACACTGACCCTAGTGATGCCACTGATTTTGGGGAAGACTAGTTAAACTGTCTAAAGAGGACAAATGTAGGTGTTGCTCCTAGCAACCAAACAGATTCGAGCTGCCATTTTATTGAATATGCTAGATAAATGACAGCTAGCATGTGATTGGTTGCTACGGGCAACACTTCTACTTCTCTTTAGAAAGTTTGATAAATGCTTTCTGACTGGGCTGCAGCAATGAATACTGGGCCTGGTTGGTGCGTACCTCAATGACGTCACTTATTCCTAGCCTACTGATTGGCTGCATTCCCATATTGATCGACAAAATGGCTGCCTCCATTATATACAGGCGATGGTTGCTCTTTACTATGACTGGGAATTGGTGCTTTGTTCCCTCATTGGCTTAATTATAAGATTTTGTTTTCTTTATTTGCCCGGTTAATAGGATTAAGATGTTGTTTCAGGCCGGCAGCCAGTCTTGTCGGCCAGAGCTAAATGCTGGATGTTGTGGTTGCCGGAGCTCCAGGCGTCTTAGTGTGTGGTTGGCATTTTATTTTTCAGTCTTTTGATGCTGGTGGCGAAATGAACAAGTAATAAAGCCAAACACGGCTATTGTCCCTCAGATCCGCGTCACCCCAGGTTATACATAGGAAGTGCAGCATTGGAAGGAGATTGTTATAGCGATATTGCAGTGTCATCTCCCGTTTCTGCAGGGCCCCAACTACGGGTGTGCTGTGCTCAGGATGCAGAGCGTTGGATGCGCCACGTTGCTACCTCACGACTCTGCAACTGCAATATTGCTGCTGCAGTGCGTCCTTTGTACAAAAATTCCTGGTGCTAGTGGGCCCGCCCTCTCATGCACTCAGGGGGCGAGGCCGGCAAATGGGGCGTCTATGTATAGTATGTGCGGTGACGAGACGTAAGGCTGGGTACGCAGCGGTGCAAAGGTCACGTTTTACGAGAGCTATAAGTAAAGCAGAGGCTTTAATGCAGAGGCCCTAGCACCAGGCGGTTGATTTGTGTACGCTTCAGGAAAGACGATTATCTAAGTAGAGGTAATCACCGCGGCTCAGGGAAAACTCCAAACGACTTTAGCTTCACAGGAAAACACAGGATTTGGAAAGGTTGAGCCGGCAGGTAATCTTGTATAATCTATAGCTTGTATAAAGGCTACTAAATCTGTATTTTCATGTTACGCTCGTGGTGCTGAGAGCTACTCGGGAAGAAGGATAAAAGGAACGCGTCGTTTCTGAATAAAATGATGTTTTAAAATGTTTCATTTGCACAAATTGTTTTAAATCAGAAAATAACAACAAAGTGAAGAAACGTACATATCTCAGAGCTTCTGTCACAGAGCGGGATTAGGAGCACATGGGTGGGATTTAGGGTTGAGGGGACCCCTAGGCACAACAGTAATGGCCGCCCCCCGCCTGCCTAATTGTATTATTTTATTATTTGGATATAAGCCCTCATTTTAGGATAGGCAATTCAATAGAATAATAAAAGCCACCATGATTTTTTTTTTTTTCAATTATATATACATATTTACTAGGTAGGACAGCTTACAGGGGCAGAGTGTGCATGTCGTACCTGTTGACACTCCATTCAAGATGCCATATGCTACAGTACAGTGGAAATATTTTGCTGTTACTGGCACTTTTCGGGCTGACAGTACCAACACAAGCACCCAAGTGCTGCCCCCCAAACAAGTGCTGCCCCTAGGCACCTGCCTCACATGCCTAATGGGAAATTCACTACTGGGTTAGGGACAGGCAGTACTGGGGGTAGGGAGGGGGTATGTATATGTAGCCCCCCCAACACACACAAAAGTATACCTCAGAACATTGGGGAGGAAGGTGTATGGAATCTTATACGCATACCTGAAAAATTAGAGTGGTCTGATGGCGCGAGAAGCCACGCCCTCAGGGCACATTTTTTGTGGGGAGTGATTGTGTGTCATGCCCCCACTCTCATCACAAATATTGTATAGCGTTCTGGTACTAGTGGCGGAGCGATGGAATTGCTGCGATGCACAGAACACTGACACTTTCTGTATAATGTGGTCACTGCTGGCGTGCCATGTATCAGTCCAGATCAGACATGTCAAACTCCGCGGCCCACAACGCATACTTTTGCGGCCCAAGTTTACTTTGTTGAAAACAATGGAATGCGGCCCGCCACCGCCGAATGAATTACTGTTAGCCCTTCTGCTGTAATCAGAACCTACCCCCCCCCCACGTCAGGACGGCAGCTCATCCCGCTGTCCGAACAATCGGGTTGCCAGTTGTCGCTATTTCAACGCTGGGTGAGTGTCCTCCCTCGGGTTCTGGCGCTGGTAAATCGAATGCCAGGATCCCGTTCGTCAGGAAGCTAACTGGTACAACTGGTTACCTGCCATAGCTCCTGTATATAGAAGAACCTCAGTGTGCATTTCGTAATTGAAAATAGGATTTTAATACCTACCGGTAAATCCTTTTCTCTTAGTCCGTAGAGGATGCTGAGGTCATCATAGAACCATGGGGTATAGACGGGATCCGCAGGAGACATGGGCACTTTAAGACTTTGAAAGGGTGTGACCTGGCTCCTCCCTCTATGCCCCTCCTCCAGACTCCAGTTATAGGAACTGCGCCCAGGGAGACGGACATTTCGAGGAAAGGATTTATTGTTAAACTAAGGTGAGATTCATACCAGCTCACACCTCAAGCATGCCGCAGAACGTGGCATTCAACAGAACACAAGCCAACGGTATGAACAAGTTTAGCAACAGGCTGATCAAAAACCGTAACACAACATGTGTGTAACCACATCTAATAACTGCAGACACTGGCCCTCATTCCGAGTTGTTCGCTCGCAAGGCGATTTTAGCAGTATTGCACACGCTAAGCCGCCTCCTACTGGGAGTGAATCTTAGCTTCTTAAAATTGCGAACGAAAGATTTGCAATATTGCGATTACACATCTCGTAGCAGTTTCAGAGTAGCTTCAGACTTACTCGGCATCTGCGATCAGTTCAGTGCTTGTCGTTCCTGGTTTGACGTCACAAACACACCCAGCGTTCGCCCAGACACTCCTCCGTTTCTCCAGCCACTCCCGCGTTTTTTCCGGAAACGGTAGCGGTTTTTCCCACACGCCCATAAAACGGCCTGTTTCCGCCCAGTAACACCCATTTCCTGTCAATCACATTACGATCGCCTGAGCGAAGAAAAAGCCGTGAGTAAAAATCCAAACTTCATAGCAAATTTACTTGGCGCAGTCGCAGTGCGGACATTGCGCATGCGCACTAAGCGGAAAAACGCTGCGATGCGAAGAAATTTTCCGAGCGAACGACTCGGAATGACCTCCACAGTACGCACCGGGACGGGCGCCCAGTATCCTCTACGGACTAAGAGAAAAGGATTTACCGGTAGGTATTAAAATCCTATTTTCTTATACGTCCTAGAGGATGCTAGGGTCATCATAGAACCATGGGGTTATACCAAAGCTCTAGAACGGGCGGGAGAGTGCGGATGACTCTGCAGCACCGATTGACCAAACTTAAGGTCTTCATTGGCCAAGGTGTCAAACTTGTAGAACTTTGCAAATGTGTTTGACCCCGACCAACTAGCTGCTCGGCAAAGTTGCAATGCCGAGACCCCCCGGGCAGCCGCCCAGGATGAGCCCACCTTCCTAATAGAATGGGCCTTCACTGATTCCGGTAACGGCAATCCAGCCGTGGAATGAGCATGCTGAATCGTGTTACAGGTCCAGCGTGCAATGGTCTGCTTGGAAGCAGGACACCCAACCTTGTTGGGAGCATATAGGACAAACAGACCTTCTGTTTTCCTAATCTGAGCCGTTCTGGTGACATAAATCTTCAAAGCTCTGACCACATCCAGAGATTTTGACTCAGCGAAGGCGTCAGTAGCCACAGGTACCACAATAGGTTGGTTTATGTGGAAAGAGGAAACCACCTTCGGTAAAAATTGCTGACGTGTCCTCAATTCAGCTCTATCCTAATGGAAGATCAAATAAGGGCTCTTGTGAGACAAGGCCGCTAACTCAGACACCCGCCTTGCAGATGCCAAGGCCAACAGGATGACCACTTTCCAAGTGAGGAATTTCAACTCCACCTTCCGTAAAGGTTCAAACCAATGTGATTGAAGGAACTGCAACACCACATTAAGATCCCATGGTGCCACTGGAGGCACAAATGGAGGTTGGATGTGCAATAGGCCTTTCACGAAAGTCTGAACTTCTGGAAGGGAGGCCAATTGTTTCTGAAAGAAAACCGATAAGGCTGAAATCTGTACCTTAATTGAGCCCAATTTTAGGCCCGCATCCACACCTGCTTGTAGAAAATGGAGAAAACGTCCTAGGCGAAACTCTTCCGTAGGAGCCCCCTTGGATTCACACCAAGAAACATATTTTCACCAAATCCGGTGGTAATGTTTAGACATTACCCCTTTTCTGGCCTGAATAAGTGTGGGAATGACTTCGCTGGGAATACCCTTACGGGCTAGGATTTTGCGCTCAACCACCATGCCGTCAAACGCAGCCGCGGTAAGTCCTGATACATGCACGGCCCCTGTTGTAACAGGTCCTCGCACAGAGGAAGAGGCCAAGGATCTCCTATGAGTAATTCCTGAAGATCTGGATACCAGGCCCTCCTTGGCCAGTCTGGGACAATGAGGATCGCCCGGATCTTTGTTCTTATGATCTTTCGAACTTTTGGGATGAGAGGAAGTGGAGGGAATACATACACCGACTGAAACACCCACGGTGTCACCAGAGCATCCACTGCAATTGCTTTAGGGTCCCTTGATCTGGAACAATATCTCTGAAGCTTCTAGTTGAGACGAGATGCCATCATGTCTATTTGAGGAATTCCCCAACGACTTGTCACCTCTGCGAAGACTTCTTGGTGGAGGCCCCACTCTCCTGGATGGAGATCGTGTCTGCTGAGGAAGTCCGCTTCCCAGTTGTCCACTCCTGGAATGAATATCGCTGACAGAGCGCTTGTATGTTTTTCCGCCCAACGGAAAATCCTTGTGGCTTCTGCCATCGCCGCTCTGCTTTTCGTTCCGCCCTGACGGTTTATGTACGCTACTGCTGTTACATTGTCCGACTGGATCAGTACAGGCAGATCTCGAAGAAGATGTTCCGCTTGCAGAAGGCCGTTGTAAATGGCCCTTAACTCCAGAACATTTATGTGGAGACAAGTTTACTGACTTGACCATCTTCCTTGGAAGTTTTCTCCCATTGTGACTGCCCCCCAGCCTCGGAGGCTTGCATCCGTGGTCACTAGGATCCAGTCCTGTATTCCGAACCTGCGCCCCTCTAGGAGGTGAGAGCTGTGCAGCCACCACAGGAGTGAGACCCTGGTCTTGGAAGACAGGATTATCCTCCGGTGCATGTGTAGGTGGGACCCGGACCACTTGTCCAACAGGTCCCACTGGAACACTCTGGCATGGAACCTGCCAAACTGAATGGCCTCGTAGGCCGCAACCATCTTTCCAAGCAAACAAATGCATTGATGGATTGACACTCTTGCTGGTTTCAAAAAAAATTTTTTTTATGTAAACTGTTTTTATTAATCAAGGCAGCAGACAGATCATTACAACAATACATTTCCAAAGAAGGGTACAGAATCATTGCATATCATATATGTCAGTACAATACGTTTGAAGCACCCAAAGTGTGGAAATAAGTTGTCTGCAAAGCTTACATCAGAGCATATAAAGGGAGAACGTTTTAATAAAACAGCTTAGGATAAAAGGAAAGGAGAGAAAGAGAGGGGAGAAAAAGAAAAAAAGGGAAAAAGGGGAAAGTTAAGAAAGGTAGAGTCAGGTAAGAGTGTCTGCGCAGGAAGGACAAGTTCTTTGGAAGATAAGGGGGGGAACTTTATCAATTACGGATCTGAGACATATTAGAAAGACACCGTACACGGAATATGAGGGGGATTATGTAGCCATGTATGACCGATACATAGAAGAGTCCTTAAAGTCGTACCAGGGGAACCAGATAGCTGTGAAGTTAACGGTTTTCCCAGATGAGAAGGAGATAAGGTCTTCCATGTCTAAAAAGTATTCGATCTTTGCAAACCATAATTTAATCGAGGGTGGTGAGGTGGATCTCCAAAGAGTTGGAATAACCGCTTTTGCTGCATTGCTAAGATGTCGCAATAGGGAGTGTTTATAGGAGTGTGCTCCCGCGGAGGTGTGATTGAGGAGCCAGAAACCCGGGTCTTTCGGGATCACGTCCCCCACTATCAGTTCGGAACACTTGAATACCTCTACCCAAAATGGAATTATAAGAGGGCAATCCCACCAGATATGCACAAAGCTCCCTGGGGCATTTTTACATCTCCAGCACAGATTCGAGAGGGAGGGAAACATTTTATTAAGAACCTGAGGAGTCCTATACCATCTATATATGAGTTTATAGAGGGTCTCTAATGTCGATAAGCATAAAGAGCTCGCTTGGGCGTTACGAAATACGGAATCCCAGTTGATCTGTGTAGGTAGCCCTGGCAGTTCCTTCTCCCAGGAAGCCATGAAGGTAGGAGGTTGCGGAAAAAAGTCTTCCATGATAAGCGCATAAATTTGTGAGATGGTATGCGTGGGAGAGCTAGGAGAAACGCATATTTTTTCGAACCCGGTGAGATCCCTAGTTATATCAGAAAGGTTCTTGGAAGATGTTATGAAATGATGAACCTGCAGGAACTTCCAAAACTCAGCACTATGTAAGTTCCAATGAGACTGAACATCTGAAAATGAGCGCACCCTACCCGAACTCACCAGCTGACCGACCCTGAAAATCCCAGCCTCTGCCCATGGAGCAAAAGCTATCTCGTGGAGACCCGGAACAAATTCGGAGTTATAGAGAAAGGAGGTTAAAGGGGACCATTTGGAGGATATATGGCTCTGAGATCTCAGTGTGGCCCATAATTTAAGCGTGGGGGAGACCGTGGGGTGGGTGACCTTCGGAAGGATAGGAAACCAAGGTGCAATTTCGATATAATGTGGAAGGCATCCTTCCTCCAGAAGAACCCATTGTTTACGATCTTTAGCACGCGACCACTCCAAAATCCTATTCAAATGTACTGCATGGTAGTAGTTAGAAATATGTGGGAGTTGTTGCCCCCCTTGGTGTTTTCTCCTAAATAAAATGTCGTGTTTAAACCTGGGTGTATTGCATCCCCAAACAAATGCACGAATAAGATTCTGTACGTCACGTAACCAAAGTAGGGGGATATGTATTGGAAGGGTCTGGAGAAAGAATAATATCCCAGGGAGGGCGTTCATTTTGACAACGTTGATCCTGCCAAACCATGATAATCTTAATTTCTTCCATTTCTGGAAGTCTAGGCGAAGCTTCGCCAACAAGGGGCTAAAATTCAGGGAAAATAATTTAGATAAATCATAGGACAGCAGCACCCCGAGATATTTTAATTTGTGATCATGCCAAGTAAAAGGGAAGGCTTGCTTCAGACCCTCTACTACATCAGAAGGAGTAGTTAAATTCATGGCAATAGATTTGGAATAATTTATTTTGAAGTTAGAGAGGGCTCCGAACTTCTCAAATTCAACCATCAGGTTTGGTAAATAGGTTACTGGTTTCGAAATTACAGCGAGTAAATCGTCGGCATATAAGGCCAATTTATATTCAGTCCCTTTTACCAGCAAACCGGAGATATTCGGATTAGCCCTAATGCTTCGAGCTAATGTTTCCATGCATAGGACAAAAAGCAATGGGGATAGTGGGCAGCCCTGACGTGTGCCATTGGTAATAGAAAAGGAATCAGAAAGGGAACCGTTAATCCTAATTTTGGCGGACGGGGAAGTATAAAGAGATAGGATTCTATGAAGACAGGTATTACCGAGCCCTAGATGTTTCAGTATGCCAGACAAAAAGTCCCAGTCCACCCTGTCAAACGCTTTTTCAGCATCAGTCGACAGTATGATTGATGGGGACGAAAGCTGGCCAGCATAGTGAATCATGTTGAGCACTTTTGAGGTGTTATCTCTGGCTTCTCGGCCTAAAACAAAACCAGCCTGATCTCCATGTATCAAACTAGGTAATAATAGTTTAAGGCGGTTTGCAATCAGTTTGGCAAAGAGTTTTACATCCATATTCAATAGTGAAATTGGCCGATAACTGGAGCAAAGACTGGGGTCTTTACCCTCCTTAGGTAAAACTGCAATATGGGCTTCGAGAGATTGTGGGGAGAAGGGCGAGTGTTCTGATATAGTATTAAAGGCTCTCGTGAGTAGAGGTACCAATTTCTCCTTGAAAGCTTTATAATAAGCAATGGTGTACCCATCAGGGCCAGGACTCTTGCCGTTGGGAGAAGATTCAATGACTTTCCTAACCTCCTCAGTAGAGAAAGGGGCATCTAGTTCTTCCACTTCTTTTATGGATAGCGTGGGAAAGTCTAAGTCACGTAAGTATTCAGCTATGGCTATTTGATGGGGCAACTTATCCGCTCTACCGTTCGGACCGGAAAGGTTATACAGAGTGGAGTAATATGCCCTAAAAGCCCTAGCGATGTGAGGTGTCTCATGTTGGGGCTGACCATGACTATTTTTAATTGTATGTATAAAAGTAAGAGCACGTTGCTCTCTAAGTGCTTTGGCCAGTAACTTCCCGGGTTTGTTACCCCATTGATAGTATCTGCTACGGCACTTCCGATAAGAAAATTTGACTCTGTCAGAGAGTAGCTTATTCAGATCGGCCCTAGCAGCTTCAAGATCAGCATAATGTTGTGGGGTTTGGAATTTCTTGTGTAGAAGCTCGAGAGATTGTATCTTAGACAATAATTCACCCCGGAGTTTCTCCCTCTGCCTTTTGCGGAAAGATCCCATCTGGACACAAACCCCTCTAATGACACATTTATGTGCCTCCCAGACCGACACTTTAGAAATGTCGTCTAGGTCATTGGTACAGATATAGGAATCTAAGGCGTTGTCGATACGGGACCGACAGTCCGCGTCTTGCAGAAAAGTGTCGTTAAAACGCCAGGACCATTGGCGATGTGTGCTGGGAGGCAAGCGCAATGTGAGGTTAACTGGGGCATGATCTGACCACACAATTTGTCCTATAGAGGCATCAGAAAGGAGGTGTAGGTGTCGGTGACTCAGAAACAAGTAATCAATTCTAGAATATGTCTGATGTGGATGCGAGAAAAAGGAATAATCTATCTCAGTGGGGTGTGTCAGTCTCCATGTGTCAATCAGCTGGTGGTCGAGCAGGGCGCATCTCACACCCCTATGCTCCCTCTCCGGCCTGCAGGAGATCTTTTTAGAATTGTCCTGAAGGGGATCTAATGTCCAATTTAAGTCGCCTCCCATCACCACCACCCCTTCCATAAGAGGCTCTGCATTATCCAAAATCGAGGACAAAAAGGAAGGTTGTTTAGCATTAGGAGCATATATGTTCAAAAAAGAAAAGCGTTGGCCGTATATGTCGCATTTCACCAGCAACCCCCTACCTTCAGCTATTCTATGGGAGGTAACATTAAGGATAGGCAGGTGGCGAGCCAATAATACAGCCACGCCTAATGTCTTGCCGGCAGAATTATTGGACAGGAAAACATGAGGATAGTAGTGACATTTTAGGGACGGCACATGTCCCATCTTAAAATGCGTTTCCTGAATAAAAGCAACGTCAACTCTCTCATCTCTAAGCCATTTGAGGAGTTTAGACCTTTTCTCAGGAACATTTAGCCCTTTAACATTAAGGGTAGTGATATGTAAATCATTTGCCCCCATCGTTACGGCACACCTAAGGGCTTCACAATAGTCATCCTTCCGACAGACACTGGAGGGGGGAAAGGAAGAGCAGCAAGGGAAAGAAATAGAAAGAGAGGGAGAACAGAGAGAGGAAAAAAAGAAGATGCAGAGTGGAAAACCACGCTGCAAAGTACCATAATATTAAGCAGAGATGAGAATACTAGAAAAAGGACAGCTGCAAAAAGGACAGGAGCGGAATCCTGCCGACTCCCAGTCCAAAGAAACAGGGGATGCAGCATAATGGGGATGTCGCCCAGGACAGCGACCATCCACAAAATAGAAGCTAAACAAATATAAAGTATTACAGAGGAATGCGCACAGGCACAGGTGAAACATACAGAGAAAAACAAAGTAGAAAAAAAAATAAACAAAAAATATGTAAGCATGTATATACATATACATATATATATACACATATACATACGTGTAATCTTTAAACCATCTAACCAAGTTTCATGAAAGCTGAGCAATTATGTATATGAGTATCGTCGCAGCAATAATGAATGTAGCTTAAACAAGAACAAAATAACATAACGACGTTACCCCATCACTCATCCATGAAACCATTACAACTTTACAACGTTACAAAAATTACAAAAGTTACAAAAACCGATCCCACGTGTGGGCAACACATAGCACTATTTAAGGAAGAGAACCTAATGTTTGACATGAGCAACAGGAGAATACACGTCCACATGGGACATAACCTCTCCAATCACGCACGTGAGCAACGCGTTGAAGCGCAACGGAGCAAAACCTAGTATACGCTAGCAATAACAGGAGCAACCTCACAAAGACAAGTCCAGACACCCCCCCCCCCCCAGTCATGGAGGCTCAGAGGATTGTGAACTAGCAGGATGAGTCCCACGCATCCGCGGGGATCGCACTTGATGCCACACATCATCTGGAGGGATCACGGCAGGTATGTCGGGTTGTTGATGAAAAGCCACCCAATCAGGTAAGAGCACTGGTGGTATGCCTAGGGTCGTAAAGAAGGCCGGTAAATCCGCAGGTCTGGAGAGAGTGGCTACTTTGCCGTTGATAGTAACCTGAAGAGAAAAAGGGAAGCCCCATCTGTATTTCATTTCAAGTTTCCGAAGAGAATCAGTAAGGGGTTTTAAGGCTCGGCGTTGTTGTAGGGTCGACCATGCGAGATCCGGAAACAACTGAATCCTATATCCTTGAAAATCAACACCATCCAGCTGACGGGCCTTTCTCATTATCTCTTCTTTTTGGGCATAATAGTGGAGCCTGCAAATCACATCTCGGGGCTTTTCCGGTGGTATGCCACGAGGACGGAGAGCACGGTGGGCCCTATCAAAGACTATGTCTTTGTTTGAATCCAAGTCGATAAGCTCTCCAAATATTGCCGTTAAAGCATTCGTCAGATCAGCCTGTTGAACGCTTTCAGGGAGACCCCTGACCCTGATATTATTCCGCCTTCCGCGATTATCCATATCTTCTATACGTGATTTAAGAAAAGATATATCATTCTGCTGATGAGAAAGCACCTCCCGAAATTTGGTTAAAGTGTCAACGCTAGATGTCTCGTGTCGTTCCAGGATATCCACACGTGCCCCAAGTTGAGACATGTCATGTCTGATCGCAGTTACTTCTTGCTTGATGGTAGATAGCAAGCGAGTCTCAAGAGCCGAAAAGTCTTGTTTCGTGGGAAGCGATCTGACATGAGACAGAATCTCGCTGATCTCTGCGGTCGAAGAAGAGGCTAACGGGGGTTGCGTGTTCCTGGGGGACGACATGTCGCCCTCCGGGGTGTGTAAAGAAGGGGAGGTCGGAACGGATAAAGAGGCGGCTGGGTCTGTGGTCGGTGAAGTTAAGAACTGCCGTAGATCCGACGAATGACGGGCCGCAGGTGTTGGGGCCGCGTCTGGCTTGATCTTGGCCTTTTTTTTCTTTATGCCTCTCACCATGAGATCGGTCTGTAATGAAAGTAGTGCAGTATCACCCTGTCACATGGCTCGGCAATATAAAGATGCGTGGATCATCGCCGTGCAGTAGCCCCCACATGGTCCTAGGTCAACATCAGGGAAGCAGACACATATTTAACGGTCTTTACATCTGGCCGCAGCAATGCCGCATCAGCACTTAGCCCGGTTGAATCATATATATGTATATATGCATATGTGGCCCGTAGCACCAGGGGTCCACTAGTCACAGAATGATCCCCAAGAATCAGTATGCTCAGGGGGGGCCAACTGGCTATAATAGACTGCAGAGGCTGAGATTGATGTGACAGCTCCAGGGGAAGCAGGAAATGGGCAGAAAGTTATGAATTTATACAATAGTTGCCAGCAGTTGCCAGCAGCGGTCAGGCGGACTTGATGACGTCACCCCCAGCCGAGGGTTCAGCCGCACGGCCTTCACCCGCAAGCCGCGCCTCCCAGCGACCACGAGCCCCGGCGCCCGGCAGGAGAGAGAGAGCAGGGAGCCGGAGAGCCTCACCTAAGATGGCCGCCGGGCGTCCTGCGGCTCCGTCCAGCTGCCGAAGGTCTCAGCGGCTCCCAGCAGCGGAGGCAGGTAAATAGCAGCCAGCGGTCACGTCCCGTCACGGCTCTCAGTAATGCGGGTGCCGGCGGTCAAGGGGGAGCTCACGGCCCGATCTCGGGGTCCCTGGAACTTCCTCCGGGATCGGGGAATAAATCGAGGCCCCGGCTCCTGGAGCTCCTGTAGGCCGCAATCCGCGGGAGCTCTAAATACCGCTCCCCGACTCCGCGACACAGACAGGGGCACCTCAGAAGGGTCCAGGGGGGACAGGGAAGCAGGTAGAGGCAGAAGGGGCGTTCAGGAATAGGGTTTTTGGTGGGTTATAAGCCCCAGAACACAGGAGCTCTCGTGATGTGTGTCTGCCTCCCTCAGCAGCCAGGCCACGCCCCGGTTTCAAAAATTTTTGACCAGACTCTTAAGTTCCAGAGCCTTTTCCACTGGAAGAAAGACTCTCTGTAGTTCTGTGTTCAATATCACTCCCAAAAACGACAACCACGTCGTCGGAATTAACTGTGATTTTGGCAAGTTTAGGAGACAACCATGTTGCTGAAGAACTGTCAGGGAGAGTGCAACGTTTGGCACCAACTGGTCTCTGGATCTCGCCTTTATCAGGAGATCGTCCAAGTATGGGATAATCGTGACTCCTTGTTTGCGAAGGAGAACCATCATCTCCGCCATCACTTTGGTGAAAATCCTCGGAGCCGTGGACAGACCAAACGGCAACGTTTGAAATTGGTAATGACAATCCTGAATTGCAAACCTCAGGTGAGCCTTATGCGGAGGATAAATGGGAACATGTAAGTAGGCATCTTTTATGTCCACCAACACCATAAAATCCCCTTCCTCCAGACTGGAGATCACTGCTCGGAGAGACTCCATCTTGAATTTGAATTTCTTTAGGTAGAAATATAGGGATTTCAGGTTTAGGATTGGTCTGACTGAGCCGTCCGGCTTCGGGACCACAAACAGGCTCGAATAAAAAGCTTCTCCCTGTTGTGACTGGGGAACCCTGACGATAACTTGATTTTACACAACTTTTGTATTGCGTCGCAAACTACCTCCCTGTCCGGAGGAGAAGCTGGTAAGGCCGATTTGAAAAACGGCGAGGGGGGACGTCTTGAAACTCCAGCTTGTACCCTTGGGATACTATTTGTAAGACCCATGGGTCTAGGTCCGAACGAACCCAAAACTGACTGAAGAGTTTGAGACGTGCCCCCACCGGTGCGGACTCCCGCATAGGAGTCCCAACATCATGCGGTGGAATTGGCAGAAGCCTGGGAGGACTTCTGCTCCTGGGAGCCTGACAAGGCTGGTGATCGTTTACCTCTTCCCCTTCCTCTAGTAGCAAGGAAGGAAGAACCTCGGCCCTTTCTGTATTTATTGGGCCGAAAGGACTGCATCTGATAGTGATGCGTTTTCTTTTGTTGTGGAGGAACATAAGGCAAAAGGATGACTTACCCGCGGTAGCTGTAGATACCAAATCATCAAGGCCTTCACCAAATAAGGCCTTACCTTTATATGGTAGAGACTCCATACTTTTCTCCATACTTTTCTTGGAATCAGCATTCCATTGGTGAATCCACAACGCTTGTCTAGCTGAGACTGCCATGGCATTGGCCTTTGATCCCGAAAGACCAATATCTCTCGCAGCTTCCTTAAGGTATGCTGCAGCGTCCTTGATATAACCCAGCGTTAAGAGGATGTTATCCCTATCTAGGGTATCTATTTCAGAAAACAAGTTGTCTGCCCACTTTTCGATAGCACTACTTACCCACGCAGAGGCAATGACAGGTCTGAGTAGCGTACCTGTGGTCGCATAAATGGACTTTAAGGTAGTTTCTTGTTTACGATCCGCAGGATCCTTAAGGGCCGCCGTGTCAGGTGACGGGAGATCCACCTTTTTAGACAAACGTGACGGGGCCTTGTCCACGGTGTGGGGTGACTCCCACTTTTCTCTATCTGCCGAGGGAAACGGATAAACTACCGTAATTCTTTTGGGAATCTGAAACTTTTTGTAAGGACTCTCCCAGACTTTTTCAAATAGCGTGTTCAGTTCATGAGAGGGAGGAAACGTTATCTCAGGTTTCTTCTCCTTATACATACAGATCCTTTTATCTGGAACAGCAGGGTCCTCAGTGATATGCAATACCTCTTTAATAGCCACAATCATGTACTGAATGCTCTTTGCCAATTTCGGATCTAATCTGGAATCACTATAGTTAACACTGGAATCAGTGTCTGTGTCTGTGACCCCGAGGGGACCTGAACTTGTAATAACATATCTTCCATAGATTTCTTCCATGCCTGGATCTGAGACTCAGACTTGTCTAATCTCTTACTAATACAAGCTACATTAGCATTCAAAGCATTCAAAACATTTACCCAATCAGGAGTCGGCGATGCCGACATGGTCACCCCCACCGCCTTTTGCGTCTCTAATACAGTCTCCTCCTGTGAAGAGCACTCAGCCTCAGACATGCCGACACACGTGTAAGAAACACCCACAGACACACTGGGCTTATAGGGGACAGACCCACAGAAAAGCCTGTCAGAGAGACACAGAGGGAATTTGCCAGCTCACACCCCAGCGCCAAATCAATGGGTCAGAAGCATTAACTAAAATGCCCCGGACCTGTAGCACTTTTTATATTATATATATTGCACCAAATAACCTGCCCCCCCCCCCCCCCCGTTTTGCACCCTGATACTTGTTCAGCGGTGTGAGGAAGGACCAGTGTCTCTGCAGCCAGCGGAGATGAAATAGCGCCGAGTGAGCTGTGGGGATGAAGCTCCGCCCCCTTAATGGGGCGCTTCCGTCCCGCTCTTTGTAATACAGATTATACTGGCGGGGGTTAGGACAGTGCCTTTGCACTAATGTCCTTTCTTGCCAGTTCATGCTGAGGATTTTTAGCTGCCCAGGGCAGTTCACACCCTTTCAAAGTCTTAAAGTGCCCATGTCTCCTGCGGATCCCGTCTATACCCCATGGTTCTATGATGACCCCAGCATCCTCTAGGACGTATAAGAAATATTTTTCCTCATGTCAGAAAGCATCAGGAAATGCCACTTACCCTGCGGGGCAAATACAGCCGCTATTACAATAGGTTTTTCCCTCCCGTGTAATTAGAATCCGGGGCGCTCTGAAATGCAGTAACCTCAAATGTTTACCAAGTTGCATAAACAACAGAATTAAAATGAAATTCTGTGTAGTAATCACTGGGTAAAGTAAGTCAATAAAATGCCAGTCACCCTGCCACAATATAATGCTCCGCTTGGCAATCGCTGGGTTTAAGTGTCTTGGAACAATTCATCTTTCTAATGTTCCCGGTGAGTAATGTAATCCTGTGTAACCCGTATTTACTCACAATGCAGTCACCACTATATCTGGCTGCCAGCCTTGGCGAGGTATAATAACAGGCGGCACTATTTATTATGTACACAAGACAGGTGCCCTGGCATTCAGCACCGGAGGGGGTGTCTTACAATACGTAATAACTGTTTACTTACAGCTAATTTTAGAGGCGGGCACGTCTCCTCCGCCAGCGGTAAAATAATTCTGACTGTACTGCACAGATTAAGTGAACACCTGGTTAGGATAAATTACACGGGGTGGCTTTATAAGCAATACAAAAATATGTTAGATTATATGACTTGTAAAATCCATAGCTGGGAACTGCACAGTATATGCCATTCATCTTATTCTTTACACAAACCTGCAGGGATACGGTGGGCGGTATACGGCCATAATAGGCTTTATTGTGGTCCCGCCTTCCTATAAAATATGGGGCAGCACAGTGGCACAATGGTTAGCTTTGCAGCCTCACCGCATAGCTGTCATGACTTCAATTCTTAGCCAGGACTCGACTAGGAACTAGGGGGGTCATTCCGAGTTGATCGCTAGCTGAAAATGTTCGCTGCGCAGCGATGATGCAAAAAAACAGCACTTCTGCGCATGCGTATGCGGCGCAATGCACACGCGCGACGTACTTTCACAACAGCCGAAGTAGTTTCACACAAGATCTAGCGATGCTTTTCAGTCGCACTGCTGGCCGCAGAGTGATTGACAGCAAGGGAGCGTTTCTGGGTGTCAACTGACCGTTTTCAGGGAGTGGTCGGAAAAACGCAGGCGTGCCTGGAAAAATGCAGGCGTGGCTGGGCGAAAGCAGGGCGTGTTTGTGATGTCAAATCCGGAACTGAACAGTCTGAAGTCATCACAAGCGCTGAGTAGGTCTGAAGCTACTCTGAAACTGCACAAAATTAATTTGCAGCCGCTGTGTGATCCTTTCATTCACACTTCTGCTAAGCTAAGATACACTCCCATAGGGCGGCGGCTTAATGTTTGCACGGCTGCTAAAAACAGCTAGCGAGCGAACAACTCGGAATGACCCTAAGGTTTCCTCCCACACTGCCTAAAAACCGCACTGACGTCAACTGCCCCCAAAAAGGTGTGTTGTGTGATAAGGTGCCCATCCCAGCGATATGCATTATCCATCACTTTACTTTTACTTTCTGAGGCCTCGGCCCTAATGCGCCAATGCTGTCTCCCGGTATTTTTTGCGGCGTGCAGCCTATAACGACCCCTTCACAGGCAGTGGGGCCCCCTGGGGGGGGGGTTTCCCCTGTACCCCTGTGGCATATTTGCCTACTTGTGAGAAAGCAATGATATTTTTCAGGAATTGATTGCGTATTGTTTTTTACAAGAGCTTCCATATACTGTAAGTGGCCACGAGACACCTTATTTAAAATGCATTGATAAAGCTAAATATTTATCTTATAACATTCACTATATATTGGTAAGAGACTCAGTACGCAATGGGCGTATGGGGTACCGTAAGGGTACGCACTTAGCGTAGCAGACGCTAGGCCGTGGTCGAGACGCACGAGCGACACGTTCGCTCACGGCTTACGCTGGGTATCGAGCACGCTATAGGCGGTCCGAGTACCGTAATGCTACGCTACTAGCGTAGCGGACGCTGTGCCCACAAGAGGAACACGAGCGGCGCAGACGCTCACAGGATGACACACAGTAAACCTTGTATGCAACACAATGAAAGGCTGAGCCTATACTGTAAACCGATTGAGACGCTCTGAATACTCTCAGCAATGTAATAAACACACAATACCTTGCTAAGGTTCCAAAACCTTTACTAACGAGATTTAGTTATGTAAAAAGGGAAAATACAATTAACATTTTATACACTACAGACTAACATCAATATCTAAACATAATAACTACACATATACAATATACAACAGCGTAACAATAACAGAGAGAGAGAGAGAGAGTATGGCAAATATAAACAGAGAACAAGTTGGTTACAGAGAAAAACTTACACACTGGGGAATGATCGCTGCGCAGTCCTGGTACCAGCTCTCAAGTTAGTCAGTGATGAAAACCTTTTGCGGAGAGTAGACTAAGCTGGCCCAAACTGGTTGCCTTATATACACTGCATACAGTACACTACAAAGGGGCCTACAATCTCATTGTTCATTGGACACAGGAATCTGTCTTCACATTATAACAAAAGGTCATAGGTTGATTCAAACAGGTGGGCTGTGACTATTTCATACTGCTCAGGTGGGAGGGAATCTCAGGATTCCCGCCGCATGGATAATGAACTGCAAATATAGTAAATGTCCATAAACTTCTTATAAACATAACTATTCGCAGGAGCGATTAATTTCTCTCAAACCAATACCGGAATGTTTCTAATAATATACTCTACCGTTGCATACTAAACACCACTGCTCAAAACCTGTCTGACCCTTCGTATCATGTAAAGAGGGATTTCTCTGTCCATGAACCAGTTACACTAACCAAACTTACTGATATTATTAAGGAGACCATAACCTACAAAATACACTATTTGGATTAACTATGTGACAATTGAGTCGCCCACCAGACGCACCCAAACTCTACCGTAAATGCACATACCACGAGCTTGAGCGCATGTCCGTGGAGGCGCCGTCACGCAACTGCGAATATGCGCACGCACGGAAGAGAATGTGCACGTGCAGCGGGCAAGCGCATGGGGTTAGTACAAGGCATGAGAATAACGATATTTTTCGACTTTGACAGTTGACCCTTTGGCAGTCACCAATAACTGCCACTTCCTAAACAAAACAGAAAAATATATGTCATCATGTAAACACCTTTTTATGATTGGGTAAGGGGAGGAGAGGAGAAGGTAGGAAAAACATGACCTAGTGAGATAGTAAAAGCATGTGTGTATGAAATCCATGTTTGAGGGGTCATGTATCATCGTGCCGTACGTGTTTTAAATCAAGCTTCGAGGTATTGCGAAGTATACATTTGAATCCTTCTTATCCCATATCAAGGGTCTGTGGATGGGCTGTCAAACTCTACCGAGCTCTTTTCGGCTTTTGGTTGCAACAAATGGGGGAGCACATTTAGTTGATGATATATGAAGGGGGGGAACATGTGAGTGCTAATATGTGAGAATCACCTGTCGACTATGTGAGATACTACCTCGAAGTTGTAGAGATGAAGATAAGAGACAATCGTTATAAATGCAGTCGTAAACTATGTGAGTTTATATAAACAGTCGCCGATTGAGGTCTTGTCTGATATCTTGTCTTGATGTACATGTTGTCTGATGTCTCACTGTGTTTTTGCTATAAATAGCGAGCAAAAGCTTTTCAATTGTCCATAAAATTACAGTCTCTAAAGTATTGGGCTATCGTAAAAGTTAAAGTCACTAGGGATATTGGGGGCTTGTGGCATAGTTCATCAATGGTCTGTATAAAAGAGGTTGTCAAATTCTTCTTCCAAGCGGATGTCTTTGTACCTTGGAGGAAAACAAAGGAGAAACGGGTGAAAGAAACGGACCGTGGAATCACATTTTCATCACAACATTGTCTCTATCGTTGGGTCATAAATCAAATTAGTTGTTGTTATTACAGTGTCCTCGCTCCTCAGACTCATCACTCTGGTACTACCTTTACACTTCGTTAAAGTCCGAACGCATCTAAATATCAGGCCAACCAATATGACGACTCCCAGAATACACAAGAGAAATTTCCCTACGTCCATTATAATACCTTGGGTCCATTCTCCTAAACCAGAGAACCAATTTCGTGGGTTCAACCATGACACCCAACTGGTCAGCTCATTACCCACAGCAGCGAGTGTGAGATTGTGTTTCCTTCGAAACTCCCACTTCAATTGCAAAATGTCATCCATCTTTTGGTCTATGACCTCGGCCGGGTCCTCGGTGCTGTTTGTAATATACGTGCAGCACTTTACTCCATACTGAGTTGCTAGGGTAACACAATACCCGCCTGTCACTGCTGTGAGATAATGGAGAATCATCCTTTGCTGAACCAGCTCTGTTTTGTAGGCTTGTAACTCTTTCCCAGTGTACCTGAACGTGTCGTCATACATTTCGGGGATATTGTCTAACAAGTTCGCTAGCGCAGATATATATTTATAATTTATCACTCCTCTGGCGGTACGAGTGATATCTAACGCGAGTAGGAATTGAATCCCGGTGGATTCATGGATCAGATCAGAGGCCGAGTGCTCTGTCCTCTCTATCAGGTGCCTTTTAACGACGTGCTCGTAATGAGTGCGAGTATAAGGAGCTTGGGCACCGCGGTGAATGTCTTTCATTTTGTTATGGGATACAGTCATTACTTCAGGCAGTACTTTTCCAATGTAACACAATCCCTCTGAGTTTGGGGCAAGCCACTTATACGCCTTTCTCCCGCATATGAAATATGCATCATCGGGGAGAACATATGGGACGGAGTATGACATTACCATGTTACAAATTTTCCATGTGAAATCTCCTAACCCTAACTCTCCCATCTGTCTAGTACACGTATCAGGTTGTACGATATGTGCACAGTATCCTGGTGATACTTCTCCAACTCGCATGGTCCTACTTCCTAGAGTATACCTATACCGGAAATATTTTCCACTGTTGGCAATCTGGCGTATAAGCTCTGTGTCTATGGGCATTCTATCAGCTCTATATGAAAATTTCATGGTTTGATTACTCCATGACACTTCCCAATTTCCCGGCTTTCGGGGATTGGAAATGTTAAAGCATACTAAGGACTTATCCACGTGATACTGGTGGAGCTTCAAACTAGGAGGACTAGAGATATTAAACCTCTTGTCCACCGGCCTCCCACCACTTAACTCAAGTACCTCTCCTACAGTTAAAGGGAATGGTACTAGTCCTGATTTGCTATGGCCTTGAGGTACTTGAGAGCATACCCAACAGTCTGCCTGGTTTAACACCTTACCCACTAAGGAGTGATAGTCACTCAATGGATGCCAGTCCATGTGGACATTAAAACTGGACTGACATTTCTTGATGCACCCATCCTCAACTATATTGTCACAATGTCTATAGATGCAGTTCTCTTCAGCTAACAATCCTTCACAATTCCTTCTATTGTCAATGCTACCAGATCGTTTTCTGATACTCGCCTTTATTCGGTGATTATGTTGCTCTTGGAAAACTACGCCTCCATCCTGGTCATCAGAACCCATTCCAGATCCTTTCTCGACCTCCATGGTACTCTCACCGAAACAGACTGCTCTGGTCAACATCATGGTCAACAGGAAAATCCGGATCACAGTCTCTTGGGGCAAGTCCATCTTATAGGAGGAAAAGGAGACAAATAAGAAGGGGGAAGGAGAATAGGAGGGAGATGGGAACTGGAGAAAATAACAAAAGGGAAAAAGAAATCTGACTCGACAAACGCATCCGGTCTTATTATTCTCAGCGCTCAGGTGTCGTCTCAACCTTCCCGGAACAGACACTCTAGTGATACAACCTCTACCGTCTGTTCTTTATCACAGGATCCTCTCTGGGTCAACAACCTTTTTACAATGAGACGAATGGACCCAAGTCTCTCTCTCGGCAACCTTCAATGCTGTTGTGCTGGTCAATAAGACTTGATATGGTCCTTCCCATCTGTCAATAAGGCAACCTGAGCGTAGAAAATTCTGTATCATTACATAATCCCCAGGTTCAATGTCATGACAATTACTGTCTGGCAAATCAGGAATCACCAACTTTAGATTATCATTCTGATTCCTCAATTGCTTACTCATTTTAACCAAATACTTTACAGTGACTTCATTGTTACATTTCAAATCATCCTGGGGGTTAATCATAACATGGGGTTGTCGACCAAACAGAATTTCAAAAGGAGACAGATTAATAGGGGACCTGGGAGTGGTTCTGATGCTGTATAATACGATTGGCAAAGCTTCGGGCCATAACAATCCTGTTTCAGCCATTACCTTGCTTAATTTGTTTTTAATAGTGCTGTTTACTCTTTCCACTTTCGCACTCGCCTGGGGGCGATACGGAGTGTGCAGCTTACTATTAATTCCCATCAACTTACACATTGCTTGAAAAACTTCACCTGTAAAATGGGTACCCCTATCACTCTCAATGATTCTAGGGATACCGTACCTACACACAAATTCCTGCATAATTTTCTTTGCAGTAAACACAGCGGTATTCGTGGCCGCGGGAAATGCTTCAACCCAATTTGAGAACACGTCAATACAAACCAATACATATTTTAAATTTCTACAAGGTGGCAATTGTATGAAATCAATTTGTATTACCTGGAAAGGATCATCTGTAGGAGGGATATGGGATGGCTCTGTTGGTATTGCCTTTCCGATATTCTTCCTCAAGCAGGTGAGACATGTCATCGCTCTTTTACCCGCATGGGAAGAAAATCCTGGGGCGCACCAATAAGCTCTTACCAACCTACACATTCCTTCTTTGCCTAGATGAGTCAGTCCATGTGCCGCTTCCGCTAGACTTGGAAGGTATGCTCTGGGTGCCACTGGCTTACCCTGTCCATCTGTCCAGAGTCCTGAGGACTCCTGGCCATATCTTTTTGACCTCCAAACTGCCTTTTCTTGTGGTGAACACAAATCTTGCATTTCATATAATTTCTGTGTGTTTACAGTATTAAATACCATCAGTTGTGTGCTGTCTGTCTGTATGGGGTTACTGGCTGCTGATTTAGCAGCTTCGTCTGCTCGGCTGTTACCAAGTGATACCGGGTCTTGGCTATACGTGTGAGCTTTACACTTGATAACAGCCACTCTGTCGGGTTCCTGTATCGCTGTTAGAAGTCTTTTGATGTGGGCTGCATGTGCTACGGGTGTGCCAGCTGCCGTCATGAAATTTCTGAGGCGCCATAGGGCCCCGAAATCATGGACTACTCCGAAGGCGTACCTAGAATCTGTGTAAATATTGGCTGACTTGCCTTTAGCCAGTTCGCATGCTCTGGTTAGGGCAACCAGTTCAGCAACTTGTGCTGAGTGTGGTGGGCCTAGGGGTTCCGCTTCTATGGTACCTTGGTCATCTACGACTGCGTATCCAGTACACAAGTCTCCCGAGTCCGTCTGTCTGTGACAACTGCCGTCAGTGTAGAAAGTAAAATCTACATCTTCCAGTGGGTTGTCACTGATGTCAGGCCTTGCCGTGAAATTTTGGGCCAAATATTCCATACAATCATGTGTGTCATTTTCTTTACTAAATCCTCCTTCACCATCACTCTCATCCTCCACCCTTTGTGCCTGTCCAGGCACACCTGGGAGATATGTTGCAGGATTTAGTGCGCTGCATCTCCTTATGGTGATGTTTACGGGGGCCATCAACGCCAATTCCCATCTTGTAAACCGTGCTGATGAGACGTGTCTGGTTTGGGCCGAATTCAGTAAAGCTGACACTGCATGTGGTGTATGAATTGTGAGGTTGTGTCCTAGCACTACATCTTCGCTTTTACTTACTAGCAATGCTATTGCTGCAACACTTCGCAAGCATGTGGGGAGGGATCGCGCTACCGTGTCTAGCTGAGCGCTATAGTAGGCTACCGGCCTGCTGGCATCACCATGCTTCTCGGTTAAGACACCTGCCGCGCACCCAGCACTCTCTGTTCCGTACAGGTCAAAGGGTTTTCCATAATCTGGCATGCCTAATGCTGGTTCCTGCGTTAGGCACTGTTTAAGTCTCTCAAATGCCATCTCAGACTCGTCTGTGTGCGAAATCCGATCAGGTTTGTTTGAGGAGACCATCTCCTGTAAAGGCAAGGCCAGCATGGAAAAACCTGGGATCCAGTTACGGCAATACCCACACATTCCTAAAAACGTTCTAATCTGTTGCTGGGTTTGTGGCAGGGTCATGTCACGAATTGCTTGAATTCTATCAGCGGTGAGGTGTCTCAGTCCTTGTGTCAGACAGTGTCCCAAGTATTTTACCCTGGTCTGGCATAATTGTAACTTATCTTTGGAAACCTTGTGTCCGGTGTCTGAAAGATGAAACAGGAGTTGTTTCGTATCTCTCAGAGATGATTCCAGTGAATCTGAACACAGCAGTAGGTCATCCACGTACTGTATTAATATTGATCCACTCTCAGGTTGAAAAGACTGTAAACAATCATGCAAGGCCTGTGAGAAAATACTTGGACTGTCAATGAAACCTTGTGGTAATCGAGTCCAGGTGTATTGTACTCCTCTGTATGTAAATGCGAATAAGTATTGACTGTCAGGGTGCAGAGGTACCGAGAAGAAGGCGGAGCAGAGGTCAATCACAGTGAAAAATTTGGCAGTGGGAGGGATTTGCATAAATGACAGCTGGATTTGGCACTACGGGGAATTGACTGTCAACTATTTTGTTGATCCCTCTTAGATCCTGCACTAATCTGTAACCCCTCCCCCCACTCTTTTTAACAGGGAAGATGGGACTATTGGCAGTGCTGGACGTTCTTACCAGAATGCGCTGTTGTAGCAAGCGCTCTATTACAGGGTAAACTCCTAACTCCACCTCTGGCTTCAGAGGGTATTGTGGGATTTTTGGAGCTATCCTACCATCTTTTACTTGTACAACTACTGGGGCTACGTTTGCCATTAATCCAGTGTCTTGTCCATCCTTGGTCCAAAGTGATTCCGGTATCTGGGGAATCATTTCCTCTACCTTGGACGGACACCTATTTACAATAACAGTGTGTGACATTAATCTTGTTGGGGAGTCTAGCATATCCTGCACTTCCTGAGCGTGGTTTTCGGGTATGTCCAAGAACACACCTTCAGGAGTACAATATATGACACATCCCATTTTGCACAGTAAATCTCTCCCTAGGAGATTAGTCGGAGCCGATGCAGCCAGCAGAAAAGAATGCTTGGTATGCAAAGGCCCTATCGTAATCTCTGCAGGTTTGCTTAAAGGGTAGTGTTGTACTACTCCTGTTACTCCCATGGCTGGAATTGTTTTACCAGTGGTTCTCATGCCCACGGTCGAATTTATCACTGACTTGGCCGCCCCCGTATCTACAAGGAAATTTAGAGATTTACCAGCTACATCAATTGTGACCTCGGGTTCACTTCCAAGGCTCGCAATTAATTTCACTGGCTGCAGACTACAGGTGTGGCCCCACCTCTATTGTATGTGGTGACCTCCCTGCATTGCGCTGGCAGCTATTACCTGTAAAGGGGGTAAATGGGAACTATCAGAGACTTGCCAGTCTCTTCTTGGGGGATACCTTTTTGTTTCCCCTGCGTGTGGCTCGTAACTCCGTCTCTGCGGTCCTTGATCCCAATTTCGTGTGTCATGTCGTTGTCTAGGGGGTTGATATGAGTTTTGTGCACTTTTAAATCTACAGTCTCGTGCAAAATGTCCCTCTTTATGACAGTAATAACAAGTTACCACATTTGACTTACCCACAGGGGTCTGAGACTTATGCTGAGTAGGCCTTGTGGTAAGGGCCTGTATACTTACAGCCATCAACTTATCACTCTGCGACTCCCTGTGTCTGGTGATGTTACGATCATGATCAATAGCGGCCTCTCTCAAAGTAGCCACCGACAAACCTCGCCAACATGGTTGGGTGGTCTGTACCCTCGTCCTCAATACTTCCTTTAAAGTACCATCCATTAACACAGATACTGCTACTTCTCTATGATTTACATTTGTCTTAATATCTTCTATCCCTGTATACTTATCCATTTCCTGTAGTGCCCGATGAAAATAATCAGCAGCTGTTTCTCCCTTCTTTTGCTTGATGGAGAAAATTTTGTTCCATTTAGCAACATCTGGGAAATATACTCCCAGCTGCAAATTAATTCTTTTCACATTTTCTTGATTGTACTCCTCAGTAAGGGGTACTTCTTCATCTAGTCTACAGTCAGTTATAAAAACTCGCTGAGTCGACATTGGAGGGTAGACATGCCCTCAGCAATGTCCGCCAATCTTTGTTATTGGGCTCCACAGTATGTCCTAGCTCTCTAATGTACTTCTGGCTTGCAACTAGATCTTTCCTAGGATCAGGGAATTCAGACACCATTGATCTTAATTCCGTTCGGGAAAAGGGGCAGTGCATGGCGATGTTTCTGACAGGAGTGACTCCTGAAGTGTCAGTTTTCCCATTTGGTACTGCAATTACCCTAACGGGATTAAGTTCAATAACATCATTCTGAGTAGATTCTACAACATGTGGTGTAATGGTTTCAGCATAGTGTACAGTGCCGTACTTACCAGTTGATACGACCTCACCTGTCCCTCCACTAGGGGCCTTTGATACTGCTCTTACTGGTTGGGACGTGCCCACTGTTGTTTCTGCTATGGTGGCTGCTAGAGAGAGTGCCAATATTGTTGTGGGTTCATCCTCTTGGTCACAATCCCGGGGAAAGTTTAAAACAGGGTACAGCTTGCACGAGTTAGTATTAGCATCAACAATCTTAGTTACATTATTCTTAACATCTATACAGTTACTAAGTGCATGTTTATCATACACCAGTGTGCCATTCTCTGTAACCACTTTCTCTCCCGTTATGTATGGTGGTGGTGGAGCGGTGGCTATCAGTTTCCTGATAGGGTTAGATCCAGCCGCTTGAGCCAATCCTCTCTGGATTTCACCTTCCTGTTGCCATAATTGTAAATAATCATAATGTTTGATCCGTCTCTTTGCAGATTTAATGAGACATATCCTTCTCCTTAGATTTTGTAACACCTCGGGGCTAAAACTGCCTACCTGTGGGAACTTTTCCCCGTCATGCACAGTCATTCTTTCCCATTCATCGCACAAAACCTCTGTGTGTGAACCGTATTTCTCACACATGATATACCTTGCCGACCCGATTGGTCGGTTTACTGAATCAACCTGGACCAGAGTTGATCGCCCCCTACCTGAACAACTGGCCCCCATCTTTGCAGGTGTTGCTTTTCGCTACCTCTGACCTTCAAATCAGGGTCTTCAGCGAACCCTTACAAAAACCAAGATGTCAGGGGTAGACTGACGGTGAAAGTTTACCGAGTACCTCCACTCACTCGCCCACGTCGACCAATACGCCCACACACTGCCTTAGCGCTGGCGTACTCAACCTAGGGCCCCTGCTACCTGAACCTCTATTTACTGGAACATGTGGGTGTGATCCGAAGAGCACTTAACCCTTCCCAGTAAACATCAGTTGCTGGAGAATTCCTGAGTGACCAGCGAACCTCCCTTAAAATAAAAAAAATTACACAAATCACGTTAGAATGTACAAATAGCGTTTATGACCCCTCTAGCGTACGCAAATGGTACTGGGTCAAGTTACTAACTAATGCACAAAATTACATGCGGTACAATCATTCTGCACATAAGCAACTAATCTTATGTGCGGAACGACCAGTGGAATCGAAAATTGTGGCTGCGAATTCCTTCAGCCAGAGCTTAATGGCCTATATGGGTATTGCACCAACCCTCCTGGTGTTGTGCTTCTTGACTCTATCTGTAGCGGACTTCCTAGTCCACTGTGCCTAGACCTCCTGGTCTGTCTCTGGACCTCCTGGTCCGTTATCTCTAATGCTCTTATTTTAATATGTTAACAAGGGATGCCTCCCAAGCCACCGTGCTGTCACTTTCACGTATGTACCTCACGAGAACTCGATTTCCTGTGATTCCACCCAAAAATGAGAAACTTATATATATGTATACACACTCTTTCACCTCATATACTCTTTACTTTCGTTTCTGCGCAGAAATCCCTTTCATTCAGTATCGCAGTCTAGTCCCGAAAGGAGTTACAACTAGAGAAGGATTATTTACGCTAAAATTTAGGACACTGAGAGTGACTTGCGCTATTATCGCGTTGCTTCCGTATCGCCTACTAAAACAATACTATCGTGTGATTTGTATTACGTGGGCGTACCCATACGCTCCATTGCGTAATATACGCTACGTGCGTCAGCCCTTGCGTTGCGTACGCTTGTCCCGCTCTTTGTTAGGGACACGTGTACACAGGCCAGACACGTCCACAGTAACACAAGTAACACGTTTATATCAATGTAAATGATCTTTAACTGTAATCATCTACCAAGCACCACACAGAACTTCCTTGTATCTTAGGCAAGCCGTGTGCGTGTTTTACAAATTACTCCCTTACGTATTAATTTTACTTTTAACTACCAATAGCAACAAATCTTTCTCAGCACGTTATCAATGATAAATGGCAAACAGGAAGGCGAGATGTGAAAATTACACAAATGACAAATGCAGGTGTGTGCGTGTGTTGCGTACGCAATGCGTATCAAACAGAAATAAAACAGTTTTAAAACACAATAGCGTACTGTTCTTACCTTCCGGTTCTGGATTCCACCAGCACTCCTACAGCGTAGCGATACAGACGCTTATCTAGTCAGCACTACCGTATCCCTCACCACCAACACGGATACAAAGGGATACGCCTTCCCGCCCTTTGCTGACAGATAAAGTCTGCTTGTGTTCGCTAGAGCGGATATGTGGAGGACGGACGAGCCGCCAATTGATAAAGCTAAATATTTATCTTATAACATTCACTATGTATTGGTAAGAGACTCAGTACGCAATGGGCGTACGGGGTACCGTAAGGGTACGCACTTAACGTAGCAGATGCTAGGCCGTGGTCGAGACGCACGAGCGTCACGTTCGCTCACGGCTTACGCTGGGTATCGAGCACGCTATAGGCGGTCCGAGTACCGTAATGCTACGCTACTAGCGTAGCGGACGCTGTGCCCACAAGAGGAACACGAGCGGCGCAGACGCTCACAGGATGACACACAGTAAACCTTGTATGCAACACAATGAAAGGCTGAGCCTATACTGTAAACCTTGGTTTTGTAATGTGAACACAATGCAATGCTAATTAACCTCTATTATATAAAAGCCTCTTGAGCGATTGAGACGCTCTGAATACTCTCAGCAAAGTAATAAACACACAATACCTTGCTAAGGTTCCAAAACCTTTACTAACGAGATTTAGTTATGTAAAAAGGGAAAATACAATTAACATTTTATACACTACAGACTAACATCAATATCTAAACATAATAACTACACATATACAATATACAACAGCGTAAAAATAACAGAGAGAGAGAGTATGGCAAATATAAACAGAGAACAAGTTGGTTACAGAGAAAAACTTACACACTGGGGAATGATCGCTGCGCAGTCCTGGTACCAGCTCTCAAGTTAGTCAGTGATGAAAACCTTTTGTGGAGAGTAGACTGAGCTGGCCCAAACTGGTTGCCTTATATACACTGCATACAGTACACTACAAAGGGGCCTACAATCTCATTGTTCATTGGACACAGGAATCTGTCTTCACATTATAACAAAAGGTCATAGGTTGATTCAAACAGGTGGGCTGTGACTATTTCATACTGCTCAGGTGGGAGGAAATCTCAGGATTCCTGCCGCATGGATAATGAACTGCAAATATAGTAAATGTCCATAAACTTCTTATAAACATAACTATTCGCAGGAGCGATTAATTTCTCTCAAACCAATACCGGAATGTTTCTAATAATATACTCTACCGTTGCATACTAAACACCACTGCTCAAAACCTGTCTGACCCTTCGTATCATGTAAAGAGGGATTTCTCTGTCCATGAACCAGTTACACTAACCAAACTTACTGATATTATTAAGGAGACCATAACCTACAAAATACACTATTTGGATTAACTATGTGACAATTGAGTCGCCCGCCAGACGCACACAAACTCTACCGTAAATGCACATACCACGCGCTTGAGCGCATGTCCGTGGAGGCGCCGTCACGCAACTGCGAATATGCGCACGCACGGGAGAGAATGTGCACGTGCAGCGGGCAAGCGCATGGGGTTAGTACAAGGCATGAGAATAACGATATTTTTCGACTTTGACAGCATGTAGCCATAGAGATCATTGTGCCTTATAACCAATGCAGGGAAATGGCGCTTATGAACTCATTTGAATGTATGTATCTCTAATTTATTTCCCCCCCCTCTCAAGAATGTAACAGCTACATAATGGGGATAAAGTGCAATCAGGGAGATTGAGGGACTATTCAGGGAGTGAGGGAGATTGCTTCTATTTCAGGGTGTCTCCTGCAGAATGAGGGAGGGTAGACAACTATGCGCTATGGGCCAGTCCAACCCTGTATTAGAGTATCAAGCAGAACTACAATATATTTTTCTAAAACAAGAACATATTCCAATTAAGAATATACTGTACATTGTAACAGTAGAACTACACCCAAAACCAGGAGATAATGGGGCAGATGTATTAACCTGGAGAAGGGATAAAGAAGTGATAAACCGGTGATAAGCGCAAGGTGATAATGCACCAGCCAATCATAACGGATTTGAAAAATGACAGTTAGGAGCTGATTGGCTGGTGCGCTATCACCTTACACTTATCACTTCTTTATCCCTTCTCCAGGCTTAGAGGTTTATTCATGAAGCAGTGAAAAGATTGGAGAAGTGAGCCAGTGGAGAAGTTGTGCATGGCAACCAATCAGCTGCTCGGTACAATTGTATAGTATGCAAATTATAAATGTTACTTCAATGCTGATTGGTTGCCATGGGCTACTTCTCCACTGGCTCACTTCTCCACACTTTTCACTGCTTCATGAATAGACCCCTTAGTACTGTACATCTGACTCAATATGCTGTAAGCCCCTCCCCCCATCCCATCCCCACGCATGTAGCTCCTTCTGAATTTCAGAAAAGAGTACAGGGACATTTCCGTCACACTGGGAAGAAAGTCCGAGTTGCGTAGGGGGGCCTGTTTATATCCCTCTGCCCTCTCTGGACCTCTCCGTGTGCATGGTGGCCTCAGTTCACGTATGTGCAGAAACAGCCCACGGAGCAAACCTGCCAGTGCAAACTTTCACCGCTACTTATTAGCGTGAAAAGTGTTAGTGATAGGGCTGGAGGGAACAGCTGCATTTCAGTGTTGCTCCGGTGGTTTGGTGTTCCCTACCGCAATTTGCAGTGTCGGATACCTACTTAACCTAAATACTGAAGTACCTAATTAATGACTAGGGAGACATTTACTAAGCAGTGATAAGAGCGGAGAAGTGAGCCAGTGGAGAAGTTGCCCCATCAACCAATCAGCACTGCAGTAACATCTATAATTTGCATACTATAAAATGATACAGAGCTGCTGATTGGTTGATGGGGAAATGTATCCACTGGCTCACTTCTCCGCTCTTATCACTGCTTAGTAAATGTTCCCCTCGGCCTCTTAATGCCTTTCCAAACACCTACTGCAAACTTACCCAGAGTAGGGAACACAACAGGCCGTGATATCCGATGTAAAGCCTTTTCTGTGTCCAGGTTTTAGAGCGATGCAGGTGTTTTGTGTTTATTGATCTTTTGTATAAGATCAGTTGTCCCTCTTGTATTATCCGTGTCGCGTCGTCCTGGGACAAAACTCACTTGGTCGGATTTATGATGGGAGCTTGAGTGCTGCGTAAGATCATATTTTATCACAGACATTGGGCGGGATGCACCAAAGGGAAAATGCGGTAGAACCCCCGTTTTCCTGGGTTTTACCGCATTTTCAAATGTACTAACCCCCGGCCATCTGCTTAATGATGTGGAGGGTATCGCCATCATTTTTATGGCGAAACCCTTTAGAAGCCTATAGGCTTCTTACCATAACCCGTCGCCTTCGCCGCCCCCCCTCATCTGCGTCCTGTCAGCCTCCCGGTGCACTCCACAATCCCAGGAACACATCACCTCCCAGGGCTGGGAGGTGACGGACCAGACAGAGATGTCCTGCCAACCCTCTCGCAGGTATCGCATTCTGTCCCCGATGCTGTGCCAGATCTCTCTCTTCTATGGCAATCTCCAGCTACAACAGCTTCACTTCTGGATAGATTTGGCATGTGGCATGGCGATAAAAAAAGGACTTTATATTTGCTATCAGTTCTGGAACGTCTAGCAATAGGCTCTTGATCATTTGCAGCCCCAGGCCCTTAATCCACCACCTGAAGAATCCTGTTTTTGATAAGTCCTTTTGATTACTGCATGTTGTAAGTAAGACAGTCGTTAAGATACAGATGTGTCCTCATAAATCTTCACTGCAGTCACGCCAAACAGCCCCTTCCGACGCTCCAGGTCTCCCTGCTAGTATCTGCCTTCTTTTTGTTGCCAAAAAACGCCTATTAGTCGCAATGTGATGCGACCAGGACGCACCAGGAGACTGCGCTGATTAATCTGATATGTGGCGCTTGTCTTTCTGTGTGCGACTGAGTCTCTAAATCTGCATACGTGTAGCAATGTACAATGCAGCAGCTTTCTTCCAGTACAAGTTTCATTGTGCTCCGTATACAGACTCAGTCACACACTGGGGCTAATTCAGACCTGATCGCTCGCTAGGTTTTTTTTTACAGTCCTGCGTTTGCATAGTCGCCGCCTACAGGGGGAGGGGATTTTCACTTTGCAAGTGTGCGAACGCATGTGTAGCAGAGCTGTACAAACAGATCTTGTGCAGTCTCTGCGCAGCCCAGGACTTACTCAGCCGCTGCGATCACATCAGCCTGTCCAGGCCCGGAATTGACGTCAGGAACCCGCCCTGCAAACGCTTGCACACGCCTGCGTTTTTCCAAACACTCCCAGAAAACGGTCAGTTGCCACCCACAAACGCCCTCTTCCTGTCAATCTCCTTGCGAACGCCCGTGCAAACGGATCCTTCGCACAAACCCATCGCTGAGCGGCGAACCGCTTTGTACCTGTGCGACGCACCTGCGCATTGCGGTGCATACGCATGCGCAGTTTAGACCTGATCGCTCGCTGTACAAACACGCAGTCTAGCGATCAGGTCTGAATTAGTCCCACAGATATACAAGCGCTGCATATCAGATTACTCAGCGCAGTCTCCTGGTGCGTCTTAGTCCCATCATTGCGACTAGGACGCATTATCGGCAAGAAAAGATGTCCGACACTAGCGGAGTTGCAGGGGACCAGGCGGCTCATTCACACCAGGCATCTCCTGCTGCGTCGCGTATTGAGGCTAGATGTATGAGGACGCGTCTGTATACACTGTAATCGATAGAGAAACTCAAACTCATTCTTGTTGTAACACTGTAACTCTGTATGGTACACATATTAACACTCATTCTTGTAACAATTCCAAGTTATTGTTTTTCTCATTACATTTGTACTTTTTATGCATCATTTGCATATACTGTACTTCTAAAAATCATTATCTCCTTTTCAAAATCTCTCTCCATGGGCAGAATGCATGATGCATTGCATTGCATTATTAGAGCAACACAGATGGTGAATGGCGTTAGAATTACTGCCTCACAGCACCGACGTCATGCGTGGGTTTGATTACCACCAGAGCCCTAACTGTGTGGAGTTTGTATATTCTCCCCGTACTTGCGTGGGTTTCTTCCAGGTGCACCGGGTTCCTCCCACAATCCAAAAATATACTGGTAGGTTAATTGGCTCCCAACTAAAAAATAAACCCTAGCATGAATGTATCTGTGTGTACATGTGATAGGGAATATAGATTGTAAGCTCCACTGGGGCAGGGACTGGTGTGAATGGGCAAATATTCTCTGTGAAGCGCTGCGGAATTTGTGTGCGCTATATAAATAACTGGTAATAAATAATTGTGACTGCATCCTGCCACTCATTGCAAGCATACAGTAATGGCGTTTAATAATAACGTAGGCTTGAAAAAAATCATAAAGGGCAGTTGTCCTGGTAAGAGATGTCCTTTGCGATAGAAGGACTTTGCAATAGAAGCGTTTAGGACCTGTGAGTCCTTCTGCGTATACGTCAAGCGACACACACGCCGATTAGATCACTCTCAAGGAGGAAAGATGGATCGAAGCCCATAGGCTTCTATAGGGTAACACCATCTACAGATTAATATATTGTATTGCGGAGCTTGTTGTATATGCGGTAAATGTCCAAAGAAAATGGCATTTTTTGGGAGGTTTGGCCCCATTTTATGTATTGCTGCATCCCGCCCTATGGCCCTCATTCCGAGTTGTTCGCTCGCAAGCTGCTTTTAGCAGCATTGCACACGCCCTGCCGCCGCCTACTGGGAGTGTATCTTAGCTTAGCAAAATTGCGAACGAAAGATTCTCAAAATTGCGAATAGAAATTTCTTAGCAGTTTCTGAGTAGCTCGAGACTTACTCTGCCACTGCGATCAGTTCAGTCAGTTTCGTTCCTGGTTTGACGTCACAAACACACCCAGCGTTCGCCCAGACACTCCCCCGTTTCTCCAGCCACTCCCGCGTTTTTCCCAGAAATGGCAGCGTTTTTTCACACACACCCATAAAACGTCCAGTTTCCGCCCAGAAACACCCACTTCCTGCCAATCACACTCCGATCACCAGAACGAAGAAAAAACCTTGTAATGCCGTGAGTAAAATACCAAACTTCTTAGCAAATTTACTTGGCGCAGTCGCAGTGCAAACATTGCGCATGCGCAGTTTGCGGAAAATCGCTGCAATGCGATGAAAAAGAACGAGCGAACAACTCGGAATGAGGGCCAATGTCTGTCAGACACAACTCACGTTTTTCAGCATGTCATGTGACACATAGGAGAAAAATGAGGTGAAGGATACAGAATGTCGAAGTCAGAAAAATGTCTCAATGCACACTGCCATATTTGCACCGCACACTGGTCCGTGCTGCGCATGCGTACGCTCTCCCGTGGAAGCGCATACCCGCAATAGCGTGCACTCGCACGCGCAGTATGCGCATTTACGGTAGAGTTTATGTGATCGTAGCGTGCGACTCATTCGTTACAAAGGTTCACAATTAATGTCGTTTATAGATCATGTTCCCCTCAATAGTTTCTGTAAGTTTGGTTTAGATAGAATGTCCCTGAGCGGAGGAATCCCTCTTTGTATTGCACGAAGGGTCTAACAGGAGTCATACAGCAGTGTTTGATACCCATCGGAAGAGTATTTAATTAGCAATATTCCGGTGTTGGTTTGGAGCGTATTAATCGCTCGTGCGAATAGTTATGAACATAAGAAGTTTATGTCCATTTCTATTATTTACCCATACTCAGGTATGCGGCGGGAAACCCAGTTTCCCACCCACCTGAGCCGTTTAAACTCAGCACAGCCCACCTGTATGAATCAACCTATGACCTTTGGTTACAGTACAGGGCCGAATTCCTGTGTCCAATAAACTGAAGGATTGTAGGACCAGGAGATTGCATTGTGTGTGGGGCATAAATGGGCAGGCCGACCACATCCAGCTCTCACTCTCTCATCAACGGTTATCTGCTGATAATCGGGAGCTGGATATCGAGGCGCAGGCGATCATACCCTTTGTGCGTAAGTTCTCTCCGTAATCATTGTCTTTCTGTGAGCCAATTCCTCTCTCTCCCTCTGTGTCTATTTCTCTCTCTCTATTTTCTCTTTTCTCTCGTAACTCCCCTAGACTAAACTTTATAGTATTGTATTGTATTGTGTTAGGCCAGGATAGTATTGTAGTTTATCCCTTAGTTAGGTGTTTGGTTAGGAAGGCTTTGTTATATTGTAGTGTATCATTTGTACTGTGTTACTCTTTTACAAGTATACTAGATATAATACAGATAATAGGCTTTGGAACCCTAAAACAGTATCTGTGTATTTACTATAGTGTTAAGTGTTCACTTGAGCGTCGGTGACGCTCAAACAGCTTTGTAGGTAGTCAGGCTACACAAAGTTGCATTTACACCCTGTATTCACATTAAGGTATATAGCGCATTACATTGTTAAAAGGCTTAAATATAAAGGTATTGTGCTGTGAGCGTCTGCACCGCTGGTGACCTCCTCGTGGTCTCGAGCGTACGCTACGTTACAGCGAATCTTTCCCCTAGACATAACCAATAACGTGTCCTGTGATCACTAGGCCGTGAGCGAACGTGACGCTTGAGCGTCTCGCCTACGGCTGAGCGATCGCTACACAGATAGCGTACCATTACGGTACTTCTTAAGCAAACAGCGTACAGTGTTCTTAGCTTCGTAAGGGTTGATTATACGACAAAGGAATTTAACATTGTCAATTGCGGGCTCGCCCGGTCCTTTTCACATCTGCACTAGGTAGATCAGCAGACTTTATCCCCCAGCAAAAGGGTGGGAGGTTGTCTCACAGTTGCTGACGGGATAAGCGTCTGCTTCGCTTAGGTAAAGAGTGCTGAAGGAACCCGGTAACCGGAAGTAAGAACAAAACGCTTGTGTCTTTTAAAACTGTTTATTTTTCTTTTGTCTTGCGTACGCACGCATATACCTGCATTTCTTTCCACTTGTATATTTCATTTTTCGTATATCACTATTCCTGTTTGCCAATTTTTATAGTTGATAGAAAGTGCAAAAAGAGATTTGCTGTTATTTAATAGTAAAAGTAATAATTAAAGTATAGAACACGGTTTTGTCTTAGAGACGAGGCAGCCAGTGTGCAGTGTGGATTGCGGTGGATGATCAGGGATCATCTACATTGATAAATAAATATTGTGTTACGGTGGATCCTCTGCATTGCGTACACGTGTCGCTAACAAAGACTAGCGTACGCAATCCGAAAGGCAGACGCACGCAGCGTACATTACGCAACGTAGCGTCTGGTTACGTCCACGTAGCTCAAGTTGTGATAAAGTGGATTTTAGCGCAAAGCGATAATTAGCGCAAAGGCGATAAGTAACGCACAGCGGTAGATAACGTGACGCGGTAAATAACGCAAATCAATTTTTGGAAAACCCGAAATTTAGTTTAACAGATCCTGCTCCTAATTAGTAACACACTTGGGCTGAAGACAAATTTCTGCGCAGAAATAGAGGTAGAAACAAAAGTGTACATGTGTTGAGTGAGTGTGTTTATACAATTTTAAAGGGGGAACCAAAAGGAAAGCCGAGTACTCGTCAAGGAACATACGTGTAAGTGACATATACGGTGGCTAGGGAGGCATCTCTGGTTAAATAAATATTTGAGCATTAGAGTATAGCGGACCATAAGGTGTAACAAGACCAGGAGGTCATAAGGTAACAAGACCAGGAGGTCATAAGGTAAAAAGGTCCGCTATAAAAGTCCAGTGGCACAACGCCTGGGGTGTTGGTGCAGAACCCATATAGGCCATTAAGCTCTGGCTGAAGGAATTCGCAGCCGAAATTTTCGATTCCACTGGTCGCTCCGCACATAAGATTAGTTGCTTATGTGCTGAACGATTGTACCGCACGTAATTGTGTGCATTGGTAAACCTGACCGGTACTATTTGTGTACGAAGGTCATAAACGCTATTTGTACATTCTGACGTGATTTGTGTAATTTTTTATTTTTGGAAGGGAAGTTCGCTGGTCACTCAGGAACTATCCAACAACCTAAACTTTACTGGAAAGAGTAAGTGTCCTGCGGGTATCCCTCATATGTTCCAGTAAACTGAAGGTTCCATAGGGGCCCTGTATCGAGTACGCCAGCACCATATCGGTGTGATCAGGTCGTATTGGTCGAGGTGGGCGAGTGAGTGGGGTACTCGGTAAACCGCCACCGCCGGCCTACTGTGGAGTAATTTGGTTGTCTGTAAAGGCTTGCTGAAAACCTTGATACAGAAAATCCAAGGAGGACTAAGCAACACCTACAGACGATGGGGGCCAGTTGCTCAGGTAGGGGGCGATCAACCCTGGTTCAGGTTGATTCTGTGAACCGACCAGTTGGGTCGGCAAGATACATTATGTGTGAAAAATACGGTAGTCACACAGAGGTTTTATGTGATGAATGGGAGAGAATGACTGTACAAGACAGGGACAAGTTCCCAAGAATAGGTAGTTTCAGCCCGGAAGTGTTACAAAATTTAAGGAGGAGGATATGTCTCGTAAAACCAACAAAGAGACGAATTCAGCATTATGATTATTTACAGTTGTGGCACCAGGAAGGTGAGATACAGAGAGGTTTGGCTCTGGCGGCAGGATCTGGGGCAGTAAGGAAACTGATAGCCACAGCTCCTCCTCCACCATATATATCAGGAGAGAAGTTGATTACGGAGAAAGACGCACTGGGTTGTAAAACTAAAACTCTTAGTAACCATGTTAATGTTAATGATGTTAACCAAATAACCCATGCAAGTATTAACCCGTGCAAGTTGTACCCTGTTTTGAACCTTCCCCAGGAGTGTGATCAAGAAGACGATCCATCAACAATTTCAGCTCTCTCTCTTGCAGCCACCATTTCAGAGACTACAGTAGGCACATCAACAGCCACGAGATTAGTGAAGGCCCCTAGCGGAGGGATAGGTGAGGTCGTGTCATCAGGTAAGTACGGCACCATGCATTACACTGAAACACTTACACCCCAAGCTGTAGAATCTACACAGAGTGAAGTTATAAGAGTTAATCCAGTTAAGGTGATAGTAGTTCCCAATGGGAAAACAGATGCATCAGGAGTCACACCCATCAGGAACATCGCCATGTATTGCCCGTTCACTAGAATGGAATTAAGGACCATAGTGTCTGAATTCCCAGACCCCAGAAAGGATTTAGTGGCAAGCCAAAAATATATCAGGGATCTAGGAAACACTTTAGAGCCCAATAATAAGGATTGGCAGGTAGTGCTAAGAGCTTGCTTACCCCCCAGTGTCGACCCAGTTAAATTCTTGGCTGATTGTGGACTAGACAAAGAGGTACCACTTACAGATGTGTACGACCAGGATAATGTAAAAAGGATAAATTTGCAGCTAAAAGAATATTTCCCAGCCGTTGCTAAATGGAATAAACTATTTTCCATCAAACAAAAAGAGTCTGAAACGGCAGCAGAATATTTCCACCGGGCATTATCAGAAATGGCAAAATACACTGGTATAGAAGACATAAAGACCAACCCAAACCATCGAGAAGTAGCAGTATCTGTACTGATGGATGGTTTGAAAGAAACATTAAAGGCTAGGGTACAGACCACACAACCATGTTGGCGAGGTCTGTCAGTGTCCACTTTGAGAGAGGCTGCTGTTGATCACGACAAAAACATCACTAGGCACAGGGAGTCGCAAAGTGATAAGTTGATGTCCGTAAGTATACAGGCGCTGACCACAAGGCAGCCTGCGTATGTACCACCGAATCCTGTGGGTAAGGCAAGTGGAATAACATGTTTTTCTTGTAACAGACCAGGACATTTTGCACGAGAATGTAGATCAAAGAATGTACAAAGATCTTTTCAACCCCCCAGACAACAACACCACACACGACATTGGGAGCAGGGTCCACAGAGGCGGAGTTTTGAGCCACATACAGGGGAAACAAAAAGATACCCCCCGAACAGAGATTGGCACGCCTCTGGTAGTTCCCAGCTAACTCCCCCACAAGTAGTTGCTGCCACTGGGATTCAGGGAGGTCACCATACCCAATAGGGGTGTGGCCATACCTGTAATCTGCAGCCAGTTAAGTTGATTGCTAGTCTTGGAAGTGAACCAGAGATTGCAATCAATGTAGCTGGTAAAACTTTAAATTTTCTTGTAGACACAGGGGCGGCCAAGTCAGTGATAAATTCGACAGTGGGCATGAGAACCACTGGTAGGACAGTTCCAGCCATGGGAGTAACAGGAGTAGTCCAGCATTACCCTGTTAGCAAACCAGCAGAGATTACAATAGGACCTTTGCATACCAAGCATTCCTTTTTGCTGGCTGCATCGGCACCTACCAATCTCCTGGGAAGAGACTTACTATGCAAAATGGGTTGCGTCATCTATTGTACTCCTGAAGGTGTATTCTTGGACATACCTGAGAATCACGCTCAGGAAGTACGAGACATGTTAGACTCCCCATCAAAATTAATGTCACACACCATTATGACAAATAGGAACCCATCCCAGGTAGAAGAGATGACATCTCAGATACCAGAGTCACTTTGGACAAAAGATGGACAGGACACTGGATTAATGGCAAACGTAGCTCCAGTAGTAGTACAAGTAAAAGATGGTAGGATAGCTCCAAAAATCCCACAGTATCCTCTGAAGCCAGAGGTGGAGTTAGGAGTTTTTCCCGTAATAGAGCGCTTGCTACAGCAGGGCATTCTAGTAAGAACGTCCAGCACAGCAAATAGTCCCATCTTCCCTGTTAAAAAGAGTGGGGGGAGGGGTTACAGGCTAGTGCAGGATCTAAGGGGGATTAACAAAATAGTTGAGAGTCAATTCCCTGTAGTGCCTAATCCAGCTGTCATCCTAATGCAAATTCCTCCCACTGCCAAATTTTTCACTGTCATTGACCTCTGCTCCGCTTTCTTTTCGGTACCTCTGCACCCTGACAGCCAATATTTGTTTGCATTTACATACAGAGGAGTCCAATACACGTGGACTCGATTACCCCAAGGTTTCATAGATAGTCCAAGTATATTTTCTCAGGCTTTGCATGATTGTTTACAGTCTTTTCAACCAGAAAGTGGATCAGTATTGATACAGTATGTGGACGATTTACTACTGTGTTCAGATTCACTGGAAGCCTCTCTGAAAGATACGAAACAACTCCTGTTTCACCTTTCAGACACAGGTCACAAGGTTTCCAAAGACAAGTTACAATTATGCCAGACTAAGGTAAAATATTTGGGACACTGTCTAACACAAGGACTGAGACACCTGACCGCTGATAGAATCCAAGCCATTAGAGACATGACACTACCACAAACCCAGCAACAGATCAGAACGTTTTTAGGGATGTGTGGGTATTGCCGTAATTGGATCCCAGGGTTTTCCATATTGGCACTACCTCTGCAGGAAATGGTCTCCTCAAACAAACCTGATCGGATTTCGCATACAGACGAATCTGAAACGGCATTTGAGAGACTCAAACAGTGTCTAACGCAGGCACCTGCACTAGGTATGCCAGACTATGGGAAACCCTTTGAACTATACGGAACAGAAAGTGCTGGGTGCGCAGCAGGTGTACTAACACAAAAACACGGTGACGCCAGCAGGCCAGTTGCATACTACAGCGCTCAGCTAGATACGGTAGCGCGGTCCCTCCCCACATGCTTGCGTAGCGTTGCGGCGATAGCATTGCTAGTGACGAAAAGCGAAGATGTCGTGCTAGGCCACAACCTCACAATCCATACACCACATGCAGTATCTGCCTTATTAAATTCTGCCCAAACCAGACATGTCTCATCAGCAAGGTTTACGAGATGGGAATTGGCATTAATGGCCCCAGTAAACATCACCATAAGGAGATGCAGCGCATTAAACCCTGCAACATTTCTCCCAGGTGTGCCTGGACAGGCACAAAGGGTGGGAGGTGAGAGTGATGGGGAAGGAGGATTTTATACAAAGGAGGATGCACATGATTGTATGGAATATTTGACCCAAAATTTTACCGCAAGGCCTGACATCAGTGACAATCCACTAGAAGATGCAGAACTCACGTTCTACACGGACGGTAGTTGTCACAGACAGTCAGACTCGGGAGACTTGTGTACTGGATACGCAGTCGTAGATGACCAAGACACCATAGAAGCGGAACCGCTAGGCCCACCTCACTCAGCCCAGGTTGCTGAACTGGTCGCCCTAACCAGAGCATGTGAATTGGCTAAGGGTAAGTCTGCCAATATCTACACCGATTCTAGATACGCGTTCGGGGTAGTCCATGATTTCGGAGCCCTATGGCGGCTCAGAAATTTCATGACGGCAGCTGGCACACCGATAGCGCATGCAGCGTATATAAAAAGGCTTCTAACAGCGATACAGGAACCCGACAGAGTGGCTGTTATCAAATGTAAAGCACATACGTATAGCCAAGACCCAGTATCCCTTGGTAACAGCCGAGCAGACGAAGCTGCAAAGCTTGCAGCTGCTACCCCCATACGGACAGACACCACACAGTTGATGGTATTTAATACCATCAACACACAGAAGTTGTGTGAGATGCAGAATTTGTGTTCCACTCAAGAGAGAGCAGTCTGGAAGGCAAAGGGATATGGCCAGGAGCCCTCAGGGCTCTGGACGGATGGACATGGTAAACCAGTGGCCCCCAGGGCATACCTTCCATGTCTGGCTGAAGCAGCTCACGGGCTGACTCATCTAGGCAAGGAGGGGATGTGCAAATTGGTAAGAGCATACTGGTGCGCCCCAGGATTCTCCTCTCATGCTGGTAAAAGAGCAATGTCATGCCTTACCTGTCTGAGAAAGAATATTGGAAAGGCAATACCTACAGAACCCTCCCATATCCCACCTGCCGGCGGCCCTTTCCAAGTAATACAAATTGACTTCATCCAATTGCCCCCATGTAGAAACTTAAAGTATGTACTTGTCTGTATAGATGTTTTCTCGAATTGGGTCGAAGCTTTTCCAGCAGCTACAAACACTGCTATGTTTACAGCTAAGAAAATCGTGCAGGAATTTGTATGTAGATATGGTATCCCTAGAATCATTGAAAGTGATAGGGGTACCCATTTTACAGGTGATGTCTTTCAAGGAATGTGTAAGTTGATGGGAATTGATAGCAAGCTGCACACTCCGTACCGTCCACAGGCGAGTGCGAAGGTCGAAAGAGTGAACAGCACTATTAAAAATAAATTGAGTAAAGTAATGGCAGAGACAGGATTGACGTGGCCAGAAGCTTTACCCATTGTTTTGTATAGCATCAGAACCACTCCCAGGTCCCCTCTTAATCTGTCTCCTTTTGAAATTCTGTTTGGTCGACAACCGCATGTCATGATTAACCCTCAGGATGATTTGAAATGTAACAATGAAGTAACTGTAAAGTACTTGATTAACATGAGTAAGCAGTTGAGGAGTCAAAATGATAATCTGAAGTTGGTGATTCCTGATTTACCAGATAGTAATTGTCATGACATTGAACCTGGGGATTATGTAATGATACGAAATTTTCTACGCTCAGGTTGTCTTATTGATAGATGGGAAGGACCATACCAGGTCTTATTGACTAGCACCACAGCATTGAAGGTTGCTGAGAGAGAGACTTGGGTCCATTCATCCCACTGCAAGAAGGTTGCTGACCCAGAGAAGTCCCGTGATAAGGAACAGACGGTAGAGGTTGTATCACTGGAGTGTCTGTTCCAGGAGGACTGAGGCGGCACCTGAGCCTTGAAGATCGAAAGCAGTTGTCGACTCCCTTCTCCCTTTTATTGTTTTTCTCCACTTCCCATCCCTTCTCCCTTGATATTTCTTTTTCCCCTTTCTCATTCTTCTCCATTTCCTCCTCAAAGATGGACTTGCCCAAAGAGACTGTGATCCGGATTTTGATGTTAACCATGATGTTGACCAGAGCAGTCTGTTCCGGCGAGAGTACCATAGAGGTCGAGAGAGGTTCTGGAATGGGTTCCGATTATGGTGATGGAGGCGTAGTTTTCCAAGATCAACCAATCCAACAAGCAAAGGCGAGTATCAGAAAACGATCCGATAGAAGAAATTGTGATGGATTGTTAGCTGAGGAAAATTGTATCTGTAGGCTCTGTGGTAATCTGGTTGAAGATGGATGCATAAAGCAATGCCAATCTAGTTTTAATATCCATATGGACCGGCATCCATTGAGTGACTATCACTCTCTAGTGGGTAACGTGTTGAACCAAACAGATTGTTGGGTATGCTCTCAAGTACCTCAGGGTCACAGCAAATCAGGGCTAGTACCATTTCCTTTAACGTTAGGGGAAGTACTTGAGCTAAGTGGTGGGAGACCGGTGGACCGGAGGTTTAACATCTCCAGCCCTCCTAGTTTGAAGCTCCACCAATACCATGTGGATAGGTCCCTCTTATGTTTTAACATCTCCAATCCTAGAAAACCGGGAAATTGGGAAGTGTCATGGAGCAACCTTTCCATGACCTTTTCACACAGAGCAGATAGAATGCCTACAGATACAGAGCTCGTACGCCACATAGCCAGTAGAGGAAAATCTTTTCGGTATCGATATACCTTAGGAAATAGGATTACTAGAGTTGGAGAGGTATCACCAGGATACTGTGCACATATCGTACAGACCGATACGTGCATTAGGCAGATGGAAGAATTAGGGTCAGGAGATTTCACCTGGAAGGTTTGTAACATGGTCATGTCCTTCTCCGTCCCTTATGTTCTCCCCGATGATGCATATTTCATATGCGGGAGAAAGGCGTACAAGTGGCTTGCCCCAAACTCTGAAGGATTGTGTTATATTGGAAAAGTATTGCCTGAAGTGATGACTGTAACACATGACAAAATGAAGGACATACACCGTGGTGCCCAAGCTCCTTATACTCACACTCACTACGAACACCGAGTTAAAAGACAACTGTCAGAAAGGTTAGAGCATCCGGCCTCTGATCTTATCCATGAATCCACCGGGATTCAGGTTCTGGTAGCGTTAGATTTCACTCGTACCGCTCGAGGAGTGATGAATTATAAATACATTTCCGCACTCGCCAATTTGTTAGATAATATCACTGAAATGTATGATGACACGTTTAGATACACTGGAAGAGAACTTCAAGCTTACAAAACAGAACTAGTTCAGCATAGGATGGTTCTTAATTACCTTACAGCAGTAACAGGCGGATATTGTGTTACATTGGCAACACAGTACGGCATAAAGTGTTGCACGTACATCACAAATAGTACCGAGGATCCGGTAGAGGTCATAGACCAAAAGATGGATGATATTCTGCAATTAAAGTGGGAATTTCGTCGGAAACACAATCTCACCCTTGCTGCTGTAGGTAATGAGCTGACTGGTTGGGTGTCATGGTTGAACCCGCGAAATTGGTTCTCCGGTTTGGGAGAATGGGCTCAAGGAATCATAATGGATGTTGGAAAGTTTCTCCTGTGTATCTTAGGTGTCGTTATATCTATTGGATTGATATTTAGATGCGGGCAGGCTTTGATGAGGTGTAAACAAAGTACGAAAGTGATGAGCTTGAGGAGTGAGGAAACTGTAATTAACCTGGATTTGATTTATGACCCAATGCTAGAAACCATGACGTAATGATGTAATGAGTATACGGTCCGTCTTTCACCCATTACTATGTTTTCCTCCGAGGTACAAAGACCCACGTAGACGAAGGACCTGATGAGCCAAGGGGCCGACAACGGAAAGATGGAAAGAAGAAGAGCAGACGACCTGATATACAAGATTTTATGGACAATGCCATGGGTACCCCAGTTTCCCTAGGAACTTTAAAATCACGCTAGCCCAACATTTTTTTTGTAAATCCATGGACGTTGTTTGCTTTACTCACGATTTATGAGCAAAAGCACAAAGAAGAAGACTGCAATCAAACGACACCAATCAAGACCTCAATCGACGAACGTACATTAACCTGACATAGAATATCATTGCATTTTTCGTAAGTGTTCTTTATCTTCATCTCTGCAACCCTCAGGTAATAACACACATAGTCGATAGGGAATACAGGCACAGATAGCAGCAACCACATACCCCCCCAATTCATGTATCATCAACTAAAATGTGCATCCCCATTGTGTTACAACCACAGCCGAAATGAGCTCGGTAGAGTTTGACAGCCCATCCACAGACCTGTACCACAGGATAAGAAGGAATTCAAATGTATACTTCGCAATACCTCGAAGCTTGATTTACCACACGTACGGCACGATGATACATGACCCCCCCAAACATGGACTCATACACACATGCTCCTGCTTTCTCACTAGGTCATACTCTCTTCACACCTACTCCATTCTTCCTCCTTTCCCCACCATGGAAATCAATTAACCCCTGACTTACATTTTTCTCCTTAAATATTTTGTGGCAGTTATTATTGACTGCCAAAGGGTGGACTGTCGAAGTCAGAAAAATGTCTCAATGCACACTGCCATATTTGCACCGCACACTGGTCCGTGCTGCGCATGCGTACGCTCTCCCGTGGAAGCGCATACCCGCAATAGCGTGCACTCGCACGCGCAGTATGCGCATTTACGGTAGAGTTTATGTGATCGTAGCGTGCGACTCATTCGTTACAAAGGTTCACAATTAATGTCGTTTATAGATCATGTTCCCCTCAATAGTTTCTGTAAGTTTGGTTTAGATAGAATGTCCCTGAGCGGAGGAATCCCTCTTTGTATTGCACGAAGGGTCTAACAGGAGTCATACAGCAGTGTTTGATACCCATCGGAAGAGTATTTAATTAGCAATATTCCGGTGTTGGTTTGGAGCGTATTAATCGCTCGTGCGAATAGTTATGAACATAAGAAGTTTATGTCCATTTCTATTATTTACCCATACTCAGGTATGCGGCGGGAAACCCAGTTTCCCACCCACCTGAGCCGTTTAAACTCAGCACAGCCCACCTGTATGAATCAACCTATGACCTTTGGTTACAGTACAGGGCCGAATTCCTGTGTCCAATAAACTGAAGGATTGTAGGACCAGGAGATTGCATTGTGTGTGGGGCATAAATGGGCAGGCCGACCACATCCAGCTCTCACTCTCTCATCAACGGTTATCTGCTGATAATCGGGAGCTGGATATCGAGGCGCAGGCGATCATACCCTTTGTGCGTAAGTTCTCTCCGTAATCATTGTCTTTCTGTGAGCCAATTCCTCTCTCTCCCTCTGTGTCTATTTCTCTCTCTCTATTTTCTCTTTTCTCTCGTAACTCCCCTAGACTAAACTTTATAGTATTGTATTGTATTGTGTTAGGCCAGGATAGTATTGTAGTTTATCCCTTAGTTAGGTGTTTGGTTAGGAAGGCTTTGTTATATTGTAGTGTATCATTTGTACTGTGTTACTCTTTTACAAGTATACTAGATATAATACAGATAATAGGCTTTGGAACCCTAAAACAGTATCTGTGTATTTACTATAGTGTTAAGTGTTCACTTGAGCGTCGGTGACGCTCAAACAGCTTTGTAGGTAGTCAGGCTACACAAAGTTGCATTTACACCCTGTATTCACATTAAGGTATATAGCGCATTACATTGTTAAAAGGCTTAAATATAAAGGTATTGTGCTGTGAGCGTCTGCACCGCTGGTGACCTCCTCGTGGTCTCGAGCGTACGCTACGTTACAGCGAATCTTTCCCCTAGACATAACCAATAACGTGTCCTGTGATCACTAGGCCGTGAGCGAACGTGACGCTTGAGCGTCTCGCCTACGGCTGAGCGATCGCTACACAGATAGCGTACCATTACGGTACTTCTTAAGCAAACAGCGTACAGTGTTCTTAGCTTCGTAAGGGTTGATTATACGACAAAGGAATTTAACATTGTCAGAACTGTATCCAGAATAGATAGAGCTCAGAGCAACATTCCAAAGCCCCTCTGCTCACTAAACCATTTGCCCTGTGACTGTGGTTGCCATGGTAGCCCATTGCGCTGTGCACAAGTATAAATCATTAATAGGAGCCTGAAGAAACAAACCAAGGCAACATGGCAAATGACACAGATATGCTTAATGATTTACATTGAACAACTACGTCTCCAGATATACAGACAGCATTCTTGCTGATACGCTGTAACTGCCCGTATGTAACCTGCTAGCGACCATTTTTACTGTAACATCAATTTGATTGCTTTATAAAGAACGTATACCGTGAAAAAAACGCGTTACCTGGCTGAGTGCAGCCCAAATAATAGTAATGTGCTTTTTAATGCAAAAAATTCCTTTCCCTTCAAAATCGCCGGTGTAATCGCTGACTAGATTTCACACACTGAATGAGACGGGTAAATAACCCTCACGTCCGTATGGGGGTGAGTAATGAGCGCATCTATACCGCCATTGTTATATGTACATCGCATTCATGGCGTTAAGTACACTGCAGCTACAAGTACAAAGTGGCTGCTAAATGCTCAGTGCTAGCTCAGAGTGTTTGGCACTTTTTAAAGCTTTCAAGAAATTGGCGGATTTCCATTAAGAGTGCGCCTGTTGTCACAATCCAATGATCTGACAGGAGAGTTTAAAAACCCATCAGGAATCATTACGCCCATCAGTGCCAGACTAAGGGGGACATTTACTAAGCAGTTATAAGTGCGGAGAAGTGAGCCAGTGGAGAAGTTGCCCATGGCAACCAATCAGCACTGAAGTAACATCTATAATTTGCATACTAGAAAATGATACAGAGCTGCTGATTGGCTGATGGGGCAACTTCTCCACTGGCTCACTTCTCCACTCTTATCACTCTTTAGTAAATGTTCCCCTGAGTGTTTTATCGGCCTTAATGATGCACCTTACTTGGGTCAGTCTCCCCAGCTGCGCCCGCAGGATCCTTTTCCGCTCACTGCTGCCCTTTTATTGGCTAATAAAGTGTTAATAGCGCATAAATTATCTCTTGGTTTCTATAGAGGAATCAGCAGGAAGGGAGGAAATATCCGCTTACCTCCCGCTCCTGCTTGCAGCGTGGTACCATCAGCTTGACGACTCTTGCTCGCTTTAAAGGGATGATTAACATTATGCAAATTACCGGAGACAAAAGCAGACTCCAGAGGGCGATTTAACGCGCGTGCTCTGCGGCAGCACATTACCGTCCTCGTTTCTTTGCAAATTACAATGCAATATAATAGTTTAAAAAAAACAAATAAATGGTAAACACTAATCACAATTCCCGGGCAGAGGGGAACCAGTATGTCTTATACAAGGAGTGTTCAGTGCACTGTAATCCTGCTAAACCCAAAATACTATAATTGTGTGTGCGCTAGACATTCCCGCAGACCGCCTTGTAATGGCCACGTGCACCAAGGGCTGAGTACATGCAAGTCATCCCACTCCAAACAGGCGCACCCATGTTACCATAGCTGGCCAACTAAGGATGCATTACGCCTCGGCACGCCCTTACTGTACCTTGCCGTATCTGTAAGGGGGACCTTAGCCAAACCTTGCTCTTAAGCCCATCATTGCCATGTTCTGCACCTTCCCATTTAACGTCTACACCCCCCCAGAGCCATCATTTCCCTTGATGACTCAAATTGTCTCGCCATGACCTCCTCTTAGCAGGAGATAAGGAAGACGTTGAGATATCAGAGTAGAGGACAGATGGGCATGAGACCAAGCCTTCTAAAGAGCGATGCAGTGTACAAGTGGTGAGGTTGCCCGTAGCAGTCGACCGGTAAAAGGTAGACAGTGGGTAAGGTCGAAAGGTTGACATGTTTTTTGGGTGTCATTTTGTATGTGTCATCACATGTGACCACAAACGTGTGCCCTCGTGGGCTTGGTCCACTCACCACCCTTCTGGGCAAGGTGGATCGCTCTGGTACCGCTTCGCTCGCCACAGGCTACTATTCCCAATCATAGTCCATGTGGATAGTAAATCAAGCACAAGTTGGGAAAACATGTAAGAAAACTTGTGTTGACCATTTTCATGTTGATCTTTTGAACCTGTCGACCTTAATGCATGTCGACCATATACTGTCGACCTATTGACTTTTGACCTAGACACTGTCGACTTATCACTCAGATACCGTGGTTGCTATTGGCAACTTCTCCACTCTTTAGGAAGCTTGATACATCTGCCCCCTAAAGAGCTATCAGGGACGCAGCGGGGTCCGAGAAGGGCGCACCAATAGTAAATATGAGTTTGTGATTTATCTAAACTCCCTTAATTCTACCCAAAATGACATTTCAAAATATAGGTGCTGTTCCCCTTTAAGGTGTCAATCAGGGGGGATTATATGTTCTCTCTCCCGGTACTTTCCTGGCAGGAACATGTCCATATATCACCATGATGGGAGACGAGTGATAAGCAGTAAATGGGAATACTTCTGCTTGCTATACTTAACATTCCAATTTAATAGGATCATTTTTAGTTGATTGGTTAACGTTTTATTCTTTTTTTTAAATGTCCTAAATAAATAACTAATGTAAACGACTTTTATACACGGATTAACTTACTTTCGTTTTTTTCCCTTTCCTAGGGAGACTATTTATAAAGGAATGCGCAGTAATTCTAAGTTACAGCTTTTCCTATCATAAATAGCTCTTAGCACGGGCAATTAAAGTTATATGAAGGTGCTTTTAGTGATAATCTATCACTGCGCTAAGTACACACATCTGGCAGAGCTGAAGCGTTTAATGGCGATGTATACATTGGGTAGACGTTATGCAGTCAAGAGGGGACGCAATGTATGGGTTGTCAGGAGGGAATATACAGCCTGGTTCCAATGTATCGGTCGGCAGTCAATAAGTCGACCCCTTTGGTCGACAGGTACATAAGATCGACATGGTCAAAAGGTTGTCATGACAATAGTTGACACAAGTTTTTTTGGCGAGACGAATCGTAGGAAGTGAGCCCGTGAGGGTACACGTTTCCACTGATTGTGCATACATATGGTTAAACATACAAAATGACACCCATATTTTTTTTTTAAAAAGTGCATGTTCTATAGAGTTTATTCCCCTCTCACCCTTCCCGGATTACCTAGCATCAGTACATGTTGGAAGGGGCAGGTTGAATGCGGTTGGTCACGTGGTCATGATATCAACACCGGCGCCCGATATTTAAAATCGAGGTAAGAATGCTTTACCTTAACCAAAAATGCGGGGGGGGGGGGGGGGGAGGGGGGTTCTAGTTGCCCGGAAACCCCCCTCCTCTTGGCAAGTGGTTCAAATAAGGACAGTGATAGCAATGGCATATATTATGATTACTAGAGCTGCCACAACATCATGCAGTGTAAGGGACAGAGCAGAGCTGCTGCACATGCCCAGTGTAGCAGCTTATTATACCTAGTTTGCTGTGTGTGAGTCCTCAAACAGTGCACTGGACCAGAGAGCAGCTGCCAGGAAGAAGAGACAGGAGCCTTACCACGAGGTGGGAGAATGTGTGCTTAGGAAGTGCAGTACTGGTTCTATTATGTTTGTGTATTTATTATGGTATGGTTAACCATTTCCTGACCACTTATGTATATTGTTTAAATATGTTTGATACAGCCTATACTATAGACAGGGAAACTAGATGGGTCAAGTGGTTCTTATCTGCCATAAAATTCTATGTTTATGTTTCTATGTAATAATACTCATTTCCATCCAGTATCCAGTGTAGAAAAAATACCAATGTTTACATGTCTAGGCCAGGTCATTACTAGGTTCTTCTGCCGCTCCTTCAGACTCCCGCACTTGCTCCAATGTTCCGCAGAGTGGGTGATTGTAGACTGCATTTTGAAACCCCCGTGTAGAAATCCTGCTAACCCTCCCTTCCTGCAGCCTAATCTTAACCTCCCCCCTTAGTGCCTAACCCTAACCTCCCACCGGTGGTGGCTAAACCTAACTCCCCCTCTCCACAGCCTAACCCCCCTCCCCCCTTAATGCCTAAACCTATTCTCCCCCCAGTGGTACCTAACCATAACCCCCCTTTCCCACAGCCTAACCCTAACCCCCCCCCCACAACCCCCCGCCCCCAGGGTGGTATCTATACCTAACACCCCTCCCCTTCCCAGCCCTAACCCGCCTGCTGTACTTATGGTTGGAATGTCGGTATCTTAACCGCATTCCATTGAAAGAACCCTGCTCTCACCCCTAGTGCGGACCAATCACAATACCACCACAATTACAGGGACACACTTAGACAGATGGTGACCCATACAATAATTACAGCCTTTGATCCCGAGATTGTCATCATATCTGTTATTATTACATTATTGTTGTTGTTATTATTATAATACTTTATCTACAAAGGCAACAGCTCATGCAGCAGTGCACAGAGGGTTCTATTCAGGCACATCAGCCCAGGTCACAGGGAAGCTTGCAATCTAATCTCCGTGCCACAGGCTCACACACACAGAGGACAGTATAGTTGGGACTCTGGAAGACTGGAACACGGGAGGATGTCTGAGCAGGCGCAGGAAGACACCACGTGAGCAGAGGAACAACTTACTGATTCTGAGTCACATGCAGCCGCGGCTTTGTCTTATGCTAATGTCACGTTTGATTTCGATATTTGTAACACTGAGACGCCAGATTGCAGTGCATTGGTGTTTCTGAGGTTTGTCCACTTACCGAGAACAAATCATTTACTCTACTGTATAAATAAAAATTCCTAGGAAACATTGTATAACCCAATTATTTACAATAAGGCTAATATTGGCGCGGGGACCACGAAACATTGATCGCTCTGATTTATATCCATGTGGACCAGATGGCATTTGCCTTCCGGGAACAAAAATCTAATTGTCCAGCAGTCCTGAGACCATTCAAGCGACATCTGGCTGGCCTTCCCTCACAAAGTCTTCATGTTTCTGTACAGGAACCCAGCCTGACCCCCTGCTCTCCAAACCCCTGCCCTCTTGAAACAGACTGTCGGGTTCTTGAGGGCTGTGTGTTTCGGAGGTGCCTGGTCTAGGGGAAGCGGATGAGAGGGGGTTAATATTGAGAACGTATAGAATGGATTGTGTCTAACATGAGTACAGCGCAGAATGCCAAAGATAGAATGATGTGACTGCACGAAATAATGATTCTCATTCCACATTCCAGAACAGCGAATCTCTGGCCTGTGCCGTGTACAGAGCATAACATATATATTGTGTTAGGTTCCTGAATAGAAACCAGCGGCAGATAAGGATGGATATACAGTAAGTCGTCGGTCATGGCTTTGGGGCATATTTACCGTTGTTATTTTGTGGGAAATACTCCCAAAATGGCTGATCCCCACCAATCATACTCTAGATGCAACAAGGAGTAACAACTGCAATTCTTTTCAGAGAGGGGTCCTCAGCCCCTTTTAACACATGCTCAGGACAGCGCACCATGTCCAACCGAGGAAGCAAAGTGATAGTGGTAGGTATCAAAGCGAGCTGCAAGAGGTGGGCGGAAGGTGAGCTTTGTCCAAAAGTGGGTGTATGTAATGAGTGCTACAGGGCTTTTCTGTTTTCACTTTGCATATATAAACATTTAAATGCTTTCCCTCTATGGCTTCTGCTCCTTAGCGTGAAATGTAACCTGGTTTTGGTTATAAAAAAACACAGCTTTAAATCTATCAGCAAGATCACCATAATATCGACACGTTTGTAAACTCAGGAGCTATTACAAAGCCGCCATCAGGGGAGTATGGGGGATACTGGTGTACCGGGCCCGGGATAACAGTGGGGGCCCGAGCACACAGAGGTCTGCCTGTGACTGAGAGAAGTTGTTTGCTCCTGAAATCGCTGGCGTGCTGCGGGACCCCCTCCCCGCTACCTGACATTAACACTGCTCACATCAGAACAGGAGTCAGATGAGGGCGGGGCTTGGAAGTTGCATGCCATGGGTCCGCCTCTCATTGGAGCGCGGAGGCTTCAGTGACTGTTGGCTCCTCCTAGTTCCCCGTTCCCAACGTGCTTCCTTTTTTTCTCTTTCCCTGCTTCTTGCACCTGTCTGCCATACTGCCCAAGTGTGCCTCTGCCCATATTCCTCCCCAAGTGGGCCTCTGTGCCCCTCCTCAAGCGTACGTCTGCCCTCATTCCGCCACAAGTGTACCTCTGCCCCATTCTTCACAAGTGTGCCACTGTCCCCATTCCTCCCTGTGTTCCTCTGTGACCCTCTCCCCAAGTGTACCTCTGCCCTCATTCCTCTCCAAGTGTGCCTCTGCCCCCTTACCTCCCCAAGTATACCTCTGCCCCCAAATCTCCCTAAGTGTGCCTCTGCCCCCTTATCTCCTCAAGCGTGCCTCTGCCTCCACACCTCCCCAAGTGTGCCTCTGTGCTCCTCTCCTCAAGCGTGGCTCTGCCTCCATACTTCCCCAAGTATGCCAATGCCCCATTCCTCCACAAGTGTGCCTCTGTGCCCCTCTCCCAAAGCATGCCTCTGTCCTCTTACCTGCCCAAGTGTGCCTCTGACCCCCTCCCCAAGTGTGCCTTTGTTCCCCTCTCAAGCATGCCTCTGCCTACATACCTCTCCAAACGTGTCTCTGTGCTCTTCTCCCCAAGCGTGCCTCTGGCCCCTTACCTCCCAAAAGTGTGCCTCTGTGATCCTCTCCCCAAGCAAATCTCTGACCTCATTCCTCCCCAAGTTTGCCTCTGCCCCCTTACCTCCCTAAGTGTGCCTCTGCCCCCTTACCTCCCTAAAGTGTGCCTCTACCCCCTTGCCTTCCTAAATTGTGCCTCTGTGCCCCTCTCCCCAAGCATACCTCTGCCATCATTCCTCCACAAGTGTGCCTCTGCCCCCTTATCTCCACAAGTGTGCCTCTGCCCCCTTATCTCCCCAAGCGTGCCACTGCCCCCTCACATATATACAATGCCACAAAAGAACCTAAGGATGGAGTAAGCACAATTGTTTCTTAATTTGGATTAAGAGGCTACGTTATCAAGCAATGTTTGTGGGATAACACCTGAAAACAATTGTTTCCAGGTGGTACTCGCAAATATTAAGTGTCCCCGGATGTACCTATGGGAGACAGCGGAGCTATCTGCTGCGATCTCCCATTTTCGACCGCAAAAGCAGCTCCTATAGCAACATATAGGGTTCATTGCTGAATTTACCAATTCCACCATTCAGTGTGTACCCAGTATTAGAAGCTTTTTTTTATGCAACGTCTTCACTTTATCTCTCACCAAGGCTTGATACATCCCCCCCCCCTTTTTGTGAATCAACAAATCTTGTTTGCTCAGTCACCAGTGTCCAATCTAGCACAGCAGTGTAAAACACATGACCAATGAGAGCCGCGTTTTCCTTAGTGATCCTTCCAATAGACCAGCTGACTGCTGATTGGTTGATAAGAGTAACTGCGCCGTATACGTTTGTACCTGTGACTGTGGTGATAAAACGGTTTCGGGCCATTTTAGTAAAAAAAATGTAATAGCAATCATACATTTTTAGTTTATTCTCTGCATTGTATTTTTCCCCCCTTTTTTTGCGCTTATGCAATTTAAAAAAACAAAACAAAAACTTTTCACGATTACCATAAATCCCCCATACTAGGGTAGAGCGAAAGTTTATTTCATTTTTTCCCTGCACAATATGGGTGTAAATCATGGCCCTCATTCCGAGTTGTTCGCTCGGTAAAAATCTTCGCATCGCAGCGATTTTCCGCTTAATGCGCATGCGCAATGTCCGCACTGCGACTGCGCCAAGTAAATTTGCTATGCAGTTAGGATTTTTACTCACGGCTTTTTCATCGTTCTGGCGATCGTAATGTGATTGACAGGAAATGGGTGTTACTGGGCGGAAACTGGCCGTTTTATGGGCGTGTGGGAAAAAACGCTACCGTTTCCGGAAAAAACGCAGGAGTGGCCGGAGAAACGGAGGAGTGTCTGGGCGAACGCTGGGTGTGTTTGTGACGTCAAACCAGGAACGACAAGCACTGAACTGATCGCAGAAGCCGTGTAAGTCTGGAGCTACTCAGAAACTGCTACGAGGTGTGTAATCGCAATATTGCGATTACTTCGTTCGCAATTTTAAGATGCTAAGATTCACTCCCAGTAGGCGGCGGCTTAGCGTGAGCAAATCTGCTAAAATTCACTTGCGAGCGAACAACTCGGAATGAGGGCCCATGTTTGTGCGCAAAGTCGCAAACTGCATGTGATAAACATATAAATGTGTCTGTATTTCATATATGTTTTACACACGCCATACGCACAACTGCTATGTGCTGGATACATCCACCTGTATTTACAAATGTAGAGAAAAGAAAGGAACGGGAGCGCTGAATGAGTCTAATATATGAATTTATTATTGAAACAATGTTTCATTAAACACATGAATGAAAATAAAAATAAATAAAATAGCCTGATGAAAATTTCATACAATATAATGTACCCAGACGTGAGTGGCAGAAAGATGGTCTCAATCATTTCCATGGACCATTCATTTCAGTGGGATTTCTAGCCTGTAGAAGCCTATTGAAATCAATGGGAAACGTTCTGCGAGTAAATAAATAAATAGTCAGCCTGAGCTGATTCCAACTAAAATGGGGGTACAATGAGCACGGAGTCCCTCCACATAAACCAGGGCCAGGCTAGACAGGTTGGGCCATTTACTGTACAATAGGTAAAGCCACAGCATTGCCATCGTGAAACCACCACCAGACTGGTGCCCCTTTGGACTAACACACTGACACAATAAAAAAACAAAACACACAATCCCTTGTTCACCACTTCATTATAAATAAAGTTTTCCTTCTTTGTATTCCAAGACCTACAGTCGCCAACTATGGAACTGAAACCCGTTGTGACCTAACAGCTGCTTAGCCAATCAAAGCCTTTTCCCACACTGACTGCTTTTAATTGGCTAACAGATAAGCAAAGTACTTAACAATTCAGGTCTCAGTACACTACAACTGGCCGCCGTTCAATGTCTGACCCGAATAGACTGGGGATTCAGCTAGCCGCAAGCTAATCGTGGCCAGTCTAGGAAAAGGCTTGTGATTGGCTGATGAGGTCTCAGTCACTTCAGATCACAGCCATTCAGCACTGAGCAGGCAATGCGACAAACTGCAACGGCTTTCGTGTGTTGTTTCTTTCTCTCCTTCGATTACGAAGACAGAAGAATTTCACAGTACAGAAAGCAAGATTTTATATATTATACTGGAGCTTCAAATGGGACACTCCAGGGGTTGCCATTTTTTCCATTACCCCAGCCCCCCAAGGAAAGACAGCATGCCGCCCCACTCCCACGCTTCATTTAGGCATTAATGCCTGCATTCACCAGGCTGGCGCTAGCACCTACTACTGGCAGGATAACTCACGTTGTTGGTGGAGTAGTAGTTTTTTTTTTTTTTTTGCTTGAGCTGTTTTCCTGCTTTTTGCTTGAGCTGTTTTCCAGCTTGCACCAAATGCTGCCTGCTGCTACTGTATTTAACAGCAAATCTGCTCATGTGACACAAACCAGAGAAACCCACAATCAATTCACTAGGAAAGGGTTTTAAAAATAGTCCAGCTTTTTCCTGGAGGAAAACAAAACAAAACAAAACAGGGCACAGCAATAAAAGCTCTCGTGTGACACCACCCTGATTTTAAGAAAAGAGCCATCCTATGGGATATTCTCTCATTTAGAAAGACGTAAGGGGAAACCAGTATATTTACATGCGGTGGCTTTGGCGCTGCAGGTTTCGGAGTCTAGCCGGAGATCTAACACAGTGACACACAATACAGTATAGTACAGCAGCAGCACAGGGCGGCTGTGGAAGAAAATATGAACAGCCTCAGATCCCTCTGCTCCGCCTTAGTCAACTGTATTTACAGTGAGCACTTCCAGAGAGCGGAACTCATTTTACACAGCCTGTTACTGGTGCCTGGCATCCTATGGAGTTTCTGGCATCACGTGCAGCTCCTGCAGCATGCTACGGACACGCCTGCCTTTCCTACTGTAAATCCAACACTGCAAGCGTTCAGACTGTACGCAGGCCAGGGGAAATGCAGAAGCAGGTGGATAAAATCATAACACACACAAAATAAATCCTAAATATACTTTCCGTTCATATTACTGGCCCGGCTGTACTGTGTCAGCGGTGCGGCCCGTCCCATATTATAGATCCCTCGGACTGGTAATGTGAATGGGGCTGCGGTGCGCACATATGCCGCACTTAGGTGACCGCAGATTTCTGTACACACCCCTGCGGGGCTGCAAACAAAACCACTTGATTTCGGGGCGAATTGGAGACCAGTTTTTACGTCGCTGCTGTCCACAAACGCCAGTCCACAAATTGCGCAGCACCAGGCGCCCCGCCATGTCGTTTTGTACTGAATGTGCATCTTATTTGCAGAACTTATGCAACAGAAGTGTAACGCAGGAGTGGCCTGGACACTGGCGCTGCATACAGCGGCTGCGTGTGGCTCAGACGCTACCCTGGCGAGAAAGGTAAAGGGTTGCGTATCCCGTCATGCAGTGTTGCGCTTAATCTGAGGCTTTACACCAACTCCACTGCGACACAAATACTAACGCCTGACTGCCCACTAGATGCAGCTACAACGCGACACAGACGCTACATTAATGCACCGGTATGGATGTCTGGGAATCTCTACCATGGCGGAGTATCTAAGTCCCGCCTTGCGACTCGCACCACAAAATGGATGGGTGAATAAGGACACGTCTGTGAGGGACTATTGATTATATATTATTCAGTGATAAGTACAACAGTATCTCAGGGTGGAAGTAACAGGACAAAATTAATGATTTTTTTATTTCCAATAATTTTTCAATATTTAGGGGCAGATTTAACAAGGAGAGATATTCTTGTTATCACTCATTACGAATGATAAATGGTGCTCCAGCCATTCAGCTCCTGTCATTGTACAACACATGACAGGAGATGATTGGCTGGAACACCTTTTATCATTCGTAACGAGCGGTAAATTACCGCTGCTAATACTGTAAGATAACCCCTAAAATATTTTTTTTCCAACTTTGCAGCAGATGAGATACGTGATATCTTTGGGAAGATGGCGTCCGCACATTGAAAGCAAAGACTCTAGCATTGTGCCGGAGTCTTTGCTCTCTAGTGCACATCTTCCCAAATATCACTGGCAAGATGGCGCCGGCCGAGGAGGAGGGATCCACTTCCCGCAAGCAAGGTGGGAAAGCCCCTCCCTGCATTATAATTATTCCACTTTTGGCCCCCATCCTTTCATTACCGGGGCCCGGCGTGGCTCTCTATCCCCCAGTCACTATCATATCTACTAGTAACTGTAGCCATGTGATGTGTTTCCTGCATTCTGATTGGTCGCTTAGTAAACATGTTTTTCTGAAATTGTGATGCACAAAATGGACATTTCAAGCAGCTCAGAAACTAAGGTATCATTTAGCTCTTTCCTAATGCTGAACAAAAATCCTGCTTTGTATACTGATGTAATTATAGCACAGAGGGCTTAGGGGTCTACGTACTAAGCCTTGTAGAGAAATAAAGTGAACAGAGATATAAGCAGTGCTGCAAGTATGGTGGTACAGGCCGGTAGTGCGTACTGGTAAGAAACTGCCAGCCGGTACACAGCACCGCCGGCCAGGGCAGTCGAGAGCCGCTCTGGGCCTAAGGTACTTTTCAAGGAGTGTGGCCTAATCACAGGAGGTGTGGTCATGTTCCCTTAGAAAAAATACTGAAATTTTATTTTTATTTTTGTAACTAAGCACCTCCATGGCAACACTGCAACCTAGTACACAGCAGAGTGTGCTGGGATGAGGAGAAGAGCTGCAGCTGCTGCAGGTAATGGAGAGGGGGCCTGGGCCCATACTGGACCCTCACTGGGCCCCTCCATCAGACCTGGGCCCGGGTAATTTGTACCCTCTCCCCCCCTCTCTCGGCACCACTGCCGCCGGCCTGACCGGCATGCTTGCAGCCTGTGTGTGAGCTCTGCTGTGTGTGAAGGGAGGAGAGCGCAGGGCACGCCTCTCCTCCCTTCAGTGTTCAGTGTCTCCGGCGGCGTGTGTATTTCTAATGAGTTGCTGGTTCATTAGCCAAACAGAGCCCGCGGTCCGGCAGCTCCGGCTCCTGATTGGCTGAGCGAGCTTTGATTGGCTCACGAACCAGCACCTGATTGGAGATACACGCCATCGGAGACCGGACTGAGGCGCAAGAGAGGAGCGCGCTGCGCTCTCCGATGCTCACACACAGCAGCCAGTGGCAGCAGCACTGAGCAGAAACGGGGGAGTTGTACCTGTAACTGGCACTGGGGCATATGTGTACCTGGCACTGGGGTCATATGTGTACCTGGCAATGTGGGGCATATGTGTACCTGGCACTGTGGGGCACATGTGTACCTGGCACTGTGGGGCATATGTGTACCTGGCACTGTGGGGCATGTGTATCTGACACTGGGGGCATATGTGTACCTGGCACTGGGGGCATATGTGTACCTGGCACTGGGGGCATATGTGTATCTGTCACTGTGGACATATGTGCACCTGGCACTGGGGGCATATGTATATCTGCCACTGTTGGACGTATGTGTATCTATCACTGGGGGCATACAGTATGTGTACCTTTCACTGGGGGATATGTGTACCTGGCACTGTGGGGCATATGTGCATCTGGCACTGTAGGGTACATGTGTGACTGGCACTAGAGGCATATGTGTACCTGCCACTGAGGGCATATGTGTACAGTGTAACTGGCACTGTAGGGCATGTGTGTATCTGACACTGTGGGGCATATATGTATCTGGCACTGGGAGCATATGTGTATCTGACACTGGGAGCATATGTGTACCTGGCACTGGGGGCATATGTGTACCTGGCACTGGGGGCATATGTGTACCTGGCACTGGGGGCATATGTGTATCTGGCACTGGGAGCATATGTGTATCTGGCACTGGGAGCATATGTGTACCTGGCACTGGGGGCATATGTGTACCTGGCACTGGGGGTATATGTGTACCTGGCACTGGGAGCATATGTGTACCTGGCACTGGGGGTATATGTGTACCTGGCACTGGGGGCATATGTGTCCCTGGCACTGGGGGCATATGTGTACCTGGCACTGGGAGCATATGTGTACCTGGCACTGGGAGCATATGTGTACCTGGCACTGGGGGCATATGTGTACCTGGCACTGGGAGCATATGTGTACCTGGCACTGGGAGGCATATGTGTACCTGGCACTGGGGGTATATGTGTACCTGGCACTGGGGGAATATGTGTACCTGGCACTGGGAGCATATGTGTACCTGGCACTGGGGGCATATGTGTACCTGGCACTGGGGGCATATGTGTACCTGGCACTGGAGGCATATGTGTACCTGGCACTGGGAGCATATGTGTACCTGGCACTGGGGGCATATGTGTACCTGGCACTGGGGGTATATGTGTACCTGGCACTGGGAGCATATGTGTACCTGGCACTGGGGGTATATGTGTATCCGACACTGGGGGCATATGTGTATCTGACACTGGGAGCATATGTGTACCTGGCACTGGGGGCATATGTGTACCTGGCACTGGGAGCATATGTGTACCTGGCACTGGGAGCATATGTGTACCTGGCACTGGGGGCATATGTGTACCTGGCACTGGAGGCATATGTGTACCTGGCACTGGGAGCATATGTGTACCTGGCACTGGGGGCATATGTGTACCTGGCACTGGGGGCATATGTGTACCTGGCACTGGAGGCATATGTGTACCTGGCACTGGGAGCATATGTGTACCTGGCACTGGGGGCATATGTGTACCTGGCACTGGGGGCATATGTGTACCTGGCACTGGAGGCATATGTGTACCTGGCACTGGGAGCATATGTGTACCTGGCACTGGGGGCATATGTGTACCTGGCACTGGGAGCATATGTGTACCTGGCACTGGGGGCATATGTGTACCTGGCACTGGGGTCATATGTGTACCTGGCACTGGGGGCATATGTATACCTGGCACGGGGGGCATATGTGTACCTGGCACTGGGGGCATATGTGTATCTGACACTGGGAGCATATGTGTACCTGGCACTGGGGGCATATGTGTACCTGGCACTGGGGGCATATGTGTATCTGACACTGGGAGCATATGTGTACCTGGCACTGGGGGCATATGTGTACCTGGCACTGGGGGCATATGTGTATCTGACACTGGGAGCATATGTGTACCTGGCACTGGGGGCATATGTGTACCTGGCACTGGGGGCATATGTGTATCTGACACTGGGAGCATATGTGTACCTGGCACTGGGGGCATATGTGTACCTGGCACTGGGGGCATATGTGTACCTGGCACTGGAGGCATATGTGTACCTGGCACTGGGGGTATATGTGTACCTGGCACTGGGAGCATATGTGTACCTGGCACTGGGGGTATATGTGTACCTGGCACTGGGAGCATATGTGTACCTAGCACTGGGGGTATATGTGTATCTGACACTGGGGGCATATGTGTATCTGACACTGGGAGCATATGTGTACCTGGCACTGGGGGCATATGTGTACCTGGCACTGGAGGCATATGTGTACCTGGCACTGGGAGCATATGTGTACCTGGCACTGGGGGCATATGTGTACCTGGCACTGGGGGCATATGTGTACCTGGCACTGGGGGCATATGTGTACCTGGCACGGGGGTCATATGTGTACCTGGCACTGGGGGCATATGTGTATCTGACACTGGGAACATATGTGTACCTGGCACTGGGGGCATATGTGTACCTGGCACTGGGGGCATATGTGTACCTGGCACTGGGAGCATATGTGTACCTGGCACTGGGGGCATATGTGTACCTGGCACTGGGGGCATATGTGTACCTGGCACTGGGGGCATATGTGTACCTGGCACTGGGGGCATATGTGTACCTGGCACTGGGGGCATATGTGTATCTGACACTGGGAGCATATGTGTACCTGGCACTGGGGGCATATGTGTACCTGGCACTGGGGGCATATGTGTACCTGACACTGGGAGCAAATGTGTACCTGGCACTGGGGGCATATGTGTACCTGGCACTGGGAGCATATGTGTACCTGGCACTGGGGGCATATGTGTACCTGGCACTGGGGGCATATGTGTACCTGGCACTGGGGGCATATGTGTACCTGGCACTGGGAGCATATGTGTACCTGACACTGGGAGCATATGTGTACCTGGCACTGGGGGCATATGTGTACCTGGCACTGGGGGCATATGTGTACCTGGCACTGGGGGCATATGTGTAAATGGCACTGGGAGCATATGTGTACCTGGCACTGGGAGCATATGTGTACCTGGCACTGGGGGCATATGTGTACCTGGCACCGGGGGCATATGTGTATCTGGCACTGGGAGCATATGTGTACCTGGCACTGGGGGCATATGTGTACCTGGCACCGGGGGCATATGTGTATCTGACACTGGGAGCATATGTGTACCTGGCATTGGGGGCATATGTGTACCTGGCACTGGAGGCATATGTGTATCTGGCCCCCCATATGTGTATCATGCCCCCATTTTCATTGGCCATGCGGCGTACACACACAGTACCACTAAAAAAAAATATCTACTTGCACCACTGGATATAGGGGTCTATTTACTAAGCATTGAAGAGAGATAAAGTACAGATATATAAAGTACCAGCCACTCAGCTCCTAACTGCCATATTACAGGCTGTGTTTGAAAAATGACAGTTAGGAGCTGGTTGGCTGGTACTTTATCTCCATCCACTGTATCTCTCTCCAAGGCTTAGTATATAGACCCATATGTTTGAACAGTGTGCACATCACCACTTCTCTTGGTATGGAAGTAATTCCCAGTAATTGTTCTTGGTCTGCATATAATGAGCAATCACTTATCTTGTTCCTGTGTGTAATTCTCATTATTTGCTTTTATTATGTGTATCTCATAAACTGCCAGGTACTACTTCTTGTTCTGTATGATTGGTAGTGATGTGCACCGGACATTTTTCGGGTTTTGTGTTTTGGTTTTGAATTCGGTTCCGTGGCCGTGTTTTGGATTCGGACGCGTTTTGGCAAAACCTCCCTGAAATTTTTTTGTCGGATTCGGGTGTGTTTTGGATTCGGGTGTTTTTTTTACAAAAAACCCTAAAAAACAGCTTAAATCATAGAATTTGGGGGTCATTTTGATTCCATAGTATTATTAACCTCAATAACCATAATTTCCACTCATTTCCAGTCTATTCTGAACACCTCACACCTCACAATATTATTTTTAGTCCTAAAATTTGCACCGAGGTCGCTGGATGGCTAAGCTAAGCGACACAAGTGGCCGACACAAACACCTGGCCCATCTAGGAGTGGCACTGCAGTGTCAGGCAGGATGGCACTTCAAAAAAATAGTCCCCAAACAGCACATGATGCAAAGAAAAAAATAGGCGCACCAAGGTCGCTGTGTGACTGAGCTAAGCGACACAAATGGCCGACACAAACACCTGGCCCATCTAGGAGTGGCACTAAAGTGTCAGGCAGGATGGCACTTAAAAAATATTGTCCCCAAACAGCACATGATGCAAAGAAAAAAAGAGGCGCACCAAGGTCGCTGTGTGACTAAGCTAAGCGACACAAGTGGCCGACACAAACACCTGGCCCATCTAGGAGTGGCACTGCAGTGTCAGGCAGGATGGCACTTCAAAAAAATAGTCCCCAAACAGCACATGATGCAAAGAAAAAAAGAGGCGCACCAAGGTCGCTGTGTGACTAAGCTAAGCGACACAAGTGGCCGACACAAACACCTGGCCCATCTAGGAGTGGCACTGCAGTTTTCTAGCAAGAGGATGAGTGCTTCCATCCTCATGTGAATCTGAACCACTAGCCATGAACATAGGCCATGGTCTCAGCCGTTGCTTGCCACTCCGTGCCGTAAATGGCATATTGGCAAGTTTACGCTTCTCATCAGACGCTTTCAATTTTGATTTTTGGGTCATTTTACTGAACTTTTGTTTTTTGGATTTTACATGCTCTCTACTATGACATTGGGCATCGGCCTTGGCAGACGACGTTGATGGCATTTCATCGTCTCGGCCATGACTAGTGGCAGCAGCTTCAGCACGAGGTGGAAGTGGATCTTGATCTTTCCCTATTTTAACCTCCACATTTTTGTTCTCCATTTTTTAATGTGTGGAATTATATGCCAGTATCAATAGCAATGGCCTACTACTGTATATACTGCGCTCAACTGAAATGCACCACAGGTATGGATGGATAGTATACTTGATGACACAGAGGTAGGTAGAGCAGTGGCCTTCCGTACCGTACTGCTATATATACTGGTGGTCACTGTCAGCAAACTGCAAAACTAAAATGCACCACAGGTATAGAATCTAGATGGATAGTATACTTGACGACACAGAGGTAGGTAGAGCAGTGGCCTTCCGTACCGTACTGCTATATATACTGGTGGTCACTGTCAGCAAACTGCAAAACTAAAATGCACCACAGGTATAGAATCTAGATGGACAGTATACTTGACGACACAGAGGTAGGTAGAGCAGTGGCCTTCCGTACCGTACTGCTATATATACTGGTGGTCACTGTCAACAAACTGCAAAACTAAAATGCACCACAGGTATAGAATCTAGATGGATAGTATACTTGACGACACAGAGGTAGGTAGAGCAGTGGCCTTTCGTACCGTACTGCTATATATACTGGTGGTCACTGTCAGCAAACTGCAAAACTAAAATGCACCACAGGTATAGAATCTAGATGGATAGTATACTTGACGACACAGAGGTAGGTAGAGCAGTGGCCTTCCGTACCGTACTGCTATATATACTGGTGGTCACTGTCAGCAAACTGCAAAACTAAAATGCACCACAGGTATAGAATCTAGATGGATAGTATACTTGACGACACAGAGGTAGGTAGAGCAGTGGCCTTCCGTACCGTACTGCTATATATACTGGTGGTCACTGTCAGCAAACTGCAAAACTAAAATGCACCACAGGTATAGAATCTAGATGGATAGTATACTTGACGACACAGAGGTAGGTAGAGCAGTGGCCTTCCGTACCGTACTGCTATATATACTGGCGGTCACTGTCAGCAAACTGCAAAACTAAAATGCACCACAGGTATAGAATCTAGATGGATAGTATACTTGACGACACAGAGGTAGGTAGAGCAGTGGCCTTCCGTACCGTACTGCTATATATACTGGTGGTCACTGTCAGCAAACTGCAAAACTAAAATGCACCACAGGTATAGAATCTAGATGGATAGTATACTTGACGACACAGAGGTAGGTAGAGCAGTGGCCTTCCGTACCGTACTGCTATATATACTGGTGGTCACTGTCAGCAAACTGCAAAACTAAAATGCACCACAGGTATAGAATCTAGATGGATAGTATACTTGACGACACAGAGGTAGGTAGAGCAGTGGCCTTCCGTACCGTACTGCTATATATACTGGCGGTCACTGTCAGCAAACTGCAAAACTAAAATGCACCACAGGTATAGAATCTAGATGGATAGTATACTTGACGACACAGAGGTAGGTAGAGCAGTGGCCTTCCGTACCGTACTGCTATATATACTGGTGGTCACTGTCAGCAAACTGCAAAACTAAAATGCACCACAGGTATAGAATCTAGATGGATAGTATACTTGACGACACAGAGGTAGGTAGAGCAGTGGCCTTCCGTACCGTACTGCTATATATACTGGTGGTCACTGTCAGCAAACTGCAAAACTAAAATGCACCACAGGTATAGAATCTAGATGGATAGTATACTTGACGACACAGAGGTAGGTAGAGCAGTGGCCTTCCGTACCGTACTGCTATATATACTGGCGGTCACTGTCAGCAAACTGCAAAACTAAAATGCACCACAGGTATAGAATCTAGATGGATAGTACACTTGTCGACACAGAGGTAGGTAGAGCAGTGGCCTTCCGTACCGTACTGCTATATATACTGGTGGTCACTGTCAGCAAACTGCAAAACTAAAATGCACCACAGGTATAGAATCTAGATGGATAGTATACTTGACGACACAGAGGTAGGTAGAGCAGTGGCCTTCCGTACCGTACTGCTATATATACTGGTGGTCACTGTCAGCAAAACTCTGCACTGTACTCCTCCTATATAATGCTGCTGGTCCCCAGTCCCCACAATAAAGCAGTGTGAGCACAGATATATGCAGCACACTGAGCACAGATATGGAGCGTTTTTCAGGCAGACAACGTATAATACTGGTGGTCACTGGTCAGCAAAACTCTGCACTGTACTCCTCCTATATAATACTGCTGGTCCCCAGTCCCCACAATAAAGCAGTGTGAGCACAGATATATGCAGCACACTGAGCACAGATATGGAGCGTTTTTCAGGCAGACAACGTATAATACTGGTGGTCACTGGTCAGCAAAACTCTGCACTGTACTCCTCCTATCTAATACTGCTGGTCCCCAGTCCCCACAATAAAGCAGTGTGAGCACAGATATATGCAGCACACTGAGCACAGATATGGAGCGTTTTTCAGGCAGACAACGTATAATACTGGTGGTCACTGGTCAGCAAAACTCTGCACTGTACTCCTCCTATATAATACAGCTGCTCCCCAGTCCCCACAATTAAGCAATAAGCACAAATATTTGCATCAACATTAATAAACGGAGAGGACGCCAGCCACGTCCTCTCCCTAACATTTCCAATGAAGGAGTGAAAATGGCGGCGACGCGCGGCTGCTTATATAGAATCTGAATCTCGCGAGAATCCGACAGCGGAATGATGACGTTCAGGCGCGCTCGGGTTAACCGAGCAAGGCGGGAAGGTTCGAACCTGCCTCGGACCCGTGTAAAAAGGGTGAAGTTCGGGGGGGTCGGATTCCGAGGAACCGAACCCGCTCATCACTAATGATTGGTGCCAGTTTCAGTACTGTATCACCTTTTATTCTGTATGAATGGACACCTGCAGAGTACTACATCTGTTATTCTGGATATTGCGTGTTTATGACAGTATTTATTCTTCTCTTCATTCTGGTTCTGAGGCTCTACAGCAGTGATTTTCAACCTTTTTTTACTCGCGGCACACCAAACAATATTTTAAAATTGCCAAGGCACACTATCAGTTCCCCAAAGGAAAAAAACAAAAACCACACATTGGCCTTCACAGTAAAAAAAAAATACACACATATATTGGCCTATACAGCAGTGATTTTCAACCTTTTTTTACTCGCGGCACACCAAACAATATTTTAAAATTGCCAAGGCACACTATCAGTTCCCCAAAGGAAAAAAACAAAAACCACACATTGGCCTTCACAGTAAAAAAAAAAATACACACATATATTGGCCTATACAGAAAAAAAAATCACATTGCTCTCCACATAAATCATGTTGCTCCCTATATAAATCCTATTGCTCCCCACATAAATCAATCACATTTCTCCCCACATAAATCCTATTTCTCCCCACATGAATTATTCACATTGTTCCCCCTGTAAATCCTTATTCTCCCCACATAAATCCTATTGTGCCCCACAGGAGAAATAATAAGAATTTACTTACCGATAATTCTATTTCTCGGAGTCCGTAGTGGATGCTGGGGTTCCTGAAAGGACCATGGGGAATAGCGGCTCCGCAGGAGACAGGGCACAAAAAAGTAAAGCTTTTACCAGATCAGGTGGTGTGCACTGGCTCCTCCCCCTATGACCCTCCTCCAGACTCCAGTTAGGTACTGTGCCCGGACGAGCGTACACAATAAGGGAGGCAATTTGAATCCCGGGTAAGACTCATACCAGCCACACCAATCACACCGTACAACTTGTGATCTAAACCCAGTTAACAGTATGATAACAGAAAGAGCCTCTTAAAGATGGCTCCTTAACAATATAACCCGAATTTGTTAACAATAACTATGTACAGTATTGCAGATAATCCGCACTTGGGATGGGCGCCCAGCATCCACTACGGACTCCGAGAAATAGAATTATCGGTAAGTAAATTCTTATTTTCTCTATCGTCCTAAGTGGATGCTGGGGTTCCTGAAAGGACCATGGGGATTATACCAAAGCTCCCAAACGGGCGGGAGAGTGCGGATGACTCTGCAGCACCGAATGAGAGAATTCCAAGTCCTCTTTTGCCAGGGTATCAAATTTGTAGAATTTTACAAACGTGTTTTCCCCCGACCACGTAGCTGCTCGGCAGAATTGTAATGCCGAGACCCCTCGGGCAGCCGCCCAAGATGAGCCCACCTTCCTTGTGGAATGGGCCTTAACAGATTTAGGCTGTGGCAGGCCTGCCACAGAATGAGCAAGTTGAATTGTGTTACAAATCCAACGAGCAATCGTCTGCTTAGAAGCAGGGGCACCCAACTTGTTGGGTGCATATAGTATCAACAGCGAGTCAGATTTTCTGACTTCAGCCGTCCTTGAAATGTATATTTTTAAGGCTCTGACAACGTCCAACAACTTGGAGTCCTCCAAGTCGCCAGTGGCCGCAGGCACCACAATAGGTTGGTTCAGGTGAAACGCTGATACCACCTTAGGGAGAAAATGCGGACGAGTCCTCAGTTCTGCCCTATCCGAATGGAAGATTAGATAAGGGCTTTTATAAGATAAAGCCGCCAATTCAGATACTCTCCTGGCGGAAGCCAGGGCCAGTAACATAGTCACTTTCCATGTGAGATATTTAAAATCCACCTTTTTCAATGGTTCAAACCAATGGGATTTGAGGAAATCTAAAACTACATTTAGATCCCACGGTGCCACCGGAGGCACCACAGGAGGCTGTATATGCAGTACTCCTTTAACAAAAGTCTGTACCTCAGGAACTGAGGCCAATTCTTTTTGGAAGAATATTGACAGGGCCGAAATTTGAACCTTAATAGATCTCAATTTGAGACCCATAGACAATCCTGATTGTAGGAAAAGTAGGAAACGACCCAGTTGAAATTCCTCCGTCGGAACACTCCGATCCTCGCACCACGCGACATATTTTCGCCAAATGCGGTGATAATGTTTCGCGGTGACTTCCTTCCTTGCCTTAATCAAGGTAGGAATGACTTCTTCTGGAATGCCTTTCCCTTTTAGGATCTGGCGTTCAACCGCCATGCCGTCAAACGCAGCCGCGGTAAGTCTTGAAAGAGACAGGGACCCTGTTGTAGCAGGTCCCTTCTCAGAAGTAGAGGGCACGGGTCGTCCGTGACCAACTCTTGAAGTTCCGGGTACCAAGTCCTTCTTGGCCAATCCGGAGCCACTAGTATTGTTCTTACTCCTCCTCACCGTATAATCTTCAATACCTTTGGTATGAGAGGCAGAGGAGGAAACACATATACTGATTTGTACACCCAAGGTGTTACCAGTGCGTCCACAGCTATTGCCTGTGGATCTCTTGACCTGGCGCAATACTTGTCCAGTTTCTTGTTGAGGCGAGACGCCATCATGTCTACCATTGGTCTTTCCCAACAGTTTATTAGCATGTGGAAGACTTCTGGATGAAGACCCCCCTCTCCCGGGTGAATATCGTGTCTGCTGAGGAAGTCTGCTTCCCAGTTGTCCACGCCCGGGAAGAACACTGCTGACAGTGCTATTACGTGATTCTCCGCCCAGCGAAGAATCTTGGCAGCTTCTGCCATTGCACTCCTGCTTCTTGTGCCGCCCTGTCTGTTTACATGGGCGACCGCCGTGATGTTGTCCGACTGAATCAACACCGGTTTTCCTTGCAGGAGTGGTTCCGCCTGGCTTAGAGCATTTTAGATTGCTCTTAGTACCAGAATGTTTATGTGAAGAGACTTTTCCAGGTTCGTCCATACCCCCTGGAAGTTTCTTCCTTGTGTGACTGCTCCCCAACCTCTCAGGCTGGCGTCCGTGGTCACCAGGATCAAATCCTGTATGCCGAATCTGCGGCCCTCCAATAGATGAGCCTTTTGCAACCACCACAGAAGATATACCCTTGTCCTTGGCGACAGGGTTATTCGCAGGTGCATCTGAGGATGCGACCCTGACCATTTGTCCAACAGATCCCTTTGGAAAATTCTTGCATGGAATCTGCCGAATGGAATTGCTTCGTAAAAAGCCACCATTTTTCCCAGGACTCTTGTGCATTGATGTACAGACACCTTTCCTGGTTTTAGGAGGTTCCTGACAGGTCGGATAACTCCTTGGCTTTTTCCTCGGGAAGAAAAACCTTTTTCTGAACCGTGTCCAGAATCATCCCTAGGAACAGCAGACGTATCGTCGTAAAACAGCTGCGATTCTTGGAATATTTAGAAACCAGTCGTGCCGTCGAAGAACTACTTTAGATAGTGCTCTTCCGACCTCCAACTGTTCTCTGGAACTTGCCCTTTTTAGGTCGTGCAAGTAAGGGATAATTTAGATGCCTTTTTTCTTTGAAGAAACATCTTTTCGGCCATTACCTTGGTAAAAAGGCCCGGGGTGCCGTGGATAATTCAAACGGCATCTCTGAAACTGATATTGACAGTTCTGTACCACGAACCAGAGGTACCCTTGATGAGAAGGACAAAATTTGGACATGGAGGTAATCCTTGATGTCCAGGGACACCATATAGTCCCCTTTTTTCCGGTTCGCTATCACTGCTCTGAGTGACTTTATCTCGATTTGAACCTTTTATGTAAGTGTTCAAAACATTTTAGATTTAGACTATGTGTCACCAAGCCGTCTGGCTTCAGTACCACAATATAGTGTGGAAAAATAATACCCTTTTCCTTGTCGTAGGAGGGGTACTTTGATTATCACCTGCTGGATATACAGCTTGTGAATTGTTTCCAATGCTGCCTCCCTGTCGGAGGGAGCCGTTGGTAAAGCAGACTTCAGGAACCTGCGAGGAGAAGATGTCTCGACTCTCCAATCTTTACCCCTGGGATAATACTCGTACGATCTAGGGGTCAACTTGCGAGTGATCCCACTGCGCCCTGAGACTCTTGAGACTACCCCCCCACCTTGAGTCCGCTTGCACGGCCCCAGCGTCATGCTGAGGACTTGGCAGACGCGGTGGAGGGCTTCTTTTCCTGGGAAAGGGCTGCCTGCTGCAGTCTACTTCCCTTACCTCTATGTCTGGGCAGATATGACTGGCCTTTTGCCTGCATGCCCTCATGGGAAAGGAAAGATTGAGGCTGAAAAGACGGTGTCTTTTTTAGCTGAGATGTAACTTGGGGTAAAAAAGGTTGGATTTCCCAGCTGTTGCTGTGGTCCCCAGGTCCGATGGACCGACCCCCAAATAACTCCTTCCCTTTATACAGCAATACTTCCATCTGCCGTATGGGATCTGTATCACCTGACCACTGTCGTGTCCCTGACATCTTCTGGGAGATATGGACAACGCACTTATCTTGATGCCAGAGAGCAAATATCCCTCTGTGCATCTCACATACATATATATAGAATGCATCCTATTAAATGCTCTACATGAATAAAATATTTTCAGTCAGGGAATCCGACCAAGCCAACCCAGCACTGCATCTCCAGGCTGATGGCGATCGCTGGTCGCAGTATAACCACCGTATGTGTGTATATACTTTTTAGGATATTTTTCCAGCTTCCTATCAGCTGGCTCCTTGAGGGCGGCCGTATCTGGAGACGGTAACGCCACTTGATAAGCGTGTGAGCGCCTTATCACCCTAAGGGGTGTTTCCCAACGTACCCTAATTTCTGGCGGGAAAGGGTATAACGCCAATATTTGCTATCGGGGTAACCCTACGCATCATCACACACTTCATTTTATTTTATCTGATTCAGGAAAAACTACAGGTAGTTTTTTCACTCCCACATAATACCCTTTCTTGTGGTACTTGTAGTATCAGAAACACGTAACACCTCCTTCATTGCCCTTAACGTGTGGCCCTAATGAGAAATACGTTTGTTTATTCACCGTCGACACTGTATTCAGTGTCCGTGTCTGTGTCTGTGTCGACCGACTGAGGTAAATGGGCGTTTTTAAAACCCATGACGGTGTTTCTGAGACGCCTGGACCGGTCCTAATAGATTGTCGGCCGTCTCATGTCGTCAACCGACCTTGCAGCGTGTTGACATTCTCACGTAATTCTCTAAATAAGCCATCCATTCCGGTGTCGACTCCCTAGAGAGTGACATCACCATTACAGGCAATTTCTCCGCCTCCTCACCAACATCGTCCTCATACATGTCGACACACACGTACCGACACACAGCACACACACCGGGAATGCTCTGACAGAGGACAGGACCCACTAGCCCTTTGGGGAGACAGAGGGAGAGTCTGCCAGCACACACCAAAAACGCTATAATTATATAGGGACAACCTTATATAAGTGTTTCTCCCTTATAGCATCTTTTATATATATACAATATCGCCAAAATCAGTGCCCCCCCTCTCTGTTTTAACCCTGTTTCTGTAGTGCAGTGCAGGGGAGAGCCTGGGAGCCTTCTCTCCAGCTTTTCTGTGAGAGAAAATGGCGCTGTGTGCTGAGGAGATAGGCCCCGCCCCTTTTTCGGCGGGCTCGTCTCCCGCTATTTTTGAAGTTAGGCAGGGGTTAAATATCTCCATATAGCCTCTGTGGGCTATATGTGAGGTATTTTTTGCCTCTAATAAGGTTTTTATTTGCCTCTCAGAGCGCCCCCCCCAGCGCTCTGCACCCTCAGTGACTGTTGTGTGAAGTGTGCTGAGAGGAAAATGGCGCACAGCTGCAGTGCTGTGCGCTACCTTTATGAAGACTCAGGAGTCTTCAGCCGCCGATTTTGGACCTCTTCTCTCTTCAGCGTCTGCAAGGGGGCCGGCGGCGCGGCTCCGGTGACCATCCAGGCTGTACCTGTGATCGTCCCTCTGGAGCTAGTGTCCAGTAGCCAAGCAGCAAATCCACTCTGCACGCAGGTGAGTTCACTACTTCTCCCCTAAGTCCCTCGTTGCAGTGATCCTGTTGCCAGCAGGACTCACTGTAAAGTAAAAAACCTAAGCTAAACTTTCTCTAAGCAGCTCTTTAGGAGAGCCACCTAGATTGCACCCTTCTCGTTCGGGCACAAAATCTAACTGGAGTCTGGAGGAGGGTCATAGGGGGAGGAGCCAGTGCACACCACCTGATCTGGTAAAAGCTTTACTTTTTTGTGCCCTGTCTCCTGCGGAGCCGCTATTCCCCATGGTCCTTTCAGGAACCCCAGCATCCACTTAGGACGATAGAGAAAAAATAACAAATATTAGCCCCTACCGGTCAGCTGTCCTCCTCCCTGTCCCTCAGTGGCGGGGGTTGTTCATAGTGGAGTGCTGCAAATACTGAGCAGGGGGCGGTCAGGCAGGTGTGGATGTGGGTGGCAAGGAAAGCTGTGGTTGCAGGAACTAGGAGATGTGCATGCAGGTGGGTGGGCTGGCTGGGTGGTGAGACGCGGCGGCCGTGACCTATGATATCACACCGCCATGTCTTCAAGGCATAGGTCACGGCCAGAGCACGACTGATCCTCTAAGAAGAGCCTGGGCCAACAGTTCACTCTAAAGGTGCAGGAAGCTGCTCTGGCTCTGCGGCACACCTTGCAACGGGTCGCGGCACACTAGTGTGCCACGGCACACTGGTTGAAAAAGCCTGCTCTACAGGGACACACTAGAGTAGAGTCCCAGACATGGTCCCCGCAGTTTCTCTCCCACAGACACACAAGGACTGCTTAATTCATATAGTAGGCATTCAACATACCAGGAAACCCACGCAGGCATGTGGAGAATATACAAACTCCACACAGTTAGGTCGTGACAGGAATGGCAGGTACAGTAGATCTGACAACAGAGAGGAGATGATAGCAGTCTTGAGGCAAAAATCGACATATACAATTTTCTCCTCTCTAACTTGGTGTGTCCGGGAGGGCTTGAGACTCAATGAACCGGTTTTCCTTCACTTAAGCTTGCTGCATCCCACTTCTAACACCAATGATCTGCCCAATCCCAATTCTTGTTCTGCATGCTGGATGTAATAATTGGTTCATAGTCTGTGCTTATGGACAACTTCATAGTACCCCTTCCGCATGGACGGTGCTTGAGTTCTGACATCCCGGGCAGATCCCCATGGTGGCACCCCATCTTTCTTACCTTGGTCTATACTTAGAAGTACAGGGCTGAGCTGTGACATCATAAACCAGCACCACCCCTGCAGCCCAATACAAATATGGAAGAGCAATAGCCGGCACACTTTCCATTGCTCAATGTGGTGACAATCGAGATAATGAATGAGTAACATTACAGTATGTTACTCTTTATTTGAATTAGTCACCACCTATATCCAGGTGTTGAAGGCATCTGCCTATCTTAGCTTGTGGTAGCACCATGGCTGCACTTCTCTTGTTCTGGTGTAAATCTCAGTATCTATTCTTAGTCTACAGAGCACAGTACCACTTCTTTTGTTCTGGGTGCTTGCTGCAAATCTCAATATCTGTTCTTAGTGTGCACAGCGCCCCTCTCCCCTCTATGTACAGTTCAGACATAACGCGCTCCGCTTCAATCCACACTTTTCGCCTCAAGTCATATGGAATAAATGCAGTGACATATCGCGTCTACTCAGGTGCTTTCCATTTCAACGCCCATGTTTAATCGTCCTTCGTTTGCATGATTGCGCTGTGATTTTGTAAATGGTTTTGGATCTTTTCACAACTTGTTACCTGATAAACATGACTGTGAATCTCACAGCTTCCATTATTATAAAAGCTATCAGGTTGTCATCTCACTTGACACGGACGTAAATCACCCTTAGCGCGCTGTCTGAGGTAAGATTTATTGAAGCAGGTGAGTAATGAAGATTTGCACTTCCAGACGATGGTAATTCATTGCATTGCACATGCTCTGATGCCAAGCTTACTAAATAAAGTGCTTTTATGGTATCCCTGGCTTCTGTGCTTTCCATCCAAGCTTTTCTATAATCGGGTGGGCTTCTTTCTCTTCACCGCCCTCAAAGACAACCTAAAACTGCTCTCTGGGCAAAGTTATGCCCAAGGAAATGTGCCGGATCACAGGACAGCATAATCAAACAGCTCAGCCTGATTATATAAATACATTGCTGAAACACCCCAAAAGTAAGCTAGAATGATAAATAAATGAACTTGGACAAGCCAACAGCTTATAGCGATCACAGGATGGAGGCACCCATTACATGCAAGAAGAAATGGGTGTAATTTTGGGTTGAGTCCTACAGATTGTAGATTGATGCCATTATTGCCAATGTTTTCCTTGTCCCCCCCCCCTACCCCTGGAAGAAGAAGGGCCTGGTGAGGGAGGGTGGACATGGCACCGAGAATCACATCCTCACAGCCTAGACAATGGTATAATTCAACATTGTCCCACATACAGTGTTTAAGGTGTCCTCTAACTATTGATGCCCCAGGCAGAGTGTGGGAGGCAATGGAGTCAGCTGCCGCCGGGCTCCTGCTCCTTAGGGGGGCTCCTGCTCCTTAGGGGGGCACCTCTCCTCCCGCTCTGTGACAACATTCAATTAAGTTTATTGACAGCTGCCGCTATCTCTTCCGTGGCCAACTCCCCTCCCTGCACCTTACAAGTCATCCCCTTTTTTTATAGGTGAACATTTTAAAAGTGTCATACCCGGGAGTAGAACCCATGACCTATTACACTGGAAGCAGACACCTTACTGGAGCTATTTACTCCTGCATAGGAAGCATGAAGAATTCTAACTATATGAAGTTACTTCTCTGACAATTACACGTAACTTCATATAGTTAGAATTCTTTTATTATATATATATATATATATATATATATATATATATATATATATATATATATATATATATATATATAAAAGAGGGAGGGGAGTTGGCCACAGAAGAGATAGCGGCAGCTGTCAATAAACTTAATTGAATGTTGTCACAGAGCGGGAGGAGAGGTGCCCCCTACAGAGCAGGAGCCCGGCGGCAGCTGACTCCATTGCCTCCCACACTCTGCCTGGGGCATCAATGGTTAGAGGACACCTTAAACACTGTATGTGGGACAATGTTGAATTATACCATTGTCTAGGCTGTGAGGATGTGATTCTCGGTGCCATGTCCACCCTCCCTCATATATATATATACAGTAGCTAGTGATGTGCACTGGAAATTTTTCGGGTTTTGTGTTTTGGTTTTGGATTCGGTTCCGCAGCTGTGTTTTGGATTCGGACGTGTTTTGGCAAAACCTCCCTGAATTTTTTTTGTCGGATTCGGGTGTGTTTTGGATTCGGGTGTTTTTTTACACAAAAACCTTCAAAAACAGCTTAAATCATAGAATTTGGGGGTCATTTTGATCCCATAGTATTATTAACCTCAATAACCATAATTTCCACTCATTTCCAGTCTATTCTGATCACCTCACAATATTATTTTTAGTCCTAAAATTTGCACTGAGGTCGCTGGATGGCTAAGCTAAGCGACCCAAGTGGCCGACACAAACACCTGGCCCATCTAGGAGTGGCACTGCAGTGTCAGACAGGATGGCACTTCAAAAAATAGTCCCCAAACAGCACATGATGCAAAGAAAAAAAGAGGTGCACCAAGGTCGCTGGATGGCTAAGCTAAGCGACCCAAGTGGCCGACACAAACACCTGGCCCATCTAGGAGTGGCACTGCAGTTTTCTAGCAAGAGGATGAGTGCTTCCATTCTCATGTGAATCTGAACCACTAGCCATGAACATAGGCCAGGGCCTCAGCCGTTCCTTGCCACTCCGTGTCGTAAATGGCATATTGGCAAGTTTACGCTTCTCATCAGACGCTTTTAATTTTGATTTTTGGGTCATTTTACTGAACTTTTGTTCTATACTTGACGACACAGAGGTAGAGCAGTGGCCTACTGTACCGTACTGCTATATATTATAGAAAATTCTGCACTGTCCTCCTACTATATATACTGCACACAACTAAAATGCACCACAGGTATGGATGGATAGTATACTTGACGACACAGAGGTAGGTAGAGCAGTGGCCTACTGTACCATACTGCTATATATTATATACTGGTGGTCAGCAAAATTCTGCACTGTCCTCCTACTATATATACTGCGCACAACTAAAATGCACCACAGGTATGGATGGATAGTATACTTGACGACACAGAGGTAGGTAGAGCAGTGGACTACTGTACCGTACTGCTATATATTATATACTGGTGGTCAGCAAAATTATGCACTGTCCTCCTACTATATATACTGCGCACAACTAAAATGCACCACAGGTATGGATGGATAGTATACTTGACGACACAGAGGTAGGTAGAGCAGTGGACTACTGTACCGTACTGCTATATATTATATACTGGTGGTCAGCAAAATTCTGCACTGTCCTCCTACTATATATACTGCGCACAACTGAAATGCACCACAGGTATGGATGGATAGTATACTTGACGACACAGAGGTAGGTAAAGCAGTGGACTACTGTACCGTACTGATATAATACTGGCGGTCACTGGTCAGCAAAATTCTGCTCTGTCCTCCTACTATATGCTACAATGCAGCACAGATATGGAGCGTTTTTCAGGCAGAGAACGTAGATATTTTCAGCACACTGAGCACAGATAATTGCATCACACTGAGCACAGATATTTGCAGCACACTGAACACAACTGAGAGAACGCTGCATGCCCTCTCCCTATCATCTCCAATGCACGAGTGAAAATGACGGCGACGCGCGGCTCCTTATATAGAATACGAATCTCGCGAGAATCCGACAGCGGGATGATGACGTTCGGGCGCACTCGGGTTAACCGAGCAAGGCGGGAGGATCCGAGTCTGCCTCGGAACCGTGTAAAATGGGTGAAGTTCGGGGGGGTTCGGATTCCGAGGAACCGAACCTGCTCATCACTATACAGTACATATATTTATCTATATATGAGGGGGCTCCAATATTTATCTTGCCTCCGGGCAACTGGGAAGAACTTACGCCACTGGCCCCAGGTGACCACCTACTGTAGGGTCACCTGATGGTAGCGTCAGCCCTGTTAGACACTGATTTCAGTGTTATTTGTGCACAGTCATATATGGAATGATTCACGTTACAGAGGCAGAGAAAAGAGGGAGAAACTGCTGTACAGTATACAGTGATTCTGATCCACAGCCACACAGCACAGTGCGAGTGGCGCATCCTATGCAGACCCACGTGCCAGCCTTCTAAATACACCACCACAGCGCCTCTGCAATAACAAGTTCACGGTTCCTCTACCACGAGGAAAGCATTAAGCATACGCCGCAAAGTATTTGTTTCTTTAGCACAAGCAAAGCATATTTACTATGGCCACCGTCACCGCTGGAAACCGGTAAATACATCAGTTCTCCTTTGTATGATAAAATCTAGCAACAGACATAGGGGGAGATGCGTCAAACGATGGAAAGAGATCAAGGGGAGCAGTTGCCCCAAGCAACCAGCGTCTGTCCTTTATCTTGCACAGTCTATGAAATGACAGAAGCTGTTATGGATCTTGGCAGATATGAGACAGACAGGATCCACAACAGGGTGAAAAGTGATATTACGGTAACCCAGACAACAGTCACAGAGACAAAGGGGCCGTTCCTGCGTGTGAGTGAGTATTCCGCAGGTGCAATCCCAGTTTTTCCTTTGGGTCTGGGACTGAGGGTCGACAGCACAAAGGTCGACACACCTTAGGTCGACGCCAATTGGTCAACACACCTTAGGTCGACATGGACAAAAGGTCGACAGGAACAAGGTCGACATGGAAAAGGGTCGACATGAGTTTTTTATGTTTTTTTGGTGTCGTTTTCTTCGTAGAGTGACCGGGAACCCCAATTAGTGCACCGCGTCCCCTCGTATGGCTCGCTTCGCTCGGCACACTTTACCGTTCCAATCGTAGTCCACGTGGATCGTTAAGTACGAAAAGGTTCAAAAAAAGAAAAAAAACGTGAAAAACTCATGTCGACCCTTTTCCATGTCGACCTTGTTCCTGTCGGCCTTTTGTCCATGTCGACATTTTTGTCCATGTCGACCTAAGGTGTGTCGACAAATTGGCGTCGACCTAAGGTGTGTCGACCTTTGTGCTGTCGACCTGGAGTCCGGATACCTTTCCTTTACAGCTATTAGGGGAAGTGGGTGCAGTACAAAGGAGTTGGCTGAGTGGTAAAGAGCACAGTCTTTAAAACGGTGATACGTAAAGACTAAACGCTGATTCAGACGCGGCCGCATTGCGCGCTTGCAAATAAACGCGGATATTCTGTATTCAGATTCAGGGGTCTATTTACTAAGCCTTGGATGGAAATAAAGCGGATGGAGATAAGTTTGAGATCCGTCTGAAATCTGTGTGCGCTCACCTCTCAATTTCCCCCAATCCCATCTTCAAGCCTACGCAACACAGCTACGCGTGAACGCCCGGTCACACCCGCTCGCTCGCTCGCACGTGGAGATGCGGTCAATGGACGCATGGACGCAGTAGATCAAAGTTGAACGTTGCTCAGTTACGGAGCAGGCACAGTGCAAACAACATTGCAAGATCCGTCCGCAAAATGCACCCGCATACAACTTTGCTTCAGCCACTCAATGGGTTTTAATTTGCTGTTTGGATAAAATATATTTTATGATATACCCACTATGAGAGCTATTTATTAAGACCCCTCTGAAAAAAAAAAAAGATTATCCACCGCTGTTCATCGCAGTTTTATATATAAAAAAAAGAACTGTTCAGTTCACCCCCTCCCCTACCCCCCTCCTGCAATACTGGCCAGCAGCGGTAGAAGTAGTGTTACCATTTGCCAGGCCAGTTAGGTGCTAAGGCGCGCATGCATGGGACGGATTATCGCCTTCAACGTGCGTGGATATGAAAATTTGGATTCAGAAAAAATGTAAGACTAAGGTTTTGAAAACTTTGTAAATAATAATAATAATAATAATAAATTAATAATAAATACACTATTGCTTTAACGCATTTCTCCCTGTGTACACCAGCCTGAGATGGATTAAGCAATTTCAGGACAGCTATCTGAATAAATTGGCTTCCTCAAGCTTTGCATGTGGGAGCGTCACAGAATATGCCCCCATGAATGCTACAGTGGGTGGGGTGGGGGGGGTGGGGGGGGGGGGGGGTGATAATCTACACCAGGTGGGGGCTTTTTAGAAGTAGGCAAAAACGTCCAGTTTTAGTTCCGCAAGCGTTTGATAAACAGACTCTGATTATCAGAATACTATTTGCAGCGCCCTCATAGATCTCACTTACAGATTTCATTATTCCCTAGCTGCACTTTACCCAAAACATTCCACCGGCAAACGGGTGTGGTTTGTTTTATCGACAGTATCTAGGTCCACAATGTTTAGGTCGACCACTATAGGTCGACAGTCACTAGGTCGACATGGATGGAAGGTCGACAGGGTTTCTAGGTCGACATGTGCTAGGTCGACAGGTCTAAAGGTCGACATGAGGATTTTTTTTTTTGTGTGTGTGTCGTTTTCTTCGTAAAGTGACCGGGATCCCAAATTAGTGCACCGCGTCCCCTCGCATGGCTCGCTTCGCTCGCCATGCTTCGGGCATGGTGCCTTCGCTCCGCTACCGCTTCGCTCGGCACACTTTACCGTTCCAATCGTAGTCCACGTGGATCGTTAAGTATGAAAAAAAAAAAAATTTGTGAAAAACTCATGTCGACCTTTAGACCTGTCGACCTAGCACATGTCGACCTAGAAACCCTGTCGACCTTCCATCCATGTCGACCTAGTGACTGTCGACCTATAGTGGTCGACCTAAACATTGTCGACCTAGACACTGTCGATCTTCAGACCGGATCCCCATTGTGTTACACAGAAACCTTCTGCGGTGCCATACTGATTGCAAGCTCTTCAGGCTATAACCTCCTGCATCACCTGCTCCTGTACTGTGCATGGGATGCTTTGTGCAAACATCTCAGAACTCCTGAGTGCAGACAGCCCCAAGGTCACTGCACATAGGACGCAATCTCTGGGGTGGATAATATACACTGCACAATGCAGGAGGCAGCAGCATGCAGCACATGCACACAAGTATCTCACTGTACCATACTGTAACACAGCTGTGGCAATCTGGAGGTGTTACTTCTGCTTGCAGTACAATAGGAATTAGGAATGCAATACAGATCAGCACAAGTGACAGCACCATTACAGTACAGTACAGAGTACAGTACAGTACAGTACAGTGATCGCCTACTGTAGGCTAATGTGTCATTTGGAGGTCGCCCCGCACGTGTTTGCATGGGAAATCAGGGCATTCTTCCTTCTACTGTACATCATGGGGGCAGTACCATCACCCCCCATTACATCTTTCTGCTGACCAATGGAACTTTTACGACACAGGATCTTGCACATGGATGGGACAATGAGGCATGCAGGCATAGATGCTGGACCATAGGAGCTTGCAATCTTGGGAGGCATCACAGCAGGGGTTAAGCTGGATGGATGCAAGTTTGCAAGTTAACCTTGAACGTAGCTGTACCCTGATTGTTCCTCACCTCCCCCCTCCACACCCCACAGCCAAGCCCACCCCACACACACTCATGCATCCGTCCCCTTGTGGTGTCTCACCTGTAGATGCTGGCACTCAGGTGCCAGGTGTTGTGCCAGGCGATCAGATCTGCACGACAAGTGTTCCTTTGATTGTCGTCCTCAGTGGCAGCGTTTGCACAGAGCCTGGCGGCTGATGGGAGCCCCTGGTGCTGCAATATGCATCTGTCTGCGCTTCGCCTCCCCAGACGGTCTCAGTCTCACCGCTGTCTTCAGTCCCGACACTGGTCGCCTTTAGGATCCATGCATTTAGTAGCAAGCACTCACTGCAAATCCTGAGTCTGCAAACCTGGCATGCTGCTGGCCAGAGAGGGGGGGTTTGCAACACCCAGGAAATCTTTACTCTGTGACCCTCTGCACTTCATCCATTCCTAGAACATATATAGATGTTATATATATTGCAAATCTCTCCTTGGATCAGCATGCACTCCAATCTCTGCCTATTACACAGCAATTTCCCCCAGCTTCTGCACCCCACGCGTCTCCCTGTATCCCACCGTCTGTGTTTATCTTTAATCCTATGTCTCCCCTTATAGGTTTGTGTCTGTGTGATCCTCATGGGTTTCTGTACGTCTGTCTGCGTCTCTGATCCTCTACCGCCCCCTATAGGCCATGCCCAGAGCCTGCGATATTGTGTCTAGACCCTCTTGAATCTATTTACAGAGTCTGCTTCCCTTGTTCATTTGTTTTATGGCCGACCCACGTTGTCCCTGAGGGTGCTGCGTTTGTCTTTGCGCCCTTCCCTCCGCCACAGGTCAGGAATCTGCCTCTGTATGTTGGGGGCCCTGGCGGCTAGGCCTGTCAGCTGAGGCCTGCCTGAGAAGCCAGGGTACCCTGCGGGCGAGCACTGGTCAGGGCAGTGGAGCCCATCCACATGTGCAGTGGGTTGCACATTCGTTTGTGAATGTGGAGAAATAAACGAGGCCCTTGTCGCAAACGCAGGATTCCTTCTTAATGGTTCTCGTGCCTGTTCATCGACTCTGGAAACTGCTGTTCCCGCACAATGGGGGTCTTTCTGAGGCAATTTTCGCAGCGCGGCGATCAGGTAAAAAAATGGCAAAACTGCGCATGCGAATGCGCCTAAATGCACACGTGCGTCGTACAGGTACAAACAGCATGGTTGCTGTGCAATGCTTCTAGCGACGAATCCATTCGCACAGCCGATCGCAAGGAGATTGACATGAAGAGGGCGTCTATGGGTGTCAACTGACCGTTTTCTGGGAGTGGTAGGAAAAACGCAGGCGTGACCAAGCGTTTGCAGGGCGGGTGTCTGACGCCAATTCCGGGACCTCCGTCGCTAGGATCATCGCACAGGATAAGTAACTACAGGGCTGGTCTTGTTTTGCACAAAATGTTTTTGTACCGCTCGGCTGTACATGCGATCGCACACTTGCAAAGCAAAAATACACTCCCCCTTGGGCAGCGACTATGGGTTTGCACGGCTGCAAAAAGTAGCTAGCGAGCGATCAACTTAGAATGAGGGCCAATTTCAGGGCTATTTAGCAGCAGTCGAACGCATTCAGCAAAATAACGCCGAAGACCGCAGCCCTCTTGCTCTCAATGGCCGACCTGCAGCAATTTTATCAAGCTCCAAAAAGCTTTTCACATATTATCTGTGATCACTAACGGCAACAGAGGATGGCATTAACATGTCTATGCTATGGGTAAAGCAGTGCCGGAGGGGGATATATGGCTCCCCCACTAGCCGTCTGGACTGCGTACACTCGCTGACCAATGATCGCACATGCACACTAAGGACACCCGGTCAGATCCAGGCGTTAATTTTTTCCACTATTTTTTCCGCTATCAACGGAATTTACTCACCACCGCAACAGCCTCTTATCAGGTGCACTGTCCTGGCAGGAAATGATTGATAAATGGGTCAGAAACGTCGTCTTTCATGGCTGTGAACGGTGGCGTGAAGAGAAGATGCTTTCTGGATCTTTTATTCCTTTTTTTTATTCTTATAAATAGTTGCATTCATACTAATCGCATATGGGGCCTAATTCTGAGTTGATCGCAGCATTAAATTTGTTAGCAGTTGGGCAAAACCATGTGCAATTCAGGGGGGACAGATGTAACATGTGCAGAGAGAGTAAGATTTGGGTGGGGTGTGTTCAAACTGAAATCTAAATTGCAGTGTAGAAATAAAGCAGCCAGTATTTACCCTGCACAGAAACAAAATAACCCACCCAAATCTAACTCTCTCTGCACATGTTATATCTGCCTCCCCTGCAGTGCGCATGGTTTTGCCCAATTGCTAACAAACTTGCTGCTGCGATCAACTCAGAATTACCCCCCTTGTGTACTGCAATAAGAGATGTCCTTTGTGAAAAGCGCTGGTTACTCCACTTCTGGCAGCCACAGAGGGTGCTGGAAGGGATCCACTTGGATCCCTCTAAGAAAGAAAGCAGAAAGAAGCCCATAGGCTTATAGGGTAAGCTGGGAGGGGTCTGTGTTGGATCCCACTCAGGAGGATGCTAACACAAGCCCATAGGCTTCTATAGGGTATGCTGGGAGGGGTCTGTATTGGATCCTTCTCAGGAGGATGCTAACACAAGCCCATAGGCTTCTATAGGGTAAGCTGGGAGGGGTCTGTATTGGATTCCTTTCAGGAGGATGCTAACACAAGCCCATAGGCTTCTATAGGGTAAGCTGGGAGGGGTCTGTATTGAATCCCTCTCAGGAGGATGCTAACACAAGCCCATAGGCTTCTATAGGGTAAGCTGGGAGGGGTCTGTATTGGATTCCTTTCAGGAGGATGCTAACACAAGCCCATAGGCTTCTATAGGGTAAGCTGGGAGGGGTCTGTATTGGATTCCTCTCAGGAGGATGCTAACACAAGCCCATAGGCTTCTATAGGGTAAGCTGGGAGGGGTCTGTATTGAATCCCTCTCAGGAGGATGCTAACACAAGCCCATAGGCTTCTATAGGGTAAGCTGGGAGGGGTCTGTATTGGATTCCTCTCAGGAGGATGCTAACACAAGCCCATAGGCTTCTATAGGGTAAGCTGGGAGGGGTCTGTATTGGATTCCTTCAGGAGGATGCTAACACAAGCCCATAGGCTTCTATAGGGTAAGCTGGGAGGGGTCTGTATTGAATCCCTCTCAGGAGGATGCTAACACAAGCCCATAGGCTTCTATAGGGTAAGCTGGGAGGGGTCTGTATTGGATTCCTTTCAGGAGGATGCTAACACAAGCCCATAGGCTTCTATAGGGTAAGCTGGGAGGGGTCTGTATTGGATCCCTCTCAGGAGGATGCTAACACAAGCCCATAGGCTTCTATAGGGTAAGCTGGGAGGGGTCTGTATTGGATTCCTTTCAGGAGGATGCTATCACAAGCCCATAGGCTTCTATAGAGTAAGCTGGGAGGGGTCTGTATTGGATCCCTCTCAGGAGGATGCTAACAAAAGCCCATAGGCTTCTATAGGGTAACAACAGCAGAAGCCCGGCGTCCAGGGCTTAGTACCTACGGAAAATGCGTCCAAAGTCCGTAAATGGGGCTTTGTCTGCATTTTGCCAGCCTAAAACAGAAAAGTTGTGGTGTTTCCCATAGCAACCACTCAGGCTGTCTATCATTTTCCTATTGCATTCTAGAAAGATAGACAGAATCTTACTGGTTGCTATGGGAACACCACCACTTGTCTGTTTTACAAGCTTTAGTAAATCTACCCCCCCATGATTTACTGTTTCAAGAGAGTAAAATCTGCAAAAGTTGTAGACTGCTGAAAACGTGAAACCATCACGTCTCTTTCTCTGACAATGCGGGCAGTCGTCTCTGTGACAGCGCCGGTCAGACTACGTCACAGTAGCAGTCCGATTCTGTTGCAATCGGAAATGTGGACGGTTCTCGCAGATATCTGCAAATGGAGCATGCCCTGTAGAAAGCGTTCACCAACTGTGCATGTGAGGTGACCACGCGGACTCACCTGACTATTCCGTGTAACGCCAAGCAGCCCCTCTCAGCGTGCCAGGTCCCCGTCATCCTCACTGCTCATAATGTGCGTCTTCTTCACATAAATAAAACAGCTGGGAGCGACAAAACTGCTCTGCTAGATTACACTGGTCAGTCTGCTCTGCGACATTTGTAATCTGCGTGCGAATGAGTCTGAATATGAAGTGCTACAACGCAGCGGGTGCGGCTTTTTCTCACGCTGTGTTCCATTGTGCATCATCTATGACTTTGTACGTGTGTAAGACTGATTACTGTGTGGGTAAATTTGCAGCCCGGGGTCTCTAGTACACGGTGAGTGATGTTTTGCTGCGTCTGAGGTGCGAATAAGACGCAAAATATATAGAAAAATTTGTTGCGCTAAAACTGCTCGGTGCGGCTCAGTCGTGCTGGGTGTTTCGCATTGTATGGTGTATTGAGGCTGCGGGGATTTAATTATGGGCGAAGGGGGCAAGTTGCAAGTGCCAGGGCATTAAACGCTAGCAATGGCGCGCCCTTTGCACAGCTGGCTGATTGCTGGATTCGCCTTCAAGTGAGTGCGGCCTATGGGGTACACTTTTGAGGTATCCCCAGAAAACGCCTGGATTTTTTGGGAGACAGTCGACAAAAACTCTATAATAAATATTTAAATCGGGCAGTACGGATGGTGTAATGGTTAGCATTACTGCCTCACAGCACTGAGGTCAAGGGTTCAATTCCCACCATGGCCCTAACTGTGTGGAGTTTGTATATTCCCCCCGTACTTGCGTGGGTTTCCTCACACAATCCAAATATATACTGCTGGTACGTTAATTGGCTCCCAACAAAATTAACCCTAGCATGAATTTGTGTGTGTGTGTACTAGAGATGAGCGCCTGAAATTTTTCGGGTTTTGTGTTTTGGTTTTGGGTTCGGTTCCGCGGCCGTGTTTTGGGTTCGACCGCGTTTTGGCAAAACCTCACCGAATTTTTTTTGTCGGATTCGGGTGTGTTTTGGATTCGGGTGTTTTTTTCAAAAAACACTAAAAAACAGCTTAAATCATAGAATTTGGGGGTCATTTTGATCCCAAAGTATTATTAACCTCAAAAACCATAATTTACACTCATTTTCAGTCTATTCTGAATACCTCACACCTCACAATATTATTTTTAGTCCTAAAATTTGCACCGAGGTCGCTGTGTGAGTAAGATAAGCGACCCAAGTGGCCGACACAAACACCGGGCCCATCTAGGAGTGGCACTGCAGTGTCACGCAGGATGTCCCTTCCAAAAAACCCTCCCCAAACAGCACATGACGCAAAGAAAAAAAGAGGCGCAATGAGGTAGCTGTGTGAGTAAGATTAGCGACCCTAGTGGCCGACACAAACACCGGGCCCATCTAGGAGTGGCACTGCAGTGTCACGCAGGATGTCCCTTCCAAAAAACCCTCCCCAAACAGCACATGACGCAAAGAAAAAAAGAGGCGCAATGAGGTAGCTGACTGTGTGAGTAAGATTAGCGACCCTAGTGGCCGACACAAACACCGGGCCCATCTAGGAGTGGCACTGCAGTGTCACGCAGGATGTCCCTTCCAAAAAAACCCTCCCCAATCAGCACATGATGCAAAGAAAAAGAAAAGAAAAAAGAGGTGCAAGATGGAATTGTCCTTGGGCCCTCCCACCCACCCTTATGTTGTATAAACAAAACAGGACATGCACACTTTAACCAACCCATCATTTCAGTGACAGGGTCTGCCACACGACTGTGACTGATATGACGGGTTGGTTTGGACCCCCCCCAAAAAAGAAGCAATTAATCTCTCCTTGCACAAACTGGCTCTACAGAGGCAAGATGTCCACCTCATCTTCACCCTCCGATATATCACCGTGTACATCCCCCTCCTCACAGATTATCAATTCGTCCCCACTGGAATCCACCATCTCAGCTCCCTGTGTACTTTGTGGAGGCAATTGCTGCTGGTCAATGTCTCCGCGGAGGAATTGATTATAATTCATTTTAATGAACATCATCTTCTCCACATTTTCTGGATGTAACCTCGTACGCCGATTGCTGACAAGGTGAGCGGCGGCACTAAACACTCTTTCGGAGTACACACTTGTGGGAGGGCAACTTAGGTAGAATAAAGCCAGTTTGTGCAAGGGCCTCCAAATTGCCTCTTTTTCCTGCCAGTATAAGTACGGACTGTGTGACGTGCCTACTTGGATGCGGTCACTCATATAATCCTCCACCATTCTATCAATGTTGAGAGAATCATATGCAGTGACAGTAGACGACATGTCCGTAATCGTTGTCAGGTCCTTCAGTCCGGACCAGATGTCAGCATCAGCAGTCGCTCCAGACTGCCCTGCATCACCGCCAGCGGGTGGGCTCGGAATTCTGAGCCTTTTCCTCGCACCCCCAGTTGCGGGAGAATGTGAAGGAGGAGATGTTGACAGGTCGCGTTCCGCTTGACTTGACAATTTTGTCACCAGCAGGTCTTTCAACCCCAGCAGACCTGTGTCTGCCGGAAAGAGAGATCCAAGGTAGGCTTTAAATCTAGGATCGAGCACGGTGGCCAAAATGTAGTGCTCTGATTTCAACAGATTGACCACCCGTGAATCCTTGTTAAGCGAATTAAGGGCTGCATCCACAAGTCCCACATGCCTAGCGGAATCGCTCCCTTTTAGCTCCTTCTTCAATGCCTCCAGCTTCTTCTGCAAAAGCCTGATGAGGGGAATGACCTGACTCAGGCTGGCAGTGTCTGAACTGACTTCACGTGTGGCAAGTTCAAAGGGCATCAGAACCTTGCACAACGTTGAAATCATTCTCCACTGCACTTGAGACAGGTGCATTCCATCTCCTATATCGTGCTCAATTGTATAGGCTTGAATGGCCTTTTGCTGCTCCTCCAACCTCTGAAGCATATAGAGGGTTGAATTCCACCTCGTTACCACTTCTTGCTTCAGATGATGGCAGGGCAGGTTCAGTAGTTTTTGGTGGTGCTCCAGTCTTCTGTACGTGGTGCCTGTACGCCGAAAGTGTCCCGCAATTTTTCTGGCCACCGACAGCATCTCTTGCACGCCCCTGTCGTTTTTTAAAAAATTCTGCACCACCAAATTCAAGGTATGTGCAAAACATGGGACGTGCTGGAATTTGCCCATATTTAATGCACACACAATATTGCTGGCGTTGTCCGATGCCACAAATCCACAGGAGAGTCCAATTGGGGTAAGCCATTCCGCGATGATCTTCCTCAGTTGCCGTAAGAGGTTTTCAGCTGTGTGCGTATTCTGGAAAGCGGTGATACAAAGCGTAGCCTGCCTAGGAAAGAGTTGGCGTTTGCGAGATGCTGCTACTGGTGCCGCCGCTGCTGTTCTTGCGGCGGGAGTCCATACATCTACCCAGTGGGCTGTCACAGTCATATAGTCCTGACCCTGCCCTGCTCCACTTGTCCACATGTCCGTGGTTAAGTGGACATTGGGTACAACTGCATTTTTTAGGACACTGGTGAGTCTTTTTCTGACGTCCGTGTACATTCTCGGTATCGCCTGCCTAGAGAAGTGGAACCTAGAAGGTATTTGGTAACGGGGGCACACTGCCTCAATAAATTGTCTAGTTCCCTGTGAACTAACGGCGGATACCGGACGCACGTCTAACACCAACATAGTTGTCAAGGACTCAGTTATCCGCTTTGCAGTAGGATGACTGCTGTGATATTTCATCTTCCTCGCAAAGGACTGTTGAACAGTCAATTGCTTACTGGAAGTAGTACAAGTGGGCTTACGACTTCCCCTCTGGGATGACCATCGACTCCCAGCGGCAACAACAGCAGCGCCAGCAGCAGTAGGCGTTACACGCAAGGATGCATCGGAGGAATCCCAGGCAGGAGAGGACTCGTCAGAATTGCCAGTGACATGGCCTGCAGGACTATTGGCATTCCTGGGGAAGGAGGAAATTGACACTGAGGGAGTTGGTGGGGTGGTTTGCGTGAGCTTGGTTACAAGAGGAAGGGATTTACTGGTCAGTGGACTGCTTCCGCTGTCACCCAAAGTTTTTGAACTTGTCACTGACTTATTATGAATGCGCTGCAGGTGACGTATAAGGGAGGATGTTCCGAGGTGGTTAACGTCCTTACCCCTACTTATTACAGCTTGACAAAGGGAACACACGGCTTGACACCTGTTGTCCGCATTTCTGGTGAAATACCTCCACACCGAAGAGCTGATTTTTTTGGTATTTTCACCTGGCATGTCAACGGCCATATTCCTCCCACGGACAACAGGTGTCTCCCCGGGTGCCTGACTTAAACAAACCACCTCACCATCAGAATCCTCCTGGTCAATTTCCTCCCCAGCGCCAGCAACACCCATATCCTCCTCATCCTGGTGTACTTCAACACTGACATCTTCAATCTGACTATCAGGAACTGGACTGCGGGTGCTCCTTCCAGCACTTGCAGGGGGCGTGCAAATGGTGGAAGGCGCATGCTCTTCACGTCCAGTGTTGGGAAGGTCAGGCATCGCAACCGACACAATTGGACTCTCCTTGTGGATTTGGGATTTCAAAGAACGCACAGTTCTTTGCGGTGCTTTTGCCAGCTTGAGTCTTTTCAGTTTTCTAGCGAGAGGCTGAGTGCTTCCATCCTCATGTGAAGCTGAACCACTAGCCATGAACATAGGCCAGGGCCTCAGCCGTTCCTTGCCACTCCGTGTGGTAAATGGCATATTGGCAAGTTTACGCTTCTCCTCCGACAATTTTATTTTAGGTTTTGGAGTCCTTTTTTTACTGATATTTGGTGTTTTGGTTTTGACATGCTCTGTACTATGCCATTGGGCATCGGCCTTGGCAGACGACGTTGCTGGCATTTCATCGTCTCGGCCATGACTAGTGGCAGCAGCTTCAGCACGAGGTGGAAGTGGATCTTGATCTTTCCCTAATTTTGGAACCTCAACATTTTTGTTCTCCATATTTTAATAGGCACAACTAAAAGGCACCTCAGGTAAACAATGGAGATGGATGGATTGGATACTAGTATACAATTATGGACGGGCTGCCGAGTGCCGACACAGAGGTAGCCACAGCCGTGAACTACCGCACTGTACTGTGTCTGCTGCTAATATATAGACTGGTTGATAAAGAGATAGTATACTCGTAACTAGTATGTATGTATAAAGAAAGAAAAAAAAACCACGGTTAGGTGGTATATACAATTATGGACGGGCTGCCGAGTGCCGACACAGAGGTAGCCACAGCCGTGAACTACCGCACTGTACTGTGTCTGCTGCTAATATATAGACTGGTTGATAAAGAGATAGTATACTCGTAACTAGTATGTATGTATAAAGAAAGAAAAAAAAACCACGGTTAGGTGGTATATACAATTATGGACGGGCTGCCGAGTGCCGACACAGAGGTAGCCACAGCCGTGAACTACCGCACTGTACTGTGTCTGCTGCTAATATATAGACTGGTTGATAAAGAGATAGTATACTCGTAACTAGTATGTATGTATAAAGAAAGAAAAAAAAACCACGGTTAGGTGGTATATACAATTATGGACGGGCTGCCGAGTGCCGACACAGAGGTAGCCACAGCCGTGAACTACCGCACTGTACTGTGTCTGCTGCTAATATATAGACTGGTTGATAAAGAGATAGTATACTCGTAACTAGTATGTATGTATAAAGAAAGAAAAAAAAACCACGGTTAGGTGGTATATACAATTATGGACGGGCTGCCGAGTGCCGACACAGAGGTAGCCACAGCCGTGAACTACCGCACTGTACTGTGTCTGCTGCTAATATATAGACTGGTTGATAAAGAGATAGTATACTCGTAACTAGTATGTATGTATAAAGAAAGAAAAAAAAACCACGGTTAGGTGGTATATACAATTATGGACGGGCTGCCGAGTGCCGACACAGAGGTAGCCACAGCCGTGAACTACCGCACTGTACTGTGTCTGCTGCTAATATAGACTGGTTGATAAAGAGATAGTATACTACTAATATTATATACTGGTGGTCAGGTCACTGGTCACTAGTCACACTGGCAGTGGCACTCCTGCAGCAAAAGTGTGCACTGTTTAATTTTAATATAATATTATGTACTCCTGGCTCCTGCTATAACCTATAACTGGCACTGCAGTAGTGCTCCCCAGTCTCCCCCACAATTATAAGCTGTGTGAGCTGAGCAGTCAGACAGATATATAATATATATATAGATGATGCAGCACACTGGCCTGAGCCTGAGCAGTGCACACAGATATGGTATGTGACTGACTGAGTCACTGTGTGTATCGCTTTTTTCAGGCAGAGAACGGATATATTAAATAAACTGCACTGTGTGTCTGGTGGTCACTCACTATATAATATATTATGTACTCCTGGCTCCTGCTATAACCTATAACTGGCACTGCAGTAGTGCTCCCCAGTCTCCCCCACAATTATAAGCTGTGTGAGCTGAGCAGTCAGACAGATATATATAATATTATATATAGATAATAGATGATGCAGCACACTGGCCTGAGCCTGAGCAGTGCACACAGATATGGTATGTGACTGAGTCACTGTGTGCTGTGTATCGCTTTTTTCAGGCAGAGAACGGATTATAAATAAAAGTGGTGGTCACTGGTCACTATCAGCAAAACTCTGCACTGTACACTACTGAGTACTCCTAATGCTCCCCAAAATTAGTAAATCAAGTGTCTCTCTAATCTATTCTAATTCTAAACGGAGAGGACGCCAGCCACGTCCTCTCCCTATCAATCTCAATGCACGTGTGAAAATGGCGGCGACGCGGGCTCCTTATATAGAATCCGAGTCTCGCGATAGAATCCGAGCCTCGCGAGAATCCGACAGCGTCATGATGACGTTCGGGCGCGCTCGGGTTAACCGAGCAAGGCGGGAAGATCCGAGTCGCTCGGACCCGTGAAAAAAAACATGAAGTTCTGGCGGGTTCGGATTCAGAGAAACCGAACCCGCTCATCTCTAGTGTGTACATGTGATAGGGAATATAGATTGTAAGCTCCACTGGGGCAGGGACTGATGTGACTGGCCAAATATTCTCTGTAAAGTGCTGCGGAATATGTGTGCGCTATATAAATAACTGGTAAATAGTTTAAATTTAGTTTTTTATTTACATTTTATAAAGATACAGATATAAAGGGGGAAAAAAAGGAAAATAAATGCGCTTTTAATAAGAACATAAATACAGACATGCTACCAGGGCCGTTTCTAGCCAATTTGGCTCCCAGTGCGAGATTTAAAAATGCGCCCCCCCCCCCCATTCACATAAGAAAAAATGCGCCCCCCCCCCTCCATAGATATTAAGAGGAAAAGTATGCGCACGCGCCTTCGGCAAGGGGGCGTGACCTCGTTAAAATGGGAGTGGCTTTGTTAAGATGGGTGTGGCCTCATCTGATCTCATCATCACGGCCACCACAGGATAAAAAAAAAAAAAAAAAGTCCTCCTTTACACATTACAGCAGGCACGCGACCGCATTTTACACAGCACGGCAGGCAAGTGTCCCCATTTTACACAGCACGGTAGGCAAGTGTCCCTATTTTACACAGCACGGTAGGCAAGTGTCGCCATTTTACACATTGCGGCAGGCACGTGCCCCCATTTTACACATTGCGGCAGGAAAGTGTCCCCATTTTACACATTGCGGCAGGCACGTGCCTCCATTTTACACAGTACGGCAGGCAAGTGTTCACATTTTACACATTGCGGCAGGAAAGTGTCCCCATTTTACACATTGCGGCAGGAAAGTGTCCCCGTTTTACACATTGCGGCAGGCAAGTGTCCCCATTTTACACATTCCGGCAGACAGGTGTCCCCATTTTACACATTCCGGCAGACAAGTGTCCCCATTTTACACAGTACGGCAGGTGGGGGGGGGGGGGGGGGGGGAGGGAGAGAGAGAGGGAGAGGGGCTGACTTACATTTGAAGCGGTTCTTCCCGCTCTTCAGCCGCCTCTCCTTTGTCTGCGCAGCGCTGGCCGTCTTGGCTCCCCCTTCTCCCTTCTCCTGAGTGCCCAGCTCGGGGGGCGGGGTTTCGCGGAATGACGTGAATGCGTCGTGACGTCACGACGCAAACGCGTCATTCCGCGAAATCCCGCCCCCCGAACTGGGCACTCGGGAGGAGAGGGGAGGGGGGTTTGAAAGTGCTCAGGAAGTGCCGCGGCGGGCGCCCCGTGCGGTTGCACGGCTCGCCCGCCGCAAGAAACGGCACTGCATGCTACAGTATAGTACAGTTTGTATAGTTGAAACATTTATGTTTGAGTAGAAATAATGTTGACAATGACACTTATATTACAGTTTTATATAACCCCAGGCAGTCATTGTGCAGCACAGCATAAGTAAAGGTCCCCATATATCTACAATTGAGGAACTTCTGCGTTTTGAAGATGTTTGTCCCAAAAAATTGAAGATGTATGGGGTATACCGATTGCCGATTCCAGTCACAAAGTAATGGTTACTGCTCAATCAGGTTTTTAAACTTGCTTAATTTCAGCAATCAGTCTGGAGGATCCAGCCCCAGTCAGCCATGTCTGCAGAGTTCAGCAGTGGGGACATATTTCATTTAAAAAAATTGTGTCACGATTGGCTCTCTCTCTGTGCCATTTTTAAAATTGAAGATGGCCACAGCGAGTCAATCATGGACGACCAGTCGTGGCAGCGCCCCACCCCCATTAGGCTGGCTGATATTAGCCAGCGCAAGGCAGATGCAGACAGTGCAAGGGCAGAGGAGGAGCTGACAAGAGCTGCTGAAGACGGAAGACGCTAAAGGAAGTTCTGGTGGGCAGTGGCCGTGCAAAAGAGCTTAAAGACCGCTGCCCCCAGGTGAAGATAAAAGAAAAAGACAGATTTGGGAGGACCAGAGGACTGAAGTAAGCACAATCTCTAACAGAATTGAGTACGCTGACATACAGTTCCCAAGAAGCTCCTCCTGGCTGTGTGACACACTAATGGGCTGTGTGCGGATGTGCAAATGCTGTATACAGGACGAGTGTGCCCTCTGTGCTGTACCCATAATAGCTGGCATTGCTGAAGCTCGCTGGCTCCTGCCCCTGTGCACCTTTAGTCACAGCCCTTATGTTTCCACTGGCCAGCACATATGATAAGTAGCAGAGTGCTCTGTGGATTGTTCCATTACCTCAAATATTGATTCACATGCTCTCTGCATTATCAGGCAGTCATTCACATGCTCTCTGTATTATATGGCAGTCATTCACATGCTCTCTGTATTATATGGCAGTCATTCACATGCTCTCTGTATTATATGGCAGTCATTCACATGCTCTCTGTATTATATGGCAGTCATTCACATGCTCTCTGTATTATATGGCAGTCATTCACATGCTCTCTGTATTATATGGCAGTCATTCACATGCTCTATGTATTATATGGCAGTCATTCACATGCTCTCTGTATTATATGGCAGTCATTCACATGCTCTATGTATTATATGGCAGTCATTCACATGCTCTATGTATTATATGGCAGTCATTCACATGCTCTATGTATTATATGGCAGCCATTCATATACTCTCTGTATTATCAGGCAGTCATTCACATGCTCTCTGTATTATATGGCAGCCATTCATATACTCTCTGTATTATCAGGCAGTCATTCACATGCTCTCTGTATTATATGGCAGCCATTCATATACTCTATGTATTATATGGCAGTCATTCACATGCTCTATGTATTATATGGCAGTCATTCACATGCTCTATGTATTATATGGCAGCCATTCATATACTCTCTGTATTATCAGGCAGTCATTCACATGCTCTCTGTATTATATGGCAGTCATTCACATGCTCTATGTATTATATGGCAGTCATTCACATGCTCTATGTATTATATGGCAGTCATTCACATGCTCTATGTATTATATGGCAGTCATTCACATGCTCTATGTATTATATGGCAGTCATTCACATGCTCTATGTATTATATGGCAGTCATTCACATGCTCTCTGCATTATCAGGCAGTCATTCACATGCTCTATGTATTATATGGCAGTCATTCACATGCTCTATGTATTATATGGCAGCCATTCATATACTCTCTGTATTATATGGCAGTCATTCACATGCTCTCTGTATTATATGGCAGTCATTCACATGCTCTCTGTATTATATGGCAGCCATTCATATACTCTCTGTATTATATGGCAGTCATTCACATGCTCTCTGTGTTATATGGCAGTCATTCACATGCTCTCTGTGTTATATGGCAGTCATTCACATGCTCTCTGTATTATATGGCAGTCATTCACATGCTCTATGTATTATATGGCAGTCATTCACATGCTCTATGTATTATATGGCAGTCATTCACATGCTCTATGTATTATATGGCAGCCATTCATATACTCTCTGTATTATATGGCAGTCATTCACATGCTCTCTGTATTATATGGCAGTCATTCACATGCTCTATGTATTATATGGCAGCCATTCACATGCTCTATGTATTATATGGCAGCCATTCACATGCTCTATGTATTATATGGCAGCCATTCACATGCTCTATGTATTATATGGCAGCCATTCATATACTCTCTGTATTATATGGCAGTCATTCACATGCTCTCTGTGTTATATGGCAGTCATTCACATGCTCTATGTATTATATGGCAGCCATTCATATACTCGCTGTATTATATGGCAGTCATTCACATGCTCTCTGCATTATCAGGCAGTCATTCATATGCACTATGTATTATATGGCAGTCATTCACATGCTCTATGTATTATACGGCAGCCATTCACATGCTCTCTGCATTATCAGGCAGTCATTCATATGCTCTTTGTATTATCAGGCAGTCATTCATATGATCTCTGTATTATATGGCAGTCATTCACATGTTCTCTGTATTAAATGGCAGTCATTCACATGTTCTCTGTATTAAATGGCAGTCATTCACATGCTCTCTGTATTATATGGCAGTCATTCATATGCTCTCTGTATTATATGGCAGTCATTCATATGCTCTCTGTATTATATGGCAGTCATTCACATGCTCTATGTATTATATGGCAGTCATTTATATGCTCTCTGTATCATATGGCAGTCATTCACATGCTCTCTGTATTAAATGTCAGTCATTCACATGCTCTCTGTATTATATGGCAGTCATTCACATGCTCTCAGTATTAGATGGCAGTCATTTACATGCTTTTCTGTATTAGATGCCAGTCATTCACATGTTCTCTGTATTATATCGCAGTCATTCACATGCTCTCTGTATTAAACGTCAGTCATTCACATGCTCTCTGTATTATATGGCAGTCACATGCTCTCAGTATTAGATGGCAGTCATTCACATGCTTTCTGTATTATATGGCAGTCACTCACATGCTCTCTGAATTAGCTCACAGTCATTAACATGCTTTCTGTATTAGATGGCAGTCATTCACATGTTCTCTGTATTATAAGGCAATCATTCACATGCTCTCTGTATTAGGTGGCAGTCATTCACATGTTCTTTGTATTATATGGCAGTAATTCACATGCTCTCTGTATTAAATGTCAGTCAGTCACATGCTCTCAGTATTAGATGGCAGTAACTGACATGCTCTCTGAATTAGATCACAGTCATTAACATGCTTTATGTATTAGATGGCAGTCATTCACATGCTCTCTATTAGGTGGCAGTCATTCACATGTTCTCTGTATTATATGGCAATCATTCACATGCTCTCTATATTAGGTGGCAGTCATTCACATGTTCTTTGTATTATATGGCATTCAATCACATGCTCTCTGTATTAAATGTCAGTCAGTCACATGCTCTCTGTATTATATGGCAGTCATGTACATGCTGTCTGTTTTATACTGTATAGTGGTCATTAATCCATTGAGGTGATATATGGGCACTTTCATGATATGCAGATCCAATCAATGGATGAAAAATATCTGCAAATCACTGAAACAAATTTGTAATATATGGGCGCAGATTGGAAGATTGAGGAATCTTTAAATCTGGAAAAAAATGGTTAATAATGTTTGAACATTCACAAGCAACTGGGACTCTCATGTAGATTTACTAGATTCCAAAGCATATGGGGACACCTGCCGTCGTGACCAAATTTTTTTACATTTCAGGAGCCACTTTCTGCTATCATATAAAAACCTCTCATGGCCGATAGTTGAGTTCACCAGGCCAACACATTCTGAGAAAAAGTGCGTGACAGAAGCCACACAATGTATAGCAAACCTTTCCCAACATACACAGATTGCTAACGTACATTATAGCTGGAGCACAGAAGTCATAGGGATAATTCAGACCTGATTGCTGGGCTGCGTTTTCCTACAGCGGGCGATCAGGTCTAAACTGCGTATGCATATGCACCGCAATGCGCAGGCGCGTTGCACTGGTACAAAGCGGATCACTGCTCAGTTATGGGTTTGTGCGAAGGATCCATTCGCACAGCCGATCGCAAGGAGATTGACAGGAAGAAGACATTTGTGGGTGTCAACTGACCGTTTTCTGGGAGTGTTTGAAAAAACGCAGGCGTGTCCAAGCGTTTGCAGGGCGGGTGTCTGACGTAAATTCTGGTCCTGGACAGGCTGAAGTGATCGCAGCGGCTGAGTAAGTTCTGGGCTACTCAGAGACTGCACAAAATCTGCTTGTACAGCTCTGCTACACATACGTTCGCACACTTGCAAAACAAAAATACACTCCCCTATGGGCGGCGACTGTGTGAACGCAGGACTGTAAAAACCCGCTAGTGAGCGATCAGGTTTGAATTAGCCCCATAGAGTCCTCCATGTTGATCCCAAATATACAAATCACCCAATGATGATGAGGAATACGTATTGCGTGGCATGTTAAGCTGGGCACACACTTTTGCGATCGGTTAAACGCTCCAGATCAGCCAAGTGCTCTGTCCTCAGCGTGAGCCCCCTGCGAGCCCCGTATACACTGTGCTAGAAATCAGGGACGCTGAGAGGGGGAAGAGGGGAGGGTACTAATTACCGCTGGCCCAGGTCTGAGGGAGGGGTCCAGGTCCACCCCCTTCCCATTACTTACCGGGCAGCTGCAGCTTTTGACCTCAGCCCAGCACATATATTTGTCAATTACAGTTTAATTCAGGACTAAAATAAGACTAAAATGAAAACATAGATCCAGTGACTAAATCTTAACTAAAGCAAAGCAAAGAAACATGCGACTAAGACTGACACTAAATTTAAAATCCTTGTCAAAATTAACACTGGAAGTAGTGTATAAAATTTTTAAGAACATTGATGTGTTCTAGATATTTGCAAAAAATAAATATTACCTGCATTGTATATTGCACCTATTTGTTCTAACAAAATGAAGGCATTCATTTGTATATGATATATGGGAGTATTATGATAAGTCAGACTTAGTATGTAACACATTCTCAGCCTACTTTACCTACATTACTAAGCACATAGTTAAAGGTATGCAAACTTCTCAAGGGAATATTTAGAGAAATGTTCTTCAGCTAAATCCATTATAGTATCATTAAACTGTTTGCAAAAGTTATGAATAAAACATTGACTAAAATTAGACTAAAGTGAAAACTGAGATCCAGACTAAATCTTGACTAAAACAAAGCAAAAAAAAAAAGAAAAGAATAAAATGTGACTTTAAATCAAAGTCCAGTTTTAATAAGCGACTAAGACTAAAACTAAATTGAAAATCCTTGTCAAAATCAACACTTCCACTCATATGCAAGTTACATGTGTGTGAGTCTATAATCACATAAAGCACTTTGGACTTATTGCAGAGAGTTAGGGATCAGTAGCAGAACTTGTGAGCGGTGGGCCCAGGTGCAAAAAAATTAAATTTAGGCCCCCCTCCTCTACCCCCATCCCAAGTTCACAATATGCCACACGGCAATGGGTGACGGAGAGGCAGAGGGCGACAGCGTAAGGCAGGGGGAGACAGAGGTTAACACAGAGAGGCAGAGGGTGACAAAGGAAGGCGAGGGAAGGCAGAGGGTGACAGCGGAATACAGGGGGAGGCAGAGGGTGAGAGGGTGACAGCAGATGGAAGAAGGTAAGAGCAGAAATCAGAGGTGAAGAGGCAGTGAGTGACAGGGGAAGTAGTGAGTGACGGAGAGGGTGACAGGGAGGAGCAGTGGGTGACAGGGGTACTAGTGCAATGTCCTGCACGGTGCGGAAAACAGGTGGTATGTACCTTGGTGGCGGCTGGGACACAGCGGTCTTCGCTCTGTCCCTAACAGGGGCCACCACCCTTCTGCTTTGCTCGGTTTGGCACTTGGTCAGGCAGACTCTGACAGTGCCACATATACCGGTTGTAAGCTACCCTTAATTCACAAACAGTGGTGAATCAGAGAAAATGTGGTAACACTGGGCGCCTAAGTCGCATACGGCACATGTACCATAGAAATATATCAGCAAGTGCCCAGCATGCGGTTGTAAAGTCTGATTGGTATAGCAATAAGTCATACATGCCAGGCATGGCAATGACTATAGGTAATGTACTGAACCTCGCCACTGGAGAGATCTTACAGTAAGCAATCCCGGGCTGTTGTGTACAGTATATCCTTATGTGACCATAGTCCCGTCTGCACTCAGCTATTTACAGAAGACCCACTTGTTCTTGACTGCATATCTGTGACTTTGAGATCTATTTACTAAACCTTGGATGGAGATAAAGTGGATGGACATAAAGTACCAGCCAATCAGCTCCTGTCATGTCATGGAAATAGTAATTTCTTTGACTGTTGCTGACTTCCATTCTTCCCAGCCGCTGCACGACTTTGCTTCTTAAAAACTTTGCAGATCTTTGATCATATGTCTTAGATGGTTTCCCTTTATTGTATCTCATAGATCTTCTACTTTGTTGTTGGATTTGGACATTTGCACTGTCAGCTGCTATTTCAGACAAGCTTTCTCCTGCTGGTATCTCCAGTGTAACAAACGTCTCTTCTGTTTCTTATTTCCACTTTATTGTAGGTGGTGCTGTTTCTTGGAATATTACATCTCATGGCTTTACGAGCTTTTTCTTAGTGGTATCTCAATGTCTGTATCCCTTGCTTTCTTGGCAATATCCAAGCATGATACCCCTCCAATTTGGAATCTATCTTGCGTCTTTTCTCTTTATGTATGTGAGCATACACTTTGCAGCCAAATAGTATGAGATTGATGCTTGGCTTAGTTCCAGACCACGCCTCTTTTGGTGCCTTGCCTTGTAGTGCACCTGTGCATGCATGATTCTTTAGGTATACTGACGTAGACACTGCTTCTGCCCAACAGTATTTTGGTAGGTTGGATTTAACTCTGGTTAGGGACAACAGGTTTGTATTATTTTGTAAGTCAGTCACTCTGTGTCACATACCATCAAGGTACGTTTGGGCGTTATCTTACCCCAGGTTTCCTAACCACCTGTGCCAGAGTTCCATAGATTGTGGCTCGGAGCCTATCATCGCACAACACTCTTCTGTGTCTCGGACATATTGGCACTGGGGTGTTGGTGCTATCACAATACAGTACCTCTTCTAGTCTGCACAACACCCTTACCCTTTGCAAACTTGACCTTGAGACCTTTGATTCTTTAGGTATACTGACGTAGACACTGCTTCTGCCCAACAGTATTTTGGTAGGTTGGATTCAACTCTGGTTAGGGACAACAGGTTTGTATTATTTTGTAAGTCAGTCACTCTGTGTCACATACCATCAAGGTACGTTTGGACGTTATCTTACCCCAGGTTTCCTAACCACCTGTGCCAGAGTTCCATAGATTGTGGCTCGGAGCCTATCATCGCACAACACTCTTCTGTGTCTCGGACATATTGGCACTGGGGTGTTGGTGCTATCACAATACAGTACCTCTTCTAGTCCGCACAACACCCTTACCCTCTGCAAACTTGACCTTGAGACCTTTCTGCTATAGGACACTTATGGCAATGAGGTTTGTATCCATATCTGGTACATATAACACATCTTGAATATCAGTGACCATGGTGGCCTCACCTCTTATCTTTAGAAGAACCGTGATTGTCCCAACTTTAGTGGCTGTAAGTACCTTATCTATAAGTAGTTTTGCTGTACAAGATAAGCGCAAAAGTACGCCACCTCACTACTACGCAAGGAATGCCCTCCTAGCCTCACATGCACATTGGCAGAGATCTGGGCGCACTTCAGCATATGAAGACACCCACAAAGAGGTATCAGCACCCTGTCTCAGCCATTAAGTCCTTTGTATATGAGGGACAATATCTGCACCTAATTTTATATATAAACCAAGAAGACACAAACTGAACCTGATAACCCCAGATGTCATGCAATTAGCACCTCAACCTCTTCTATTGCAAGTGAAATACCACCATTAACTGGCACATGGACGTGAGCAGAGACAGACTGAAGTGCCGGTTATTAATTTGCTCCTGATATTGCTCATACGGGGGGTGGTCACTTCTTTTAGTTAGAGACTGAAATACAGAGATTATAAGAGGACACCGTAAAAAGTTCAATCATTAATTCCTGCTGATAAATTTCTACTTTGTCTTATTCCAGATTTTTGTTGGTTTGTTTATTTGCAGTGCCCAGTCCTGATTACAGGAGCGTTCACTCAAAAGTATTTACGGATTATGTAAACTGCCTATTCACAATGCACTTATGACGGCTAGATTGCTGTGTTATATGGTGGTCACTGTGTTGTTCTCTACTTTATAGGGTGATCAATATGATGTTCTCTGCATAAAATGGTGGTCACTGAATCTGTGCATATTGTATGGCAGTCACTGATGCTCTCTATATTGTATGGCAGTCACTATGGCTCTCTGTATTATATGGTGGTCACTGATGCACTCTGTATTATATGGTAGTCACTCTGTTGTTCTCTACTTTATAAGGTGATCAGTATGATGTTCTCTGCATAATATGGTGGGCACTGAAATTCTACATACTGTATGGCAGTCACTGATGCTCTATATATTGTATTGCACTCACTGTATTATATGGAGGTCGGTGGTCACTGATGCTCTCTGTATTATATGATGGTCAGTAAGATGTTCTCTACTTTATAGGGTGATCAACATGACGTTCTCTGCATGATATTGTGGTCACTGAATTTCTACGTATTGTATACCAGTAACTGATGCTCCCTATAATGTATGGCAGTCACTGTGACTCTGCGTATTATAGGGAGGTCACTGATGCTCTCTGTATAATATGATGGTCACTATGATGTTCTCTACCTTATAGGGTGATCAATATGATGTTCTCTGCATAATACTGTGGTCACTGAATCTGTGCATATTGTATGGCAGTCACTGATGCTCTCTATATTATATGGCAGTCACTATGGCTCTCTGTATTATATGGAGGTCACTGATGCTCTCTGTATTATATGGTGGTCACTGTGTTGTTCTCTACTTTATAGGGTGATCAGTATGATGTTCTCTGCATAATATTGTGGGCACTGAAAATAAGAATTTACTTACCGATAATTCTATTTCTCGGAGTCCGTAGTGGATGCTGGGGTTCCTGAAAGGACCATGGGGAATAGCGGCTCCGCAGGAGACAGGGCACAAAAAGTAAAGCTTTAGGATCAGGTGGTGTGCACTGGCTCCTCCCCCTATGACCCTCCTCCAAGCCTCAGTTAGGATACTGTGCCCGGACGAGCGTACACAATAAGGAAGGATTTTGAATCCCGGGTAAGACTCATACCAGCCACACCAATCACACTGTACAACCTGTGATCTGAACCCAGTTAACAGTATGATAACAGCGGAGCCTCTGAAAAGATGGCTCACAACAATAATAACCCGATTTTTGTAACTATGTACAAGTATTGCAGATAATCCGCACTTGGGATGGGCGCCCAGCATCCACTACGGACTCCGAGAAATAGAATTATCGGTAAGTAAATTCTTATTTTCTCTATCGTCCTAGTGGATGCTGGGGTTCCTGAAAGGACCATGGGGATAATACCAAAGCTCCCAAACGGGCGGGAGAGTGCGGATGACTCTGCAGCACCGAATGAGAGAACTCCAGGTCCTGCTTAGCCAGGGTATCAAATTTGTAGGATTTTACCAACGTGTTTGCCCCTGACTAAATAGCCGCTCGGCAAAGTTGTAAAGCCGAGACCCCTCGGGCAGCCGCCCAAGATAAGCCCACCTTCCTTGTGGAATGGGCATTTACATATTTTGGCTGTGGCAGGCCTGCCACAGAATGTGCAAGCTGAATTGTATTACACATCCAACTAGCAATAGTCTGCTTAGAAGCAAGAGCACCCAGTTTGTTGGGTGCATACAGGATAACAGCAAGTCAGTTTTCCTGACTCCAGCCGTCCTGGAACCTATATTTACAGGGCCCTGACAACATCTAGCAACCTGGAGTCCTCCAAGTCCCTAGTAGGCGCAAGGCACCAAAATAAGCTGGTTCAGGTGAAACACTGACACCACCTTAGGGAGAGAACTGGGGACGAGTCCGCAGCTCTGCCCTGTCCAAATGGACAACCAGATATGGGCTTTTTTGAGAAAAAAAACCACCAATTTGACACTCGCCTGGTCCAGGCCAGGGCCAAGAGCATGGTCACTTTTCATGTGAGATGCTTCAAATCCACAGATTTGACTGGTTTTAAACCAATGTGATTTGAGGAATCCCAGAACTACGTTGAGATCCCACAGTGCCACTGGAGGCACAAAAGGGGGTTGTATATGCAATACTCCCTTGACAAACTTCTGGACTTCAGGAACTGAAGCCACTTCTTTCTGGAAGAAAATCGACAGGGCCGAAATTTGAACCTTAATGGACCCCAATTTGAGGCCCATAGACACTCCTGTTTGCAGGAAATGCAGGAATCGACCGAGTTGAAATTTCTTCATGGGGCCTTTCTGGCCTCACACCACGCAACATATTTTTGCCACATGTGGTGATAATGTTGTGCGGTCACCTCCTTTCTGGCTTTGACCAGGGTAGGAATGACCTCTTCCGGAATGCCTTTTTCCCTTAGGATCCGGCGTTCCACCGCCATGCCGTCAAACGCAGCTGCGGTAAGTCTTGGAACAGACATGGTACTTGCTGAAACAAGTCCCTTCTTAGCGGCAGAGGCCATAAGTCCTCTGTGAGCATCTCTTGAAGTTCCGGGTACCAAGTCCTTCTTGGCCAATCCGGAGCCATGAGTATAGTTCTTACTCCTCTACGTCTTATAAGTCTCAGTACCTTAGGTATGAGAAGCAGAGGATGGAACACATACACCGACTGGTACATCCATGGTGTTACCAGAACGTCCACAGCTATTGCCTGAGGGTCTCTTAACCTGGCGCAATACCTGTCCCGTTTTTTGTTCAGACGGGACGCCATCATGTCCACCTTTGGTATTTCCCAACGGTTTACAATCATGTGGAAAACTTCCCGATGAAGTTTCCACTCTGCCGGGTGGAGGTTGTGCCTGCTGAGGAAGTCTGCTTCCCAGTTTCCATTCCCGGAATGAAACACTGCTGACAGTGCTATCACATGATTTTCCGCCCAGCGAAAAGTCCTTGCAGTTTTTGCCATTGCCCTCCTGCTTCTTGTGCCGCCCTGTCTATTTACGTGGGCGACTGCCGTGATGTTTTTCCCACTGGATCAATACCGGCTGACCTTGAAGCAGAGGTCTTGCTAAGCTTAGAGTATTATAAATTTACCCTTAGCTCCAGTATATTTATGTGGAGAAAAGTCTCCAGACTTGATCACACTCCCTGGAAATTTTTTCCTTGTGTGACTGCTCCCCAGCCTCTCGGGCTGGCCTCCGTGGTCACCAGCATCCAATCCTGAATGCCGAATCTGCGGCCCTCTAGAAGATGAGCACTCTGTAACCACCACAGGAGAGACACCCTTGTCCTTGGATATAGGGTTATCCGCTGATGCATCTGAAGATGCGATCCGGACCATTTGTCCAGCAGATCCCACTGAAAAATTCTTGCGTGAAATCTGCCGAATGGAATTGCTTCGTAGGAAGTCACCATCTTTACCAGGACCCTTGTGCAATGATGCACTGATTTTAGGAGGTTCCTGACTAGCTCGGATAACTCCCTGGCTTTCTCTTCCGGGAGAAACACCTTTTTCTGGACTGTGTCCAGAATCATCCCTAGGCACAGCAGACTTGTCGTCGGGATCAGCTGCGATTTTGGAATATTTAGAATCCACCCGTGCTGTTGTAGCAGTATCCGAGATAGTGCTACTCCGACCTCCAACTGTTCCCTGGACTTTGCCCTTATCAGGAGATCGTCCAAGTAAGGGATAATTAAGACGCCTTTTCTTCGAAGAAGAATCATCATTTCGGCCATTACCTTGGTAAAGACCCGGGGTGCCGTGGACAATCCAAACGGCAGCGTCTGAAACTGATAGTGACAGTTCTGTACCACGAACCTGAGGTACCCTTAGTGAGAAGGGCAAATTTTGGACATGGAGGTAAGCATCCCTGATGTCTCGGGACACTATATAGTCCCCTTCTTCCTGGTTCGTTATCACTGCTCTGAGTGACTCCATCTTGATTTGAACCTTTGTAAGTGTTCAAATTTTTTTAGATTTAGAATAGGTCTCACCTAGCCTTCTGGCTTCAGTACCACAATATAATGTGGAATAATACCCCTTTTCTTGTTGTAGGAGGGGTAATTTGATTATCACCTGCTGGGAATACAGCTTGTGAATTGTTTCCCATACTGCCTCCTTGTCGGAGGGAGACCTTGGTAAACCAGACTTCAGGAGCCTGCGAAGGGGAAACGTCTCGACATTCCAATCTGTACCCCTGGGATACTACATGTAGGATCCAGGGGTCCTGTACGGTCCCAGCGTCATGCTGAGAGCTTGGCAGAAGCGGTGGAACGCTTCTGTTCCTGGGAATGGGCTGCCTGCTGCAGTCTTCTTCCCTTTCCTCTATCCCTGGGCAGATATGACTCTTATAGGGACGAAAGGACTGAGGCTGAAAAGACGGTGTCTTTTTCTGCAGAGATGTGACTTAGGGTAAAAACGGTGGATTTTCCAGCAGTTGCCGTGGCCACCAGGTCCGATGGACCGACCCCAAATAACTCCTCTTCCTTTATACGGCAATACACCTTTGTGCCGTTTGGAATCTGCATCACCTGACCACTGTCGTGTCCATAAACATCTTCTGGCAGATATGGACATCGCACTTACTCTTGATGCCAGAGTGCAAATATCCCTCTGTGCATCTCGCATATATAGAAAATGCATCCTTTAAATGCTCTATAGTCAATAAAATACTGTCCCTGTCAAGGGTATCAATATTTTTAGTCAGGGACTCCGACCAAGCCACCCCAGCTCTGCACATCCAGGCTGAGGCGATCGCTGGTCGCAGTATAACACCAGTATGTGTGTATATACTTTTTATGATATTTTCCAGCCTCCTGTCAGCTGGCTCCTTGAGGACGGCCCTATCTATAGACGGTACCGCCACTTGTTTTGATAAGCGTGTGAGCGCCTTATCCACCCTAAGGGGTGTTTCCCAACGCGCCCTAACTTCTGGCGGGAAAGGGTATACCGCCCATAATTTTCTATCGGGGGGAACCCACGCATCATCACACACTTCATTTAATTTATCTGATTCAGGAAAAACTACGGTAGTTTTTTCACATCCCACATAATACCCTCTTTTGTGGTACTTGTAGTATCAGAAATATGTAACACCTCCTTCATTGCCCTTAACGTGTGGCCCTAATAAGGAATACGTTTGTTTATTCACCGTCGACACTGGATTCAGTGTCCGTGTCTGTGTCTGTGTCGACCGACTAAAGTAAACGGGCGTTTTAAAACCCCTGACGGTGTTTCTGAGACGTCTGGACCGGTACTAATTGTTTGTCGGCCGTCTCATGTCGTCAACCGACCTTGCAGCGTGTTGACATTATCACGTAATTCCCTAAATAAGCCATCCATTCCGGTGTCGACTCCCTAGAGAGTGACATCACCATTACAGGCAATTGCTCCGCCTCCTCACCAACATCATCCTCATACATGTCGACACACACGTACCGACACACAGCACACACACAGGGAATGCTCTGATAGAGGACAGGACCCACTAGCCCTTTGGAGAGACAGAGGGAGAGTTTGCCAGCACACACCAAAAACGCTATAATTATATAGGGACAACCTTATATAAGTGTTTTCCCTTATAGCATCTTTTATATATTTCTAACGCCAAATTAGTGCCCCCCCTCTCTGTTTTAACCCTGTTTCTGTAGTGCAGTGCAGGGGAGAGCCTGGGAGCCTTCCCTCCAGCCTTTCTGTGAGGGAAAATGGCGCTGTGTGCTGAGGAGATAGGCCCCGCCCCTTTTTCGGCGGGCTCGTCTCCCGCTCTTTAATGGATTCTGGCAGGGGTTAAATATCTCCATATAGCCCCCGGAGGCTATATGTGAGGTATTTTTAGCCAAAAAAGGTTTTCATTTGCCTCCCAGGGCGCCCCCCTCCCAGCGCCCTGCACCCTCAGTGACTGCCGTGTGAAGTGTGCTGAGAGGAAAATGGCGCACAGCTGCAGTGCTGTGCGCTACCTTAAGAAGACTGAGGAGTCTTCTGCCGCCGATTCTGGACCTCTTCTTGTTTCAGCATCTGCAAGGGGGCCGGCGGCGAGGCTCCGGTGACCATCCAGGCTGTACCTGTGATCGTCCCTCTGGAGCTAATGTCCAGTAGCCAAGAAGCCAATCCATCCTGCACGCAGGTGAGTTCACTTCTTCTCCCCTAAGTCCCTCGTTGCAGTGATCCTGTTGCCAGCAGGACTCACTGTAAAATAAAAAACCTAAGCTAAACTTTTCTAAGCAGCTCTTTAGGAGAGCCACCTAGATTGCACCCTTCTCGGCCGGGCACAAAAATCTAACTGAGGCTTGGAGGAGGGTCATAGGGGGAGGAGCCAGTGCACACCACCTGATCCTAAAGCTTTACTTTTTGTGCCCTGTCTCCTGCGGAGCCGCTATTCCCCATGGTCCTTTCAGGAACCCCAGCATCCACTAGGACGATAGAGAAATTATACATACCGTATGGCAGTCACTGAGGCTCTATACTAGGGGTGGGCAACATGCGGCCCGCGGGCCGGATGCGGCCCGCGGACCGATCCTGCCTGGCCCGCTGTGCCCCACCAGAGTGCAATGACAAGAGGCCCGACAGGCCGCTTGTCATTGCACTGCTCTCAGACGCGGCGCCGCTGAGGAAATCCCGGTCACGTCACAGGGTCAGCTGACCGGGATTTCCTCTATCATGCGCTGGGTGGCGCTGGGCGTCACGGGGGCGGCGCTGGGCGGGCACTGCAGTGGGGACTCGGAGCAGAAGCGGCCAGTGGGGAGCACAAGCGGAGGCCAGTGGGGTGAAGAAACGACGGCCAGCGGGGAGAAGAAGCGGCGGCCAGCGGGGAGAAGAAGCGGCGGCCAGTGAGGAGAAGCGGCGGCAGCAGCAGCAGCGCGGATCATCAGACAGCGGGGATCGTCTGCCACTGACAAATAGGTAAATCCCCTGTCCTGGATAAAGCTAAAGCTGCCATATAAGTTCAGGGGAGGGGAGTTAAAAACGGTTATATGGGTTTAGGGGAGGGTAAGGACTGCTATATAGGTTTAGGGGAGGGTGGGGAAAGGGGGGTAGGGACTGTCTGCCGTAATGTGTAAAAAGGGGATGCTGTCTGCCGTAATGTGTAAAAACGGGGACGCTGTCTGCCGTAATGTGTAAAAACGGGGGCACTGTCTGCCGTAATGTGTAAAAACGGGGGCGCTGTCTGCCGTAATGTGTAAAAACGGGGGCACTGTCTGCCGTAATGTATAAAAACGGGGGCGCTGTCTGCCGTAATGTGTAAAAACGGGGGCACTGTCTGCCGTAATTTATAAAAACGGGGGCGCTGTCTGCCGTAATGTATAAAAATGAGGACGCTGTCTGCCGTAATGTGTAAAAACGGGGGCGCTGTCTGCCGTAATGTATAAAAATGGGGGCGCTGTCTGCCGTAATTATAAAAATGGGGGTGCTGTCTGTCGTAATCTGTAAAAAGGGGACGCTGTCTGTCGTAATGTGTAAAAAGGGGGACGCTGTCTGCCGTAATGTGTAAAAAGGGCACGCTGTCTGCCGTAATGTGTAAAAAGGGATCTCTTTTTGAGTATTTTGTGTGTGGCCCTCGAGTATTCGCTGGAAGTGTTAAGCGGCCCCCCAGCTGAAATAATTGCCCACCCCTGCTCTATACATTGTATTGGAGTCACTGTATTATATGGAGGTCAGTGGTCACTGATGCTCTCTGTATTATATGATGGTCACTATGATGTTCTCTACTTTATAGGGTGATCAACATGACGTTCTCTGCATGATATTGTGGTCACTGAATCTCTACGTATTGTATGCCAGTCACTGCTGCTCCCTATAATGTATGGCAGTCACTGTGACTCTTTGTATTATAGGAAGGTCACTGATGCTCTCTGTATAATATGATGGTCACTATGATGTTCTCTACTTTATAGAGTGATCAATATGATGTTCTCTACATTTTAAGGTGGTCACTAATGCTCTCTGAATTATAGGATGGTCACTGTGATGTTCTGTGCATTAAATAACGGCCACTGAACCTTTGTGTATTGTATAGCGGTTACTGATGCTCTCTATATTGTATGGTGGTCACGGATGCTCTCTGAAGTATGTGGAGATCACTGATTCTATGTATTATACGATGGCCACTGTGATGTTCTCTGCATTATATAACGGCCACTGAACCTTTATGTATTGTATAGCGGTTACTGATGCTCTCTATATTGTACAGTATGGTGGTCACTGATGCTCTCTATATTGTATGGTGGTCACTGATGCTCTCTGAAGTATGTGGAGATCACTGATTCTATGTATTATACGATGGTCCCTGTGATGTTCTCTACATTATAGGTTGGTCACTGTGATGCTCTCTGCGTTAAAGGGCAGTCCCTGCTTCACCCCAGTGAGGCGGATGTCAACATTTCAGTAGTGGATTGGGAGTTGTGTCCGTGTGGCTATGCCCTTCTAGGCTTGACTCAAGCGGTGGCCTCAACAACAGTGCTAAATTATCAAATAGACAGATGGGACTACAGGCTTTGCATAAAAACAGTCCCATCATTATTAGAGATGAGCGCCTGAAATTTTTCGGGTTTTGTGTTTTGGTTTTGGGTTCGGTTCCGCGGCCGTGTTTTGGGTTCGAACGCGTTTTGGCAAAACCTCACCGAATAATTTTTGTCGGATTCGGGTGTGTTTTGGATTCGGGTGTTTTTTTCCAAAAACACTAAAAAACAGCTTAAATCATAGAATTTGGGGGTCATTTTGATCCCAAAGTATTATTAACCTCAAAAACCATAATTTACACTCATTTTCAGTCTATTCTGAATACCTCACACCTCACAATATTATTTTTAGTCCTAAAATTTGCACCGAGGTCGCTGTGTGAGTAAGATAAGCGACCCTAGTGGCCGACACAAACACCGGGCCCATCTAGGAGTGGCACTGCAGTGTCACGCAGGATGTCCCTTCCAAAAAACCCTCCCCAAACAGCACATGACGCAAAGAAAAAAAGAGGCGCAATGAGGTAGCTGTGTGAGTAAGATTAGCGACCCTAGTGGCCGACACAAACACCGGGCCCATCTAGGAGTGGCACTGCAGTGTCACGCAGGATGGCCCTTCCAAAAAACCCTCCCCAAACAGCACATGACGCAAAGAAAAAAAGAGGCGCAATGAGGTAGCTGTGTGAGTAAGATTAGCGACCCTAGTGGCCGACACAAACACCGGGCCCATCTAGGAGTGGCACTGCAGTGTCACGCAGGATGGCCCTTCCAAAAAACCCTCCCCAAACAGCACATGACGCAAAGAAAAAAAGAGGCGCAATGAGGTAGCTGACTGTGTGAGTAAGATTAGCGACCCTAGTGGCCGACACAAACACCGGGCCCATCTAGGAGTGGCACTGCAGTGTCACGCAGGATGTCCCTTCCAAAAAACCCTCCCCAAACAGCACATGACGCAAAGAAAAAAAGAGGCGCAATGAGGTAGCTGTGTGAGTAAGATTAGCGACCCTAGTGGCCGACACAAACACCGGGCCCATCTAGGAGTGGCACTGCAGTGTCACGCAGGATGTCCCTTCCAAAAAACCCTCCCCAATCAGCACATGATGCAAAGAAAAAGAAAAGAAAAAAGAGGTGCAAGATGGAATTGTCCTTGGGCCCTCCCACCCACCCTTATGTTGTATAAACAAAACAGGACATGCACACTTTAACCAACCCATCATTTCAGTGACAGGGTCTGCCACACGACTGTGACTGATATGACGGGTTGGTTTGGACCCCCCCCAAAAAAGAAGCAATTAATCTCTCCTTGCACAAACTGGCTCTACAGAGGCAAGATGTCCACCTCATCTTCACCCTCCGATATATCACCGTGTACATCCCCCTCCTCACAGATTATCAATTCGTCCCCACTGGAATCCACCATCTCAGCTCCCTGTGTACTTTGTGGAGGCAATTGCTGCTGGTCAATGTCTCCGCGGAGGAATTGATTATAATTCATTTTAATGAACATCATCTTCTCCACATTTTCTGGATGTAACCTCGTACGCCGATTGCTGACAAGGTGAGCGGCGGCACTAAACACTCTTTCGGAGTACACACTTGTGGGAGGGCAACTTAGGTAGAATAAAGCCAGTTTGTGCAAGGGCCTCCAAATTGCCTCTTTTTCCTGCCAGTATAAGTACGGACTGTGTGACGTGCCTACTTGGATGCGGTCACTCATATAATCCTCCACCATTCTATCAATGTTGAGAGAATCATATGCAGTGACAGTAGACGACATGTCCGTAATCGTTGTCAGGTCCTTCAGTCCGGACCAGATGTCAGCATCAGCAGTCGCTCCAGACTGCCCTGCATCACCGCCAGCGGGTGGGCTCGGAATTCTGAGCCTTTTCCTCGCACCCCCAGTTGCGGGAGAATGTGAAGGAGGAGATGTTGACAGGTCGCGTTCCGCTTGACTTGACAATTTTGTCACCAGCAGGTCTTTCAACCCCAGCAGACCTGTGTCTGCCGGAAAGAGAGATCCAAGGTAGGCTTTAAATCTAGGATCGAGCACGGTGGCCAAAATGTAGTGCTCTGATTTCAACAGATTGACCACCCGTGAATCCTTGTTAAGCGAATTAAGGGCTGCATCCACAAGTCCCACATGCCTAGCGGAATCGCTCCGTGTTAGCTCCTTCTTCAATGCCTCCAGCTTCTTCTGCAAAAGCCTGATGAGGGGAATGACCTGACTCAGGCTGGCAGTGTCTGAACTGACTTCACGTGTGGCAAGTTCAAAGGGCATCAGAACCTTGCACAACGTTGAAATCATTCTCCACTGCACTTGAGACAGGTGCATTCCATCTCCTATATCGTGCTCAATTGTATAGGCTTGAATGGCCTTTTGCTGCTCCTCCAACCTCTGAAGCATATAGAGGGTTGAATTCCACCTCGTTACCACTTCTTGCTTCAGATGATGGCAGGGCAGGTTCAGTAGTTTTTGGTGGTGCTCCAGTCTTCTGTACGTGGTGCCTGTACGCCGAAAGTGTCCCGCAATTTTTCTGGCCACCGACAGCATCTCTTGCACGCCCCTGTCGTTTTTTAAAAAATTCTGCACCACCAAATTCAAGGTATGTGCAAAACATGGGACGTGCTGGAATTTGCCCATATTTAATGCACACACAATATTGCTGGCGTTGTCCGATGCCACAAATCCACAGGAGAGTCCAATTGGGGTAAGCCATTCCGCGATGATCTTCCTCAGTTGCCGTAAGAGGTTTTCAGCTGTGTGCGTATTCTGGAAAGCGGTGATACAAAGCGTAGCCTGCCTAGGAAAGAGTTGGCGTTTGCGAGATGCTGCTACTGGTGCCGCCGCTGCTGTTCTTGCGGCGGGAGTCCATACATCTACCCAGTGGGCTGTCACAGTCATATAGTCCTGACCCTGCCCTGCTCCACTTGTCCACATGTCCGTGGTTAAGTGGACATTGGGTACAGCTGCATTTTTTAGGACACTGGTGACTCTTTTTCTGAGGTCTGTGTACATTTTCGGTATCGCCTGCCTAGAGAAATGGAACCTAGATGGTATTTGGTACCGGGGACACAGTACCTCCAACAAGTCTCTAGTTGGCTCTGCAGTAATGATGGATACCGGAACCACGTTTCTCACCACCCAGGATGCCAAGGCCTCAGTTATCCGCTTTGCAGTAGGATGACTGCTGTGATATTTCATCTTCCTCGCAAAGGACTGTTGAACAGTCAATTGCTTACTGGAAGTAGTACAAGTGGGCTTACGACTTCCCCTCTGGGATGACCATCGACTCCCAGCGGCAACAACAGCAGCGCCAGCAGCAGTAGGCGTTACACGCAAGGATGCATTGGAGGAATCCCAGGCAGGAGAGGACTCGTCAGACTTGCCAGTGACATGGCCTGCAGGACTATTGGCATTCCTGGGGAAGGAGGAAATTGACACTGAGGGAGTTGGTGGGGTGGTTTGCGTGAGCTTGGTTACAAGAGGAAGGGATTTACTGGTCAGTGGACTGCTTCCGCTGTCACCCAAAGTTTTTGAACTTGTCACTGACTTATTATGAATGCGCTGCAGGTGACGTATAAGGGAGGATGTTCCGAGGTGGTTAACGTCCTTACCCCTACTTATTACAGCTTGACAAAGGGAACACACGGCTTGACACCTGTTGTCCGCATTTCTGGTGAAATACCTCCACACCGAAGAGCTGATTTTTTTGGTATTTTCACCTGGCATGTCAACGGCCATATTCCTCCCACGGACAACAGGTGTCTCCCCGGGTGCCTGACTTAAACAAACCACCTCACCATCAGAATCCTTCTGGTCAATTTCCTCCCCAGCGCCAGCAACACCCATATCCTCCTCATCCTGGTGTACTTCAACACTGACATCTTCAATCTGACTATCAGGAACTGGACTGCGGGTGCTCCTTCCAGCACTTGCAGGGGGCATGCAAATAGTGGAAGGCGCATGCTCTTCACGTCCAGTGTTGGGAAGGTCAGGCATCGCAACCGACACAATTGGACTCTCCTTGTGGATTTGGGATTTCAAAGAACGCACAGTTCTTTGCGGTGCTTTTGCCAGCTTGAGTCTTTTTAGTTTTCTAGCGAGAGGCTGAGTGCTTCCATCCTCATGTGAAGCTGAACCACTAGCCATGAACATAGGCCAGGGCCTCAGCCGTTCCTTGCCACTCCGTGTGGTAAATGGCATATTGGCAAGTTTACGCTTCTCCTCCGACAATTTTATTTTAGGTTTTGGAGTCCTTTTTTTTCTGATATTTGGTGTTTTGGATTTGACATGCTCTGTACTATGACATTGGGCATCGGCCTTGGCAGACGACGTTGCTGGCATTTCATCGTCTCGGCCATGACTAGTGGCAGCAGCTTCAGCACGAGGTGGAAGTGGATCTTGATCTTTCCCTAATTTTGGAACCTCAACTTTTTTGTTCTCCATATTTTATAGGCAGAACTAAAAGGCACCTCAGGTAAACAATGGAGATGGATGGATTGGATACTAGTATACAATTATGGACGGACTGCCACGGTTAGGTGGTATAAAAAAACCACGGTTAGGTGGTATATATTGTAATACAATTATGGATGGACGGACTGCCTGCCGAGTGCCGACACAGAGGTAGCCACAGCCGTGAACTACCGCACTGTACACTGGTTGATAAAGAGATAGTAGTATACTCGTAACAACTAGTATGACTGACTATGACGGTATAAAGAATGAAAAAAAAACCACGGTTAGGTGGTATATATTGTAATACAATTATGGATGGACGGACTGCCTGCCGAGTTCCGACACAGAGGTAGCCACAGCCGTGAACTACCGCACTGTACACTGGTTGATAAAGAGATAGTAGTATACTCGTAACAACTAGTATGACTGACTATGACGGTATAAAGAATGAAAAAAAAACCACGGTTAGGTGGTATATATTATAATACAATTATGGATGGACGGACTGCCTGCCGACTGCCGACACAGAGGTAGCCACAGCCGTGAACTACCGCACTGTACACTGGTTGATAAAGAGATAGTAGTATACTCGTAACAACTAGTATGACACTATGACGGTATAAAGAATGAAAAAAAAACCACGGTTAGGTGGTATATATTATAATAATACAATTATGGATGGACGGACTGCCTGCCGAGTTCCGACACAGAGGTAGCCACAGCCGTGAACTACCGCACTGTACACTGGTTGATAAAGAGATAGTAGTATACTCGTAACAACTAGTATGACTGACTATGACGGTATAAAGAATGAAAAAAAAACCACGGTTAGGTGGTATATATTGTAATACAATTATGGATGGACGGACTGCCTGCCGAGTTCCGACACAGAGGTAGCCACAGCCGTGAACTACCGCACTGTACACTGGTTGATAAAGAGATAGTAGTATACTCGTAACAACTAGTATGACTGACTATGACGGTATAAAGAATGAAAAAAAAACCACGGTTAGGTGGTATATATTATAATACAATTATGGATGGACGGACTGCCTGCCGACTGCCGACACAGAGGTAGCCACAGCCGTGAACTACCGCACTGTACACTGGTTGATAAAGAGATAGTAGTATACTCGTAACAACTAGTATGACACTATGACGGTATAAAGAATGAAAAAAAAACCACGGTTAGGTGGTATATATTATAATAATACAATTATGGATGGACGGACTGCCTGCCGAGTTCCGACACAGAGGTAGCCACAGCCGTGAACTACCGCACTGTACACTGGTTGATAAAGAGATAGTAGTATACTCGTAACAACTAGTATGACTGACTATGACGGTATAAAGAATGAAAAAAAAACCACGGTTAGGTGGTATATATTGTAATACAATTATGGATGGACGGACTGCCTGCCGAGTTCCGACACAGAGGTAGCCACAGCCGTGAACTACCGCACTGTACACTGGTTGATAAAGAGATAGTAGTATACTCGTAACAACTAGTATGACTGACTATGACGGTATAAAGAATGAAAAAAAAACCACGGTTAGGTGGTATATATTGTAATACAATTATGGATGGACGGACTGCCTGCCGAGTTCCGACACAGAGGTAGCCACAGCCGTGAACTACCGCACTGTACACTGGTTGATAAAGAGATAGTAGTATACTCGTAACAACTAGTATGACTGACTATGACGGTATAAAGAATGAAAAAAAAACCACGGTTAGGTGGTATATATTATAATACAATTATGGATGGACGGACTGCCTGCCGACTGCCGACACAGAGGTAGCCACAGCCGTGAACTACCGCACTGTACACTGGTTGATAAAGAGATAGTAGTATACTCGTAACAACTAGTATGACACTATGACGGTATAAAGAATGAAAAAAAAACCACGGTTAGGTGGTATATATTATAATACAATTATGGATGGACGGACTGCCTGCCGACTGCCGACACAGAGGTAGCCACAGCCGTGAACTACCGCACTGTACACTGGTTGATAAAGAGATAGTAGTATACTCGTAACAACTAGTATGACACTATGACGGTATAAAGAATGAAAAAAAAACCACGGTTAGGTGGTATATATTATAATACAATTATGGATGGACGGACTGCCTGCCGAGTGCCGACACAGAGGTAGCCACAGCCGTGAACTACCGCACTGTACACTGGTTGATAAAGAGATAGTAGTATACTCGTAACAACTAGTATGACTGACTATGACGGTATAAAGAATGAAAAAAAAACCACGGTTAGGTGGTATATATTATAATACAATTATGGATGGACGGACTGCCTGCCGACTGCCGACACAGAGGTAGCCACAGCCGTGAACTACCGCACTGTACACTGGTTGATAAAGAGATAGTAGTATACTCGTAACAACTAGTATGACACTATGACGGTATAAAGAATGAAAAAAAAAACACGGTTAGGTGGTATATATTATAATACAATTATGGATGGACGGACTGCCTGCCGACTGCCGACACAGAGGTAGCCACAGCCGTGAACTACCGCACTGTACACTGGTTGATAAAGAGATAGTAGTATACTCGTAACAACTAGTATGACACTATGACGGTATAAAGAATGAAAAAAAAACCACGGTTAGGTGGTATATATTATAATAATACAATTATGGATGGACGGACTGCCTGCCGACTGCCGACACAGAGGTAGCCACAGCCGTGAACTACCGCACTGTACACTGGTTGATAAAGAGATAGTAGTATACTCGTAACAACTAGTATGACTATGACGACGGTATAAAGAAAGAAAAAAAAATACCACGGTTAGGTGGTATATAATTATACAATTATGGATGGACGGACTGCCTGCCGAGTGCCGACTGCCGACACAGAGGTAGCCACAGCCGTGAACTACCGCACTGTACTGTGTCTGCTGCTAATATAGACTGGTTGATAAAGAGATAGTATACAACAATATACTACTATACTGGTGGTCAGGCACTGGTCACCACTAGTCACACTGGCAGTGGCACTCCTGCAGCAAAAGTGTGCACTGTTTAATTTTAAATTAATATAATATTATGTACTCCTGGCTCCTGCTATAACAACCTGCAGTGCTCCCCAGTCTCCCCCACAATTATTATAAGCTTTTATACATTGATGTGCAGCACACTGGGCTGAGCTGAGTGCAACTGCACACAGACTGAGTCACACTGTGTGACTGCTGTGTATCGTTTTTTTCAGGCAGAGAACGGATATAGCAGAGAACGGATATATTAAATAAAAGTTAACTTAACAACAACTGCACTGGTCACTGTGGTAAACTCTGTCTGCACAATCTCTCTCTCTCTCTCTCTCTTCTAATCTATTCTAATGGAGAGGACGCCAGCCACGTCCTCTCCCTATCAATCTCAATGCACGTGTGAAAATGGCGGCGACGCGCGGCTCCTTATATAGAATCCGAGTCTCGCGAGAATCCGACAGCGTCATGATGACGTTCGGGCGCGCTCGGGTTAACCGAGCAAGGCGGGAAGATCCGAGTCGCTCGGACCCGTGAAAAAAAAAGTGAAGTTCGTGCGGGTTCGGATTCAAAGAAACCGAACCCGCTCATCTCTAATCATTATGACAGCTGGCCAGACGGTCAGCAATAAATCATTCTTATTAAAACTGTGTTTAGATGTTCCTCATGTAATGAAGCAGTTTCTCTACTTTTACATCTATAAGGAGACATTAGGGCTGAAAGTGTTGGGGTGTACATGCCCACATGGCACTAGCCACACCCACACAGCACTGACCCCACCCACACAGCACTGGCCACACCTCCTCCGCTTCTCACAAAAGGCTCAAGATCATTTTTCAGCCCTAGGCCCATTTGGCCCTTACTCCGGCCCTGCCTACCACGTCCTATAGACTCCAGTACATCACTCATTATACAAGTTGAACACCTTAATGAAAAATGAGCAAGCTGTGCCCAATTGTTATTAGGGGATGGATTATATGGTCTAAATGCACTTACAACCAGAACAAAACATGCCCAGAGGCCCTAGCACTCAGCCAGGGCATGGACTCACAGGCAATATAGGGTTAATTTTTCCTGCACAGAGACAGGTGCTAAGTGCTCTCTATGGGGGTAATTCCAAGTTGATCGCAGCAGGAATTTTTTTAGCAGTTGGGCAAAACCATGTGCACTGCAGGGGGGGCAGATGTAACATTTGCAGAGAGAGTTAGATTTGGGTGGGTTATTTTGTTTCTGTGCAGGGTAAATACTGTCTGCTTTATTTTTACACTGCAATTTAGATTGCAGATTGAACACACCACACCCAAATCTAACTCTCTCTGCACATGTTATATCTGCCTCCCCTGCAGTGCACATGGTTTTGCCCAACTGCTAACCAAATTCCTGCTGCGATCAACTTGGAATTACCCCCTATGTTCACACTCCCAGAAATTGAGTTTGGCTTCTCCAAACAGGCGTGCAGAAGCCAAGGCGTAGTTTTAGAAGGGGCTTTTGCAGGGGTCATAGCAGAGGTCACTTGTATGATGCGCATGACTAATACTGGTGAAACGCGTAGAGCAGTTCTCTGCACTGACATTATGACCACGGAGAGGAAATGGGAAGTGAAATGATGTAATGGTCCTGACGTGGTGCAGCTGACACAATAGTCACACGCACTCACATTCATCGGGGAGATACCATTTGAAACAGACAGTGAATTATACAGTGTGATCCCAGAGCAATATAAATGGTCATTTATCAAGGCCAGACCTTCCTAATGGCAGAAACGTCGGAGGTTGTTACAGCGCTTTTGAAAACATTTGCACCAGAAATAAAAGTCATTAATATCTGTTACTATCCGACTTGGGGAAATACAGGCAGCACATAACGTGGATGTTCTGCAAACAATACATCACGCCACTGAAAGCTAAACATCATTTGGTTGTTGAGAAGTTGGCACAGTCATGCACATTCATAATACCAAAAGCTGTATTATACATTTTTTCCCCCCCCTGTGGGTGCCAATTTGTTTAATTGTTTTCTGTGGGGACAAATGTGCGTGTTTTTTTTCCTGTGGGGGCTAATGTTTTATTTTTTCTTGTGCAATGTTTTTAATCTGCGCTTGCATCTGAGTTGCACCATGCATGCATGCACAGCAATGGTGTTCATACAGAGTTGTAGTACAAAGTCAGACACACACAAGTTATGCAACTGGCCAGGGAGGTGGCAGTGGCGCAGAGAGTTCTACAACTGGCCAGGGAGGTGGCAGTGGCGCAGAGAGTTCTACAACTGGCCAGGGAGGTGGCAGTGGCGCAGACAGTTCTGCAATTGGCCAGGAAGGTAGCAGCGGCACAGACAGTCCTGCAATTGGCCAGGAAGGTAGCAGCGGCACAGACAGTCCTGCAATTGGCCAGGAAGGTAGCAGCGGCACAGACAGTCCTGCAATTGGCCAGGAAGGTAGCAGCGGCACAGACAGTCCTGCAATTGGCCAGGAAGGTAGCAGTGGCACAGACAGTCCTGCAATTGGCCAGGAAGGTAGCAGCGACACAGACAGTCCTGTAATTGGCCAGGAAGGTAGCAGCGGCACAGACAGTCCTGCAATTGGCCAGGAAGGTAGCAGTGGCACAGACAGTCCTGCAATTGGCCAGGAAGGTAGCAGCGGCACAGACAGTCCTGCAATTGGCCAGGAAGGTAGCAGCGGCACAGACAGTCCTGCAATTGGCCAGGAAGGTAGCAGCGGCACAGACAGTCCTGTAATTGGCCAGGAAGGTAGCAGCGGCACAGACAGTCCTGCAATTGGCCAGGAAGGTAGCAGTGGCACAGACAGTCCTGCAATTGGCCAGGAAGGTAGCAGCGGCACAGACAGTCCTGCAATTGGCCAGGAAGGTAGCAGCGGCACAGACAGTCCTGCAATTGGCCAGGAAGGTAGCAGCGGCACAGACAGTCCTGTAATTGGCCAGGAAGGTAGCAGCGGCACAGACAGTCCTGCAATTGGCCAGGAAGGTGGCAGTGGCACAGACAGTTCTGCAATTGGCCAGGAAGGTGGCAGCGGCACAGATAGTCCTGTAATTGACCAGGGAGGTAGCAGCTGCACAGACAGTCCTGCAATTGGCCAGGAAGGTAGCAGTGGCACAGACAGTCCTGCAATTGGCCAGGAAGGTAGCAGTGGCACAGACAGTCCTGCAATTGGCCAGGAAGGTGGCAGTGGCACAGACAGTTCTGCAATTGGCCAGGAAGGTGGCAGCGGCACAGATAGTCCTGAAATTGACCAGGGAGGTTGCAGCGGCACAGATAGTCCTGTAATTGGTCAGGGAGGAGGCAGCGGCACAGATAGTCCTGTAATTGGCCAGGCAGGTGGCAGCGGCACAGATAGTCCTGTAATTGGCAAGGGAGGGGGCAGAGCACAGACAGTACTGTAATTGGTCAGGGCGGGGGCAGGGCACAGACAGTACTGTAATTGGTCAGGGAGGTGGCAGCGGCACAGACAGTACTGTGATTGGTCAGGGAGGTGGCAGCGGCACAGATAGTCCTGTAATTGGCCAGGAAGATGGCAGCGGTGGGAAGCGGTTAACATACCGTCAGTCAGATCCTGGTGATCACAATACAGATGCTGGAATACCGACAAGTGGTGACACGCCGACGCTGGAATACTGGCGACAAAGGCTATTCTCCAACTGTGGGTGTCCCGCTGCCGGTATACTGGTGCCCAGGATTCTGCTGTCGGTATACTGACAGCTGGCATTCCGGCCACCGATATATCATACTAAATCTACAGCGGCAGTCTGCAGTTTGATTTTGACCCAAATCACAGCTGCATTCAGAAATGTGGAACAATAAAGTTGCAGCATATTCAATATGTGTCACCTCCAGTGCAGCACCGAGCACCTGCATTCATTCCATCAGATAAGCCTGCTGGGCTAGTCAGATGATCTGTACTTGCCAGAATCTGCAATCACTTTACTTGAGCCCCCAAATAAGAGGAAAATCTGACATCCCGTTGACAGAAACGACATACATTGCACAACACAGCTGGACAGTGTCTTCCTCAGCAGGCTCCCAAACCAGTTCCATTATCTCAAGGAGAATGCCTCAAAACCTCAGACACCATATATGTTTAATTATGTAAAATCCCATAAGGGTTGAAGAACTAAGCACCTCCTCCAGATGATAGCACGCCATATATCACACATAGCGGGGAGCCTGCCATGATCTCACCAGCCTGAGACAGAGTAAAGCAGAGAGAGGGGAAGGATCAGGGATTTGCAATGAAAACCATTTGGCCGCACACTTCTATTGCACTGATATACTGGCATGAATAATTGAGAACTAATTTACTTAATAAAGAGCTTTCTTGCCTTGTTATCATTGCGTGTAAATTGTCTTGTCCCTGGGGAGTGCTTAGGTATATTTATGTTTTTCTTTTTTTCAATCTGTTTAACTGCGAGAGACTCGTCAGAGCCACGAAGAGCCGCAGACGCACAAAGCCGGGAGCCATTAGCCTGTGCAAGATGGTGGTGTGATACCCATGTCACCCATAGAGGACTATGGATGTTGCTGTGGAGGAGGCTACCACTTGGTGGAGCTGTAGAGTGCAAAGGAAGGCATTCTGGCAACAGGGAATGAACTTGTTAGTCAGACATACGCAGCTGAGCCAGGGTGGCTCCGAGGAGCGGAGCTGGAGAGCAGGGTGAGGTGCCGCAGGTCTGAGTGAGGAGGCGGACAGTGATTTGAGCTGAATAAGGGAGAAGTCCCTGATGTCAGTGAGCTACAATGTAATTACTCTGCTATAGACTGAGGGTCTAATTCACGTTTGTATGTAATGCCGATGTTCGCGCAACTCAGCGATAATCGTCAGACTGCGGACGTGTTAAGGTACCTCTACAATGCTACTTGCAGTGAGATAGTTAACCATAACCCCCGGGGCCCGGGACTGACAAAATAGGCAGGGCCCCCCCCTCCTAAAAATAAGGTAAAAATAAATAAATAAATATGTATTTAAAAAATAAATAAATAAATCCTGTGTGCGCACGCACGCACGCACGCACGCACGCACGCACGCACGCACGCACGCACGCACACACACACACACACACACACACACACACACACACACGCGTACGTTCTTGCTCTTACTCTCCCTCAACTTAACCTATCACAGGTTGGCAGGAGCTGTTGCAGATTCTCTTATGGTAGCAGCCTGCCTGGTCCAGGGTAGCCCCGCCCCCTCCACCCTGGTAGCTCCACCCCCTTTTCACGCCCGAGTTCTGACACTGTCACAAGAAGGGGGAGAGGACGCTGCAAGCTTCAATTGAAAACATCCCTCCCAAAATGGCTGCCACCTCAGAGGAGACAGTTATTAAAGATACTAGAGGAGCCTCCTCTAGTATCTTTAATAACTGTCTCCTATAAGGCGGTGGCCATTTTGTGAGGGACGCTTACAGTCTGAACTGTGTTTACTGTGCCATATCATTGAAGAGCTGAAGCTGTTGTTTTCTCTGAATCAAGAAAGATCAGCATTAGATGCTAACTTTGCCTATTGTGGTACATGTATCCCTATTGTGAATTCCATATTGTGTATTAAAAGTACATATATGTTATAGGGTAGAGACCACCAAGCAAGATAGCACACCAACAAAAGAACTCTGGGGGTAATTCAGACCTGATTGCTCGCTAGCGTTTTTTGCAGCACTGCGATCAGGTCAGAACTGCCCATGCATATGCACCACTATGCGCACGCGCGTCGCACGGTTACAAAGGGTTTTACAAAGAATCCATTTGCACAGCGGATCGCAAGGAGATTGACAGGAAGAGGGCATTTGTACATTTGTGGTGGCAACTGACCATTTTCTGGGAGTGTTTGGAAAATCGCAGGCGTGTCCAAGCGTTTGCAGGGCGGGTGTCTGACGTCAATTCCGGGCCCGGATAGGCTGATGTGATCGCAGCGGCTGAGTAAGTTCTGGGCTACTCAGAAACTGCACAATTTTTTTTTGTACCGCTCGGCTGCATATGCAATCGCACACTTGCAAAGCGAAAATACACTCCCCCACAGGCGGCGACTATCTGATCGCAGCGCTGCAAAAAAAAAACTAGCGAGCGATCAGGTCTGAATTAGGCTCTCCGTGTTCACCTTAAAGTAAATGACTGATGAATCTGAAGTTTTGCTAGTTTGCTGAGTGATAATATAATTTTGCTATTTTATTATATGTGCTGTTGAGAAAGTACTGAGCATATTTAGAGAATAACGTATTAAAGTATTGAGAAACTGTATTTTGTATTAGCCATAGCAAAAGAGGTGCTACAGCAGTTCGAGTAAGGGAGTGTATTTAATTGTCACAAGAAATATCACCTATTGATTAACCATTACAGTGTTGCTAACTGTTGTCATAGAAAAGTATTATTCCATTTGTGATGAATTGCATGTCATTGTATGCTGATCATTATTTTCTGCCAACCATTCCCTGGAGCCCTGTTCTCCTACTCCCCTTTAATAAATTAGAAAGATTATTTATCAGGATTGTCACATTAAGTCATTTTTACTGTGTGTATGGGCCTCGTCTCTCTGCTACAGGGTCTGGGACTCAGGGTCGAAAACAAAAAGGTCGACACACCTTAGGTCAACGCCAATTGGTCGACACACCTTATGTCGACATGGACAAGAAGTCGACATGGACAAAAGATCGACAGGAACAAGGTCGACATGGAAAAAGGTCGACATGAGTTTTTAATGTTTTTTTGGTGTCGTTTTTCTTCGTAGAGTGACCGGGAACCCCAATTAGTGCACCGCGTCCCCTCGCATGGTGCCTTCGCTCCGCTACCGCTTCGCTCGGCACAGATTACCGTTCCAATCGTAGTCCACATGGATCGTTAAGTATGAAAAGGTAAAAAAAGAAAGAAAAAAATAGTGAAAAACTCATGTCGACCTTTTTCCATGTCGACCTTGTTCCTGTCGACCTTTTTCCATGTCGACATGTTGTCCATGTCGACCTATGATGTGTCGACCAATTGGCGTCGACCTAAGGTGTGTCGACCTTTTTGTTGTCGACCTGGAGTCCGGATACCCTGCTACAACCTGAGAAGGATAAGCTTGTGGAGTCATAGCCAGAGAGAGAAGGGAAGATCTACTGGAGCTTCCATCTCTACTACAGTATAAGGTACTATCTAGAGTAGACCTAACTTATCTGTGCCCACCCCAACACCTGGGGTAGCACAGTGGCAGCATTGTTGCATTTGCAGAATAGCTTGTGATGGCATGTAGTAATCGCAAGATAACCATTTGATGGTTTAACTGTCTATAGTTATTTAGTGTGCACGCACAGGGGAACTTGATAATCTATGTATGCGCAAAAGAGCAACACAGATATACAGTAATAGCAACTCAGATTATTACTCTATTTCTGTTGTTGGAGTACTCTGTTGCTGGCTGATCACTGGCCTATAACATGTATATATTGTAATCTACAATTGGTAATAGCAGTAAGCTAGTGCTTCTAGTGCTGTTCTTTCCTGATTCCAGGGAGTAATAGCTTTGGCTTTCCAATAAAAATGCACAATCAACAAAGTTCCTCTTGCAATAAATCATACTTATTTCAGAACTTCATAGTAGCAATAACTCAGTCCTAAAGTGCTGTTTAACTCAGTTTAGAATTCACACAAAATGGCTGCTGCTCTGTACACTGGTAAACTCAGGCCATGCTTACTTACTTTGAAGTAATCCTCTCTGGGAGAAGCCTGATAAGGAGATGCAGCTGACTGCTTTGGGGGTGGGACCGAGCTCTCGTGTCATTAGGCCGGACCGAGCTCTCGTGTCATTAGGCCCCACCCTTGTCATGGCAAAATGCCACGAATCGCTAGTCCATGGGGAGGGGGCAAGGTTAAAATTAATCCATTTGCATCATTTTAGTCCTGCTTTCTCCATTTGGACCCGCAATTCCCAGTTTTAACCTCCTTTCCTGTCCTAGTAGGCAGGATGAGGAAGATTCACCCATGCTGCTGGGGGTTTGGGAGACTTCCCGAAAAATTGGGAGCCTCCCGCATCTTCATGGAGAGTAGGTAAATATGATTCAGGCATTGTTTCTCTGGTAGCTCAAACAAGATGAATATCACCTCCTTTATTCAAACTTGGGGGAATAAGGAAAAAAGTAAGTAAGAGCAAGTAACTGTGCACCTTGGTAGGACCGCGTTGCACTGCAGGGGGGGGCAGATTTAAAATGTGCAGAGAGCATTAGATCCTCGTGTCCAAACTGAAATCTAAACTACAGGGCAAGAACAAAGCTGTCCAGCATTTATGGGCTACATGCAAAAGCATCAGGGGTTAAAGTGTGGGGGGGACGGGGACGAGGTGGAACTGAGTTCTACCACCTGTAATGGTAGGGGTAATTAGTTCCACCTCCTACATTGTCCTGCATGGTAATTCCAACAGAAAAGCCCGCCCCATCACCTATGTCAATCGATGATGCAGGCGGTGCTAGTGTTACTGATGAGCTGCAGCCACCTTCCCATTCCTCAGGTCCTGGTGGCTCTATGGTCCTTTTCCATCTACAGCACACCACTAGTGGTACTCAGACACACTGTGTCTGTTGGACACCCTTAATCCCCTCCTCAGGTCCCAGTGGCTTCCTTTTCCGGCACAGCGTTTCTGATGTCATGCTGTCGTCACTGCTAAAGTGAAGAAGAGCCATGAAGAGGAGCAGCCTCTGTGCATCTTGAAGACAAGATGAGCGGAGCTGGAGGGACAAGAGAGGTGGGGAAGCTGCTGGAGTGATACAGGGCATGGGGCTGTTGGAGGGTCACAGGCAGTGAGCTGCTGGAGTGACAGAGGCTGAGATGTGTATAAGGGGCACTACTGTGGGATTATGTGTATAAGTGGCACTACTGTGGTCATTATGTGTAAGGGGCACTACTACTGTGGGCATTCTGTATATAAGCAGCACTACTACTGTGGGCATTTCGTGTATAAGCAGCACTTCTGTGGGCATTATATGTATAAGCGACACTACTGTGGTCATTATGTGTAAGGGGCACTGCAACTGTTTGCGTTATGTGTAAGGGGCACTACTGTGGGCATTATGTGTAAGGGGCAGTACTACTGTGGGAATTGTGTATAAGGGGCACTACTGTGTGGTATAAGATGTATAAAGGGTACCATTGTGTTATGCAATGTGATTAAAGGGAACTACTGAGTGACGTAACCTGAATAAGGGGCATTACTCTGTGGTGTAATATGAATCAGGGGCACTACATGTGGTGTAATGTGAATAATATTGTACTACTGTATGGTGTCATTTGAATTGGGGGTACTATTGTGTGACCACGCTGCATCTTCGTGAGATCAATGTCCCTTTATAATGTACGGGAAGTAGGGCACTAATTTACAGTTTGCAGTGGGGTGCCAAAAAACACTAGCACTGGCCCTGGCTCCGCTTCATGTGATGTGGGTTTGAAGGAGTGGTAAATGAGTTCCACCACCTCTCCAGGACCACTTTAAGCACTGATGTCACAACTGAGGGCCTGAGCTGACGGGAGGCAGCCTCAGTTGTAGGGGCTGAGATGTACCGGAACCTGGGAGGTTGTATCAGACCCCTGGACATGTAAGTAACATGAATAATAACTGCCCGAAGGCGTGACCACGACAACTTGGATAAAAGTCAATGATGTTTATTATGACAACTCCGCAACACAGCAGCAGTAAAAGAAAACGTAAAAGTCAGCAAATAATAAATACAGTTCCTGGGTACTACAGGATGGCAGGAGCCACAGGGCACTGGTAGTGTGAGATAGTTCTTATGATCTTCTAGATGGAAAGTCCTTACCAGGCCCGACTGTAGCAATGGAGATAACCCAGGATTGTGCCAGCTGGTGTTCCAGGAAAAGCTGGGTTGCTGAAGGTAAAACAGCTGCTGTGGATACTGGCTGGAACCAGACTGTTGTTAGCACGGAGTGGATACTGGCTGGAACCAGTTAAATAATAAATGAACTTGGGAGCGATGAAATATGAACTGAAATGTAGAACTTGAGAGCGGAGAAATAATAATACCGGTGGAGAGTGGTAAAGTGTAGAAAGGACACCGGCCCTTTAAGGGAAGCTGTACTCTGCTGAAAGCTGAGCTGGAAGCAGGTAATGTTGTAGCTGGAAACAGATGAATCCACAATGGATTGGAGAGTCAGGCTACACCGCAGGTGGAATGCTGGTGCGGGTCTCTATGGTGGAAGTCTTGAGACAGGAGCTGGAACCTGGAAGACAATCACAGGAGAGAGACAAACAGGAACTAGGTTTGACAACCAAAGCACTGACGCCTTCCTTGCTCAGGCACAGTGTATTTATACCTGCAGCAAGGAAGGGATTGGCTAGGCAATTATGCAGATTAACAATACTGACAACAGATTGGAGGAAATGATCAGCTGACAGAATCCAAGATGGCTGCGCCCCTGCAGACACTTGGAGGGAAGTTTGGTTTGTAATCCATGTGGTAATGAAAACAGTAATGGCGGCGCCGGCCACTGGAGACAGGAGACGCCAGGCTGACAAGTGCACATCCAACCACGCGGACACAGCGGAGGCCGCGGCTGACGTAATCGCCACTCTGACACTCTGCATGCAGAAGCTCAGGGACGGCGGCGGAGGCCGCGGGAGACGCCATGCCAGATGTAATATGGCGTTACTGTGACAGCGTCTCAGAGAGACAGGAGAGGATACAGGAATGTACACATCAGGATAACAGATGGGATCCGGTCCTGGAGCGCTGAGCCAGCCTTAGGAGGCATCTGATGGGTAAGAAATGGCGTCCAGATACCCGGATCGTGACAGCACCCCCCCCTTTAGGAGTGGCCCCAGGACACTTCTTTGGCTTTTGAGGAAACTTGGAATGGAATCTCCGGACCAAGGCAGGAGCATGGACATCAGAAGCATTGGTCCACGACCGTTCCTCAGGACCATAACCCTTCCAGTCAATAAGATATTGTAGTTGACCGTAACGGTGACGTGAGTCCAGGATCTTGGCCACTTCATACTCAACGCCTCGTTGAGTTTGGACTTTCGGAGTTGGAGGAAGTGAGGAATGAAACCGATTCAAGATCAGCGGTTTCAACAGGGAAACATGGAATGTCCTGGGTATTTTTAAGAAGGGAGGCAACTGGAGTCTGTAAGCAACAGGATTGATGACTTGTTCAATCTTGAAAGGACTGATATAGCGAGGTGCAAACTTCATACTGGGAACTCTTAACCTCAAATTCTTCGTGGATAACCATACCCGATCACCCACCTTGAGAGCAGGAACTGCTCGACGCTTCTTATCCGCAAACTTCTTGTACCTGAATGATGCCCTGAGCAGAGCTGATCGTACGCTCTTCCAGATATTGGCAAACTGATGCAAGGTGATATCCACTGCGGGAACCGAAGTTGCTGGAAGCGGTTGGAACTCAGGGACTTTAGGGTGGAATCCAAAGTTAGTGAAGAATGGTGTTGAAGCAGATGAAGAATGATACTGGTTGTTATGACAGAACTCGGCCCAGGGAAGTAATTGAACCCAGTCATCTTGAGAGGAGGACACATAGATGCGGAGGAAGGCCTCCAAGTCCTGATTCACCCTCTCGGTTTGACCATTGGTCTGAGGATGGTAAGCCGTGGAAAACTTTAGCTTGACTTGGAGGACTTGACATAAACTTCGCCAGAATTTGGCTGTGAATTGAACTCCTCGATCTGAGATAATTTCTTCTGGAAGACCGTGGAGTCGGAAGATCTCTTGTATGAATACTTGAGCCAACTTGGAAGCTGACGGAAGACCGGTGAGAGGAATGAAGTGTGCCATCTTGGTGAACCGGTCAACTACCACCCAGATGGTATTGAACTTGTTGCACATGGGTAAGTCTGTAATGAAATCCATCGACAAGTGGGTCCATGGTCGACGGGGAACGGATAGTGGAACCAGTTGCCCCGCAGGCGACTGGCGGGATACTTTATGTTGGGCACACTTTGGGCAAGATGCAATAAACTCCAAGACGTCCTTTTTCAGAGTTGGCCACCAATAGGACCTAGAGATAAACTCCAGGGTTTTTTTGGATACCTGTATGTCCGGCAAAACGGGAAGCATGGGCCCAATGCATGAGCTTCTTCCTTAACATCGGCTTCACAAAACTTTTCCCTGATGGGGGCGTAGAGTCCATCCCTACCGTGGAGAATGCCAACGGATTTATAATAGGATGCTTGTCTGAAGACTCTGACTCATTTTCTTGCTCCCATGAGCGGGAAAGGGCATCGGCCTTGCGATTCTGAGAGCCCGGACAGAACTGGAGTTTAAAGTCGAACCTGGAAAAGAAAAGTGCCCATCTGGCCTGACGAGGGTTGAGACATTGTGCGCCCTTCAGGTATAAAAGGTTCTTGTGGTCTGTAAGTATGGTGATTGAATGAGAAGCTCCCTCCAACAGATACCTCCACTCTTCTAGAGCGAGCTTGATGGCTAGCAACTCCTGGTCGCCAATGGCATAGTTGCGCTCAGCTGGGGAGAACTTCCGGGAGAAGAAACTGCAAGGATGTAAATGGCCATCTTTAGCCCTCTGAGATAACACCGCTCCTACTCCAACGGAGGAGGCATCCACCTCTAGGATGAAAGGAGAGTCGATGTCAGGCTGTTTCAGGACAGGCGCAGAGATGAACCTCTGTTTTAAAAGATGAAAAGCTTGCATGGCTTCTTCAGACCACTTGGACGGGTTAGCACCCTTCTTGGTGAAAGCAGTAATAGGCGCCACAATGGTGGAAAAGTCTCGTATAAACTTTCGGTAATAATTGGCGAACCCTAAGAACCTCTGGACCCCTTTGAGGGTTAAGGGTACCGGCCAATTCTGAATTGCTTGTAGTTTCTCAGGATCCATCTCTAGTCCGGTACCGGACACAATGTACCCTAGAAACGGAATGGACTTGACTTCAAAGACGCATTTTTCTAATTTGCAATAGAGATGATTGACACGGAGACGGGACAGAACCTCTTTAACCCAAAAACGATGTTCCTCTAAATCGTTGGCAAAAATGAGGATATCGTCTAGATAGACCACGACATGACGGTATAGAATGTCTCTGAAGATCTCATTGACAAAATGCTGGAAGACAGCTGGAGCATTGCTCAATCCGAAGGGCATGACGAGGTACTCATAATGTCCGTCACGGGTGTTAAAGGCGGTCTTCCACTCGTCACCCTCACGGATCCGGATGAGATTGTATGCACCTCGCAAGTCCAGCTTTGTAAAGATGGTAGCTCCGCTAACTCTGTCAAAGAGCTCAGTAATCAGGGGTAAAGGATAACGGTTCTTGATGGTAATGTCGTTCAAACCTCTGTAGTCGATGCACGGCCGCAGACCACCATCTTTCTTTTTTACAAAAAAGAAGCCTGCGCCGGCTGGGGAAGAAGAAGGTCGAATGAACCCCTTTGCTAGGTTCTCTTTAATGTATTCCTCCATAGAATGCGTCTCAGGCAGAGACAACGGATAAGTTCGGCCTCGAGGTGGAACCTTCCCTGGAACGAGATCAATCGGGCAGTCCCATTCTCTATGAGGAGGAAGGATATCAGCAGAAGCTTTACTGAACACATCCGTGAAATCTTGATATGGAGGAGGTGGAACATCAGACGACCTGGGGGAGGAAGAACAGACAGGCAATACTTTAAACAAACATGTCTCTGCACAGGAGGAACCCCATGCCAGGATTTGCGTAGTCGTCCAATCAATTGTAGGATTGTGAAGACGGAGCCATGGAAGGCCCAGGACCACAGGATGTGTGGCTCTTGGAATCACTAAAAGTGAAATAAGTTCGGAATGAAGAACTCCCACTCTCAGACGAACTGGTAGAGTCCTTAGAGCAATAACAGTATCAAAAATTTTACTGCCATCCACGGCAGTTAAGGAAAAGGAGGAAGGAAGTCTCTCGGTGGGTAGGGACCACCGTTTAACATAGGCTTCAGTAATAAAGTTCCCAGCTGCTCCGGAATCAAGGAGAGCAATGACGTTCCGATAACGTTGAGCAACTTGAAGCGAGACTGGGAGATTACAATCATGAGGAGATGGAGAGGAGATCATTACTCCTAGCCGGCCCTCTCCTGGGCGAGCTAGGGTTTGGAGTTTTCCCGGACGTTCGGGACAGGCATTGATGGTGTGAGACGGAGCTGCACAGTAAAGACAAAGAGACTCAGAGAGACGTCTTCGGCGCTCAGCAGGAGTTAAACGGGAACGGCCAATTTGCATGGGCTCATCTTTAGATGGTGACAGTTGACGAGGAGGAGGAGCAGAAGATTTTGGAGCAGATGATCTTCCACGCTCAGTTGCTCTCTCTCTGAAACGTAAATCAACTTTCGTGCAGAGTGAGATTAGCTCATCTAACTTAGAAGGTAAGTCTCTGGTAGCTAACTCATCTTTAATAAGCTCAGATAAGCCATGCCAGAATGCAGCATACAGGGCCTCGTCGTTCCATGCCAGTTCGGATGCCAGGATCTGGAACTGTATCAGATATTGTCCTACAGTACGTGACCCCTGGCGTAAACGGAGAATCTCGGATGAAGCTGAGGTTACCCGGCCTGGCTCGTCGAAGATGCGCCTGAATGTTGACACGAATGCAGTGTAAGAAGATAGCAGGGTGTCGGACCTCTCCCATAACGGTGATGCCCAGTCAAGGGCGGAGCCACTGAGAAGAGAGATGATGTAGGCAATTTTTGTACAGTCACTGGGAAAATTGCCAGGTTGTAGCTCAAACTGAATCTCACACTGGTTGAGAAATCCCCTGCAGAATCTTGGAGATCCGTCAAATTTTGCTGGCGTTGGAAGATGAAGACGTGGAGCAGAAATGGGTAAGGTGGGTGGGGTTATAGCTGGAGTTACTGTGGTTGACGCACCAGATGCGCCTGATCCACGGAGAGTTGTCTGAATCCCATCCAGCCGAGTAGAGAGATCCTGGAGACAGCGGATGATGTGGCCCTGTGCAGCCTCCTGATGTTCTAGTCGGGCTGCCAGTTCTTGCATCGGCCTGGCCGCTTGATCCTGGTCTCCGGCTGGATTCATTAGGTCAGTGCTTACTGTCACAACTGAGGGCCTGAGCTGACGGGAGGCAGCCTCAGTTGTAGGGGCTGAGATGTACCGGAACCTGGGAGGTTGTATCAGACCCCTGGACATGTAAGTAACATGAATAATAACTGCCCGAAGGCGTGACCACGACAACTTGGATAAAAGTCAATGATGTTTATTATGACAACTCCGCAACACAGCAGCAGTAAAAGAAAACGTAAAAGTCAGCAAATAATAAATACAGTTCCTGGGTACTACAGGATGGCAGGAGCCACAGGGCACTGGTAGTGTGAGATAGTTCTTATGATCTTCTAGATGGAAAGTCCTTACCAGGCCCGACTGTAGCAATGGAGATAACCCAGGATTGTGCCAGCTGGTGTTCCAGGAAAAGCTGGGTTGCTGAAGGTAAAACAGCTGCTGTGGATACTGGCTGGAACCAGACTGTTGTTAGCACGGAGTGGATACTGGCTGGAACCAGTTAAATAATAAATGAACTTGGGAGCGATGAAATATGAACTGAAATGTAGAACTTGAGAGCGGAGAAATAATAATACCGGTGGAGAGTGGTAAAGTGTAGAAAGGACACCGGCCCTTTAAGGGAAGCTGTACTCTGCTGAAAGCTGAGCTGGAAGCAGGTAATGTTGTAGCTGGAAACAGATGAATCCACAATGGATTGGAGAGTCAGGCTACACCGCAGGTGGAATGCTGGTGCGGGTCTCTATGGTGGAAGTCTTGAGACAGGAGCTGGAACCTGGAAGACAATCACAGGAGAGAGACAAACAGGAACTAGGTTTGACAACCAAAGCACTGACGCCTTCCTTGCTCAGGCACAGTGTATTTATACCTGCAGCAAGGAAGGGATTGGCTAGGCAATTATGCAGATTAACAATACTGACAACAGATTGGAGGAAATGATCAGCTGACAGAATCCAAGATGGCTGCGCCCATGCAGACACTTGGAGGGAAGTTTGGTTTGTAATCCATGTGGTAATGAAAACAGTAATGGCGGCGCCGGCCACTGGAGACAGGAGACGCCAGGCTGACAAGTGCACATCCAACCACGCGGACACAGCGGAGGCCGCGGCTGACGTAATCGCCACTCTGCATGCAGAAGCTCAGGGACGGCGGCGGAGGCCGCGGGAGACGCCATGCCAGATGTAATATGGCGTTACTGTGACAGCGTCTCAGAGAGACAGGAGAGGATACAGGAATGTACACATCAGGATAACAGATGGGATCCGGTCCTGGAGCGCTGAGCCAGCCTTAGGAGGCATCTGATGGGTAAGAAATGGCGTCCAGATACCCGGATCGTGACAACTGAAAAGCATACTACCCAACATTGATATACAGGAAAGCGGGATCTCTCATGTTCCAAAAAGGGTGTGGAGCCTCACGGTGAAGAGGTGGAGCCTTGTGGTGACTCGGTGTCCCCTTTTCCATCAATGTGGGGGCATACCTATCACTCTCCGTGATGCTGGGCTGCACACGCACAGCATGTATTTATTTTACACGCAGTCAATCAGTGCTCTATCTGCAGGTTGTTGGCTTGTCTCAGTTTTGGCGCATAATGGCTCCGCCTGGTGGCAGCCTCCTATATTGCAACGTCCATTGGCTCCTATCAGAGCCAGGGGCACCACATAATTACAGAGAAATAAACTGAAAACAACATTCCTGGAGTCTGAAGTGAAGGTCGGCCGTTCCTATCAGGGATTTGTTCCTGCATAATACAGGATGTTTTCACTTAGTAAGGGATGATAAGGGTACAAGTTGGCTGACTTCCACTGATATAATTTCGGGGTGAGCCCCCCTCCTCCCGCACCCATGACTTCCCCTAGTAGCAGCGTGGTTCATCCGTTATCACATAGCCAGGCTATTCTGCATGTGTGTACTATAATGCTCAGCCATTTCACATTACTTAATCCGCTTCTTTCTGGAAAATTATTGTCAGACTTTATCTGATGGGAAGCCGATTCTGGAGTGATATATTATTCCCCTCCACCGATATGACGCTGAAAGTGGTCAGTATAAACACACACTGTATACTGTAACGTGAAATACACCGAGCGGCTGATACAAACCTGACTTGTTCAGAAACCATGACACAAAGGCAGAGGAGAGCTGCAGTAAGTGCTCCGTTATGGAGCAGCGGATTATGGAAAATGGTAAAACACTGATATAAATGTCCATTAATCACGAGTTGCGGTTACACTTGGGGCCATATCAAGTGATTTCTCAGTGATGGATAATTAGTGGCCTGCTGCTAGATAAGCGTGGGCAAGCTGTGCACATTTAAGTGCACTGACATTGTTTATATGATATCCAGGAATGGAATGCCAGTTCCGGGAACAGCGTGCCAGCTGCAAGAAAAACCCGCTACAGGATGCTTGTACGATCTGCCAGAGAGTTTCTGCCCGCCCGTGTCTCATAACCTACTGTGCAAGGGGTCCATGATGGAGAGGAGGCAGAACACGGGTAACAACGACAAATACTCTGGTAAAGGAACTTGCGGCTGAAAATCAGACCGAAAAAATAATTTGCCGACCTGTTAGTGTCTATCCAATTCCAATGGGGATCCGGTCTCTAGGTTGACAGTAACTAGGTCGACACTATCTAGGTCAACCACTATTGGTCGACAGTAACTAGGTCGACAGGGTTTCTAGGTCAACAGGGTCTCTAGGTCGACATGTTCTAGGTCGACAGGTCAAAAGGTCGACATGAGTTTTCACATTTTTTTCTTTTTTTTAACATTTTCATACTTAACGATTGGGAATAGTAAAAAGTGAAGCGAGCCATGCGAGGGGACACGGTGCACTAATTGGGGTTCCCGGTCACTGTACGGCGAAAACAACACCAAAAAACCCTAAAAAACTCATGTTGACCTGTCGACCTAGAACATGTCGAACTACAGACCCTGTCGACCTAGCAACCCTGTCGACCTAGTTACTGTCAACCAATAGTGATCAACCTAGACACCGTCGACCTTGTTACTGTCGACCCTCCATACCACACCCTTCCAATGATAGTGGTGTAAGGGGGTGGCATATTTTGTGTCAACATGAGAATATTGACATGTTCGTAATGTACGTTGACATGCTTGGCATGCCGTCATTGACCACGTTCCTGGTGGTCTAGTGGTGACTTACCTGGTACGGCGAATCTGAGGGCGCAAGCGTTGTCCTGCGGTGACGCCATGATGACTTCCAGTGGATCCTGCGGCACTTCCGGCGGTAAATATTGCCAATCTTTCAGATGTCAGATGACCCATAGTCGTCGACGATCAGTGAATTCTGGGATATATTAGCGTATTTTACAGGAGAACGGCTGTTTTTATGCTGAAGTTTAGCAGAACATGGGTCATACAGATGTTAGGCCAGTTGTACATTGGGCATTAATAAAATGGCCACTACTACAGTAATATTGGTGATGTCAACTTAAAGACAGTAGATTTATCATAGGGCCCCAAACTCCCTACCTATTTACTAGAGATGAGCGGGTTCGGTTCATTGAGATCCGATCCCCCCCGAACTTCACCTATTTTACACGGGTCCGAGGCAGCCTCGGATCTTCCCGCCTTGCTCGGTTAACCCGAATGCGGCCGAACGTCATCATCCCGCTGTCGGATTCTCGCGAGATTCGTATTCTATATAAAGAGCCGCGCGTCGCCGCCATTTTCACTCGTGCATTGGAGATTGAACGGAGAGGACGTGGCTGCGTTCTCTCCCTGAAAAGCTCCGTAATCTGTGCTCAGAGTGCTGCAAATATCTGTGCTCAGTGTGCTGAAAATATCTACGTTCTCTGCCTGAAAACGCTCCATATCTGTGCTCAGTGTGCTGCAAATATCTGTGCTCAGTGTGCTGCATTGTGGGGACTGGGGACCACCAGTATATAATTATAGTAGTACAGTACAGTAGGCCATTGCTGTATCTTGCAGCTCTGTGTCAAGTATACTATCTCTGTGCTGCATTATTGTGAGCAGTATATAGTAGGACAGTGCAGCATTTTGGTGACCAGCAGTATACATATATAGTACAGTACAGTAGGCCATTGCTGTATCTTGCAGCTCTGTGTCAAGTATACTATCTCTGTGCTGCATTATTGTGAGCAGTATATAGTAGGACAGTGCAGCATTTTGGTGACCAGCAGTATGCATATATAGTACAGTACAGTAGGCCATTGCTGTATCTTGCAGCTCTGTGTCAAGTATACTATCTCTGTGCTGCATTATTGTGAGCAGTATATAGTAGGACAGTGCAGCATTTTGGTGACCAGCAGTGTACATATAGTACAGTACAGTAGGCCATTGCTGTATCTTACAGCTCTGTGTCAAGTATACTATCTCTGTGCTGCATTATTGTGAGCAGTATATAGTAGGACAGTGCAGCATTTTGGTGACCAGCAGTATACATATATAGTACAGTACAGTAGGCCATTACTGTATCTTGCAGCTCTGTGTCACTTCTAGTATCCTGATCAGTGCTCAATATCTGCTGCATTGTTGTTGTGACCAGTATGTATACTGTACTGTGTGACGTGTGTTATACACCTGGTGATTTTATACATCCTGTAATCTGTACTGAGCGATGTGTGAGATACACCTGGGGATTATACACCTTGTATACTGTACTGTGCAACGTTTGTGATACAGCTGGTGATTATACACCCTGTATACTGTACTGAGCGATGTGTGAGATACACCTTGGGATTATACACCCTATATACTGTACTGTGCGATGTGTGTTATACACCTGGTGATTATACATCCTGTAATCTGTACTGAGCGATGTGTGAGATACACCTGGGGATTATACACCCTGTATACTGTACTGTGCAACGTTTGTGATACACCTGGTGATTATACACCCTGTATACTGTACTGAGCGATGTGTGAGATACACCTGGGGATTATACACCCTGTATACTGTACTGTGCAACGTTTGTGATACACCTGGTGATTATACACCCTGTATACTGTACTGAGTGATGTGTGAGATACACCTTGGGATTATACACCCTATATACTGTACTGTGCGATGGGTGTTATACACCTGGTGATGATTATACACCCTGTATACTGTACTGTGCGGTGTGTGATACACCTGGTGATGATTATACACCCTGTATACTGTACTGTGCAACGTTTGTGATACACCTGGTGATTATACACCCTGTATACTGTACTGAGTGATGTGTGAGATACACCTTGGGATTATACACCCTATATACTGTACTGTGTGATGTGTGTTATACACCTGGTGATTATGGGTGGTATTCATGTCACATGACCTCCTCCACCAGCCCGACGGGTCACTGTCCCGATGGTCGGCATGCCGACCAACAGGGACTATTTCCACTCGTGGGTGTCCACGACACCCATAGAGTGGGAATAGAACCCGTGGCGACTGCAGGTCGCCACCGAGCCCGCAAGGGGCTTGCTGCACTCGCCCCACCCCGCCGGGATCCCGGCGTCGGTATGCTGCCGGGATCCAGGCGTCGGTAAACTGACCGGCGGTCAGGAGAACGCCGGTCAGCCGTACTACACCCAGTGATTATACATCCTGTAATCTGTACTGAGCGATTTGTGAGATACACCTGGGGATTATTCACCCTATATTATTATTATTATTATTATTATTATTATCCTTTATTTATATGGTGCCACAAGGGTTCCGCAGCGCCCAATTACAGAGTACATAAATAATCAAACAGGAAAACAGCAATTTACAGTTGATGACAGTATAGGACAAGTACAGGGTGAATAAACATAGTTACATCAGCAGATGACACTGGAATAAGTATCAGGTGGCAGAAGACTGCTGGACGTGGTACAGTTGAAGATTATTAAAGTAAGACAAATGATAAGCACATGAGGGAAGAGGGCCCTGCTCGTGAGAGCTTACAATCTAAAGGGGAGGGGTAGACAGACATGGGTGACACAGATGGGGTACATAGAGAACGTGGAACAGAGGGTTAGGATGAGATTTGGCTGGGTTTGGTGAAGAAGTGGACCCCCAGAAGGCACAAGTCAATACTTAACATTGCAACATTCTACTGGGCTATGCAGGAGAAAATTAAAAATAGGGGAAAATAAAAATAAAAAAAAAGAATCGATAACTTCTACCGCTTTCAAAAAGGTCAATGGAAGCTGAAATAATGGACAACTACCTCATGGAAGCCAGATACAGTATACCAAACAGTACTTAGCAGAGTTAGGAATGAGTGCTTATGAAATACAGTAAAATTTTGTCATAATATTTCAGAAACTGCATGGCTGGTCTCTTGCACTCTTTTGCTCTAATACACCACCTGCTTTAGGATTTATATTCAAAAACATTATGTCTCCATAATCCCAAAAACGTCAGTCTTCTTGGAAAGTGGTTTGTTCCTTTGTAAGGGAAAGAGAACAAACGTTCTCAAACAACGGTTTCTCAATTTCTTTTTCCTCTGGGAAGGGATTGTGGATTCACAGGAATATCTGAGCATTTCTGTAATCAGAAAGCAGCGACTTTCTACAAATGTGAACGAATAATTCCAGTGATTTTGTCATTTTCTTCCAGTGATTTGGACCAATAATACCATTGATTAGAACAAATAATTCCAGTGATTTTGTCATTTTCTTCCAGTGATTTGGACCAATAATACCATTGATTAGAACAAATAATTCCAGTGATTTTGTCATTTTCTTCCAGTGATTTGGACCAATAATACCATTGATTAGAACGAATAATTCCAGTGATTTTGTCATTTTCTTCCAGTGATTTGGACCAATAATACCATTGATTAGAACGAATAATTCCAGTGATTTTGTCATTTTCTTCCAGTGATTTGGACTAATAATACCATTGATTAGAACAAATAATTCCAGTGATTTTGTCATTTTCTTCCAGTGATTTGGACCAATAATACCATTGATTAGAACAAATAATTCCAGTGATTTTGTCATTTTCTTCTAGTGATTTGGACCAATAATACCATTGATTAGAACGAATAATTCCAGTGATTTTGTCATTTTCTTCCAGTGATTTGGACCAATAATACCATTGATTAGAACGAATAATTCCAGTGATTTTGTCATTTTCTTCCAGTGATTTGGACCAATAATACCATTGATTAGAACGAATCATTCCTGTGATATTGAGGTGTTTGTGTCGCTTAGCAGAGCCGTCCAGCGACCACAGTGCACCTCTTTTTCTCTTATCTTTGCATCATGTGCTGTGTGGGGCCAATTTTTTTAAGTGCCATCCTGTCTGACACTGCAGTGCTACTCCTAGATGGGCCAGGTGTTTGTGCCGCCCTCTTGGGTCGCTTTGCTTAGTCATCCAGCGACCTCGGTGCAAATTTTAGGACTAAAAATAGTATTGTGAGGTGTTCAGAATAGACTGGGAATGAGTGGAAATTGTGGTTATTGAGGTTAATAATACTATGGGATCAAATGACCCCCAAATTCTATGATTTAAGCTGTTTTTGAGGGTTTTTTTTTTTTTAAAAAACACCCGAATCCAAAACACACCCGAATCCGACAAAACATTTTCAGGGAGGTTTTGCCAAAACGCGTCCGAATCCAAAACACGGCCGCGGAACCGAATCCAAAACCAAAACACAAAACCCGAAAAATTTCCGGTGCACATCTCTGCTATTTACCAAATATTATGTTTTTAGGTAGATGAAAAAAAGAGCAAAAACGTTAAAAAATATATATATATTTTCAGTTCCGTCAAGCATACAACACAACCACACAATATAAATACGTTGGAGAAACTCTCAAAGTGCAATAACTCTGGCAGTTAGGAACCTATTTATAAAAAAGCGTCAATCAGGATAATTTAACACCACTTATCGCAATGACGAAGAAAAAAAAGATCAATGATGTGTCCCAGGGCAGGCAAGTTATCCCCAATTTCACCAACGATACTGGTCCAGAGCATAAGCGTCAACTAGGCGGCCTAGTCTGTACTATATATGTGCATGCGTGAGCAGCTGAAATCCCCCCTCACTCCCGCTCTTGTCAGTTGGTGGGCATAACATGCTGTGGAGAATAATAGTGTTGAGAGAAATTAGACCATCTCTTTCCTCATCTGAGAGGAGACTCATTCTCTCAATTGGACAGATTGCAGGTCGACTCACCCCTGACCGGAGAACTTATGGACACTGGAAGGGGGCAAGGCCTTGTGACCTGACCTCCATTTTCATCACTCCAGGCCAGGGCATATGCCTGTAGCATATGCACTGGTGGTCTAGTGGCAGTAACCTATGCCTCACTGCACCTGCCCCCCACAGCGGGGAGGATCGCCGCTGTGTCGCGGCTCCTTGTAACAAGGAGCCGTTCACTCACCTTCCCAGCGTCCAGATGCGGCGGCGGGGTCTTCCGGAAGTGTGTGCTCTCCTCTGAGATCCCACGTGGTGGAAGTCACCGACCTAGTCACCGATGCTGCCGCCGTCGCCAGATGTTGGAGCTGCTGTATGGGTTTCCCCTGGATGCCCATACTGCTGCTCAGAGCAAAAACAAACAAAAAAAACCCCAACAAGTGGGGCTGAACACCAGCCTCACTTGTAACGGTGCCGCTTCTGATAGCACCAAAGAAAAAGAAAAACAGCAGGTTCAGGCCGGAGGGGCAGGGCATAGGGAAAGGGCGACTGAGGCATGCTGGGACCATTCATTTGACTATTTTGTGCCTGCTCACTCCACACCACCAATACCCAGCGTATAAGCATTTCCTGTGCCCCCTAGTGGATGCACAAGAAAACACATTTCCTCCAGAGGAAAAAATCACATTGGCCCCTGACAGGAAAAAAACACATTGGCCCTCGACAGGTATAAAAAAAAGCACATTGGCCCCCAAAGGAACCAAAACAAACACACTGGTCTCGATAGCAAAAAAAATGTAATCATTCACATTGGCCCTCACAGAAAAAGAGACAAACACATTGCCCTCAATAGGAAAAAAATAAACACAATGGTATCTAACAGGAAAAAAAAACACAATGGCCCCCAACAATAAAGAAAATAAAACACAATGGCCCCCACAGGATAAAGAAGTATGGCCACTATGGAGAGGATGTTGCCCGGCCCTGCAGCAAACCATCTCTGTGTTCCAGTGGGCTAATTCGCCGCTGGGCTGCGGTGCTACCCCAGACACTGCTGTGGCTTCACTGCCGGCTCCTACGTTGTTACAGGACCCAGTACTGCACATAATGTTACAGTGCAGCACCAGGCTCTTGTCACTGAGGAGGAGCTGGCATTTTGGTGCCACCCCTCGGAGGCTGACACCTGGGAGTGGCCCGTACCCCCCTAGTGACTGCACTGGGCCACACTAATGGAAGCCTTAGCAATACTTGACTATCTCTCGTTGCCAATAGGGGTTGAAAAATTGGCTTCCCAAGCTAGTTCATGAGGTTCCTGGTTAGGAGGAATCAGGGCCAGAACGGAGTGATATAGAATGGAGCGGTGTGGGCCGCACCTGGGTGTCAGCCTCTGAGGGTGGCTTGAATGCGTATGTGCAAACCCCCGGCTTCTATGGACTGCATCGACTGCAGCCCATAGAAGCCGGATTGGGCTGACAATCGGGCAGGGAGTGGCTTCCTACAGGAAGCCAACTCTAGGCTAAACACAGCCCGGTCTGGCAGTACCAGAGGGAGGAAACATCTCTCAATGGGACTGCCTGTCCTGCGGGTTACTGGCAGGTTAGGACTTCCAGTCACAGTGAAGCCACTGAGCCAGGGCAGGGCAGTTACACAGACTGCAACTGGCTCAGCTGAACTCACTGAAGTATAGGGTTTTGTTTTGTTTTTGTTTTTTTGAGGGGGGGGGGGGGGGGGTTGCAGCCCATAGGTAAAATTCGACACTGGTGGAGTGTGTCCAAACTAAAATCTAAATTGCATAAAACTGTCCAGCATTTGTGGGCTACATGTAAAAGCAGCCAGTATTTACCCTGCATGCAATGACATAAATGTATTTTCCCCAATTGCATTACAGCATGGTTTATTCCACCAGCAAAGTGACTGTTATTTTATTTTTTTCTCCCATCTCTGAATGAAATCCTGTATCTGGCTGGTGCAGAAATCATCCCATAATAAATGGAAACTGCTTCTCTTGATTCCTGCTATACTGGCAACATTTGAGACTTATAAAGTTGTCTTGTTTGCAATAAGGAGTATTGTTTTTCCACAGCCGGGATTCAACATGGAATACTTACATTCTCGCTCTAGGAATACAACTTTGTATACTGCAACATCATACTTATACCCCTTTCAGACCGCCAGCTATGAACCTGGGTTATTGGCACATGAGTGTGCATAACCCGTGCTCAGGTGCGGTCTGAAAGGTGCCAGGGGAAATATATCGGGCTCACTATGCGGTGTGAACGGGAGCCGGGTCGATGCGACCCATTTCCCGTTCACTGTGTGTGTACAGGCGACGCTTGGAGATCATGTGATTTCCAAGAGCCGCCCCCGTTGATGTCACCGCTGACGTCACCAACCCAGCAATATGCCGAGTTGCAGACAGTGGCGACGGGGCGCCTGAGGCGGGTCGCACCCTTGGAGCTCCCGTGTCAGGCTCCTGGGTGCGACCCGCCTCAGGCGGTCTGAAAGGGGTATAACAGACATATCCATATGGCCGTGGAATTTCAGCCAAAAAAAATCCCATGGACCTCGTGCCCAATTTTTAAATTTAAAATAAAATAAAATTGGGGAACAGATTTTTTTTTTTTAAATATTGGGTAACTAATATATTGTATATTATTGTCCCAAAGAAAAATGTTTTGATGTTGAAAAATGCTGCAAATAGCTGATTTGTACATTTTTTTAAGTAATAACATGAAAAAATAAACAAATGTCGTTAAATTACAAATTAATTAAACAGAAAATGCAAAAAATATATAGCAATTATTTTTTCATGTAAATAAATACTTTAATCATGTTTGGACTGTAAAAAAAAAGAAGAAGTTTTTTTTTGGGGTCAATTTTTTTTGCACCCTAACAATGACACCTAATTATCGGAGCAGTTATCCTTATTGAAAACTTCCTATTGCCTAATTATTCATTTGGGTGGGGGGAGAGGAGGAGGAGGGGGGGGGGGGGGAGCAGTGTCCAAGGGGTTCTGAAGGGGTCCCTGATATTTTTACCTTTAAAATTAATTATTTTGAAGACCTGCTGTGGAGCTGCGAGAGAAAAAACGCATTAATTCCTATAGAAATGACCGCGACTGATTTTGGAGACGGAAATTGAGTAAGAAACACTGATGTTTTTGGATCTGTCTATATAAGTCACACAACTTTCCGTCCATCCTGGCCCAGTTTCGTAGAAATATTCGCATGATGTCACCAACTGTAAAAGAAACTTAGCTCACCCCACTTGTCCGCGTTCCTACCGCTTCTCTATAGAGACTTTTGTCATTATGCCAAAACATTTTGTCAACATAATTCGATACAGTACTGTAGGTGGAATCTGGAAAACATGACAAGTCTCTCATACTTTTTTTTTTATGAACGTACTGAGACCTTTTAGAGCAAGGTTATATGTTTTATATAGTATCGTGGCAGTTACACGATACTAGTATTATAGTATAATCCCATATAGTAATTAGGAGAGACTGTTGTGGTCTTGGCTCCCGACCATGTAGGATCAGTATTAATGCAAGATAAGTCAATAAAATGGAATTTACAGTCTAAGGCTAACACTTGTGTGCAGGATTAAGATAAAACTCATCATTGGATTGAGTGGCCATAAGTAACTAACACTGACGGAGAGGCTGCTCAACAAGCTATTTGGGTTAAGAGATCACTATCTGAATGGAATAATTTGGCCTGAAGAGGAAAACATCTTCTCTGGCGAGCCTTAAAATCTTAGGATCAGCGTCAGTCAGTGACTGTCATGTGTACTTGGTTTTATCTGCGTACCGCTAACTGTTTTAGGAGGAGATTTATCAAGACTCCTAAAGAGTGGAGAAATTGACCCATAGGCAACTGCTCCACTTTTTAGAAGGCTTGACATATCTACCTCTTAATTCTTTATACAGGTTGAGTATCCCATATCCAAATATTCCGAAATACGGAATATTCCGAAATACTGAATTTTTTGAGTGAGACACAGATAGAGAAACCTTTGTTTTCTGATGGCTCAGTGTACACAAACTTTGTTTAGTACATAAAGTTATTAAAAATATTGTATTAAATGACCTTCAGGCTGTGTGTATAAGCTGTATATGAAACATAAATGAATTATGTGAATGTACACTCACTTTGTCTAATGCACAAAGGTATTAAAAATATTGGCTAAAATGACCTTCAGGCTGTATGTATAAGGTGTAAATGTATCATAAATGCATTCTGTGCTTACACTTAGGTCCCATTGCCATGATATCTCATTATATTATGCAATTATTCCAAAATACAGAATAATCCGATATCCAAAACTTCTGGTCCCAAGCATTTTGGATAAGGGATACTCAACCTGTATTGTTATTATAGAATATTGTATTGTAAACCATGGTGATGACTGCATAGGAGAAGCAAATTGAAAAACAGAAATTGGGCTGTATGTAACATTGACTGCTAAAAGAGTTTTCCATCTTCAGATTATTTTTTCTGAGCTTTTTAGCACAGTATTTATATCATTATGCAGTTTATATATGTGCTCTGTGCATAAGTTACAGTTAGGTCCAGCGTTAAAAATGTGTTTTATTCCTTTGCAATGAAAATTATCAACTCTGCCTGATGATAAAGAGCAATGGTTTAAAAACACAGAAAAAAAAAAATGCCAGACAACTAAAACAATGCATTCAATCAAAGTTGCCGGAGTGCGGGAAGTGTAGCAGGTTGTAATAGGCTGTGATGTGTTGGAGAAAGCAATTGTCTAGTGATACTAGCCAGAAATTCACAAGACAAGTGCAGTTTTCAAACACAAGTCACCATAAGTTACCTAGAGATGTGCACTTGAAATTTTTCGGGTTTTGTGTTTTGGTTTTGGGTTCGGTTCCGCGGCCGTGTTTTGGGTTCGACCGCGTTTTTGGCAAAACCTCACCGAATTTTTTTTGTCGGATTCGGGTGTGTTTTGGATTCGGGTGTTTTTTTAAAAAAACCCTAAAAAACAGCTTAAATCATAGAATTTGGGGGTCATTTTGATCCCAAAGTATTATTAACCTCAATAACCATTATTTCCACTCATTTTCAGTCTATTCTGAATACCTCACACCTCACAATATTATTTTTAGTCCTAAAATTTGCACCGAGGTCGCTGGATGACTAAGCTAAGCGACCCTAGTGGCCGACACAAACACCGGGCCCATCTAGGAGTGGCACTGCAGTGTCACGCAGGATGGCCCTTCCAAAAAACACTCCCCAAACAGCACATGACGCAAAGAAAAAAAGAGGCGCAATGAGGTAGCTGTGTGAGTAAGATAAGCGACCCTAGTGGCCGACACAAACACCAGGCCCATCTAGGAGTGGCACTGCAGTGTCACGCAGGATGACCCTTCCAAAAAACACTCCCCAAACAGCACATGACGCAAAGAAAAAAAGAGGCGCAATGAGGTAGCTGTGTGAGTAAGATAAGCGACCCTAGTGGCCGACACAAACACCGGGCCCATCTAGGAGTGGCACTGCAGTGTCACGCAGGATGGCCCTTCCAAAAAACACTCCCCAAACAGCACATGACGCAAAGAAAAAAAGAGGCGCAATGAGGTAGCTGTGTGAGTAAGATAAGCGACCCTAGTGGCCGACACAAACACCGGGCCCATCTAGGAGTGGCACTGCAGTGTCACGCAGGATGGCCCTTCCAAAAAACACTCCCCAAACAGCACATGACGCAAAGAAAAAAAGAGGCGCAATGAGGTAGCTGTGTGAGTAAGATAAGCGACCCTAGTGGCCGACACAAACACCGGCCCATCTAGGAGTGGCACTGCAGTGTCACGCAGGATGGCCCTTCCAAAAAACACTCCCCAAACAGCACATGACGCAAAGAAAAAAAGAGGCGCAATGAGGTAGCTGTGTGAGTAAGATAAGCGACCCTAGTGGCCGACACAAACACCGGGCCCATCTAGGAGTGGCACTGCAGTGTCACGCAGGATGGCCCTTCCAAAAAACACTCCCCAAACAGCACATGACGCAAAGAAAAATTAAAGAAAAAAGAGGTGCAAGATGGAATTGTCCTTGGGCCCTCCCACCCACCCTTATGTTGTATAAACAGGACATGCACACTTTAACCAACCCATCATTTCAGTGACAGGGTCTGCCACACGACTGTGACTGAAATGACGGGTTGGTTTGGACCCCCACCAAAAAAGAAGCAATTAATCTCTCCTTGCACAAACTGGCTCTACAGAGGCAAGATGTCCACCTCATCATCATCCTCCGATATATCACCGTGTACATCCCCCTCCTCACAGATTATCAATTCGTCCCCACTGGAATCCACCATCTCAGCTCCCTGTGTACTTTGTGGAGGCAATTGCTGCTGGTCAATGTCTCCACGGAGGAATTGATTATAATTCATTTTAATGAACATCATCTTCTCCACATTTTCTGGAAGTAACCTCGTACGCCGATTGCTGACAAGGTGAGCGGCGGCACTAAACACTCTTTCGGAGTACACACTTGTGGGAGGGCAACTTAGGTAGAATAAAGCCAGTTTGTGCGAGGGCCTCCAAATTGCCTCTTTTTCCTGCCAGTATAAGTACGGACTGTGTGACGTGCCTACTTGGATGCGGTCACTCATATAATCCTCCACCATTCTTTCAATGGGGAGAGAATCATATGCAGTGACAGTAGACGACATGTCCGTAATCGTTGACAGGTCCTTCAGTCCGGACCAGATGTCAGCATCAGCAGTCGCTCCAGACTGCCCTGCATCACCGCCAGCGGGTGGGCTCGGAATTCTGAGCCTTTTCCTCGCACCCCCAGTTGCGGGAGAATGTGAAGGAGGAGATGTTGACAGGTCGCGTTCCGCTTGACTTGACAATTTTCTCACCAGCAGGTCTTTGAACCCCAGCAGACTTGTGTCTGCCGGAAAGAGAGATCCAAGGTAGGTTTTAAATCTAGGATTGAGCACGGTGGCCAAAATGTAGTGCTCTGATTTCAACAGATTGACCACCCGTGAATCCTTGTTAAGCGAATTAAGGGCTTCATCCACAAGTCCCACATGCCTAGCGGAATCGCTCCGTGTTAGCTCCTTCTTCAATGTCTCCAGCTTCTTCTGCAAAAGCCTGATGAGGGGAATGACCTGACTCAGGCTGGCTGTGTCTGAACTGACTTCACGTGTGGCAAGTTCAAAGGGCAGCAGAACCTTGCACAACGTTGAAATCATTCTCCACTGCGCTTGAGACAGGTGCATTCCACCTCCTATATCGTGCTGAATTGTATAGGCTTGAATGGCCTTTTGCTGCTCCTCCAACCTCTGAAGCATATATAGGGTTGAATTCCACCTCGTTACCACTTCTTGCTTCAGATGATGGCAGGGCAGGTTCAGGCGTTTTTGGTGGTGCTCCAGTCTTCTGTACGTGGTGCCTGTACGCCGAAAGTGTCCCGCAATTCTTCTGGCCACCGACAGCATCTCTTGCACGCCCCTGTCGTTTTTTAAAAAATTCTGCACCACCAAATTCAAGGTATGTGCAAAACATGGGACGTGCTGGAATTTGCCCAGATTTAATGCGCACACAATATTGCTGGCGTTGTCCGATGCCACAAATCCACAGGAGAGTCCAATTGGGGTAAGCCATTCCGCGATGATCTTCCTCAGTTGCCGTAAGAGGTTTTCAGCTGTGTGCGTATTCTGGAAACCGGTGATACAAAGCGTAGCCTGCCTAGGAAAGAGTTGGCGTTTGCGAGATGCTGCTACTGGTGCCGCCGCTGCTGTTCTTGCGGCGGGAGTCCATACATCTACCCAGTGGGCTGTCACAGTCATATAGTCCTGACCCTGCCCTGCTCCACTTGTCCACATGTCCGTGGTTAAGTGGACATTGGGTACAGCTGCATTTTTTAGGACACTTGTGACTCTTTTTCTGAGGTCTGTGTACATTTTCGGTATCGCCTGCCTAGAGAAATGGAACCTAGATGGTATTTGGTACCGGGGACACAGTACCTCCAACAAGTCTCTAGTTGGCTCTGCAGTAATGATGGATACCGGAACCACGTTTCTCACCACCCAGGATGCCAAGGCCTCAGTTATCCGCTTTGCAGCAGGATGACTGCTGTGATATTTCATCTTCCTCGCAAAGGACTGTTGGACAGTCAATTGCTTGGTGGAAGTAGTAAAAGTGGGCTTACGAGTACGACTTCCCCTCTGGGATGACCATCGACTCCCAGCAGCAACAACAGCAGCGCCAGCAGCAGTAGGCGTTACACGCAAGGATGCATCGGAGGAATCCCAGGCAGGAGAGGACTCGTCAGAATTGCCAGTGATATGGCCTGCAGGACTATTGGCATTCCTGGGGAAGGAGGAAATTGACACTGAGGGAGTTGGTGGGGTGGTTTGCGTGAGCTTGGTTACAAGAGGAAGGGATTTACTGGTCAGTGGACTGCTTCCGCTGTCGCCCAAAGTTTTTGAACTTGTCACTGACTTATTATGAATGCGCTGCAGGTGACGTATAAGGGAGGATGTTCCGAGGTGGTTAACGTCCTTACCCCTACTTATTACAGCTTGACAAAGGCAACACACGGCTTGACAAATGTTGTCCGCATTTCTGTTGAAATACTTCCACACCGAAGAGCTGATTTTTTTGGTATTTTCACCAGGCATGTCAACGGCCATATTCCTCCCACGGACAACAGGTGTCTCCCCGGGTGCCTGAGTTAAACAAACCACCTCACCATCAGAATCCTCCTTGTCAATTTCCTCCCCAGCGCCAGCAACACCCATATCCTCCTCATCCTGGTGTACTTCAACACTGACATCTTCAATCTGACTATCAGGAACTGGACTGCGGGTGCTCCTTCCAGCACTTGCAGGGGGCGTGCAAATGGTGGAAGGCGCATGCTCTTCACGTCCAGTGTTGGGAAGGTCAGGCATCGCAACCGACACAATTGGACTCTCCTTGTGGATTTGGGATTTCGAAGAACGCACAGTTCTTTGCGGTGCTTTTGCCAGCTTGAGTCTTTTCATTTTTCTAGCAAGAGGCTGAGTGCTTCCATCCTCATGTGAAGCTGAACCACTAGCCATGAACATAGGCCAGGGCCTCAGCCGTTCCTTGCCACTCCGTGTGGTAAATGGCATATTGGCAAGTTTACGCTTCTCCTCCGACAATTTTATTTTAGATTTTGGAGTCCTTTTTTTTACTGATATTTGGTGTTTTGGATTTTACATGCTCTGTACTATGACATTGGGCATCGGCCTTGGCAGACGACGTTGCTGGCATTTCATCGTCTCGGCCATGACTAGTGGCAGCAGCTTCAGCATGAGGTGGAAGTGGATCTTGATCTTTCCCTAATTTTGGAACCTCAACATTTTTGTTCTCCATATTTTAATAGGCACAACTAAAAGGCACCTCAGGTAAACAATGGAGATGGATGGATACTAGTATACTTATGGATGGACGAGCGACTGCCGACACAGAGGTAGCTACAGCCGTGGACTACCGTACTGTGTCTGCTGCTAATATAGACTGGATGATAATGAGATGAAATCAATATATATATATATATAATATCACACTAGTACTGCAGCCGGACAGGTAGATATATTTATTATGTAATGACTGATGACGGACCTGCTGGACACTGTCAGCTCAGCAGCACCGCAGACTGCTACAGTAAGCTACTATAGTAGTATGTATAAAGAAGAAAGAAAAAAAAAAAACCACGGGTAGGTGGTATACAATTATGGATGGACCAGCGACTGCCGACACAGAGGTAGCTACAGCCGTGGACTACCGTACTGTGTCTGCTGCTAATATAGACTGGATGATAATGAGATGAAATCAATATATATATATATAATATCACACTAGTACTGCAGCCGGACAGGTAGATATATTTATTATGTAATGACTGATGACGGACCTGCTGGACACTGTCAGCTCAGCAGCACCGCAGACTGCTACAGTAAGCTACTATAGTAGTATGTATAAAGAAGAAAAAAAAAAAAAAAAACCACGGGTAGGTGGTATACAATTATGGATGGACCAGCGACTGCCGACACAGAGGTAGCTACAGCCGTGGACTACCGTACTGTGTCTGCTGCTAATATAGACTGGATGATAATGAGATGAAATCAATATATATATATATATATATAATATCACACTAGTACTGCAGCCGGACAGGTAGATATATTTATTATGTAATGACTGATGACGGACCTGCTGGACACTGTCAGCTCAGCAGCACCGCAGACTGCTACAGTAAGCTACTATAGTAGTATGTATAAAGAAGAAAGAAAAAAAAAAAACCACGGGTAGGTGGTATACAATTATGGATGGACCAGCGACTGCCGACACAGAGGTAGCTACAGCCGTGGACTACCGTACTGTGTCTGCTGCTAATATAGACTGGATGATAATGAGATGAAATCAATATATATATATATATATATAATATCACTAGTACTGCAGCCGGACAGGTATATAATATATATTTATTATGTAATGACTGATGACGGACCTGCTGGACACTGTCAGCTCAGCAGCACCGCAGACTGCTACAGTAAGCTACTATAGTAGTATGTATAAAGAAGAAAGAAAAAAAAAAAACACGGGTAGGTGGTATACAATTATGGATGGACCAGCGACTGCCGACACAGAGGTAGCTACAGCCGTGGACTACCGTACTGTGTCTGCTGCTAATATAGACTGGATGATAATGAGATGAAATCAATATATATATATATATAATATCACTAGTACTGCAGCCGGACAGGTATATAATATATATTTATTATGTAATGACTGATGACGGACCTGCTGGACACTGTCAGCTCAGCAGCACCGCAGACTGCTACAGTAAGCTACTATAGTAGTATGTATAAAGAAGAAGAAAGAAAAAAAAAACGGGTAGGTGGTATACAATATTATATATATATTATATACAATTATATATATATATTATATATATTAAACTGGTGGTGATTATTAAACTGGTGGTCAGGTCACTGGTCACACTATCAGCAACTTGCAAGTAGTACTCCTAAGCAGACAATCACAATATATATTATACTGGTGGTCAGTGTGGTCACAATGGCAGTGTGGCACTCTGGCAGCAAGTCCTGCTCTCAGACTCTAACTGCTCCCCACTGTCAGTGTCTCCCCCACAAGTCAGATATACATTATACAGTCACACTATCTATCTATCACTTCAGCAAGTAGTAGTACTCCTCCTAAAGTACTCCTCCTAATGCTCCCCAAAATTACTACTGTGTCTCTCTCTACTCTAGTCTCACTCTCTTCTCTATAAACGGAGAGGACGCCAGCCACGTCCTCTCCCTATGAATCTCAATGCACGTGTGAAAATGGCGGCGACGCGCGGCTCCTTATATAGAATCCGAGTCTCGCGATAGAATCCGAGCCTCGCGAGAATCCGACAGCGGGATGATGACGTTCGGGCGCGCTCGGGTTAACCGAGCAAGGCGGGAAGATCCGAGTCGCTCGGCCCCGTGTAAAAAAAACTGAAGTTCGGGCGGGTTCGGATTCCGAGGAACCGAACCCGCTCATCTCTAGTTACCATCCCAATTTTTTCAGTGTCAGGTTGCCGTAATTGAGGAGAATATTTAATTGCGCACTCATTTTTCATTGGGGTGCTGGAATTTTCCTGCAATTCAATTCCTATTCAATTGCAGGTGAGAAAATGATCCGCATAGAAATCACTGCATATTTTTTCTCACACCCCAGAGCAAGTCTGATTGTTCCTCGCTTGCCAGTAGCTCCCTCCCCTCTCTCTTAATGGAGTTTCAAAGCAGAAACCCCCACATTCATTTTTTTTTAATTGGATCACCGCAGGGATCGGGAGCACGCACACCTGCAGTAAGACAAAAATTGGGCACAGGGTCCGGATGGTTCTTTTATGGACAAAACCTTGCGCTTAATTAGATTGCCCCCTAAGTGTTGCATTAAAAAGAAATCTACACCGAACATGCCATTAAAAAAACATTCCTGTCACGCTGTGGGCTACATGACATACTTAACTAGGGGATAATAAAATACCCGCAATCTCTGATCGTGGGTAAAAGTATCGCCGGGGAGAGGGGTATTAAATTAGCCCAGATAAAGTTGGCGCGTGGAAGCAAAATATTTCTACTGAAAACACACAGGTTTCTCTGAATCTGTGTCTTTTTGGGTGAAAAGGATGTTTTTTTCCAGGTGAAAAACATTGAAGAAACATCAGGAAAAATCACCCGAAACTTCTTCGATGGTAAGTGAATACCCCCCTTCATGCTTGATCTTAAGTATCTTTAGTGAAAATACAACAAACCCTCATTAGGCAAAAAGAATCAATCAATCAATCAATCAATCAATCTGATATCCAGTCGCAAAATGAATTGAAGACATGTAAGCCCGCCTACTAATGACAAGCAATCAGGAGGGGCCTGGGTGAGATAATACATCTGGTGATTTGGAGGGCAATAATAGCCATTGACTTGCTGCAATTGCAAAATCTGCAGGCTATTACACTCCTGTAAAGTGGTCTGTGCGTAAATCACCACAGGACTCTGCAGAGCTGCAGAAGTGTGTCTTTACAAGGTGCAGTTATGCTGCACGGGTGTGGTATTGAAAGTTGACAGTAACTAGGTCGACAATGTCTAGGTCGACCACTATTGGTCGACAGTAACTAGGTCGACAGGGTGTCTAGGTCGACAGGGTCTTTAGGTCGCCATGTTCTAGGTCGACAGGTCAAAAGGTCGACATGAGTTTTTAATGTTATTTTGGTGTCGTTTTCTTCGTAGAGTGACCGGGATCCCCAATTAGTGCACCGCGTCCCCTCGCATGGCTCGCTTCGCTCGCCATGCTTCGGGCATGGTGCCTTCGCTCCGCTACCGCTTCGCTCGGCACAGATTACCGTTCCAATCGTAGTCCACGTGGATCGTTAAGTATGAAAAGGTTCAAAAAAAGAAAAAAATTGTGAAAAACTCATGTCGACCTTTTGACCTGTCGACCTAGAACATGTCGACCTAAAGACCCTGTCGACCTAGACACCCTGTCAACCTAGTTACTGTCGACCAATAGTGGTCGACCTAGACATTGTCGACTTAGTTACTGTCGACTTTCAATCCGGATCCCATGCTGCTCAATTGCTGCAGAGGCACTTCCTGTGTAACAAACACTTCTACATACAGCATACATCTACATACCCCTTTTTCAACATAAAGTACAATAAACAGATGTGTGGTGCAGGACATTGTGAGTAGAGATGAGCGGGTTCGGTTCTCAGAGAACCGAACCCTACCGAACTTTGCCTACCGAGCCCGGATCCGAGTCCGGCTCAGGTTTTCCCGCCTGACTTGGAAACCTGAACGCGGCAAAACGTCATCATCCCGCTGTCGGATTCTCGCGGGATTTGGATTCCATATAAGGAGACGCGCGTCGTGGCCATTTTCACTCCAGTCTCGCAGAGTGTATAGAGAGGTCGTGTCCTCAGTGTTCAGTGTCTGTGTGTTGGGGCGGGAAAGTGGGGTGGCGAGTGTTGTCCAGTCCAGTGTAGTCACTCAGTGTATTGTGCTGCATCAGTCCAGGCTGTCACAGTGTTGGTGTTCTCTGCTGCCATATATCCAGTGTACTGTATAAAGTGGTGCTCTGCTGTGCAGACCAGTGGTAGTGTCCTGTCTCATCAGTAATTCCAGTGACGATATACGCTGCTGCTATATGTCCACTGCTGCAGTATAATAATTATAACAACAACGTGTTGTGTTGCATCAGACCAGTGGTAGTGTCCTGTGTCATCAGTAATTCCAATCATTCCTGTGACGCATATTGTCTCATATAACTCCCAAAAAATAATGGAGAACAAAAATGTTGAGGAGAAAATAGGGAAAGATCAAGAAGAACCACTTCCTCCTAGTGCTGAAGTTGCTGCCACTAGCCATGACTTAGACAATGAAATGCCATCAACGTCGTCTGCCAAGGCCGATGCCCAATGTGATAGTAGGGGGCGTGTAAAATCCAAAAAGCCAAGTTCAGTAAAAATAACCAAAAAATGAAATTGAAATCATCTGAGGAGAAACGTAAACTTGCCAATATGCCATTTACGACACGGAGTGCCAAGGAACAGCTGAGGCCCTGGCCTATGTTCATGGCTAGTGGATCAGCTTCACATGACGATGGAAGCCCTCATCCTCCCACTAGAAAAATTAAAAGAGTTAAGCTGGAAAGAGCACAGAAAAGATCTGTGCGCTCTGAAATGGTATCACAAATCCCCAAGGAGAGTCCAAGTGTGTCGCCGGTTGCAATGCCTGACTTTCCCAACACTGGACAGGAAAAGGAGGCTCCTTCCACCATTTGCACGCCCCCTGCAGGTGCTGGAAGGAGCACCCACAGTCCAGTTCCTGATATTCAAATTGAAGATGTCACTGTTGAAGTACACCAGGATGAGGATATGGGTGTTGCTGGTGCTGAGGAGGAAGTTGACGATGAGGATTCTGATGGTGATGTGGTTTATTTAAGTCAGGCTCCGGGGGAGACACCTGTTGTCCTTGGGATGAAGAAGCCCATTGTGATGACTGGGCAAACTACCAAAAAAGCCACCTCTTCGGTGTGGAATTATTTCTCCACAAATCCGGACAACAGATGTCAAGCCATCTGTTGCCTCTGTCAATCTGTAATAAGTAGGGGTAAGGATGTTAACCACCTAGGAACATCCTCCCTTATACGTCACCTGCTCAGCATTCATCAGAAGTCACTGTCAAGTTCAAAAACTTTGGGTAAGAGCGTAAACAGTCCACTGACACCTAAATCCCTTCTTCCTCCTGTACCCAAGCTCCTGCAAGCTACACCACCAACTCCCTCAACGTCAACTTCCTCCTCAGTCAGGAACGTCTGTAGTCCTGCAGGCCATGCCACTGTCACGACTGAGGAGTCCTCTCCTAACCGGGATTCCTCCTAGGATCCTTGAGTGTTACGCCTGCTGTTGCTGCCGCTGCTGTTGTTGCTGCTGGGAGTCGATCGGCATCCCACAGGTTGAAGTTGGAAGACCACTTGTACTACTTCCAGTAAGCAATTGACTGTCCAACAGTCCTTTGTGAGGAAGATGAAATATGACAGCAGTCTTCCTTTTGCAAAGCGGATAACTGAGGCCTTGACAGCTATGTTGGTGTTAGAGGTGTGTCCGGTATCCACCATTAGTTCAGTGTCACTTAAAGATTTGATGGAGGTAGTGTGTCCCCGGTATCAAATCCCATCTAGTGTCCTACAAAATGCAGTTGTATCCAGTGTCCACTTAACCACGGCCATGTGGACAAGTGGAACAGGGCAGACTAAGGACTATATGACTGTAACAGCCCACTGGGTAGATGTATGGCCTCCCGCAGTGGCACCAGTAGCAGCATCTTGCAAACGCCAACTCGTTCCTAGGCAGTTTACGCTATGTATCACCGCTTTCCATAAGAGGCACACAGCTGACAACCTCTTACAGAAACTGAGGAACATCATTGCAGAATGGCTTACCCCAATTGGACTCTCCTGGGGATTTGTGATAACGGACAACGCCACCAATCTTGTGCGTGGATTACATCTCGGCAAATTCCAGCATGTCCCATGTTTTGCACATACAATTAATTTGGTGGTGGGGAATTTTTTTAAAAATGAGAGGAGTGTGCAGGAGATGCTGTCGGTGGCCCGAAAAATTGTGGGCCACTTTCAGCATTCTGCCACTGCGTGCCGAAGACTGGAGAGCCAGCAAACACTCCTGAACCTGCCCCGCCATCAACTGAAGCAAGAGGTGGTAACGAGGTGGAATTCAACACTCTATATGTTTCAGAGGATGGAGGAGCTGTAAAAGGCCATTCAAGCTTATACATCCACCTATGATATAGGCAAAGGAGGGGTAATGCACCTGACTCAAGCGCAGTGGAAAATGATTTCCGTCTTGTGCAAGGTTCTCCAACCCTTCGAACTTGCCACACGTGACGTCAGTTCACACACTGCCAGCTTGAGTCAGGTCATTCCCCTCATCAGGCTTTTGCAGAAGCAGCTGGATAAATTGAAGGAGTAGCTAAGACGGAGCGATTCCGCAAAGTATGTGGGACTTGTGGATGGAGCCCTTCATTCGCTTTGCCAGGATTCAAGGGTGGTCAATCTGTTGAAATCAGAGCACTACATTTTGGCCACCGTACTCGATCCTAGGTTTAAAGCCTACGTTGTATCTCTCTTTCCAGTAGACACAAGTGTGCAGAGGTGCAAAGACCTGCTGGTTAGTAAATTGTCATCTCAATCGGAACGTAACCTGTCAACAGCTCCTCCTTCGATTTCTCCCGCCACTGGGGCTGCAAGGAAAAGGATAACATTTCCTAGCCCACCTGCTGGCGGTGATGCAGGGCAGTCAGGAGCGAAAGCTGATATCTGGTCCGGATTGAAGGACCTGCCAACGATTACTGACATGTCTACTGTCACTGCATATGATTCTGTCACCATTGAAAGAATGGTGGAGGATTATATGAGTGAAAACATCCAAGTAGGCATGTCAGACAGTCCGTATGTATACTGGCAGGAAAAAGAGGCAATTTGGAGACCCTTGCACAAACTGGCTTTATTTTACCTAAGTTGTCCCCCCTCCAGTGTGTACTCCGAAAGAGTGTTTAGTGCAGCCGGTAACCTTGTCAGCGATCGGTGTAGGAGGTTACTTCCACTAAATGTGGAGAAGATGATGTTCATCAAAATGAATTATAAAGTCCTCCGGGAAGACCTTTACCAGCAATTGCCTCCAGAAAGTACACAGGGACCTGAGATGGTGGATTCCAGAGGGGACGAATTAATAATCTGTGAGGAGGAGGATGTACACAGTGAAAGGGGTGAGAAATCGGAGGTTGATGATGAGGTGGACATCTTGCCTCTGTAGAGCCAGTTTGTGCAAGGAGAGATTAATTGCTTCTTTTTTGGTGGGGGCCCAAACCAACCAGTCATTTCAGCCACAGTTGTGTGGCAGACCCTGTCGCTGAAATGATGGGTTTGTTAAAGTGTGCATGTCCTGTTTATACAACATATGGGTGGATGGGAGGGCCCAAGGACAATTCCATCTTGCACCTCTTTTTCTTCTTTGCATCATGTGCTGTTTGGGGACTAGTTTTTTTAACCACTTAACTGACGATTTATTTCACCGAAAACCGCTCCGAAATTGTTTTTTTTTTTTAAATGAGTGAATTAGGTGAAGAACATGACTTTAACCCTATCCCAAATGATTTTCGTTTAAAAAAAAAGGAAAAAATTTTTTTTTTTAAAGAAAGGTTTTTCAAACATCGAAACATCGATTGGAGACATAATGACCATCGGAACATCGTGAACATTGCGACCATCGCAGCTATCATTTTGAAAGCCGGACAGCCTGCAGGTATACAGGGGGGAGGAGGGGTCTGGGGGCAGCTAGGGAGGGTTAATTTACACTCCCCAGCGGCTGCCATTGTCTGCAGCCGCTGGAGGGGGGGATCCTGCCGTGCTGACTGATCAGCAGTGATCGGCAGCACGGCAGACACAGGGGGAGAGTGCAGAGAGGCAGAGGGACCTTCTGGTCCCTCTGACAGCAGCAGCGGAGGGAAGTTTCTTTTCCCCGCCACTGCTAACACTCTGTATCTGACTGGTCGCATCCCGTGCGACCAGGTCAGATAGAGCACTTGCAGGCATGGTCGCATCTGATGTCACCATGCCAGGCAAGTGGTTAAGTGCCATCCTGTCTGTAACTGCAGTGCCACTCCTAGATGGGCCAGGTGTTTGTGCCGCACACTTGGGTCGCTTAGCTTAGCCATCCAGCGACCTCGGTGCAAATTTTAGGCCTAAAAACATTGTGAGGTGTTCAGAATAGACTGGAAATGAGTGGAAATGATTGTTATTGAGGTTAATAATACTGTAGGAGCAAAATTACCCCCAAATTATGTGATTTTAGCCGGTTTTATGTTTTTTGTCAAAAATCATCCAGATCCAAAACCAAAACACGAAAGGGTGGTTTTGGCAAAACCAAGCCAAAACCAAAACACGAAAATGGAATTAGAACCAAAACACAAAACACAAAACATGAAAAGTGCCCGCCGCACATTTCTATGTGAAAGGTGTTGGATAGTGCGATAGTGTGCAACAAAGAACAAACATAAACTGCAAAAAATGGGAGGTTAAGTAACATAATCCAGGATTTTTGTATTAGACTTGGACTTTCTCCCAGACCTGGTGACAGAGAAAGGGGCTAATGGTGTGCCCAGTGTCTGAAAAGGATCACTATTGGGCAAAGGTATGGCACTGTCCTGCACCTCAATAGGTTCTTCTTAAGGGTACTCACTGTCCATAATGATGGAGGTTCTGAAGCCATTAGTTGGTGACAGGTGAGGTGGAGGTGTTGGATCACACACCCTAGGCGCACCAGCACCTGTTGCACTCTTACAAAACACAATAAGATTGCACCACATAGCTGTAGCACCTGTTGGAAGATCCTTCCACAGTCCTGATCTTAAGCTATGAGATGTTTTATCGTACGTGGCTTTGAGCCACAACTTGGAATTCTGCAGAGCATCTTGCATGTTGCGCTCAGCTTGTGGTCTAAGTTTGATGGTAATGATGGTGCGGGTGCATCTGGATAGCAGGCATTAAGCAGGAGAGGTAGGTCCATCTCTCTGAGTATTTAAAAAAATTGAAGAGTGCCATACACATGTCAGAAACATCTTTATAACATTTGTCTACCAGGTGCTTTGCAGAATGTCTTGAACCAACAAGAATATGAATCCACTAACAGATGGTGCGCTTTCACCCTTCATTCAAGAGATCTGCAGCAACAATGGACCAAGGGAGGTCAGGGACCTCATGGAGAGTGAGCCTTTGTTTGGCAAAATGGGCCCGTAAAGCATTTCAGGGAGCACAGGCAGAAAGAATCTACTCAATGTCAGCAGCTATAGAGGGCCACAAGAGAACATCCTTAGTCCACTGTATGGTGGCCCCACACCCTGGGTGCCCCTGGTGGCCTGATGAGCATAGAAACCTTGAAGGTCTATAAGGTATCACAAAACGCTGACCACACAGGAGGATACTATCTGGGATGGTTAATTTATTGCAGAAGGTGAAGAAAGACTTGTGGTCATGAGACAGTTCCCTGGGGGAAGAAGGCCAGCCATGCAGGACAGCATGAGATAAACGATGACAGAGGTCATACATGAGTGTCGCATCACGGAGCTCTTCCATGCACCTGGAGGAGAGGACAACAAACTCTATGAAATTTCCGGTCATCATCAGCATCAGGGACACTTGAGTCTGGTAGGTGAGTACCTGGTAAGGCATTAGCTTCATGAAGATCCTTTGTATTTTTTTACACCACATACAGATGGAGCTTGAGCATGAAAAGTAAAATATGTGCGGAGGCAGTATGCAGGGGTTTGCGAAGAATGGTGATCTGGGGTTTGGGGTCTGTAAACAAAAATATATTATAGAAAAGACCCCAAAAATTTGCGCTACCAATTACAGTTAGCAGGTGTAAAATCGAAGAGAGAACCAAGTATCACTGGTAATTAGTCATTTGCTATATTCTCAGTTCCACCGTGAGAGGATTCTAAAGTCCTTGGTCCAACGGGACCTGTGTTACTGGATTGAAGATGGTAATTAATACAAAGCACTTAGATAATCTATACATATAAGAAAACTGTAAGAGTTGTGTCTCTACATAGAATTTTCTTTTTGAGAGATACACTTCTAAGGACTGTTTATGAACTAGGAGATGAAAAAAAAGTTGGGCACATTTTTGACTCTCTTTTTGTCTGTCTGTTCGTTACGGCATCACGCAAATACTACTGAATTGATTTGGATGGCGTTTTCACTGTTGTATAGCTTTGTGACCTTGAAAGAAGCTGAGGTATGATCTTAACGTGATATCAGTTAGAGGAGCAATAAAGGAAAAATCAGACACTTGACACTCGGCGCGTGCAGGCTCCTCAAGTCCAAAATGACTGTATGTATATAAATATATTCATCTGCCATAATCACCGGCACTCAATACCGCAAGAAACACAGCTGCCTGGGTGCCCTCCTCAGTGTAATCCAGGCAGTACGGCGCCACTCACAGGACTGGGCCACTAATAAATAAAGACACAGGAGTCTCCTCGCTGATCAAGTGAGAAATTGTGCCTGATGGTTGCCACGGATCTGGATCTTAAAATTTTCAACACCACCACTCTGATGACCAGTTATTTACGAGATCGGAATCTGAAGGTCTGGTTAGTCCACAACGTTATCTCCGGGTTCGAAGAACCTGCTCCCACCAACTTACTAACGAGGAAGCCCCAATTTTATCGCTGTACAAGGTGTACTACTTGCAGCTTTATGGAACCTGGGAATACTTTTTCCCATCCACATACAGGGAAACGGATCTTGATCCATCAAGTACTTACCTGCACGAGCACTCATGTGGTCTACTTCATACGCTGTCCTTGTGGTCTCCTCTATGTGGGAAAGGCCACAAGACAGTTTAAAGAAAGGATGGCCTATCATAAGTCCTCCAATCGGATGGCCCTGTAGGGCAAGGATGGAGAACAGGAGCAGCCAGTAGCAAGCCACTTTAAAGAACAATCACATGGGTTGTTGATACTCCGCAAGATTATCGATAAAGTGGAGAAGAGAATCTGAGGTGGTGATAGGGGTGAGGTACTTCTGCAGCGAGAGGCAAGATGGAAACTGTCTGGGTTTGGGGGGGGGGGAATGAAAAATTATTTTTTGGAGGGGGGGGGGGGGGCAAAATTTCTCCCTCAATTGCTTCCTATACAATATATATATATATATATATATATATATATGTATGAATATATATATACACACACACACACACACACACACACACACACACACACATATCTATCTGTCTGTCTGTCTATCTATCTATCTATCTATCTATACAGTATATATATATATATATATATATATATATAGCATATTCGCAGTCTCTGGCACTCCTCGCCTCCCTCCGTTCAAATGACCTGGTGCCGTCCGTATATAATACAAATACCCACAATCAGTCGGCGGCACTCAATAGGTACTAAAACCAAACGTACTAATCCATAGTTCTACGTTTCGGTTTTATTTCTCAAAACCGTCATCAGGAATAAAATAGTACAAAACAATCCTACCTTAAGTAGTGTTCATACACCCAGTGTGCTGGTGCACCAGCGCGCCAATTCTGACTTGAGCTGACGTCATCTACAGCGGACTCACGTCAACCGCATCTACATCAGCGCCCGTCAGAAAAAAGTGTATACCCATCACCATAGAAACAGTCCATGTTGCAGAGTAAGAATGCTTTCGAAGCATAGAAGTGTTAATAGTTTATTTTTATCAATTAACAAAATGCAAAGTGACTGAACAGAAGAGAAATTAAATCAAATCAATATTTGCTGTGACTGCCATTTGCTTCTAAACAGCATGAATTCTTCTACACTTGAAGGAACTCTGCAGGGAGGTTGTTCTAAACATCATGGAGAACTAACTACACATCTTCTGTGGATGTAGCTTGCTCAAATCCTTCTGTCTCTTCATGTAATCTCCGACAGACTCGATGATGTTGAGATCAGGGCTCTGCAGCGGTGCAAGTATGCGGGTACGCTCGGGTACGGCGTACCCATAAGAATCTGGCAGCGGGTACTCAGTACCACCTGCCACACACTTTGCCATTACCACAATTACAATGTGCTACAAAGCAGCAAGACCATGGTGCTTTTCAGCATGACGGCTCCTCCCACTTTGTCAGGGTTACTGGGAGTGTGACAGTGGCTGTATTTTCCTGTTATACTGGAGGCATTACTATATATTGTTATTAAATTGGGGGCATTACTATATATTTCTATTATATTGGAGGTATCACTATATATTTCTATTATACTGGAGGCATTACTATATATTTCTATTATATTGGAGGTATCGCTATATATTTCTATTATACTGGAGGCATTACTATATATTGTTATTAAATTGGGGGCATTACTATATATTTCTATTATATTGGAGGTATCGCTATATATTTCTATTATACTGGAGGCATTACTATATATTTCTATTATATTGGAGGTATCGCTATATATTTCTATTATACTGGAGGCATTACTATATATTGTTATTAAATTGGGGGCATTACTATATATTTCTATTATATTGGAGGTATCGCTATATATTTCTATTATACTGGAGGCATTACTATATATTGTTATTAAATTGGGGGCATTACTATATATTTCTATTATACTGGAGGTATCACTAGATATTTCTATTATACTGGAGGTATCACTTTATATTTCTATTATACTGGAGGCAGTACTATATATTTCTATTATACTGGAGGTATCACTACATACACTGCTCAAAAAAATAACGGGAACACTAAAATAACACATCCTAGATATGAATGAATGAAATATTCTTATTAAATACTTTGTTCTTTACATAGTTGAATGTGCTGACAACAAAATCACACAAAAATTATTAATGGAAATCAAATTGATTAACCCATGGAGGTCATAGGCGTGCGCAGCTAATTTTATTAGGGGGTGCACCACCCAGGGACATGCTAGCACTATTTTACATTCTCTCAGTAAAGTCACATGGCTTAATCTAATTTCTCCCTAGTTATTAATTATACAAGTAGATATAATACACAGCAGAGAAATAAAATGAAACATAATTGTGCGACCACCGGCCAGTACTGACTGTCCACTACAGCATAACCCTGAGTCCTAGCTGCCGCTGCACCCTACCGCTGCTTACACTTACTCAACCTATCCCTGACTCAGTGGCGGAACCAGACAGTGGCGGGCCTGGGTGCATATACATTCCACCCCCCTTCCCCACCATCACCAACCCCTGCACCCCCCCAGCACCTACACCCTGATTTTGAGTGGGCCATCCTAAAAAGTACAGGAGATTTACGGGGCCAAATGTTTGAGTTTTAACATAACACAAGTAACGTTTAAAATGTACACGTGTGCCATAAGAGCCACATCTGCCTCTTTCTATGCCATCAGACCCCTCCTCCTCTGTAGGATACCAGCATTTGTCACATATGTCCCCATGCTCACCAGCTACTGACATTAGTGCCCCTTATTCACATTACGCCACACAATATGAGCCAAAATTCACGTGATGCCACACAGTATGAGCCGAAATTCACATTACACCACACGGTATGAGACGAAATTCATATTACGCCACACAGTAGGAGCCGAAATTCATATTACGTCACACAGTATGAGCCAAAAATCATATTACGCCACACAGTCAGAGCCGAAAATCATATTACGTCACATAGTATGAGGCGAAAATCATATTACGCCACACAGTAAGAGCCAAAAATCATATTACGCCACACAGTATGAGCCGAAATTAATATTACGCCACATAGTATGAGGCGAAAATCATATTACGCCATACAGTAAGAGACAAAATTCATATTACACCACACAGTAAGAGCCGAAATTCATATTACGCCACACAGTATGAGCCGAAATTCATATTACGCCACACAGTATGAGCCAAAATTCACGTGATGCCACACAGTATGAGCCGAAATTCACATTACACCACACGGTATGAGACGAAATTCATATTACGCCACACAGTAGCCACACAGTAGGAGCCGAAATTCATATTACGTCACACAGTATGAGCCAAAAATCATATTACGCCACACAGTCAGAGCCGAAAATCATATTACGTCACATAGTATGAGGCGAAAATCATATTACGCCACATAGTAAGAGCCAAAAATCATATTACGCCACACAGTATGAGCCGAAATTAATATTACGCCACATAGTATGAGGCGAAAATCATATTACGCCATACAGTAAGAGACAAAATTCATATTACGCCACACAGTAAGAGTCGAAATTCATATTACGCCACACAGTATGAGCCGAAATTCATATTACGCCACACAGTATGAGCCAAAATTCACGTGATGCCACACAGTATGAGCCGAAATTAATATTACGCCACATAGTATGAGGCGAAAATCATATTACGCCATACAGTAAGAGACAAAATTCATATTACGCCACACAGTAAGAGTCGAAATTCATATTACGCCACACAGTATGAGCCGAAATTCATATTACGCCACACAGTATGAGCCAAAATTCACGTGATGCCACACAGTATGAGCCGAAATTCACGTGATGCCACACAGTATGAGCCGAAATTCACATTACACCACACGGTATGAGCCGAAAATCATATTACGCCACAAAGTAAGAGCCGAAATTCATATTACGCCACACAGTATGAGGCGAAAATCATCTAACGCCACAAAGTAAGAGCTGAAAATCATATTACGCCACACAGTATGAGCCGAAAATCATATTACGCCACACAGTATGAGCCGAAAATCATATTACGCCACACAGTATGAGGCGAAATTCATATTACGCCACACAGTATGAGGCGAAATTCATATTACGCCACACAGCACGTGCCTTGGGTAACCTCTGGCAAATTCACCACTGGTAGCATAAGTATGGCTGCAAGAAAAATATGATACTTCAAATACTGATGTCACATTCATATTATATTATTATCTTTGCATATTTTTTTTCAGAGGATCTCTAATACTTGTATGTATGATGATTGGGAGGATATTGATAAATTAGGCTGTATTACTGTGGCTATTGGTACCCAAGATATCAGAAACAGTGACTTACTGTCCGTCTCAGTGACAGAGTCTCTGCTGAACTGCCCCAGCAGAATGTGTCCTCCAGCGGCGGCTCCGAGTCCCCATGAGAGGAACGCTGGCTGTGGCTTGGCTGCACACTAGGATTGTGACTGAGCGCATGCAGGAGGAGAGCGCGACGTCCGGGGAGGAGAGCATGGGCGGACGCACGCTGTCATATAATCACGTAAAGTACACTGTCAGCATTTATTAGCGGGCGCCGGGCGCAGCGGTAGGGGGAGGCACAGCAATGGGCTGCATGCTTGGCTATCACTGTGCTGTAGCAGGCAGCGTGCGAGGTGCCGGACATTAGGGGGTGCCTGTGCGCACCAGGCACCCCCCGTGCGCACGCCTATGATGGAGGTCTGGATTTGGAGTCATACTCAAAATTAAAGTGGAAAAACACACTACAGGCTGATCCAACTTTGATGTAATCTCCTTAAAACAAGTCAAAATGAGGCTCAGTAGTGTGTGTGGCCTCCACGTGCCTGTATGACCTCCCTACAACCCACACAAGTGGCTCAGGTAGTGCAGCTCATCCAGGATGGCACATCAATGCAAGCTGTGGCAAGAAAGTTTGCTGTGTCTGTCAGCATAGTGTCCAGAGCATGGAGGCTCTACCAGGAGACAGGCCAGTACATCAGGAGACGTGGAGGAGGCCGTAGGAGGGCAACAACCCAGTAGCAGGACCGCTACCTCCGCCTTTGTGCAAGGAGGAACAGGAGGAGCACTGCCAGAGCCCTGCAAAATGACCTCCAGCAAGCCACAAATGTGCATGTGTCTACTCAAACAATCAGAAACAGACTCCATGAGGGTGGTATGAGGGCCCGACATCCACAGGTGGGGGTTGTGCTTACAGCCCAACACCGTGCAGGATGTTTGGCATTTGCCAGAGAACACCAAGATTAAAGCAGGTTCTCACTGAGCACATGTGACAGACGTGACAGAGTCTGGAGATGCCAAGGAGAACGTTCTGCTTCCTGCAACATCCTCCAGCATGACCGGTTTGGCATGTGGGTCAGTAATGGTGTGGGGTGGCATTTCTTTGGGGGGCCGCACAGCCCTCCATGTGCTCGCCAGAGGTAGCCTGACTGCCATTAGGTACCAAGATGAGATCCTCAGACCCCTTGTGAGACCATATGCTGGTGCGGTTGGCCCTGAGTTCCTCCTAATGCAAGACAATGCTAGACCTCATGTGGCTGGAGTGTGTCAGCAGTTCCTGCAAGACGAAGGCATTGATGCTATGGACTGGCCCGCCCGTTCCCCAGACCTGAATCCAATTGAGCACATCTGGGACATTATGTCTCACTCCATCCACCAATGCCACATTGCACCACAGACTGTCCAGGAGTTGGCAGATGCTTTAGTCCAGGTCTGGGAGGAGATCCCTCAGGAGACCATCCTCCACCTCATCAAGAGCATGCCCAGGCATTGTAGGGAGGTCATACAGGCATGTGAAGGCCACACACGCTACTGAGCCTCATTTTGACTTGTTTTAAGGACATTACATCAAAGTTGGATCAGCCTGTAGTGTGTTTTTCCACTTTAATTTTGAGTGTGACTCCAAATCCAGACCTCCATGGGTTAATAAATTTGATTTCCATTGATAATTTTTGTGTGATTTTGTTGTCAGCACATTCAACTATGTAAAGAACAAAGTATTTAATAAGAATATTTCATTCATTCAGATCTAGGATGTATTGTTTAAGTGTTCCCTTTATTTTTTTGAGCAGTGTATTTCTATTATACTGGAGGTATCACTTTATATTTCTATTATACTGGAGGCAGTACTATATATTTCTATCATACTGGAGGCATTACTATATATTTCTATTGTACTGGAGGTATCACTATATATTTCTATTATACTGGAGGTATCACTATATATTTCTATTATACTGGAGGCAGTACTATATATTTCTATTATACTGGAGGTATCATTATATATTTCTATTGTACTGGAGGTATCACTATATATTTTATTATACTGGAGGTATCACTATATATTTCTATTACACTGGAGGCATTACTATATATTTCTATTATACAGGAGGTATCATTATATATTTTATTATACTAGAGGTATCACTATATATTTCTATTATACTGGAGGTATCACTATATATTTCTATTATACTGGAGGTATCACTATATATTTCTATTATACTGGAGGCAGTACTATATATTTCTATTATACTGGAGGCATTACTATATATTTCTATTATACTGGAGGTATCACTATATATTTATATTATACTGGAGGTATCACTATATATTTCTATTATACTGGAGGCAGTACTATATATTTCTATTATACTGGAGGCATTACTATATATTTCTATTATACTGGAGGTATCACTATATATTTCTATTATACTGGAGGTATCACTATATATTTCTATTATACTGGAGGTATCACTATATATTTCTATTATACTGGAGGTATAACTATATATTTCTATTATACTGGAGGCATTACTATATATTTTTAGCCTTGCTTCCAGATTCCCCACCAAAAAAAGGGGGCTGTCGTATGGCCACGCCGCTAGTGCCATTTAGCCACTCCCACTAGCAACATGTGGCCACGCCCCCTCACAACACATGACCACGTACATTTTTCGGCACTCAGTACCACTAAGAAAATATTTCTACTTTCACCACTGGGGCTCTGTGGTGGCCATATTATTTCCAGGACTCCTTGTTCTTCTTTACGCTGAGGATAGTTCTTAATGACATTGGCTTTATGTTTGGGTTCGTTGTCCTACTGCAGAATAAATTTGGAGCCAATCAGACGCCTCCCTGGTGGTATTGCATGATGGATAAGTACCTGACTCTTTCTCCGCATTAAAGCACAAAAAAATGAGCAACATTGAGGACCGTAGACGCAGTGGACGGCTAAGGAAGCTTAGTGCATCAGATGAAAGACACATCATGCTGACTTACCTTCGAAAACAGAAGATGTCCAGCAGTGCCATCAGCTCAGAACTGGCAGAAAACAGTGGGACCCAGGTACACCCATCTGCCGTTCGGAGAAGTCTGGCTAGAAGTGGTCTTCATGGAAGAATAGCGGTCAAAGCGCCATACCTTCAACGTGGAAACAAGACCAAGCGACTCAACTATGCACAAAAACATAGGGACTGGTGGGAAGAAAAATGGCAGCAGGTGCTTTGGACTGATGAGTCAAAATGTGAAATATTTAGCAGTAACAGAGACCTGTAATGCTGTACATAGGCAAATTACAAACAGCATAACGTAGGTATACAATGAACAGAATAGACAGATACAGACAAATTAACACAGGTTCAAAATGACATCACATTAAATATATAATTAACTAGCAATACATTAAGAGAGAGGGTTGTGCTTTGAAGAGCTGACAATTTAAAGGGAAATTGACATTGATAGCTATTACCACCTATTGGCTTAAACCATCGATAGAAAGCCACCACGTTCAGCATGTGATAAGCTGCATAAATTTTTGTTACGCGTTTCATGGGACTGCTGCCCACTTCTTAAGACAGCTTATGCCTAATTTTTTTTCTTATGATCCTATTGCTGAAATCAGAATTAACACAAGTTTTATCCTCGCAGAGTGCCAGCACTTGAACACAAAATAAGCTGACACTCTGCAAGGATAAAAAGCGTGCACCAGGATAGTCAGAAAACAATAGGCATAACCTGTCTGAAGAAGCGCGTAGGTGCGAAACGCGTAACAAAGTTTATGCAGTCTATCAAATGCTGCACCAGATGATTGACACATTTACATTAATGCCATACTACGAATCTTCAATAAACTATTTAAAAAGAGTGGTAATGACTATTTTGGGGGAAAGCAGCACCAGAAAGGACGCTGTTTGCATTCCGTGAAAAGGTGGCACATATAACGGATGGGCGCCTACGGAAAAGTCCTCAAATCCTCTTTATCAAGTTGCCCATGCCTTATTTCAATATGCAACAAGTGTTGCTCAAAAACAGGATTCTCGTGTGACATGACACAGAAATCTTATTATTGAAATGTGATGCCATAATCTACATCTATTAGTATTCCCTCTGCTCGCCCCACAGGCAGCTGGTATCTATCTCTCAATCATGGACAGATGTTCCTCGTGAAGGTATAACTGCATGATTCGGTATGACATAATGTAAGTGTGCAGCCGGCTGCCCGCCGTGCATTAGGCAGAGACTGCAGAGAGCTGACATGTCGATAAAACATTATTTAATGCTTCCTGAGAAGCCGGCTGTAATATGTCCCAGAGAGGGTTAGGAGGCGCCTGCCCGTTCACTGTATGGAATGCATATGTCATACACTGGGCTGCCTATCGTTCAGGCAGAGTACTGGCCTTAATAGAAAGAACAGGACACACTTATGTCCCAGAAAGATAGGAGCAGCTGCGTGTCCATGCTTTCCAGAGTACAATTGTCTCCGAAGTAACATTTGCATTTCCTGGTGAGCGTCAGCTCTTGGGCAGGGTTGTAGTCAGAACTTTGTGGGCTCCACAGCAAAAGTTTGAATTGGCCCCTGTCCCAATGCTCCTAGAGAGACACCTGCCTTCAGAAGCTGATCATTGTATAATAGTGACCTGGTTCATGTTCTGACCCATAGTAGTGCCTTAGGTAATTTTATGCCCAGTAGTAGTGCCCTAGTTTATTTTATGAACCATATTAGTTCCCTAATTCACATTATGTCACATTAGGGCTGCCTGTACACATTATGCCACAAAATGCCCCCAATTCACATTATGTCACATTAGAGCTGCCTGTACACATTATGCCACACAATGCCCCCAATTCACATTATGTCACATTAGGGCTGCCTGTACACATTATGCCACACAATGCCCCCAATTCACATTATGTCACATTAGGGCTGCCTGTACACATTATGCCACAAAATGCCCCCAATTCACATTATGTCACATTAGGGCTGCCTGTACACATTATGCCACACAATGCCCCCAATTCACATTATGTCACATTAGGGCTGCCTGTACACATTATGCCACACAATGCCCCCAATTCACATTATGTCACATTAGGGCTGCCTGTACACATTTTGCCACACAATGCCCCCAATTCACATAATGTCACATTAGGGCTGCCTGTACACATTATGCCACACAATGCCCCCAATTCACATTATGTCACATTAGGGCTGCCTGTACACATTATGCCACACAATGCCCCCAATTCACATTATGTCACATTAGGGCTGCCTGTACACATTATGCCACACAATGCCCCCAATTCACATTATGTCACATTAGGGCTGCCTGTACACATTATGCCACACAATGCCCCCAATTCACATTATGTCACATTAGGGCTGCCTGTACACATTATGTAACACAGTACCCTTAATTCACATAATGACATAGGGGGTAATTCAGACTTGATCGTAGCACATCTACGATCAGTTACACAGACATGTGGGGGGACGCCCAGCACAGGGCTAGTCCACTCCGCATGTCAGTGCCGCCCCCCCCCCCCCCCCGCACAGGTACCCACACAGTATCCAACCTGCACTGTTTCCGACCTGCACTGTATCCAACCTGCACTGTATCCAACCCACTCTATATCTGACCCGCACTGTTGTGGGCCTGATTCAGATCTGTTCGCTTGCTAGCTGTTTTTTTGCAGCGCTGCGATCAGATAGTCGCCGCCTATAGGGGAGTGTATTTTAGCTTTGCAAGTGTGCGAACGCTTTTGCAGCCGCCCTGTTAAAAAAGAGCTTGTGCAGTCTCTGAGTAGCTCTGACCTTACTCAGCCACTGCGATCACTTCAGCCTATTCGAGCCCGGAATGGACGTCAGACACCCGCCCTGCAAACGCTTGGACACGCCTGCGTTTTTTCAACCACTCCCAGAAAATGGTCAGTTGCCACCCACAAACGCCTTCTTCCTGTCAATCTCCTTGCGAACGGCTGTGCGAATGGTTTCTTCGGTAGAACTAGTGCACAACAACGATCCGCTTTGTAACCGTATGGCGCACCTGCGCATTGCGGTGCATACGCATGCGCAGTAGTTACCTGATTGCTGCGCAGCAAAAAATGCTAGCGAGCAAACAGATCTGAATTAGGCCCTGTATCCAACCCACACTGTATACCACAGTTTAGCCAGCCAGCCTTTAGCCAGTATTGGTGAAAATAATATTGTGAGCTGTGAGGTGGTCAAAACTGAGTGGAAATTACGGTTATTGAGGTTAATAATACTCTAGGAACAAAAAAAAGACCCAAATTAGGTGATTATAGCTTTTTTTGTAATTTTTTGAAGAAAAACCAAAACCAAATCCAAAAATGGCCCGTCGTACATCCCTAATTATAATGCCCTCCAGTTAATTTTTCACCACATTACAATTAGCTGGTCCATGGGCGTACCTAGATACATTGCATGCCCCAAGGCAAGTTTGTTAGGGCCCCTATGAATCACCCAATGGTGAAAAATATATATAACACATGTAATTGTGACAGGGAAGGTGGCCCCATAGCAGCTTTGGGCCCCATAGCAGCTGCACTCCCTGCACCAAAGATAGTAGCTACCATAGGTGCAGGGAGTACCCTTGCTTTGGCAGGTGCTGCACTCCAGTCAATAACAGACATGGGCCCTCATTCCGAGTTGTTCGCTCGCAAGCTGCTTTTAGCAGCATTGCACACGCTAAGCCGCCGCCTACTGGGAGTGAATCTTAGCTTAGCAAAATTGCGAACAAAAGATTCTCAAAATTGCGAATAGAAATTTCTAAGCAGTTTCTGAGTAGCTCGAGACTTACTCTTCCAGTGCGATCAGTTCAGTGCTTGTCGTTCCTGGTTTGACGTCACAAACACACCCAGCGTTCGCCCAGACACTCCCCCGTTTCTTCAGCCACTCCCGCGTTTTTCCCAGAAACGGCAGCGTTTTTTCACACACTCCCATAAAACGGCCAGTTTCCGCCCAGAAACACCCACTTCCTGTCAATCACACTACAATCACCAGAACGAAGAAAAAACCTCGTAATGCCGTGAGTAAAATACCAAACTTCTTAGCAAATTTACTTGGCGCAGTCGCAGTGCGAACATTGCGCATGCGCAATTAGCGGAAAATCGCTGCGATGCGAAGAAAATTACCGAGCGAACAACTCGGAATGAAGGCCATGGTCAGGGATTGCTTAATGTCTTTTATTCGGCATTTTCATCAGGCTATATATTTACTTAATAACAGCATAGTCATATTCAATTGGAAGTACAATCATCAAATCTCAAAAACCTGGCAATAAAATGATAACAGTGCTTGGGATAGGAGGTGTTGCTAGTTGGGCTTGGGCCAGTCATGTTTGGAAAGCTTGGCTCCTATGTGCTCACATATGAAATCAGTTCTGCATTGAGTAGGGACAGAAATTTCAAACCATCAGGTTATTTGCAATTAATACACTCTCTGGTTGTGTTCCCTAAGCGTGTAACAATGCCAAAATGCTGCATAGCCTACTGTAAAACCCTTTTATTATTATTATTATTATTATTATTCTCCTTTACTTATATGGCGCCACAAGGGATCTGCATTTATATTCAGACCAATAACACTTCTATAGGTGATAATCTGTTTTTAATCTTGTCATAATAAAAAAAATCATTTATTTATATTTGCATTTGTGTGTGTGTGTGTCACGCTTCATTAAATAAAAATATTGGCCCTCATTCCGAGTTGTTCGCTCGCTAGCTGCTTTTAGCAGCATTGCACACGCTAAGCCGCCGCCCTCTGGGAGTGTATCTTAGCTTAGCAGAATTGCGAACGAAAGATTAGCAGAATTGCGAATAGAAATTTCTTAGCAGTTTCTGAGTAGCTCGAGACCTACTCCTACACTGCGATCAGTTCAGTCAGTTTCGTTCCTGGTTTGACGTCACAAACACACCCAGCGTTCGCCCAGACACTCCCCCGTTTCTCCAGCCACTCCCGCATTTTTCCCTGAAACGCCTGCGTTTTTCCGCACACTCCCATAAAACGGCCAGTTTCCGCCCAGGAACACCCACTTCCTGTCAATCACACTACGATCACCAGAACGATGAAAAATCTTCGTTAGGCCGTGAGTAAAATACCAAACTTTTGTGCTAATTTACTTGGGGCAGGCGCACTGCGAACATTGCGCATGCGCAGTTTGCGACTAATCGCTCCGTTGCGGAAAAAAACTAACGAGCGAACAACTCGGAATGACCACCATTGTTCCAAAGATACCTCTGTCTTCCAGAAGCCTTTGGACGTTGTAGTACTGGAGGCTGAAACCTGGTGGCACTGTGGAGCACAGGAGATCCATTCCATGCAGGCAAAAATACTTTGTTGGTGAACCTGCGTAGTAGATATTGAGAGACGATAAGGAGTGGACCTGGAGAGAGCAGGGGGTGAGTTGTTGCAAGTCTGAGAGACTGGGCAAGTGATGTCGCTGAAGTGGTGCCAAGGGTCAGAGCCACTGAGTACCCACTGGTTGGAGCGTTGGGGACCATAGCAGAGTTCCAGCAGAGTGTCAGAGAGACATTGGGCTTAATTCAGACCTGACCGCTCGCTAGCAATTTTTTGCAGTGATCCGATTAGATAGTCGCCGCCTACAGGGGAGTGTATTTTAGCTGTGCAAGTGTGTGAACGCTTGTGAAGCCGGGCGGTACAAAAAATATTTGTGCAGTTTCTCAGTAGCCCAGAACTTACTCAGCCGCTGCGATCACTTCATTCTGTCCGGGCCCGGAATTGACGTCACACACCCGCCCTGCAAACGCTTGGACACGCCTGCGTTTTTCCAAACACTCCCAGAAAATGGTCAGTTGCCACCCACAAACGCCTTCTTCCTGTCAATCTCCTTGCGATCGGCTGTGCGAATGGATTCTTCATAAAACCCATCGCACAGCAACGATACGCTTTGTACCCGTGCGACACGCCTGCACATTGCGGTGCATACGCATGCGCAGTTCTGACCTGATCGCAGCGCTGCAAAAAAACTGGCGTGTGATCAGGTCTGAATGACCCCCATTATGCAGACAGCGCAGCAGGACCACAGCAGGATCCGTGGAAGCTCACAGTGAGTTGTGCTGGGCAAGGGAGATGTCCTTGTTGTAAGTGAGCTGCAATGTAATATTGATATATTTACCAAAGACTGAGTTATACATATGTCAAAGACTGGGTTTGCTGATCTCTAAAAAGAGAAACATTTATAGAGATATAATAGAAGAGATGCATAAAAGGACTGAGATATAATTATTGTTGAGTGCTGAAGATAGTTGTGCTACTAAAGACCAGTGCTGCAAGTGAGGCGGTATGCTCAGGTATGGCGTACCGTTAAGAATCGGGCTGCCGGTAGCCCGGTACGCCATACCCCCGCTCACTGAAAAGCCGCCGTTAGCGGCTATTACTGTTATACTCCACCGCCAAGCATCCAGGACTTGCTCCTCCTGTTTCAGGGTTTCAGGCTCCGGAGCCTTACCTCCGGCGGGTGCTCCCGCGGGTTACCGTCCCACTGGTTGGTGCGGCTGCGGCGGCGGGTCCTCCTGGACGGATGTGCGGCTACCAAGGGCCGGGGGCCGAGGGTCTGGAGAGCCGGGCACTGCGGCGGGGATCGCTGCGGTAAGGTCCTCTAGTGGTGACGCAATATAGTGTGTTAGAGACAGAAGCTGGCTAAAGCTGTGTGCTAACAGCTAAGTATGTCTCCTGTGCTGGGGGCAGCCATGTTGGAGACCAGAGTATTACCAATGAAGTTCCCACTCTGTGTCCAGCCAATCCTGCGTGTTCTCCCCTTACAAAAGGGGGCTGGCTCAGAGGGAGAGTGCCAGTGCTTCAAGTTACCTCCTTGTGAAAGGTTCTCCAGCTCTGTGCTCCCAGGTTACATCTGGTTCCCTGGTCCTGGTTGCTCTCATCCATCGGTTACCTAAACGCTGCTGCAGTCCTGCTGTCTAAGTCCGTTGCCACTCGTGGAAGCATTCACGAGGTCCCAGGTTGTAGAGGAACTCCAGGTGCTAACGGCGGTTCCTGCAGACGTCTTCATTTCTTCAAAGTCCAAGTTCTTCAGCCTCGTCTTTTAATCATAAAACACAGTCTTCAGTTCTTCTTTACCGTAGTTCTTCAGCTTCACTCTTCAAGTCATTTAACCATAGACTCTAATTCTTCCAGTTTCTTCAATTTCTCCAATATTCGTGTACGGCCTGATTATTTATTAAAACGACAGTTATCTTCCTACGAAGTCCTCCTTTTCTTTACGCCCTCCGGCCAACGTTGACACGTAGTTTGTCTTCCACCCCATAAGGAGGAATTACATTCAGCCACCTCGTTTACTCTCCTCACAGGTTAGCTGTCCCTTCAGCCAGAACTCGGTTGTTGGAACCCCAACTTACGCCGAGCGTGACACAGGGCTGCTGGGATTGTGACGGTGACGTCTTCATGCTCCCGTGGGCTGATGTGCAGAGGACCCTGGGGGCTGGGCGTCTTTGGATGCGGTGTTGCTGCCAGGCAAAGGCAGTCAAAGAATCAGTGACAGAGCCGGCCTAGGGGTGAGTAATTCCTCCAATGGTCAGGTCCCCTCTCAACACAAGGTGCAATGTGTCTGACTGTATGAGAGATGCAGAGTGAAGGAGAGGGAAGCAGGCTAAGAGACACAGAGTGTAGGAGGGGGGGAAGCAGGCTGAGAGACACAGGGCGGGATGTATTAACATACATCGCCGCCCCTCGCCGGTTACCGCAGCGATGTTGATCGCATATGTACTAACATATGCGATCAACATCGCGATGCGGTGACGGAGGCCCCCCCGCGATACCTGTTAGGTGGTCTGCGGGGGGTCTCCGTCACCTCCCCGGGGTCCCCACACTGGCTAGATGCCGGGAAGCAGCAGCAGGCTGCCCCCGGCACCTCCTCCTCCCCCCTGCAGCCGGAAGGACGTCCGGCTGCGTTGCTAGGGGGAGGAGGACACTACCTTCCGGGTCCAGGGCAGCCTGGAGGAAGGTAAGCCAGGGGGAAGGAGGGTCGGCGTCTGCGGCGGGGGTCGACGGTGTCGGCGGGTTGCGGCGGTCGGCGAAAAGAAGCCCATAGGCTTCTATAGGGTTTCGCCATCCAGAGATGGCGAAACCCTGGACGCCGAAAACGCTGCGGTAGGGTCTTAGTAAATATGAAAATGCGGTAAAACCCCCCTTTTCGGGGGTTTTACCGCATTTTTGCTTTAGTACATCCCGCCCACAGAGTGAAGGGAGGGGGGAGCAGGCTGAGAGACACAGAGTGTAGGAGGGGGGAGGGAAGCAGGCTGAGAGACACAGAGTGAAGGAGGGGGGGAAGCAGGCTAAGAGACACAGGGTGAAGGTGAGGGAGACACAGGCAGAGAGACACAGGGCGGGATGTATTAACATACATCGCCGCCCCTCGCCGGTTACCGCAGCGATGTTGATCGCATATGTACTAACATATGCGATCAACATCGCGATGCGGTGACGGAGGCCCCCCCGCGATACCTGTTAGGTGGTCTGCGGGGGGTCTCCGTCACCTCCCCGGGGTCCCCACACTGGCTAGATGCCGGGAAGCAGCAGCAGGCTGCCCCCGGCACCTCCTCCTCCCCCCTGCAGCCGGAAGGACGTCCGGCTGCGTTGCTAGGGGGAGGAGGACACTACCTTTCCGGGTCCAGGGCAGCCTGGAGGAAGGTAAGCCAGGGGGAAGGGGGGTCGGCGTCTGCGGCGGGGGTCGACGGTGTCGGCGGGTTGCGGCGGTCGGCGAAAAGAAGCCCATAGGCTTCTATAGGGTTTCGCCATCCAGAGATGGCGAAACCCTGGACGCCGAAAACGCTGCGGTAGGGTCTTAGTAAATATGAAAATGCGGTAAAACCCCCCTTTTCGGGGGTTTTACCACATTTTTGCTTTAGTACATCCCGCCCACAGAGTGAAGGGAGGGGGGAGCAGGTTGAGAGACACAGAGTGTAGGAGGGGGGAGGGAAGCAGGCTGAGAGACACAGAGTGAAGGAGGGGGGGAAGCAGGCTAAGAGACACAGGGTGAAGGTGAGGGAGACACAGGCAGAGAGACACAGGGCGGGATGTATTAACATACATCGCCGCCCCTCGCCGGTTACCGCAGCGATGTTGATCGCATATGTACTAACATATGCGATCAACATCGCGATGCGGTGACGGAGGCCCCCCGCGATACCTGTTAGGTGGTCTGCGGGGGGTCTCCGTCACCTCCCCGGGGTCCCCACACTGGCTAGATGCCGGGAAGCAGCAGCAGGCTGCCCCCGGCACCTCCTCCTCCCCCCTGCAGCCGGAAGGACGTCCGGCTGCGTTGCTAGGGGGAGGAGGACACTACCTTCCGGGTCCAGGGCAGCCTGGAGGAAGGTAAGCCAGGGGGAAGGGGGGTCGGCGTCTGCGGCGGGGGTCGACGGTGTCGGCGGGTTGCGGCGGTCGGCGAAAAGAAGCCCATAGGCTTCTATAGGGTTTCGCCATCCAGAGATGGCGAAACCCTGGACGCCGAAAACGCTGCGGTAGGGTCTTAGTAAATATGAAAATGCGGTAAAACCCCCGTTTTCGGGGGTTTTACCGCATTTTTGCTTTAGTACATCCCGCCCACAGAGTGAAGGAGGGGGGGGGAAGCAGGCTAAGAGACACAGAGTGAAGGAGAGGAGGACGCAGCAGAGAGACAGAGTGAAGGAGGGGGGAAGCAGGCTGAGAGACACAGAGTGAAGGAGGGGGGATGCAGGCTAAGAGACACAGAGTGAAGGAGGGGAACGCAGGCTGGGAGACACAGACTGAAGGATGGGTGGCACAGTCTGAGAGACACAGAGTGAAGGAGGGGAACGCAGGCTGGGAGACACAGACTGAAGGAGAGGTGGCACAGTCTGAGAGACACAGAGTGAAGGAGGGGGTCACAGGCTGAGAGACAGAGGGAAGGGGGAGCACAGGCTGAGAGACAGAGTGTAGGAGGGGGGACGCAGGCTGAGAGACAAAGAGTATAGAAGGGGGGACGCAGGCTGAGAGACACAGAGTATAGGAGGGGGGACGCAGGCTGAGAGACACAGAGTGTAGGAGGGGGGAAGCAGGCTGAGAGACGCAGAGTATAGGAGGGGGACGCAGGCTGAGAGACACAGAGTGTAGGAGGGGGGACGCAGGCTGAGAGACACAGTAAAGGAGGGGGGGGGCGCAGGCTGAGAGACACAGAATTAAAGGGGACAGGCTGAGAGATGCAGGGGGAAGATGATGGTGTGGCTGAGAAATGCAGGGGGAAGATGATGGTGTACCTGAGAAATGCAGGGGGGAGATGACGGTGTGGCTGAGAGACGCTGGGGGGAGATGATAGTGTGGCTGGGAGACAGTGGGGAGAACATGACGGTGTGGCTGGGAAACGCAGGGGTGAAGATAATAGTGTGGATGAGAGATGCAGGGGGTAGAAGGTGACACAGGTTGCATGAGTCTGGTTGAACCTCTGTTGTATGACGATGACTTTGGTTATATTCTTACACAAACAGGCATCTTCCGGATCATGTGATTTCCTACGTGAATAGTGATTACCGACTGACCAGGGAGGATACATTTCTTCAGAGGTTGCCCAATGTGAGAAACCACCATATAGGTATGGTGCATGTGGAATAGAAATTAATGTTCTCAGAGTGATGAGAAATGGGGGCGTGTCATGTTGACAAGCCCCATTTCATTGGCCATGCCCCTGGTGGCATGTGACCATGCCCATTTTGCACACAGTACCATTAAGAATGTATTTTCTACTTGCACCACTGCTAAAGACCAAACTCTATCTATGTACATCATTAATGGAGAGCTGAATCTGGTATTTTCTGTGACTCAGAGGATGATCAGCATTAGAAGACAACTTTTCTTTAACTCCCTGCCCTGAAAGAGTTCAGCTCCAATGCTAGGCACTGGGGCTTGTGGATATAGGTAAGGTGACAAATAAATGTATTTTGCATAACAGCATGTTTAACATGTTTCAATGTATTTATATTTAAAGTAAAATTGCATGAATCTCTCTCCTGGTGGTCTAGGAGGATCTTGATCCCTCTGTGGGCGGCTGATTCCCCCATTCCCCCCTCCCAAGGAACCAGAATGTCTTTACCTGCAGCCTTGTGATTCAAAGTGAGATCAGGAGGTGCAGAGAGAGATGGCCAACACAGTTTTTACTGGAACTCCAAAGAGCTTCCACTTGGTGGTCAGGAGACTGTTGTCTAGGTATCTTGTCACCCTGCCTCTGGAGTTGTTCTAGGTGCCGGTGGTAGTTCTTTTCGTGGAAGATAGGTTCCAGGTGCTGGTGGCAGGAGCCTGTGTGGAAGAGTAGTTACAGGTGCTGGTGACAGGAGCCTGTGTGGGAGAGCGGTTCCAGGTGCTGGTGGCAGGAGCCTGTGTGGGAGAGTGGTTCCAGGTGCTGGTGGCAGGAGCCTGTGTGGGAGAGCGGTTCCAGGTGCTGGTGGCAGGAGCCTGTGTGGGAGAGCGGTTCCAGGTGCTGGTGACAGGAGCCTGTGTGGAAGAGCGGTTCCAGGTGCTGGTGGCAGGAGCCTGTGTGGGAGAGCGGTTCCAGGTGCTGGTGGCAGGAGCCTGTGTGGAAGAGTGGTTACAGGTGCTGGTGACAGGAGCCTGTGTGGAAGAGCGGTTCCAGGTGCTGGTGGCAGAAGCCTGTGTGGGAGAGCGGTTCCAGGTGCTGGTGACAGGAGCCTGTGTGGGAGAGCGGTTCCAGGTGCTGGTGGCAGGAGCCTGTGTGGAAGAGTGGTTACAGGTGCTGGTGACAGGAGCCTGTGTGGGAGAGTGGTTACAGGTGCTGGTGACAGGAGCCTGTGTGGGAGAGCGGTTCCAGGTGCTGGTGGCAGGAGCCTGTGTGGGAGAGCAGTTCCAGGTGCCAGTGGTAGGGGGATACGGTCATTAAGTTGACCACACTTAGGTTGACAGTCATTATGTTGACCATTATTGGTGAACATGCATTAGGTCGACATGGTCATTAGGTCAACATGGAAAACGGTGGACATGTGTTTTTCACATTTTTTTCATTTTTTAAACTTTTTTATACTTTACGATCCACGTGGATTAAAATTGGGAATAGTAACCTGTGCCGAGCGCAGCAGTAGCGGAGCGAGGCACCTTACCCGAAGCATGGCGTACGAAAGCGAGCCATGCGCGGGGACACGGGGCACTAATTGGGGTTCACCATCCCTTTACGATGAAACGACACCAAAAATAGTAAAAAAAACCTCGTCGACCTTTTTTCATGTCGACCTTGTTCATGTCAACCTAATGACTGTGTCGACCTATTTTAGGTGTCGACCTAGTCACTGTCAACCTAATGACTGTCAACCTAATGCATGTCAGCCCTATGACCCATACCCATGGTAGGAGCCTGTGTGGAAGAGCGGTTCCAGGTGCCAGTGTAGGAGTGTGTGTGGAAGAGCGGTTCCAGGTGCCGGTTGGTAGGAGCCTGTGTGGAAGAACAGTTCCAGGTGCTGGTGGTAGGAGCTTGTGTGGTAAAGTGTTTCCAGGTGGCGGTGATAGGAGCCTGTGTGGAAGAGCGGTTCCAGGTGCCGGTGGTAGGAGCCTGTGTGGAAGAGCGGTTCCAGGTGCCGGTGGTAGGAGCCTGTGTGGAAGAGCGGTTCCAGGTGCCGGTGGTAGGAGCCTGTGTGGAAGAGCGGTTCCAGGTGCCAGTGTAGGAGTGTGTGTGGAAGAGCGGTTCCAGGTGCCGGTTGGTAGGAGCCTGTGTGGAAGAACAGTTCCAGGTGCTGGTGGTAGGAGCTTGTGTGGTAAAGTGTTTCCAGGTGGCGGTGATAGGAGCCTGTGTGGAAGAGCGGTTCCAGGTGCCGGTGGTAGGAGCCTGTGTGGAAGAGCGGTTCCAGGTGCTGGTGGTAGGAGCCTGTGTGGAAGAGCGGTTTCAGGTACTGGTGGTAGGAGCATGTGTGGAAGAGCAGTTCCAGGTGCCGGTGGTAGGAGCCTGTGTGGAAGAGCGGTTCCAGGTGCCAGTGGTAGGAGCCTGTGTGGAAGAGTGGTTCCAGGTGCCGGTGGTAGGAGCCTGTGTGGAAGAGCGGTTCCAGGTGCTGGAGGTAGGAGCCTGTGTGGAAGAGCAGTTCCAGGTGCTGGTGGTGGGAGCCTGTGTGGAAGAGCGGTTCCAGGTGCCGGTGGTAGGAGCCTGTGTGGAAGAGCAGTTCCAGGTGCCGGTGGTAGGAGCCTGTGTGGAAGAGCAGTTCCAGGTGCTGGCGGTAGGAGCCTGTGTGGAAGAGCAGTTCCAGGTGCCGGTGGTAGGAGCCTGTGTGGAAGAGCGGTTCCAGGTGCGGGTGGTAGGAGCCTGTGTGGAAGAGCGGTTCCAGGTGCCAGTGGTAGGAGCCTGTGTGGAAGAACGGTTCCAGGTGCCGGTGGTAGGAGCCTGTGTGGAAGAGCGGTTTCAGGTACTGGTGGTAGGAGCATGTGTGGAAGAGCAGTTCCAGGTGCCGGTGGTAGGAGCCTGTGTGGAAGAGCGGTTCCAGGTGCCAGTGGTAGGAGCCTGTGTGGAAGAGTGGTTCCAGGTGCCGGTGGTAGGAGCCTGTGTGGAAGAGCGGTTCCAGGTGCTGGAGGTAGGAGCCTGTGTGGAAGAGCAGTTCCAGGTGCTGGTGGTGGGAGCCTGTGTGGAAGAGCGGTTCCAGGTGCCGGTGGTAGGAGCCTGTGTGGAAGAGCAGTTCCAGGTGCCGGTGGTAGGAGCCTGTCTGGAAGAGCAGTTCCAGGTGCTGGCGGTAGGAGCCTGTGTGGAAGAGCAGTTCCAGGTGCCGGTGGTAGGAGCCTGTGTGGAAGAGCGGTTCCAGGTGCGGGTGGTAGGAGCCTGTGTGGAAGAGCGGTTCCAGGTGCCAGTGGTAGGAGCCTGTGTGGAAGAACGGTTCCAGGTGCCGGTGGTAGGAGCCTGTGTGGAAGAGCGGTTCCAGGTGCTGGTGGTAGGAGCCTGTGGGGAAGTGCGATTCCAGGTGCTGGTGGTAGGAGCCTGTGTGGAAGAGCGGTTCAAGGTGCTGGAGGGAGGAGCCTGTGTGGAAGAGCGGTTACAGATGCCGGTGGTAGGAGCCTGTGTGGAAGAGCGGTTACAGATGCCGGTGGTAGGAGCCTGTGTGGAAGAGCGGTTACAGATGCTGGTGTTAGGAGCCTGTGTGGAAGAGCAGTTCCAGGTGCCGGTGGTAGGAGCCTGTGTGGAAGAGCGGTTCCAGGTGCTGGTGGTAGGAGCCTGTGTGGAAGAGCGGTTACAGATGCCGGTGGTAGGAGCCTGTGTGGAAGAGCGGTTACAGATGCTGGTGGTAGGAGCCTGTGGGGAAGTGCGATTCCAGGTGCTGGTGGTAGGAGCCTGTGTGGAAGAGCGGTTCAAGGTGCTGGAGGGAGGAGCCTGTGTGGAAGAGCGGTTACAGATGCCGGTGGTAGGAGCCTGTGTGGAAGAGCGGTTACAGATGTCGGTGGTAGGAGCCTGTGTGGAAGAGCGGTTACAGATGCTGGTGTTAGGAGCCTGTGTGGAAGAGCAGTTCCAGGTGCCGGTGGTAGGAGCCTGTGTGGAAGAGCGGTTCCAGGTGCTGGTGGTAGGAGCCTGTGTGGAAGAGCGGTTACAGATGCCGGTGGTAGGAGCCTGTGTGGAAGAGCGGTTACAGATGCTGGTGTTAGGAGCCTGTGTGGAAGAGCAGTTCCAGGTGCCGGTGGTAGGAGCCTGTGTGGAAGAGCGGTTCCAGGTGCCGGTGGTAGGAGCCTGTGTGGAAGAGCGGTTCCAGGTGCTGGTGGTAGGAGCCTACTGTGCAGTGGGAGAAGCAAGTAGTAGGTGGTTACTGACGGTGAGTGGGAATCCCTAGGAGTGGTGAAGCGATCCCACTCAGGTTACTCAGGGACCTTTATCTTTTATGTGAATGATTTCCCACAGCAGAGGCTGTCATGCGGACTGAAATGTGGAATGCAGCATGACCATAAAGCCCTGTACACACGGGGAGAGATGTGTGCTGAGTGATCTGTCACATACCGATCAGCACACATCTCTCCCCTGCTCAGCACAGCGTGATGTAGGCCCAGTGTGATGTAGACAGGCCAGTCTAGCAACGGCGATAGCGCCGCATGGGGCCGCGTATCGCTATAGCTGTGGGGCATACACACGGAGAGATCCGTGCTCAAGTTCTAAGCAATGTAGTCAGATTGCTTAGAATTTAAGCACTGATCTCTCCGTGTGTACCCCCCTTCAGTTAGAAACTGTGAAGCTTCATAAAGGGGTGTGGTCAATCTGCCCGCAGTAATATTGCCCCTGTTTGTGCCCCCAGTAGTATTGCCCCCGTTTGTGCCCCCAGTAGTATTGCCCCCGTTTGTGCCCCCAGTAGTACTGCCCCCGTTTGTGACGCTTAAAAAAAAATAATTAATACCCCCCCCCCCCCCCCCCCTGCTCCTGCTTCCCGACCGCTGCTGGCCGCTGGTGCCGCTCCTCTGATCTATGGGAGCGACATCATGACGTCTCTCCCATAGAACCGCATAGACACTAGAGGTCAATCTTGACCCCTAGGGGTATATTTACTAAAATTCGTATTAGTTCCGATTTGGAGGGAGATTCATCACGAATGACATCGAATGTGTGTATTTGCAACTTTTTGAAAATTTTACGCCTCATTTACTAAGCTGTCGTATTTGTTTTTTTCGTGTTTTATGATGTCGATGTAATTCGTGGTTTTGTAAGGTAGAATGCGGCCGATTTAGTGGTTTTGCGGCCGTGTTATGTGGTTTTTTTTACGAATGTGTCACATTTTGGCTACGGCAGTGTTTGTCCGTTCACGGACGCGTTTTTTTTTCTCCTAAGTTTCGTTTTTGTCACTCGTCCGTGATTGGTTTGATTCGGGATGGAGGAGTGTCTGTGCACATTACTATAAAAACGCCCCAAACCGTCCGAACCTCGTGGGTTTAGCTAGTGGAGAGGTGAGAGGAAGGTGTGTTAGGAGTTGGTGAGTAGTTTGGAGTTTTTGGCGGTTTTGAGGAGGTTCTTTGTGATTGTTGAGTGCTGTACTGTGTGTGTAAGTAGTCTTGTCATACTTGTTGTGTAGTTATTTAAAAGTCTGTCTAGTTTTTTGTCATTGTTTTTTATTTCACGTCTATTGTCATTGTTTGTGAGTGAGTGAGTGTGTGTGTGTGTGTGTGTGTGTGTGTGTGTGTGTGTGTGCGTGTGTGTGTTTGGTGTGTAGTGGTAGTGGAGGAGTGTGTTTACTGTTTTTTTTTTCTCAGTGTTATTTGTTGTTTGTCCTGATTATGTCCCAGTCAGAGGTGAGTGAGAGGGAGGAGGTTAGTGAGAAGGAGGAGGTGAGTGAGGTGGAGGAGGTGAGTGAGGTGGAGGAGGTGAGTGAGAGGGAGGAGGTTAGTGAGGTGGAGGAGGTTAGTGAGGAGGAGGGGGAGGTTGTTGCTGCGGCCTCCAGTGATAGTGATGGTGTTGTGGCTCCGCAGCCACGCACCACTACAAAGACTGGGCGCAATGTAAAATTCAGCTACGCTGAAAATATGGCTTTGGTGCGGGAGCTGATGAGGCATCATCGGCAGTTGTTTGGCCATGATGCTGCAAAGGTGTCGTCACGCAGGAAAAGTGTTCTGTGGGGGCAGGTAGTTGCGGCTGTGAATAGTGAGGGTGTGGTGAGGCGGACCGAGGACACGTGTCGTAAGCGTTTCTACGACATAAAGCGCCGTGTCAAGGCGAAGATGGCCAAGGGGCTAAATCAGCCCGCCAAACCGGGGGTGGACACCCCTTCCGTGTATCTTACCGTGATTGGGAGGAGCCTGTGCATGCACTCATTCCGCCAGAAGTGGTTGGGGCCACTTATGTCCGGGATTCGGATCGGCCAAGGCCGGATGGTGAGTTTTTTAAATTTTTTTATTTAAAAACAATATCTGTGCTTTGTCCTTAGTTGACTGAAATGTCTTGTAGCTAATTGTGGTTGTCAGTTTGTTCATTATTCTAATGTGTTGGTGATGTAGTGCAGGCCTGGCCAACCTGTGGCTCTCCAGCTGTTGTAAAACTACAAGTCTCATCATGCCTTGCCACAGTTTTGATATTAGGCAATGCTAAAACTGTGGCAGGGCATGCTGGGATGTGTAGTTTCACAACATCTGGAGAGCCACAGGTTGGCCAGGCCTGATGTAGTGTTATTCTCAATTATGTATTTTTTTGAACCTTTGTATAGTTGTTTTTTTGTGGTTGCCTTGTCCTTTTTCTGGTGTTTTATGCCAAAAGTAAATGTTTGTAGGTGTATTTTAAAGAAGTGTATTTTTTAAATTTTTTAAAAATCATTTCATAGCATTTATGTTTATTGTGTGTTGTTCTGGGTTGTCCTTTGTGTGCTTCATGTGTTTTTTCTGGCATATTTGGTTGTGATGTTTCCAAGTTTTCGCAGATATTTGTGGCTAGTGTTTTATTGTTAGCATCAAAATTTGGGTGCTTAGTGTGCAATATTGTGGTTGTGTCAAGCTACGACGTTTTGGTTTTAAGTAGTTTTTTTTTTTACAGTTATTTGCGTTAGTTTATGGATTAGATTGCAAATAATACTCAAATTTAAATGATTCACACCCAATGAAGTCAGGCAGAAAAGCATAAGCATCGTTTAGTTTACTTCTCATCAGGTACCACATATGTTTACATCACAATAAGGAATTTGCATAAACATATCAACAAAATAGTATGTTCATAAGGACATTCTTCATATTTCTACAGTACGCCAGAGAAGCAGCACAGCCAGGCCTCATCCCACACTGCCAAGAGATGCAGATGGTGGCAATGCAGGTAAGATTTTACTGTAAACACATATTCTGCAAACATATAGAAACACAAAATGTTAATGTTTATCTTATCACATAGGCTCTTCTTCGGCAAATCCCCCTCCACTAAGGCGCCCATCACAGGGCTCGGTTACTGTGGCTACGAGGCCACCCAAGAGACGGCGTCTTGAGGCAGAAGCTCCAGCACCAGCATCACCACCCCAACGGCGCATCTCCGCAGTGTCGGCCATGCCACCACTAGCTCTATTGGCCAGCCCACAAAGTGAGGAGCCACAATCCCCTCAGTTGTCTGGTGAGTAAACATAAAAATTACGTGGAAATAAGTTAACAAACAGTGGGGTAGATTTATTAACCTGGAGAAGGCATAAGGAAGTGAAAAAACACTGATATGTGCAAGGTGATAAAGGCAGCAGTACAAAAGAAACACAAATGTTAATTTACATATTTGATCTGTTTGCCTTGTGCCTTTATCACCTTGCACATATCACTGGTTTTTCACTTCCTTATGCCTTCTCCAGGTTTATACATCTGCACCACTGTTAGTGCAGAGCAAAAAATGTAACACAAATGACCAGTCATCCTTGCAATAATCAACAACAACAACCACATGGTGTTAAGGTATTTTTAGATGGTTAATTGTCAGATGTGATGTTGGCCATATCAACACATTTGTTTGACATAATTTTTTCCTAAAATAACCGACATAAATGTTAAGTATCATCCAATTGTTTGGCATGGCCAACATCACCAGTTCTAAACATAGGCCACCTTAATACTTTTTCACCCATTGTTAATATGTACATTTTAAACCACTATATTTGTTAACGTTTTGGGCAGACCACTGACTGGCTTGAACAATGTATGAGTGTATTGGTCAACACATTTATTGTATTGTGTGTGTTGTTCCAAAGGAAGCTTCATACCCAATATGTAAATGTTTTTCATTTATATTTTTGCGTTATTCGTGGTCGCACATTAATTATGGCTCATAGTACAATAATTAGCTCAAACTTTACCAAAATGAGTAGTGAACGTTAGAAGCCACATATTTGTACAAAAAGGGCAACTACATAGTTTAGGCCACAATCTAATTCTCAATTCAAACATGAATATTATGAAGTAATGCATGTTGACGAAAACCTAAAGTAAGACCAATGCAAAATAAACTCTAAATAGTGTCTGGCTTCAACCCCATACAGAACCAGCCATCATGACCGTGGATGACCAGCAGGAAACTGACCAGCAGGACACCTACACTCTACACCTGCAAGCCATAGATACGACCCAGCCAACCACGCTGCAGGACATACCTCAACCACCCCAAACATCCCACAGCCTCCAATTGATCACAACACCACCCCAGACACAAATGGAGACTGAGTTTTGGAACAGTTGGGCCACACAACAGGCCCAAAACTATGCGTGCCTGAAGACCCACAGCCAATACCTGGCAAGTCTGCCCCATCATCTGCCTAGACTGAGTCGCAACTCAGGCAGACTTATCATTCAGGTGGGCAGAATTGCCAACTCAATGGAGCAGATGAGGGCAGACAACTACCAAATGCAAGCCAATCTCCAACGCATCATGGATGACCAACAGCGGCAGCAACAAGCACTAATTCAGCTCATCCAAAACAACCAAATTATCAACGACAACCTGTCCCGAATAATAGCAAGCAACACTGCATCTAATACGTAACTGACTGCAAGCCTCAATATACTCAGTCAAAGCATTAATGTGTTAGCATCACACCAAGTCAGCTCTAGCTCGGGGACAACTACACCAAACCAGACCCCAGTTCAATCCCCAGTTAGACGCTCAAGTAGAACCAGGACCAACGAGCCAGGCCAATCCTCGGCACCCAGCACACCAAAAAAAAAAAAAAATCTGTCCTGCAGCGAATATTTGGCAGGCAGAGATCCGCATAGGCTCGAAGCCACATAAGCACCCGGATTTTTTCTGACATGTGTTGAGGATAGGCAGGGCTAGCCTTAGTGATGGACAGTTGTGGTCAGGTGACCGATGGGTGCCTATTAGGGATATGTAGGAGGAGTATACACAGGGGTATATAGTCCTGGGATTTGGCAGCCATCTTCCTCTTGCCAGTTTTTCTTGGATGTGGTAAGTGTGCAGTACAGCAGTTTCAATTTACTCCCTTCTCACCCTCTGCTTTGTTAACCTTGTGCCAGCTGACTCCCCTGCGCTATGCCCCGTCCTAGACGATCTGCGCCCCCTCCCCGTCGGCTTGCTGAGGCCGCCCGTCTTCTCACAGCGGCTGGCTACCGCCGGCCGCGCTTGCGCGTTGTACCCCCCACCGCTTCGCCGCCCGCTGGAGACATCATGCTGCTCTCCCCGGGCGGCGGTTATCCTCCTGCGTCGGCCGCTTCCGGAGCCCGGCGCGGCCGTAGTGCCGCGCGCGCCGGGGCTCCGGGCTCCATGGACGGTCGGGCCGCACGCCGCACGGCAGCGGTGGGCGGGTCCGATGACCCGTCGAGCGGGTCCCGCGACGCCGCACACGGGCTAGTGCTGCCGGGGCTCTCACCAGCCAGCTCCCCTGCGGGGGCATGGCTGTTACACGACACAGTCTCCCTGCCATCAGTTGCAGGGGCAGCTCGGGGGGCGGGCCTAATTTTACGCAGGCACATGGGGGTGGGTTAGATACCCTTTTTTCCCCCGCTGTCCCCACGGGTTCCACTCCTGCGGGGGTCCGGGCAGTGTCGGTGGTGGGCGGGCAGCCATCTGGGATTCACCCGGGGGCGCTCCCGGTATCCCAGATCCTGCTGCCGCCAGTTAGTGGCCTGTGGCCCGGTACAGCGACGCCATCTGCTGGCCAGCTCGTGGTACAGCAGATGGGGTCGGGTCACACTTCCATGGCCGCTTCATTTGCGTCCCAGGGTGGCGCATATCAGACTGCGACCGCGGGTTTCATACCGGCCGCTTCGGTGTCGATGGCCTGGTCTGGGGCACTGCAATTCCCGGTCATGACTTCCAGGGCGTCACCTGATTTCCGAGGGGGTCGGGCCCCTTTTTCGTCCCCTTATTTGCCGGGGGCGTTTACGCACTCGCAGGGCTCAGTGACATCCTGGCCCACACCAGGTGGTCCGGGTTTTTCTCCGTGGGGGGGGTCTTACGCCGGCAGTTTTGCCACCGGGGCCCTCGCACAGACACCTTATTGGCCGGTGCCGTTTTCCCAGGCTCCGTCCAATTGGCACGCTAGTTTCACCTCCCCGGCCACATGGCCTTCTGCGTCTGGCGCAACCGTTGAATTAGCTGGCGCTGCGGCATTGGGCAGGCCCGCCCCCTGTTCACGGCCCCCCCTTGCTGCTCCCCCCCCTCCGCTACCTCCGGTTCCCCCCCCGGAGGTGGCCGCTTTTGTGCCTCCCCTCCCCCCCCTTCTGTTTCCCCATCAGGTGCCGGTAGGTCGAGGGGGGTCTCTCCCCCGGGCGGATCAGCTGGAGCCACGGCAGCAGCAACATCCGGTGAAGCACAGCCAGGAGCGGCGAAGCAGGCTGAACAAGTGGGAACGGGCGCAGCGGGGGGATCTCGGGTCCCCGAAGAGGTGTCATCCGGCCCCGCCACCGCGGCGGAAGAAGCGGGCGGTCCTGCTGGAACGGGTGAGAAAGTTAATTCTTCTTCTGATAGTTCTTCTTCCAGGTCCTCTTCGGATACTAGGTCTTCCGGGTTCCCCAGGCGCCCGCGTAAACTAGCCAGGCTCATTGCGCATCACTTACACAAAAAGAATAGGCAGGCTAAGGGCACGGTTTCGTTGGTCACGCAGGACCCTCCGCGTTTTACGGAAATGGTGCACTGCGCAAACACTGCGGTCACCAGGGGTTTACGTAAACGGATGAGGGAGAAGATTAAGAAGGGTAAATATGTCGACATGTTCACCCTTACGGATGACATGCGGAAGGCGTTCGATAGGGCCAAGAAGGTCGGGGGCATTGGTGAGAATGCATTTCGCAATTTTCATCAGTGGCTCCGTGGGTTTTTAGTGTTCACAGCATGCTACGCCGAGACGAGGCCGAAAGAGTACCACAACACAGTCAAGTATTTGTTCTTGGTACATGAAATGTATTTGACCTCCAAGGGTTACGCGTGGCGGGATTACGACGAGAAATTCCGTCGTAACCAGGACGGTAACCCGACACTACCCTTGGGGTTCAAAGACGTTGAAGTCTGGTTGGAGGTCACTCAAAATAATAAGCCCCTTTATGAGGCCCAAGGCGGTAAACCGGGTTTGGGTGTCCGGCCGAGCCCGCCTCTGGGGAATAAAGGGAAATGCTTCACTTTCAACGAGGGCAAGTGTTCCCGGGGTGCTAACTGGCATTTTCGCCACTCCTGCAAGGTGTGCGGCGGTGGGCACCCGGCCAAGGATTGCCCGTCCCCTTCCGGTTCCCGGCCCTCTGACGCTGCCGAGGTGCCTGGAAGTGGAAAGTAAGGCATTTTCCCCGAACAACGTCCCCGAATTGACGAAATGGTTGGGTGCTTACCCCGACGTCAATTCGGGGTGGTTTTTGTTAGACGGTTTCCGTAGCGGTTTCAGGCTCCCCATCCCAGATTCGGTCCTCGTGGTATCCAGGCGCAATTTGAAATCCGCGCGTGATTTCCCCTCAGTGGTCTCCCATAAGGTACAGGCTGAAATCAAGTTGGGGCACATGTGCGGCCCTTTCCCGTCCCCTCCAATACCCCGGCTGTGCATCTCTCCGTTAGGGGTGGTTCCCAAGAAAGCTCAGGGTCAATTCCGCCTCATTCAACATTTATCACCCCCCCGTGGCGGATCGGTTAACGACGCCATCCCAGAGGAAGCTTGCAGGGTGCGTTATCAATCTTTTGATGAGGCCCTGCGGTTAGTCCAAAGGGCGGGTCCCGGCGCCCTCATGGCCAAGCTGGACATTGAGTCCGCTTTCCGCCTTCTGCCCATCCACCCCGATTCCCTTCGTTTCCTCGGGTTCAGGTTAGGAGGTGGGTTTTACGTAGACAGGTGTTTGCCGATGGGGTGTTCCATTTCTTGTGCCTACTTTGAGAAATTCAGTTCGTTTTTACATTGGTGCGTGGTGTCAGCCTCCGGCCACCCGGGGGTTGCCCACTATCTAGACGATTTTCTCTTCGTGGGCCCAAGGGATGGATCGGTTTGCGGAGATGTTCTGGGTTTAGCCCAGAGTTTGTTCGGGCGCCTAGGCGTGCCCGTGGCCTCGGATAAGACCGAGGGGCCCACGGTGTGTCTCAGCTATTTGGGCATTGAAATCGATTCGGAAGCCGGTTGCTGCCGGCTGCCTGCCGATAAGGTGCACAAGTTGCTGGGTCTTATAGAGCAGTGCCTCCTCAGTCGTAGGGTAAGATTACAACGGGTTCAGTCGTTACTTGGGTCTTTTAATTTTGCATGCAGGATCATACCCATGGGTCGCGTTTTCTGCCGTAAACTTGAGAGATCCATGTCAGGGGTTCGGAAACCGCACCATACGGTTTACATTTCACGCGAGATTAGGGAAGATTTGAGAGTCTGGTCCACTTTTTTGGTTTCTTTTAATCGGGAGGTGTTATGGCCAACAGAGCGTTGTTCCAACGCTGCGTTGCAACTTTTTACCGATGCCGCTGGGGGTTCGGGCTTTGGGGCTTTTTTCAGGACAGAGTGGTGCGCCGCGCCCTGGCCTTCAGCATGGGTTGCCCGAGGTTTTACAAAGAACTTGCTGCTTTTGGAATTGTTCCCCTTGATAGTGGCGGTCGAATTGTGGGCGCCCAGCTTGTCGGATAGGAGCATCGTGTTCCGCTGCGACAATCTGGGCGTCGTGCACGCTGTTAATAACCAGCGCTCGTCCTCTCCGAAGGCGCTGCGCTTGTTGCGTTATTTGGTGCTTAAGTGCTTGAGGCATAATATTCATTTCACGGCTGCGCATGTCCCGGGGGTTGACAATAGAATTGCTGACGCACTGTCGCGTTTTGAGTTTGGTAAGTTTAGGGAGCTGGTTCCTGATGCTGCTGTTGGGGGGCTATCGGTCCCGCCCTTCCTGTGGACAATCGTTGACTAAGGGGGCGGACTTGCCACATTGACGGTCCGTGGCCTGAAGGGGCGATGGGTGAACACCGCCCTGGTGAGTGGGTCTTGCCCCTGCGGGTTAGATACCGTCTCGGGTAAGGAAGCCCGGTCTCAGTTTAGCTAGGCTTGCGCCTGGTCTTGAATGTTGATATGTTGATTTTGCGCCTGTTGCGCTAACCCGGAAACGTGTTTTACCCGTCGGTTCTTGAACGGTTAGCGTTCAGGAATGGAGCGTGTGAAGTGAATTTTTAAATTTTCCTCCGAGGGGGCCGAATTACAATTGGCTTCACACATGGTCCACGGGAGGTTTTTTGAGTTTTCTCCTTCACTCGGATTCTTTATCTGCATGTTTAGTTGTGTTTTCTGTAAGTTTTATAGTGCGCTGACAGTAGGAATTTTCTTTTACAGCTACTTTGGACGTCTCGGATCAGATTTGGCTTATTGGCCATTCTTTCATTTTTTGGGCGGAGAGGCATCCTATGGTAGGGCGAACAGGCGACTTTTTTGGGGACAGGTTAGTTAGATGGTTGGGCGTTAGAGGTTTGCGTTGGATGGGTTTACTTCGCTTGCTGTTTCGCCATGAGCGAAGGTGGGGGCGGCCCGGCTGGATTGTCATTCACCTCGGGGGGAATGATATGGGTCGGGTCAAAGGCATCGATCTCATACTGAGTATCAAAGCAGACTTAGTGGCGTTGCGGGCATCCTGGCCCCAGATGATAGTTGTGTGGTCTGACATGGTGCCCCGTTTCCACTGGCGGGGTGCCGTTCGTTTTTCTGCTATTGAGAAAGCGAGGAAGAAAGTTAATTCCGCGGTGTCAGTACACGTGCAGGCGATAGGGGGTTTAGTAGTTAGGCACCCGCTCTTGGTGCTGCGCAATGTACAGTTTTATAGGGAAGACGGTGTTCACCTTTCCCCTGCGGGTATTGGTGTGTTTTTGGAAAGTATTTTCAGAGTACTGTCTGGTTGAGTCTTTTCTTTTGTTTTTGGTTGGATGGCGGTCTGCGATTTTTGTTAAAATCCTTGTTGTGGCGGAAAGTCGCTACCAGCCAGCGGTCAAAAGTTACATAAGTGGTCACTGTGGGGCACCCCCTTTTGATTGAACAGCGAGTGTGCCCTCCCCTTGTGGGTGGACTACGGATGTTCCCGTGCGGGTTCGTCCACGGCTCTGCTAAAGTAAGGGGGGTGAGTCCTGCGCAGTGCGGGTTATGTTAAGGAGGCGGTTGTGAGGCCCCTCCTATTTTATTGTTTATTATAGTTGACTGGTGCTGGTGAGTTGGTAGCGCCTTTTCTCGCCATCCCCCAATATTTCTTAGTTTAAACGACAGGTCATCAAACAATAAATATCTGTTGACCTTTAAATCTAGCAGTTGGTGTCCGTGTGTTTATTTCTTAGTGATAAGCTAGCTAGTTATAAATGTTAAGTTCGTCAGAATAAAGTCATGGGTGGCTTATGTGAATTAGAATATTATGTTGATTTCCTACCCCAAAAATGGCTGTGTTGAAGGTAATAAATTGCTCACACGGAATATGTGTCTTGTTTCATTAGCTACAGAAACCACCTGCACATTAGTGTATAGGCCAAGATGTCTATTGGTCAAAATACACTGCTCAAAAAAATAAAGGGAACACTAAAATAACACATCCTAGATCTGAATGAATGGAATATTCTTATTAAATACTTTGTTCTTTACATAGTTGAATGTGCTGACAACAAAATCACACAAAAATTATCAATGGAAATCAAATTTATTAACCCATGGAGGTCTGGATTTGGAGTCACCCTCAAAATGAAAGTGAAAAAACACACTACAGGATGATCCAACTTTGATGTAATGTCCTAAAAACAAGTCAAAATGAGGCTCAGTAGTGTGTGTGGCCTCTACGTGCCTGTATGACCTCCCTACAACCCACACAAGTGGCTCAGGTAGTGCAGCTCATCGAGGATGGCACATCAATGCGAGCTGTGGCAAGAAGGTTTGCTGTGTCTGTCAGCGTTGTGTCCAGAGCATGGAGGCGCTACCAGGAGACAGGCCAGTACATCAGGAGACATGGAGGAGGCCGTAGGAGAGCAACAACCCAGCAGCAGGACCGCTACATCCGCCTTTGTGCAAGGAGGAACAGGAGGAGCACTGCCAGAACCCTGCAAAATGACCTCCAGCAAGCCACAAATGTGCATGTGTCTACTCAAACGATCAGAAACAGACTCCATGAGGGTGGTATGAGGGCCCAACGTCCACAGGTGGGGGTTATGCTTACAGCCCAACACCGTGCAGGACCTTTGGCATTTGCCAGAGAACACCAAGATTGCAAATTCGCCACTGGTGCCCTGTGCTCTTCACAGATGAAAGCAGGTTCTCACTGAGCACATGTGACAGACGTGATAGAGTCTGGAGACGCCAAGGAGAATGTTTTGCTGCCTGCAACATCCTCCAGCATGACCGGTTTGGCAGTGGGTCAGTAATGGTGTGGGGTAGCATTTCTTTGGGGGGCCGCACAGCCCTCCATGTGCTCGCCAGAGGTAGCCTGACTGCCATTAGCTACCGAGATGAGATCCTCAGACCCCTTGTGAGACCATATGCTGGTGCGGTTGGCCCTGGGTTCCTCCTAATGCAAGACAATGCTAGACCTCATGTGGCTGGAGTGTGTCAGCAGTTCCTGCAAGACAAAGGCATTGATGCTATGGACTGGCCCGCCCGTTCCCCAGACCTGAATCCAATTGAGCACATCTGGAACATCATGTCTCGCTCCATCCACCAATGCCACGTTGCACCACAGACTGTCCAGGAGTTGGCGGATGCTTTAGTCCAGGTCTGGGAGGAGATCCCTCAGGAGACCATCCGCCACCTCATCAGGAGCATGCCCAGGCGTTGTAGGGAGGTCATACAGGCACGTGGAGGCCACACAAACTACTGAGCCTCATTTTGACTTGTTTTAAGGACATTACATCAAAGTTGGATCAGCCTGTAGTGTGTTTTTCCACTTTAATTTTGAGGGTGACTCCAAATCCAGACCTCCATAGGTTAATAAATTTGATTTCCATTGATAATTTTTGTGTGATTTTGTTGTCAGCACATTCAACTATGTAAAGAACAAAGTATTTAATAAGAATATTTCATTCATTCAGATCTAGGATGTGTTATTTTAGTGTTCCCTTTATTTTTTTGAGCAGTGTATATTGGCTGCCCCTAGGTGGCCATAGCTCAACGTGTGTGTAATCTATGGCACCCAGCACATTGTGCATGGCCAAAAGCTCAGAGAAAGATACCCTGAATGCATGCCACTGCGACCCCTGGGTAGGGAAGCAGAGAGAGGCATCTATGTGGCCATCCAAGACATACAAAACATGAGTGGACCTTCAGAAATTTAAGGTGAGTGTCATGACCTGTAATCAATACAATACTGTTTTCTCTTACATTACAGAAGCACCACTTAGACATAGACGTGTATGTATGGCCCTCATTCCGAGTTGATCGGTCGCAAGGCGAATTTAGCAGAGTTACACACGCTAAGCCGCCGCCTACTGGGAGTGAATCTTAGCTTCTTAAAATTGCGACCGATGTATTCGCAATATTGCGATTACTAACTACTTAGCAGTTTCAGAGTAGCTCCAGACTTACTCTGCCTGTGCGATCAGTTCAGTGCTTGTCGTTCCTGGTTGACGTCACAAACACACCCAGCGTTCGCCCAGGCACTCCCACCGTTTCTCCGGCCACTCCTGCGTTTTTTCCGGAAACGGTAGCGTTTTCAGCCACATGCCCCTGAAACGCCGTGTTTCCGCCCAGTAACACCCATTTCCTGTCAATCACATTACGATCGCCGGAGCGAAGAAAAAGCCGTGAGTAAAAATACTTTCTTCATAGTAAAGTTACTTGGCGCAGTCGCAGTGCGAACTTTGCGCATGCGTACTAAGCGGATTTTCACTGCGATGCGATGAAAAAGAACGAGCGAACAACTCGGAATGAGGGGCTATGTTTTAACTCACCTGAATTAAATATTTAGAAAAGGTGGCCTGTGAGATACTAATGACATCGCCAGTCACAGGTTGCAAGCTGCCAGTAGGCATAAAGTGCAACACAGGCAGGAGTTTGTGCAGACCTGAGACAGAGCGAGAGCGTGCTGTCTCAGGGTATAGGTTAAGTTTGACAAGGTCATACAGACAGAAAATGTAATTTACATTTATTCGGACCATCTGTATAAATTGGACAACAGGCAATTTGTTAACGTTTATTTGCACACTAAAAAAACAAGCCATGTCCAGCCTACGCGGAACCTGTACAACCTGATGACCATGTTGTTTTTCCTGGCCTGGGTTTATTGTAGCCTCATGGAGCAGTGTCAGGTATCCCCCAGCAAACAATACAGCAGTACGACACACGGTAGCAGCCATTTCAGAGTGAGAGAGGAGAAAAATGTGTTTGGGACCCTTTTAAAGGACCAAAAAGTCAGGTGTGAGTAATGTTGAATTGGCAACACATGTAAACACGCTTCTCAAAAGCAGGTCTACTTTTTTTTAGGCTTTTTGTACGATTAGTATTTTTTCACGGCCGCACATGCATTTTCACGGAAGAGATTTCAAATACGAATGCTTAGTAAATGACGAGTTTTATACCTAAACAGCCGCGTTTGACCAATGGTGTATTCATTCGTATTTTTTTCTTTTGACTTCCAAAAAAATACGAATGCCCTCATCACTGCCGTGATTTGAGTTTAGTAAATTCCCGAGATGACACTTTGAAGAAAAAACACCATCTCGGTCAAAATCGGGACCTTAGTAAATATACCCCCTAGTGTCTAAGTGCCGCTCCCACAATGCAGTGCGGTGCGCGATGACTTCAGTACCGGCACCCAATTCTCCCGATTTCACCCAATTCTCCCGATTTCAGGGGTCCCCCCACCCGGCCGCCGACTTTGCGAGTAAACTGGGCGGTCCGGACAGGCGATGACGCGATTCTTTTTGAATTGCGTCATCATAGTCACACCCCCTGCTGTATAATGCTGATAATAGTGGCATTACACATGACGCCATCCTTCAGCCACGCCCTATTCCGCCTCCGCCACGACCCCGTTCCATCTCTGGCTCGCCTCCCCCCCTCCTGCACGTCACGTCACTGCCCGCCCCCCCTGCTGAGCCCACCTGGCTGCTCTCTCCTGGAGAGAGCAGCCATAAAGTCGTCAAGTATGGTATGTTGCTTATGCCCCTGCTTGCACCACAGCACACATCAGTCATGTGACTGCCGCCGCTGCTGCTGTTGTTTCCAGACAGGCAGACACCAGACAGTGATGTGTGGAGAGCACAGTGGGGTCGCGGATAGCGGTTACTTATAAGACCGCCTTCTTCTTGCGCCAGGTGTCAGCGCCCTAAGCAGCTACCTAATGGTAGAAGGGAGATAGAACTGTAAATGGGGAACTGTCAGCAAGGATAGACCGGAGATAGGGGAGTAAAGTAATTGGGATACTTGGGAGGAAACGGGATGGGCAACAGGAGAAAGACAGGACTCAGTTACAGGACTGATAGATGAAGGGACTTGTTCTTATACTGTTTTTATTATAATATTTTCTTTGCAGGCGGCCTACAGGTGCCATCGGACCCTCCATGTCTGGGCATGTTGGCACTTATTGTTCCACAAGTGCCGGCATGCCAGGGCAGGCTTGCTGGTTCCTGTAGTCTGCCTATAAAACCAATATTATTTCCTATTATTTACACAATAACCCCGCACCCTGGTCAGTTTTTTCTTTTTATGGGACATGAACAAATACCCCTATTATGCTTTATCAAAACAGAGCCGTGGGAAGTTCTGCCCTGATGACCTGTTGCAGTAGACTCCCAGTACTTACTTACCTCCCAACTTTGCTGGTAAATGAATCACAACAAATGGTACTGGGGTCACGTAACAGCTGGGGGGGGGGGGGCTACACGATTGGAAGGTGCCTAGTGTTTCTGATAGGCTATTGCACCTTACCCCACTCCCCACCAAACACTCACTAATTACTTCCAGGGCTGTAGAGATATCTGTGGGGCCTGGGTGATACTAAGGCGACTTGGCCAAATGTTGGAGGCCCTGCAACGCCCCCTCTGAAAACCATGTAAAATACAGATGTTGTGCTGTGCAAAGGGGGCATTTGTCCCCCTCAGTAGCTGGCTCGGCCCAGGTCCCCACCAGGCCCCTCCAAGAGGCTCAAGTCAGGGTAATAAGTACCCCTCCCCCCTCTCTGTGTCCACTGGCGTATTTATAATGGGTAGAGTGTGTGTGGTGCAGGGGGCCCACACTGCACACCCTGTACCCATTATTTGTAATACCTACCCTCCGGAATCCCATGATGAAGCAGCAGCCCTGCAGAAATTACTATGAAATTAGCACGGACCCATTTTCCTGGTGTTTTGCGCATGCGCAGTAGGAAAATCACTGGGAAAATGGCCACCGCGCCATTTTCCCAGAGATCTGCTGCAAATAAGCCGAGTTCCTTACTTCACGAAATCTTTGTACTATGAAAGGGCTTTTACCCGCGCTGCTCGGAAGGCGTGCTCCGTGGCCTGAGATGCTTGGTGCCTCAGAAACTGAAGTGTTTGCATTGGCTTTGTTTGGGAAAGGAAATTGGCAGAGAACTGTACATTCACAGCAAATGCCTTTTATTATCCTTCAGGGAAGGCATAATTCTCACCCCAGATGACGGAGAGGATTTATGTACACACTCCATCGCTGACCTCCTGACACTGAGAAGAGAGAGACCGGAGACCTCATGAGAAACAGCTGGCCCTGCACAAGTGACGAGCTACGAGGATGGCGGGAGATTTCTGTGGCAGAATAATGGAGGGTTTTCTGCAAAAATACTTTTTAATTTTATTTATTGAGTCTTTAGAAACAAATTCCAACTTTGCCCTTTTTAGTGCATCTTGTACTTGAAACCAACACACGCGCTGGTGGACATCAGTAAACTGCACATGCACCATACGAAGCAGTCGCCAACTGCGCTTGTGGCGCAGCAGCCATTTTCTGATATTCTCGCTACTGCGCCTGCGCAATACAGCAGGAAGATGCCCGCCGTGCCATTTTCTTGGTGATTTGTGCGGTACCCCGGAGGAGTAAGTATTGAAAAAATGTATGCAGGGTGTGCAGAGTTGGTATTTATAAGGGCAATGCTTTTACTAGCTGTGTCTTACTATTAAAAGCATTGCCCTTTTAAATATTAGGCATAAACACCATCAGAAGTAACGCTTCATAAACAAACCCCTAAAGAAGCCCTTATGTGTCCCCAAATGTTGGATTAAACACAGAAACTTGATAAGTTCAGAGTATGCAATTAACTTTATCCTGTAACCTACTGGATGCATCACAGAACCCTATAGGTTGTTGAAGATGGAGAGCGCTACTATTGTATACGCCACGTTTAGGCTCCTACAGGGAAATCGCTAACCAAGATGGCCACCGATGTTCTATGCATAAGTGACGCCATCTTGTCACTGTGTTAGAGTGTTACAGAGTACCACGGACGTCTTCCATTTAGCCAGTGCCAGATTAAGGTCCATATGGGCCTGGAGCTGAAATTTATGAATGGCCTATTTTATGCCACCGCATGGGGATTTGAAAACACTATAGGGGCGTGACTAGTAATGTTGGGGGGTGGTAGATGTTGTGAGGGTGTGGTCTGCACAGGGGGTGTGACTAGCGCCTACCTTGAAAAATCTCAATCTCCCTCACTTATTCCATTATATCAACAGTGTAATGTGAGAATCTACAAACGAACAAAGGAAAACATCTCTTGTTAATGTGACTGTAATATGGAAAATGTCGCTTAGTGATGACATAAATATGAAATCTCTAAACAAAAGAGGTTACAGGTCGCTCAGGGATGTCATGAATGTGAAATCTTTCTATATGTAATAAAAGACTTTACCTTTGTAATAATAAGAATTTACTCACCGGTAATTCTATTTCTCGTAGTCCGTAGTGGATGCTGGGACTCCGTAAGGACCATGGGGAATAGCGGCTCCGCAAGAGACTGGGCACAACTATAAAGAAAGCTTTAGACTACTGGTGTGCACTGGCTCCTCCCACTATGACCCTCCTCCAGACTTCAGTTAGGATACTGTGCCCGGAAGAGCTGACACAATAAGGAAGGATTTTGAATCCCGGGTAAGACTCAAACCAGCCACACCAATCACACCGTATAACTTGTGATACTATACCCAGTTAACAGTATGAGAACAACTGAGCCTCTCAACAGATGGCTCAACAATAACCCTTTAGTTAAACAATAACTATATACAAGTATTGCAGACAATCCGCACTTGGGATGGGCGCCCAGCATCCACTACGGACTACGAGAAATAGAATTACCGGTGAGTAAATTCTTATTTTCTCTGACGTCCTAAGTGGATGCTGGGACTCCGTAAGGACCATGGGGATTATACCAAAGCTCCCAAACGGGCGGGAGAGTGCGGATGACTCTGCAGCACCGAATAGGCAAACTCTAGGTCCTCCTCAGCCAGGGTGTCAAACTTGTAGAATTTTGCAAATGTGTTTGACCCCGACCAAGTAGCTGCTCGGCAAAGTTGTAGAGCCGAGACCCCTCGGGCAGCCGCCCAAGAAGTGTCCACCTTCCTCGTAGAATGGGCTTTCACTGATTTAGAATGCGGCAGTCCAGCCTCCGAATGTGCAAGCTGAATCGTACTACAGATCCAGCGAGCAATAGTCTGCTTTGAAGCAGGTGCACCCAACTTGTTGGGCGCATACAGGATAAATAGCGAGTCAGTCTTTCTGACTCCAGCTGTCCTGGAAACATAGACTTTCAGGGCCCTGACTACGTCCAACAACTTGGAAGCCTCCAAGTCTTTAGTAGCCGCAGGCACCACGATAGGTTGGTTCAGATAAAAAGCTGATACCACTTTAGGGAGAAACTGGGGACGAGTCCTCAATTCTGCCCTATCCATATGGAAAATCAGATAAGGGCTTTTACATGACAAAGCCGCCAATTCTGATACACGTCTGGCCGAAGCCAAGGCCAACAACATGACCACTTTCCACGTGAGATATTTCAAATCCACGGTTTTTAGTGGCTCAAACCAATGTGACTTTAGGAAATCCACCACCACGTTGAGATCCCAAGGTGCCACTGGAGGCACAAAAGGGGGCTGAATATGCAGCACTCCCTTAACAAAAGTCTGAACTTCAGGTAGTGAAGCCAGTTCTCTCTGGAAGAAAATCGATAGGGCCGAAATCTGGACCTTAATGTAACCCAATTTTAGGCCCATAGTCACCCCTGACTGCAGGAAGTGCAGAAATCGACCCAGCTGAAATTCCTCCGTTGGGGCCTTCCTGGCCTCACACCACGCAACATATTTTCGCCAAATGCGGTGATAATGGTTTGCGGTAACTTCTTTCCTAGCTTTAATCAGCGTAGGAATGACTTCCTCCGGAATGCCCTTTTCCTTCAGGATCCGGTGTTCAACCGCCATGCCGTCAAACGCAGCCGCGGTAAGTCTTGGAACAGACAGGGCCCCTGCTGTAGCAGGTCCTGTCTGAGCGGCAGAGGCCATGGGTCCTCTGAGATCATTTCTTGAAGTTCCGGGTACCAAGCTCTTCTTGGCCAATCCGGAACAATGAGTATAGTTCTTACTCCTCCTTATTATCCTCAGTACCTTTGGTATGAGAGGAAGAGGAGGGAACACATAAACCGACCGGTACACCCACGGTGTCACTAGAGCGTCCACAGCTATCGCCTGAGGGTCTCTCGACCTGGCGCTAGTGATGAGCGGGTTCGGTTTCTCGGAAACCGAACCCCCCCGAACTTCACGCTTTTTACACGGGTCCGAGGCAGACTCGGATCTTCCCGCCTTGCTCGGCTAACCCGAGCGCGCCCGAACGTCATCATCCCGCTGTCGGATTCTCGCGAGGCTCGTATTCTATCGCGAGACTTGGATTCTATATAAGGAGCCGCGCGTCGCCGCCATTTTCACACGTGCATTGAGATTGATAGGGAGAGGACGTGGCTGGCGTCCTCTCCGTTTAGAATAGAAATAGATAGTGAGAGTGAAACACTTGATTTACTGGAGCTTAGGAGTACTCAGAGAGTGCAGAGTTTACTAGTGACTGACCAGTGACCACCAGTGCAGTTTTATTATTATTTAATATAATCCGTTCTCTGCCTGAAAAAAAACGATACACAGTGACACAGTATACCATATCTGTGCTCAGCCTCAGTGTGCTGCATCATCTATGTATATCTGACTGTGCTTAGTGCTCACTGCTCACACAGCTTAATTGTGGGAGAGACTGGGGAGCAGTTATAGCAGGAGTACATATATTTAACAGTGCACACTTTTGCTGCCAGAGTGCCACTGCCAGTGTGACTGACCAGTGACCACCAGTATATTGTGATTGTCTGCCTGAAAAAGTTAAACACTCGTTGTGTGGTGTTTTTATTCTATAAACGCATTCTGCTGACAGTGTCCAGCAGGTCCGTCATTATATAATATATACCTGTCCTGCAGTAGTGATATATATATATTTTTTATATCATTATCATCCAGTCTATACTAGCAGCAGACGCAGTACGGTAGTCCACGGCTGTAGCTACCTCTGTGTCGGCAGTCGCTCGTCCATCCATAATTGTATACCACCTACCTGTGGTGTTTTTTTTTTCTATCTTCTTGATACTAGTAGCTTACTTTAGGAGTCTGCAGTGCTGACAGTGTCCAGCAGGTCCGTCATTATATAATATATACCTGTCCGGCTGCAGTAGTGATATATATATATTTTTTATATCATTATCATCCAGTCTATATTAGCAGCAGACGCAGTACGGTAGTCCACGGCTGTAGCTACCTCTGTGTCGGCAGTCGCTCGTCCATCCATAATTGTATACCACCTACCTGTGGTGTTTTTTTTTCTTCTATCGTCTTGATACTAGTAGCTTACTTTAGGAGTCTGCAGTGCTGACAGTGTCCAGCAGGTCCGTCATTATATAATATATACCTGTCCGGCTGCAGTAGTGATATATATATATTTTTTATATCATTATCATCCAGTCTATATTAGCAGCAGACGCAGTACGGTAGTCCACGGCTGTAGCTACCTCTGTGTCGGCAGTCGCTCGTCCATCCATAATTGTATACCACCTACCTGTGGTGTTTTTTTTTTTCTATCTTCTTGATACTAGTAGCTTACTTTAGGAGTCTGCAGTGCTGACAGTGTCCAGCAGGTCCGTCATTATATAATATATACCTGTCCGGCTGCAGTAGTGATATATATATATTTTTTATATCATTATCATCCAGTCTATATTAGCAGCAGACGCAGTACGGTAGTCCACGGCTGTAGCTACCTCTGTGTCGGCAGTCGCTCGTCCATCCATAAGTATACTAGTATCCATCCATCTCCATTGTTTACCTGAGGTGCCTTTTAGTTGTGCCTATTAAAATATGGAGAACAAAAATGTTGAGGTTCCAAAAATAGGGAAAGATCAAGATCGACTTCCACCTCGTGCTGAAGCTGCTGCCACTAGTCATGGCCGAGACGATGAAATGCCATCAAAGTCGTCTGCCAAGGCCGATGCCCAATGTCATAGTACAGAGCATGTAAAATCCAAAACACCAAATATCAGTAAAAAAAGGACTCAAAAATCTAAAATTAAAATTGTCGGAGGAGAAGCGTAAACTTGCCAATATGCCATTTACCACACGGAGTGGCAAGGAACGGCTGAGGCCCTGGCCTATGTTCATGGCTAGTGGTTCAGCTTCACATGAGGATGGAAGCACTCAGCCTCTCGCTAGAAAAATGAAAAGACTCAAGCTGGCAAAAGCACAGCAAAGAACTGTGCGTTTTTCGAAATCACAAATCCACAAGGAGAGTCCAATTGTGTCGTTTGCGATGCCTGACCTTCCCAACACTGGACGTGAAGAGCATGCGCCTTCCACCATTTGCACGCCCCCTGCAAGTGCTGGAAGGAGCACCCGCAGTCCAGTTCCTGATAGTCAGATTGAAGATGTCAGTGTTGATGTGCAGGAAAGTCTCCTGACTTGACCATAGTTCTTGGAAGTTTCTTCCCTGTGTGACTGCCCCCCAGCCTCGAAGGCTGGCATCCGTGGTCACCAGGACCCAGTCCTGTATGCCGAATCTGCGGCCCTCTTGAAGATGAGCACTCTGCAGCCACCACAGAAGAGACACCCTGGTCCTTGGAGACAGGGTTATCAGCCGATGCATCTGAAGATGCGATCCGGACCACTTGTCCAATAGGTCCCACTGAAAAGTTCTTGCATGGAACCTGCCGAATGGAATTGCTTCGTAGGAAGCTACCATCTTTCCCAGGATCCGGGTGCAGTGATGTACCGACACCTGTTTTGGTTTTAGGAGGCCTCTGACTAGAGATGACAGCTCCTTGGCCTTCTCCTCCGGGAGAAACACTTTTTTCTGTTCTGTGTCCAGAACCATCCCCAGGAACAGTAGACGTGTCGTAGGGATCAGCTGTGACTTTGGAATATTTAGAACCCAGCCGTGCTGTTGTAGCACCTCCCGAGATAGTGCTACCCTGACCAACAACTGCTCCCTGGACCTCGCCTTTATCAGGAGATCGTCCAAGTACGGGATAATTAAAACTCCCTTCTTTCGAAGGAGTATCATCATTTCGGCCATTACCTTGGTAAAGACCCTCGGAGCCGTGGATAGACCGAACGGCAACGTCTGGAATTGGTAATGACAATCCTGTACCACAAATCTGAGGTACTCCTGGTGAGGATGGTAAATGGGGACATGCAGGTAAGCATCCTTGATGTCCAGTGATACCATGTAATCCCCCTCGTCCAGGCTTGCAATAATCGCCCTGAGCGATTCCATCTTGAACTTGAATATTTTTATATATGTGTTCAAGGATTTCAAATTTAAAATGGGTCTCACCGAACCGTCCGGTTTCAGTACCACAAACATTGTGGAATAGTAACCCCGTCCTTGTTGAAGTAGGGGCACCTTTACTATCACCTGTTGTGAATACAGCTTGTGAATTGCCCGTAACACTGCCTCCCTGCCTGAGGGAGTGGTTGGTAAGGCAGATTTGAGGAAACGGCGGGGGGGGAGACGTCTCGAATTCCAGCTTGTACCCCTGAGATACTATTTGAAAGATCCAGGGATCCACCCGTGAGCGAGCCCACTGATTGCTGAAATATTTGAGACGGGCCCCCACCGTACCTGGCTCCGCCTGTGGAGCCCCAGCGTCATGCTGTGGACTTAGAGGAAGCGGGGGAGGACTTTTGCTCCTGGGAACTGGCTGTATGCTGCAGCTTTTTCCCCCTACCTCTGCCTCTGGGCAGTAAGGACGCGCCCTTAACCCGCTTGCCCCTATTGGGCCGAAAGGACTGTACCTGATAACACGGTGCTTTCTTTGGCTGTGAGGGAACATGGGGCAAAAATGTAGACTTCCCAGCTGTTGCTGTGGAAACGAGGTCCGAGAGACCATCCCCGAACAACTCCTCACCCTTATAAGGCAGAACTTCCATGTGCCTTTTGGAATCTGCATCTCCTGTCCACTGCCGAGTCCATAACCCTCTCCTGGCAGAAATGGACATTGCACTAATTTTGGATGCCAGCCGGCGAATATCCCTCTGTGCATCCCTCATGTATAAAAGTGCATCTTTAATATGCTCTACGGTTAGCAATATAGTGTCCCTGTCTAGGGTATCAATATTTTCCGACAGGGAATCTGACCACGCAGCTGCAGCACTGCACATCCATGCTGACGCAATAGCTGGTCTCAGTATAACACCTGTGTGTGTATATATAGACTTCAGGATAGCCTCCTGCTTTCTATCAGCAGATTCCTTCAGGGCGGCCGTATCCGGAGACGGTAGTGCCACCTTCTTTGACAAGCGTGTGAGCGCTTTATCCACCCTAGGGGATGTTTCCCAGCGTGACCTATCCTCTGGCGGGAAAGGGTACGCCATTAGTAACCTCTTAGAAATTACCAGTTTCTTATCAGGAGAAGCCCACGCTTCTTCACACACGTCATTTAACTCCTCAGATGGAGGAAAAGCTACTGGTAGTTTTTTCTCTCCAAACATAATACCCTTTTTTGTGGTACCGGGGGTAACATCAGAAATGTGCAACACATTTTTCATTGCCTCAATCATGTAACGTGTGGCCTATTGGAAGTTACATTAGTCTCATCGTCGTCGACACTGGAGTCAGTATCCGTGTCGACATCTGTGTCTGCCATCTGAGGTAGCGGGCGTTTTAGAGCCCCTGATGGCTTTTGAGACGCCTGGGCAGGCACAGGCTGAGAAGCCGGCTGTCCCATAGTAGGTATGTCGTCAAACCTTTTATGCAAGGAGTCGACACTGTCGCGTAATTCCTTCCACAGAACCATCCACTCAGGTGTCGACCCCGCAGGGGGTGACATCACATTTACAGGCATTTGCTCCGCCTCCACATAAGCCTCCTCATCAAACATGTCGACACAGCCGTACCGACACACCGCATACACACAGGGAATGCTCTGACAGAGGACAGGACCCCACAAAGCCCTTTGGGGAGACAGAGAGAGAGTATGCCAGCACACACCAGAGCGCTATATAATACAGGGACTAACTGAATTATATCCCCTTATAGCTGCTATATATATATATATAATAAGATTTTACTTACCGATAAATCTATTTCTCGGAGTCCGTAGTGGATGCTGGGGTTCCTGAAAGGACCATGGGGAATAGCGGCTCCGCAGGAGACAGGGCACAAAAAGTAAAGCTTTTCCAGATCAGGTGGTGTGCACTGGCTCCTCCCCCTATGACCCTCCTCCAGACTCCAGTTAGGTACTGTGCCCGGACGAGCGTACACAATAAGGGAGGATTTTGAATCCCGGGTAAGACTCATACCAGCCACACCAATCACACCGTACAACTTGTGATCTAAACCCAGTTAACAGTATGATAACAGCGGAGCCTCTGAAAGATGGCTTCCTTCAACAATAACCCGAATTAGTTAACAATAACTATGTACAATTATTGCAGATAATCCGCACTTGGGATGGGCGCCCAGCATCCACTACGGACTCCGAGAAATAGATTTATCGGTAAGTAAAATCTTATTTTCTCTATCGTCCTAGTGGATGCTGGGGTTCCTGAAAGGACCATGGGGATTATACCAAAGCTCCCAAACGGGCGGGAGAGTGCGGATGACTCTGCAGCACCGAATGAGAGAACTCCAGGTCCTCCTTAGCCAGAGTATCAAATTTGTAAAATTTTACAAACGTGTTCTCCCCTGACCACGTAGCTGCTCGGCAGAGTTGTAATGCCGAGACCCCTCGGGCAGCCGCCCAAGATGAGCCCACCTTCCTTGTGGAGTGGGCCTTTACAGATTTAGGCTGTGGCAGGCCTGCCACAGAATGTGCAAGTTGGATTGTGCTACAGATCCAACGAGCAATCGTCTGCTTAGACGCAGGAGCACCCATCTTGTTGGGTGCATACAATATAAACAACGAGTCAGATTTTCTGACTCCAGCTGTCCTTGCAATATATATTTTTAATGCTCTGACAACGTCCAGTAACTTGGAGTCCTCCAAGTCACTTGTAGCCGCAGGCACTACAATAGGCTGGTTCAGATGAAATGCTGACACCACCTTAGGGAGAAAATGCGGACGAGTCCGCAGTTCTGCCCTGTCCGAATGGAAAATCAGATATGGGCTTTTGTAAGATAAAGCTGCCAGTTCTGATACTCTCCTGGCCGAAGCCAGGGCTAGAAGCATGGTCACTTTCCATGTGAGATATTTCAAATCCACCTTTTTTAGTGGTTCAAACCAATGAGATTTTAGAAATTCCAAAACCACATTGAGATCCCACGGTGCCACTGGAGGCACCACAGGAGGCTGTATATGCAGCACTCCCTTAACAAAGGTCTGGACTTCAGGGACTGAAGCCAATTCTTTTTGAAAAAAAAAATCGACAGGGCCGAAATTTGAACCTTAATAGATCCCAATTTGAGACCCATAGACAATCCTGATTGCAGGAAATGTAGGAATCGACCCAGTTGAAATTCCTCCGTCGGAGCACTCCGATCTTCGCACCACGCAACATATTTTCGCCAAATTCGGTGATAATGTTGCACGGTTACTTCCTTCCTTGCTTTAATCAAAGTAGGAATGACTTCTTCCGGCATGCCTTTTTCCTTTAGGATCCGGCGTTCAACCGCCATGCCGTCAAACGCAGCCGCGGTAAGTCTTGAAACAGACAGGGACCCTGCTGAAGCAAGTCCCTCCTTAGAGGTAGAGGCCACGGATCTTCCGTGATCATCTCTTGAAGTTCCGGGTACCAAGTCCTTCTTGGCCAATCCGGAACCACTAGTATCGTTCTCACGCCTCTTTGCCGTATAATTCTCAATACTTTTGGTATGAGAGGCAGAGGAGGAAACACATACACCGACTGGTACACCCAAGGCGTTACCAGCGCGTCCACAGCTATTGCCTGCGGATCTCTTGACCTGGCGCAATACCTGTCCAGTTTTTTGTTGAGGCGAGACGCCATCATGTCCACCATTGGTCTTTCCCAACGGGTTACCAGCATGTGGAAGACTTCTGGATGAAGTCCCCACTCTCCCGGGTGAAGATCGTGTCTGCTGAGGAAGTCTGCTTCCCAGTTGTCCACTCCCGGGATGAACACTGCTGACAGTGCTATCACATGATTCTCTGCCCAGCGAAGAATCCTTGCAGCTTCTGCCATTGCACTCCTGCTTCTTGTGCCGCCCTGTCTGTTCACATGGGCGACTGCCGTGATGTTGTCCGACTGGATCAACACCGGTTTTCCTTGAAGCAGAGGTTCTGCCTGGCTTAGAGCATTGTATATTGCTCTTAGTTCCAGAATGTTTATGTGAAGAGACGTTTCCAGGCTCGTCCATACTCCCTGGAAGTTTCTTCCTTGTGTGACTGCTCCCCAGCCTCTCAGGCTGGCGTCCGTGGTCACCAGGATCCAATCCTGTATGCCGAATCTGCGGCCCTCCAATAGATGAGGACTCTGCAACCACCACAGAAGAGACACCCTTGTCCTTGGAGACAGGGTTATCCGTAGGTGCATCTGAAGATGCGACCCTGACCATTTGTCCAACAGATCCCTTTGGAAAATTCTTGCGTGGAATCTGCCGAATGGAATTGCTTCGTAAGAAGCCACCATTTTTCCCAGGACTCTTGTGCATTGATGTACAGACACCTTTCCTGGTTTTAGGAGGTTCCTGACAAGCTCGGATAACTCCTTGGCTTTTTCCTCCGGGAGAAAAACCTTTTTCTGAACCGTGTCCAGAATCATCCCTAGGAACAGCAGACGAGTTGTCGGCATTAACTGGGATTTTGGAATATTCAGAATCCACCCGTGCTGTTTTAGCAATTCTTGAGACAGTGCTAATCCCATCTCTAGCTGTTCTCTGGACCTTGCCCTTATTAGGAGATCGTCCAAGTATGGGATAATTAATACGCCTTTTCTTCGAAGAAGAATCATCATCTCGGCCATTACCTTTGTAAAGACCCGAGGTGCCGTGGACAATCCGAACGGCAGCGTCTGAAACTGATAGTGACAGTTTTGTACGACGAACCTGAGGTACCCCTGGTGTGAGGGGTAAATTGGAACGTGGAGATACGCATCCTTGATGTCCAAGGATACCATAAAGTCCCCCTCTTCCAGGTTCGCTATCACTGCTCTGAGTGACTCCATCTTGAACTTGAACTTCTTTATGTACAGGTTCAAGGACTTCAGATTTAGAATAGGCCTTACCGAGCCATCCGGCTTCGGTACCACAAAAAGAGTGGAATAATACCCCTTCCCTTGTTGCAGAAGAGGTACCTTGACTATCACCTGCTGAGAGTACAGCTTGTGAATGGCTTCCAAAACCGTCTCCCTTTCGGAGGGGGACGTTGGTAAAGCAGACTTCAGGAAACGGCGAGGTGGATCTGTCTCTAATTCCAACCTGTACCCCTGAGATATTATCTGCAGGATCCAGGGATCTACTTGCGAGTGAGCCCACTGCGCGCTGTAATTTTTGAAACGACCCCCCACCGTCCCCGAGTCCGCTTGAGAAGCCCCAGCGTCATGCTGAGGCTTTTGTAGAAGCCGGGGAGGGCTTCTGATCCTGGGAAGGAGCTGCCTGTTGCTGTCTCTTCCCTCGACCTCTGCCTCGTGGCAGATATGAATAGCCCTTTGCTCTCTTATTTTTAAAGGAACGAAAGGGCTGCGGTTGAAAGGTCGGTGCCTTTTTCTGTTGGGGAGTGACTTGAGGTAGAAAGGTGGATTTCCCGGCTGTAGCCGTGGCCACCAAATCTGATAGACCGACTCCAAATAACTCCTCCCCTTTATACTGCAAAACTTCCATATGCCGTTTTGAATCCGCATCGCCTGTCCACTGTCGCGTCCATAAAGCTCTTCTGGCCGAAATGGACATAGCACTTACCCGTGATGCCAGTGTGCAGATATCCCTCTGTGCATCACGCATATAAAGAAATGCATCCTTTATTTGTTCTAACGACAGTAAAATATTGTCCCTGTCCAGGGTATCAATATTTTCAATCAGGGACTCTGACCAAACTACCCCAGCACTGCACATCCAGGCAGTCGCTATAGCTGGTCGTAGTATAACACCTGCATGTGTGTATATACTTTTTTGGATATTTTCCATCCTCCTATCTGATGGATCTTTAAGTGCGGCCGTCTCAGGAGAGGGTAACGCCACTTGTTTAGATAAGCGTGTTAGCGCCTTGTCCACCCTAGGAGGTGTTTCCCAGCGCTCCCTAACCTCTGGCGGGAAAGGGTATAAAGCCAGTAATTTCTTTGAAATTATCAGCTTTTTATCAGGGGCAACCCACGCTTCATTACACACGTCATTTAGTTCTTCTGATTCAGGAAAAACTATAGGTAGTTTTTTCACACCCCACATAATACCCTGTTTAGTGGTACCTGTAGTATCAGCTAAATGTAACGCCTCCTTCATTGCCAAAATCATATAACGTGTGGCCCTACTGGAAAATACGGTTGATTCGTCACCGTCACCACTGGAGTCATCGCCTGTGTCTGGGTCTGTGTCGACCGACTGAGGCAAAGGGCGTTTCACAGCCCCTGACGGTGTTTGAGTCGCCTGGACAGGCACTAATCGATTGTCCGGCCGTCTCATGACGTCAAACGACTGCTTTAGCGTGTTGACACTATCCCGTAGTTCCATAAATAAAGGCATCCATTCTGGTGTCGACTCCCTAGGGGGTGACATCCTCATATTTGGCAATTGCTCCGCCTCCACGCCAATATCGTCCTCATACATGTCGACACACACGTACCGACACACAGCAGACACACAGGGAATGCTCCTAACGAAGACAGGACCCACTAGCCCTTTGGGGAGACAGAGGGAGAGTTTGCCAGCACACACCAAAAGCGCTATATATATATATCAGGGATAGCCTTATAATAAGTGCTCCCTTATAGCTGCTTTGTTATATCAAAATATCGCCATAAATTTGCCCCCCCTCTCTGTTTTACCCTGTTTCTGTAGTGCAGTGCAGGGGAGAGACTTGGGAGCCGTCCTGACCAGCGGAGCTGTGAGAGGAAATGGCGCCGTGTGCTGAGGAGATAGGCCCCGCCCCTTTTCTGGCGGGCTCGTCTCCCGCTATTTAGAGAAATCAGGCAGGGGTTAAATATCTCCATATAGCCTCTGGGGGCTATATGTGAGGTATTTTTAGCCTTTATATAGGTTACATTTGCCTCCTAGGGCGCCCCCCTCCCAGCGCCCTGCACCCTCAGTGACTGCCGTGTGAAGTGTGCTGAGAGGAAAATGGCGCACAGCTGCAGTGCTGTGCGCTACCTTTAGAAGACTGCAGGAGTCTTCAGCCGCCGATTCTGGACCTCTTCTGACTTCAGCATCTGCAAGGGGGCCGGCGGCGCGGCTCCGGTGACCATCCAGGCTGTACCTGTGATCGTCCCTCTGGAGCTTGATGTCCAGTAGCCAAGAAGCCAATCCATCCTGCACGCAGGTGAGTTGACTCCTTCTCCCCTCAGTCCCTCGCTGCAGTGATCCTGTTGCCAGCAGGAATCACTGTAAAATAAAAAACCTAGCTAAACTTTTTCTAAGCAGCTCTTTAGGAGAGCCACCTAGATTGCACCCTTCTCGGCCGGGCACAAAAATCTAACTGGAGTCTGGAGGAGGGTCATAGGGGGAGGAGCCAGTGCACACCACCTGATCTGGAAAAGCTTTACTTTTTGTGCCCTGTCTCCTGCGGAGCCGCTATTCCCCATGGTCCTTTCAGGAACCCCAGCATCCACTAGGACGATAGAGAAATATATATATACTGCGCCTAAATTTAGTGCCCCCCCTCTCTTTTTTACCCTTCTGTAGTTGTAGACTGCAGGGGAGAGCCAGGGAGCTTCCTTCCAGCGGAGCTGTGAGGGAAAAATGGCGCCAGTGTGCTGAGGGAGTTAGCCCCGCCCCTTTTTCGGCGGACTTCTCCCGCGTTTTTGAAACTCTGGCAGGGGTATTAATTTACACCTATATAGCCTCTGGGACTATATATGGTGTATATTTGCCAGCCAAGGTGTGTAATATTGCCCTCAGGGCGCCCCCCCCCCCCAGCGCCCTGCACCCATCAGTGACCGGAGTGTGAGGTGTACATGAGGAGCAATGGCGCACAGCTGCAGTGCTGTGCGCTACCTTGGTGAAGACCGAAGTCTTCTGCCGCCGATTTTCAGGACCTCTTCATGCTTCTGGCTCTGTAAGGGGGACGGCGGCGCGGCTCCGGGAACGAACATCAAGGTCGGGTCCTGCGGTCGATCCCTCTGGAGCTAATGGTGTCCAGTAGCCTAAGAAGCCCAAACTACCACCTGTTAGGTAGGTTCGCTTCTTCTCCCCTTTGTCCCTCGCTGCAGTGAGTCTGTTGCCAGCAGATCTCACTGTAAAATAAAAAACCTAAATATACTTTCTTTAAACCTAAATATACTTTCCGAGAGGGAATCGCCGTGTCCGGATCCGACTGAAGAATTCCAGGTCCGTTGCAGGTTCCGGTACCTGAAGGTGAGAGAGAGCGGCGCCTGGTGAGTACCGAGTCTACACCTGCACGGCAGCAGGCACCACACGCACCGCAGCCGCACCTCTCACACTTGGCGTAGTCGGCAGGATAAAAGAGACCGGATCACGGACACGATGTGGAACGCCACCAAGAAGACCTCCCTGCGGACGGCTCCGGAGAAGACTCACCCCCGGATGTGTGCGGACCAGAGCGACTGGGTGACGGTGTCTGGGGCAGACATCCTGAAGATGGTGCAGCGGTCGGTCCAGCGTGGAAAAGAAGAGCGCCGGGAGAAGGGGCGCAAGAAGGCCGCTGTGACGCCCTGCAAGAAATGTCGGCAAACAGGGCACTTTGCCAGCGAGTGTACTTGGCGAGAGACGTCCCCAAAGAAGGTGGTCCAGGAAGCGGACCGAAGACGTCAGCAGGGCCAAGCGAAGAAGGAGTCCTGGTGTTTGCTCTGCGGAAACTACGGGCATGAGCACAACAGTTGTCCTTGGGACGAAGAGTTGAGCGAAGACGAGGTTGATTCCCGGTGTGAAAGCTGTGGAGATCCCCGACATCAGCTCCTGGAATGTCCATGGACGGAAGACAGGACGGACTACGAGGCCACGGTGAAGCAGATGACGGAGTCTCGTCAGCAGCTTTGGGACCGGGTGGCTGCAGAGCCTGTGTGTGCGCTCTGCGAGGCGAGAGGACATGCGCTTCCCGATTGTCCGTGGAATGAAGACCGGATGATTGCGGATGGTCGCGCCCAGAGATGGGAGGAGGAAACCAGGGAAATGGAGCGGAAGGCCTTGCTTGAAGTTAATTCGCAGGTGCCCATTTCCTCTGAGCCGGAACCAACGGGTGAAGATTCCCCAGTGAAGGAGGTGGACCAGGAACCCGTCTTGGAGAAGGTGGCAGTGGCCCTCCCTTGTTGGAAGTGTCGGCGACCAGGACATGCGGCCAGTGAGTGCCCCTGGGAAGATGCCGCGGACCTACTCTGTCCCAAGAAAGTGACCCCAGTAAAGCAGAATCCTTTCCCGCATAAGGCGGAGGTGGACGACTGGGAGGTGAAGAGACCGTGCTGCGAAGAAAAGCGTGAAGACCCAGTGACGGAGATGTCCGGAATCTCCCCGCGATGGAACCGTCCACGACCAGGACGTGCGGAACAGGAGTGTCCTGGGTACCAAGAGATGCCAGCGGAAGCGAAGGAGTACGCTGAGGAAGTCACGATGCCAGCGGAAGCGAAGGAGTACGCTGAGGAAGCAGAGGTGCCAGCGGAAGCGAAGGAGTACGCTGAGGAAGTAACGATGCCAGCGGAAGCGAAGGAGTACGCTGAGGAAACAGAGGTGCCAGCGGAAAGGACTAAGTACGCTGAGGAGGAAAATAATACCCCAGTCCAGATATCGGAGGAAGACTCGGACTACGGTGAGCTGTCCGCCGACTAATCCCTCCCAGAACAGATGGAGGACGACTCTGGCATCGGAAGCGCCGACGAGAGTGACTGGCAGGATCGGGTGGAGTCATGCTCCCAGTTGAATGCCCTCCGTGAAGAGGAGGAGATAGTCCTGGAGCAAGAATACCTGCCGGGAGTGCCGAAATGGACGGACGTACGGGGAGAGGATCGCGATGCCGTGGGAGGACCCGTTCCAGAGGAAGACACAGGACCTTTGGAGATGCCCCACGAGGAAATGCGACATGTGGTGGCTGTTGCCCGGGAGGAAACGGATGCCCCGGAAGATTCCGCTGTTGAGTGGTGGTCGATACCACACCCGGAAGACAGGGACGAAGCCACAGACGATATCGAAGGCCAAGAGTGGGGGACTGCTGTCCCCGTGGAGGAAGATTCCCCTTGGTGGCCCACGTTGAGCGACCGTGGGGAGATGCCACTTCCCCAGAGGATCCACCGATGAAGGTCAGGAGGAACGAAGAAGAGGAACCCGGAGCTGGAGGTGGAAGGATGTGGGGTCACAGCCTGTCCGGGCTGGACCCTTGAACACAACCTCGCCGGAGGGACCTCGGAATTCCCTGACCCGCGGACAATGGACGTCGTGGAGAACTTTGTAGGGACTACAAAGGAAAAAGGGGGGGAAATGTAGAGATGTGCCCTGTGGGCACATCTGTGGTGCTGTCCCTAGCTGGGGACAGCGCTGGGGCAGCTTGTCTGTCCCCAGCGCTGGGTGCGTGGCGGCGGGTGTCCGGTGCAGGGATTACCCTTTTCCCTGCACCGGACCAGAGGCGTTTGAATCTTGGCGCCCTCCGGGAGCCAATCACGGCTCCCGGAGCGGCAGCCAGTCAGAGAGGGACGCGGCGAGCCAATCGGCGCTCGCCGCATCATAGGCCCCGCCCCCGGCGTCTGACGTCAGACGCCGGGCGGGAGCCGAAGGGACGGAGCGCGCGGAAGAGCGCGAAGAAGAGAGACGCCACGCGGAGGAGCCAGAAGAGGTCATCGCGGTCGGAGTTCGGGTGGCCGCGGAAGAGGCCTGAAGACGTCCGGCGGCAGGAAGATGTCCAGCGGCGGCTGGACGCGGAGCAGCGGAGGCGACGCCGCTGGCCAGGACGGGTCAGCGGCAGAAGACGGTGCCGGAGGCCCCCGTATTAGGTGAGGCCTCAGTGAGGCTATCCTTCCCCCTCCCCTTTTCCTCCCTCGACCACCAGGGACGGGCATTAGGCCCGAGGGCACAATTCAGGCACTAGGCCTGGGGCGCAGATAGGAGTTTGGGGTCACTATTTTATTAGGTGGTTTGGGCATTAGGCCCAAGCCACCCTCCCTGTGGCACAGTTAGGCGGGCATTAGGCCCGGGGGTGTATTTTGGCCGATTAGGGGTACGATAAGGTGACCTTGGGCACAAGGCCCAGGTCACCCAACGGGCAGCAAGTTAGGCGGGCGCTAGGCCCGTGGGCGAAGTCAGGCCTCCGGCCTGTGTGCAGTTAGTGGGCGCTAGGCCCAGTGAATCAGTGTTTCCCCGAGGTGAGTACAGGTGGCCCTGGGCGCTAGGCCCAGGCCACCCTGAGGTGTTAAGCAGGCAGGCCCGCTCGGCCTGAGCCCCTAAGGAGAGAGTCCGGTAGGTGGGTGAGCTGTGCGGCCCCCACTACTGGGTGTTCTGAGTCGGGTAGATAAAGGGACCGTACCGTCGCTTGCATTGTGTATCGTGATGTATGTTACCGTGCGGGGCGATGTGTGAGCTCGTTAAGTGTGTTAGTTTTGTTACACCACACCCACAGAGCTAGTTTGAGGGCTCTGCCGTTGTAGTTAGTATAGGGTGTGACACTAGGTTAGAGTTAGGCCCTGCACGGCTGTTTGCTTGTTTGTTTATCTCCTTACAGGGACCTGTAAGAGAAGAAGACGTTCGCAGTGCGAAACTGACGGTGAGTAACATCTGTGTGCGTTTGTCCCTTGTCTGTCCCCGAGCGCCGGAATCGGGATTGCTCACGGACGTGAGAATCCTTTTCATCACACTACGCGCGAGAGCGCGAGTGTGTGAAATCTGGGTGGCTGAGGCTTTGTGCCGGTGATGACCATTCACCCAACCGGTGAAGGTCGCGGTCACCCCTGGGGTATCCCCTGTTCCAGTGGAAGAAGGGTCGATACCCCCTTTACGGTAAATTATTCTCTCCTCAGCTCGGTCGTCGGTCAGCTCCGAGAGGGAATCGCCGTGTCCGGATCCGACTGAAGAATTCCAGGTCCGTTGAAGGTTCCGGTACCTGAAGGTGAGAGAGAGCGGCGCCTGGTGAGTACCGAGTCTACACCTGCACGGCAGCAGGCACCACACGCACCGCAGCCGCACCTCTCACATACCCACCGCAGCATAACCCTCCCCAGGGGTGCCTAACCTTCACTCTCCCTCCCGGCAGATTAACCCTAACCTCAATCCCTCCCCCCACAGCCTAAACCTAACCTCCCCCCCCTTGCGGCTTATCTCTGGTGCTCTGTGAAATCGTTCGGGATTACAGCGCCGAGATAGTGATCAATGTCGGGATTCCGAGTACTGTCGGGATTCTGGCGTTGGTATTTCGACTGCCAGGAACCCGACCACAGGGATCCTGACTGAATCCTGTTTTAATGTTGCTAAAATGTACAAAGCAAAATGAGAGGACAATCTGTATTATATTCTGGTGCTATACACACAAAATATTGGGGGACAGGGGAGCGGGTTTCGGTTTTTATTGAGGGTGAGTAACTCAAGTTACTCACCTTGACAAAGGGACGTGTCAGACCCGAAACGTTGGAACATGCAGTAATTTTCAATACATCTCTTGATCACTGAAAAGTCTCTGAGTGCCGCTGACTATTTACCACGTTATATATATATATATATATATATATATATATGGGTGTAGTACGGCTGACCGGCGGTCTCCTGACCGCCGGTCAGCTTACCGACGCTGGGATCCCGGCAGCATACCGACGCCGGGATCCCGGCGGGGAGGGGCGAGTGCAGCAAGCCCCGTGCGGGCTCGGTGGCGACCTGCGGTCGCCACGGGTTCTATTCCCACTCTATGGGTGCCGTGGACACCCACGAGTGGAAATAGTCCCTGTTGGTCGGCATGCCGACCATCGGGACAGTGACCCGTCGGGCTGGTGGAGGAGGTCATGTGACTGTTGGTCAGCTGACCGGCGGTCACATGAATACCACCCATATATATATATATAGTTCTATAAAGCAATATGCACTCCTCCCGCAGTCTCATCAGTAAGGGTGCTACCTGTAATGTCACTGCATCCAACGGTAACCACACGTAGGCGGTTTTCCACTAACAGGGCACTCACCGATACACAAACGATATAACCACTTTTAAATTTTTACATCACCTTGAGAAATCTCCAGTTATGGGAAAACAATTGACTTCATATTCATACCACTGAGCTGGTCATCATTCTTAAGACACATTGGCACCCCGAAAGGAAAATTCAAACAAAAACATTGGCCCCTCCCCGTGCTCTATCACAGTCACACACTCCCTCCCCCAGTGCTTTATCAAACTCCCTCCCCCTGCGCTTTATCACACTCCCCCCTTCGCTGTATCACACTAACATACTCCCTTCCTCTGAGCCCTGCCCATTATCACACTCCCTCCTCCTGTGCTTTATCACTCCCTCCCCTGCACTTTATCACACTCCCTCCCCCTGCGCTTTATCACACGCCCTCCCCCTGCGCTTTATCACACGCCATCCCCCTGCACTTTATCACACGCCCTCCCCTTGCACTTTATCACACTCCCTCCCCCTGCGCTTCATCACACGCCCTCCCCCTGCGCTTTATCACACTCCCTCCCCTTGCACTTTATCACACTCCCTCCCCCTGCGCTGTATCACGCTACCTTCTCCTGTGCCCTACGCTTTATCACACGCCCTCCCCGGCGCTTTATCAGATGCCCTCCCCTGCGCTTTATCAGACGCCCTCCCCTGCGCTTTGACACACTCCCTCCCCCTGCGCTGTATCACACTACCTTCTCCTGCGCCCTACACTTTATCACACTCCCTCCCCTGCGCTTTATCAGACGCCCTCCCCTGCGCTTTGTCAAACTCCCTCCCCTGCGCTTTATCACACGCTCTCCCTTGCCCTCTATCACACTCCCCTTGCACTTTATCACACTCCCTCCCCCTGCACTGATCACGCTACCTTCCCCTGTGCTTTATCACACTCCCTCCCTTGCACTTTATTACACTCCCTCCCCCTGTGCTTTATCACACTCCCTCCCTTGCACTTTATTACACTCCCTCCCCCCATGCTTTATCACATTCCCTGCACTGTATCAAACACACACCCTCCCCCACGCTATATCACAGCCACAGCCAAGTTCACATGGAAGTCACACACATAGCACACACAGAAGCTCACATATACATACACATGGAAGTCACACACACATACAATTCCCACTACATTATACACACTACAGCATAGAGTAGTCTTACTGGCTGGACCGTCCCTGAATGTGCAGCAGCTTCAACTCTCCCTCTCACAGCAGCAGCAGCCATGTGAGAAGCAGGCAGCCTCAGTGTCCTGTGTAGCCCCGCCCCCTGGACCCCGTGTAGCTCCGCTCCTTCCAAGTTCCCTCATCCCCTGCCCATGTGTTTGAGCCGTTCGGCCGACAGTAGCAGTCCATCTACTACTATCAATACAGGTGACTGCGGGCAGGAGGGAGCGGAGCTTGTAAGCTGCTGTAGCTGGGGGAAAAAAATCCTGGCTGCAGCAGCACAGCAGATGCTGTGGGCCTATTGTGTTGGGGGGGCCTGGAGCTGCAGCTCCACCCGCCCCATTGCTAATCCAGCCCTGCATTTAGCTCATGAGAGACCTGCGATTACCGCTAGTCTATCCAGCCAGAACAGTTATTAAAGCATGTATCCTGCATCGCTATCCTGATACAGTCACCGGCTGGTGACCCGTATGTTCCGCTCCATGCATAGCTGTGACTATGGCTGTACACTTTATATTACTGCTGAATAAACCCCACTCCCACACTGGTACACCACCGCACACTGTACACAGGGGTGTAGCGAGGGTGGCTCCGGCGGAGCACGAGCTCCGGGCGCTGGAAAAGTTAGAGGGCACGCTGCCGTCTGACTCTGCCCTCTCTTCACCCACTAAACCGCATGCCACTTTACAGACAGCTGCAGGGCAGTAGCAAAAGAAGCAGAGGGGCGCACACTGACTCAGACTCAGAGACTAGGTGATGAACAGGGCAGGTCAGAGGCGACAGCAGGAGACACTGACAGCTAGCACATGCTGGATCTCTGCCGCCCTCTTTACATGTCTCATAGTCTGCTTGTAACTGTGAAGCAGGGTAAAGTCTGTCCTGCTACACCACTCTCTGCAGCACCTCTTTCTGCCCCAGCTGCTGCAGCACCACTCTCTATGTCCCGGCTGCTGCAGCATCAATCCCTGCCATGGCTGTTGCAGCACCGCTCTCTGACCTGGCTGCTACAGCGCCTCTCTGTGTTGTGTAACAAGTATAAGGGGCTCTACTGTATTGTGTAACATGTAAAAGGGGCTCTACTGTGTGACGTAATGTGTATAAGAGGCTCTACTGTGTGGCATAAAGTGTATAAGAGGGGTACTACTGTGTGGTGTAATGTGAATAATGGACAATACTGTGTGGTGTAATGTGAATATCAGACAAAACTGTGCTGTGTAATCTCAATTGGTACTATTCTGTGGCCACGCCCCTTCCCCATGAAGCCACACTCTTATATTTTTAGGTGTCCCTATGTTAATCATAGGGGCGCCAAAGGAAACTTTCACCCTGAGCTCCACAAAGTCTAGAACCGGCCCTGTCACCAATTTAGGATTTTTTTTAAATATTTCTTCTTTTCAAATGTAACATTCACCCAATTTAGTAAAGGGGAGGGGGTGCCGAAACATACCCTTGCTCCGGGCACCATGGCACCTAGCTACACCTCTGCCTGTACACACATATTCCATCACAGGTTACAGGAAAAGGCTTAAAATACATGTACTATTGGCGCATCCCTCATATTGTATGTTCCATCCTGCATTACCATTCTGTCTCCTGTCTGCATTATCTTCTTCACCTTGTATGTCTGATATCTTTTTATGTCTGTTTGTTTGTTGTTTTATTTTTATGATTTGTTAAACGGACTGTGTGGCTCTGCAGACATTTTTGGCGCCGTACAACTGATCTCGGTGGTATGCCGTGGGGATTTTCCGTCAGATATATTTTGTTTGCCAGTTAGAATTGTTTTCAGTCTCTTTTGCTCAGGAAGCCACAAAACGTTCCGCAGCGTGCATTCAACCATGTAAACAATTTAGCTGTACTGTTCTTTGGGTTTATAGTTACCCAGAAAATCGGGTTGCTATATTTTAACAGTGGTTTCTCGCAAGAGAAATGATCATGCAGGTAAGCCAGAATGGGCGCAAGTTTCCATGGATTATTTTTGGTTCTGCATAAGTAAGTAATCCACTTTAGAATGTTACGATGTGCGAAACGCGACGGGGCTAGAAACCCAGGCATGCGAATGCAGAGCAGTAGAGATAGATTTACAGAACAGTAATTAAATTTTACCTAAAAGTCAGCCCAGGGAAGAATATTCCGTTTGAGACGCGAATGTTTCCCCGTTTTCAGAATGGCGCCCCATAAGAAATTGCAGTACCCTATGGCAATGTAAATAATCTGCATTATCAAACGTAAACATCTCTTCCGTCATTGGCTCTGCTCACTGTTTTGTGTCTGTCTATTGTAATGCCAAACTCAGATGTATATTCCAGCTTGTCTTTCCAAGTCCAAATAAACAGAATACCAGCGGGGAGAGGAATTGGATCCATACGGAGTTAACCGGAATAATAAGAAGTGTGTGGCATAGACCCGGTGTATATATGTCTGTATGTAAACTGCGGAATGGAATACCCTTGTATACTGAGCAATAAAACCACATTACGTGTTGCTGACACTGTCAATGAAAATCAAGTGATACCAAATTAAAGGGGTCTTCACTACTCGGGGATGGGTATGACATGTTGACAGTCTTAGCGCGGGACGTACTACGCATTGCATCCTTGATGTGATACAGATGGAGCCATATAGGCTTCTCTGCTGCACCTAGGTGCACCAAGGCTTATTAGCATACATCTTTCATCTATTGTTCTCAGCAGCAATACAATACAGAGAGAACAATACAGCAGGGGATTAAGTCATTACAGCAGGGGGTTAAATCCGTCTGCCCTGGCTCAGGTAAGCCTACTAAAGACAAAGATGGGCTCCGTCTGTACATCATGTCAGTTATTGGGTGCATGACAGCGTTCATGAGTCTTATTGCACCTTCGAATGCATTTTCTAAGGTAGCATCGGTAAACTGGTCCTGTGCAAAGTCCTCTATAGGTAATGTCCTAGCAGTGTCGGACTGCAGTGATAGGGGCCCATACTTAGGGGTGTGGTTAGCCTACAAAGAGGGTGTGGCCAGCCTCTACAGTGGCTTGAAATACTGTACACAATAGTTTAGTGCAGTGTAATGCAACATATCTACCATCTGTAATACAAGTGCACAGTCTGGAACCTGATTCCTAGAGGAAGGAGTGGGCCCTCAGGTAGTGGGGCCTACCGATGGTTTCCCTGGTACCCCTGTGGGCCAGTCCGACCCTGTGTCCTAGTATCAGGTAACAGCAGTGGCGTCACAAGGGGAGTGCAGGTCACACCTGGGTGGGGGTGTTACACCAAATGCCGCCTCCTCTGCAGTAACAGTAACCAGGTGCTGCAGTGTGACGTGTTCCTGCAGCATTCGGGTCCTGTCACAGGGATGACAGTGCAGGCACTAGTCTGCAGGGGCAGTCCAGCATCTCCTTGGATGCTGGAAACGCCCCCGGAGTGATGTAATAAGGAAGTCATGCCCCCTTTAAGTTAGACCACACCCCCTTTCCATGCATGCGTGGGAGTAAGATGCAGAGTGCGCGCCGGGTGTCACTAGACCCCGTAATACTTCCGGGTCATAATCCTAACTCTGGGCAAAGATGTTCTATCCGTGGACTCTCCACCACCTCTGCTTATGACGCCTTCCTCCATGCTTCAGATTAGAGAATCCTCCTTCCTCACTTGCCCATGGAGAATTTTGTCACCGACAGGAAAGTCTCGCCACAAGATGAGGGAATACGATAACATCACCACAATGACGGCTGCTAACTTGGGTGGTCATTCCGAGTTGATCGCTAGCTGCATTTGTTCGCAGCGCAGAGATCAGGCTAAAAAACGGCAGCTCTGCGCATGCATATGCGGCGCAATGCACATGCGTGTCCTACGGGCACAACGAACAAAGTAGTTTTGCACAGGGTCTAGTGAAGCATTTCAGTTGCACTGCTCGCCGCAGAGTGATTGACAGGAAAGGGGCGTTTCTGGGAGTCAACTGACCGTTTACAGGGAGTGTTCGGAAAAACGCAGGCGTGCTAGGGAAAACGCAGGAGTGGCTGGCCGAACGCAGGGCGTGTTTGTGACGTCAAACCAGGAACGAAACGGACTGAGGTGGTCGCAGTGTAGGAGTAGGTCTGGAGCTACTCAGAAACTGCAAGAAAATATTTAGTAGCAATTCTGCTAATCTTTCGTTCGCTATTCTGCTAAGCTAAGATACACTCCCAGAGGGCGGCAGCCTAGCGTGTGCAATGCTGCTAAAAGCAGCTAGCGAGCGAACAACTCGGAATGAGGGCCATAGTCTCAAATCTCTGCACAGCGATCGTGTGTTTAAAAAATGTGCAGGTGGATCACACTTCAGGACCCACCTCTCTAGCACTCAGTCCAGGCCAGGAGTTAAATGCTCTATTGCTAGAATCACTGTAATTAATGTTGAAATAGTTTCAGGCTAAAGCCATTATTTACGAACTGCAGACAAACCAGAAAGGTGTGATTTAACTCGTTTGCTACTTGCCTCAGACTCAGAATGACCTCCTCTGTTATCTATGAACTTACACTGCAAGGAGGCAACAGATAGCGACTTTTACAATCACATTTTCAATATATAGTCACGTCTAATGAAGAACAAAGATAAAATATTGTACATTGGGCCTAATTCTGAGTTGATCGCAGCAGCAATTTTGTTAGCAATTGGGCAAAACCATTTGCACTGCAGGGGGGGGGGCAGATATAACATGTGCAGAGAGAGTTACATTTGGGTGGGGTGTATTCAAACTGAAAACTAAATTGCAGTGTAAAAATAAAGCAGACAGTATTTACCCTGCACAGAAACAAAATAACCCACCCAAATCTAACTCTCTCTGCAAAAGTTATATCTGCCCCCCTCCAGTGCACATGGGGGGGTCATTCCGAGTTGTTCGCTCGTTAGTTTTTTTCGCGATTAGTCGCAAACTGCGCATGCGCAATGTTCGCAGTGCGCCTGCGCCAAGTAAATTAGCACAAAAGTTTGGTATTTTACTCACGGCCTAACAAAGATTTTTCATCGTTCTGGTGATCGGAGTGTGATTGATAGGAAGTGGGTGTTTCTGGGCGGAAACTGGCCCTTTTATGGGAGTGTGCGGAAAAACGCAGGCGTTTCAGGGAAAAACGCGGGAGTGGCTGGAGAAACGGGGGAGTGTCTGGGCGAACGCTGGGTGTGTTTGTGACGTCAAACCAGGAACGAAACTGACTGAACTGATCGCAGTGTAGGAGTAAGTCTTGAGCTACTCAGAAACTGCTAAGAAATTTCTATTCACAATTCTGCTAATCTTTCATTCGCAATTTTGATAAGCTAAGATTCACTCCCAGTAGGCGGCGGCTTAGCGTGTGCAATGCTGCTAAAAGCAGCTAGCGAGCGAACAACTCGGAATGAGGGCCATGGTTTTGCCCATTTGCTAACAAACTTGCTGCTGCGATCAACTCAGAATTACCCCCATAATACAATGAATATGGAGCATATTCATCATCCTTAAAATGTCACAATTTCTACACTCCGCATCAAACTCCGAAAAAGCATTATTTTCGGAGTATGATTGAGAATATGGTGAACAGCCCCCGAATCTCTGCACAAGCTGCCGTTTACAAGGCAGCTTGTGCAGCTGAGGGTGGTGTCCGCGGCTACAGTGCAATCTCTACAGCTGTGAAACCAATTAGATGCCCGGGACCACAGAGGGGTGTCGGCAGCAAAGGGTGCCGGGGGTGGGGGGTGGGGAGGGGATGGGGGGTGTAGGGCGCCGCTACACGGAGTGTGCAGCAGCAACCAGCGTCGGGAGCACAGTTTAAGTGATGGCCAGTTTTTCGGGAGTGATAAGTTTAAAAGGGGTTCATCATGAATAACGAAACAATTGTAGGAGAATGCAATGAGAATTTCAAACTAAAAATTCTCATGGCACAATTTTTTCATCATGAATATGCCCCCGGGTAACAATGACAAGCAAGTTTCAGTCGCTCACATTTTGAAGTGACAATGGAGGTGAATTTACAGCATATAAAATACAGTAGAATATAGATTATAAAAAAAATTCCAGTACTGTTCCATATACTGTGCTCTAGCAAAAAAAAAAAAAAAAAAGGAACTGAAAGGAAGAACAGAACCCTGATTAAAATGATCAGATTTCTACCAGTCTCTGGACTATATAGAAATGACTGCTCTGAATCAGCAATGACAGCAATGACAGCAAGTCAGATTATTCTTCAGAAAGGTGGTGAAAACATCATATGAATTTTGACAGGGCGAAAAGCCTACCGTATCCATCAGAGTTTTTGTGTGTAAAGCTATTGTCTACACTCCTGAAGAAAAACAGGGCATGCTAAGAAACATTTAGAATCCTAGACCCCAGTGGCGGATTTCCCACTAGGCATATGAGGCACGTGCCTAGGGGCGGCACTTGTTGTGGGGAGGCACAGCCGGCTGATGAGGGCAGGTGATTCTTTTTTTTTTAATATATAAATTACAACTTTCTTTCATTCTTTTGTTTTGCAACTGATGGGGGTGGAACAATGGGCTGCAAATTGGGGTGGTGGTGGGGTGAAGTTGGGGCTGTTTGGTGGCCTGAAGGCATCAGGACTGGCCTTAACATGTAGGGAGCAGTGACATGATGGACAGTGACCAATATTGTGCCTAGTGGTGGCCTGACCTCTATATCCGCTCATGCTAGACCCAGGACAGACAATGTGATAATCAGCAACAGTGTAACTAAGCAGTGATGATATGTTGTCTCTAGACATAGGAATGAAGGAATAACACAACACTAAACAGACCATCAATACTTCATGTGAACAAATGATTGTGGTTAGAGTATGGTTGAGAGCGCTCTATCAAGAACCCAAAATTAAGTAAAGCACATTATATGGGTAAATGCTTCTTCTACAAAGCAAGTGCAAATATTGTCTATGAACTCACACCCTGGGAAGACCCGTCTTTCTGACAAGTAAGGAAACAGATGGACAAAAGCAATTGCAGATGAATAACGGTCCATGCATGTAAGCCAAACCTGGATACTCACTGAACTGCCACCAGGGATAAAAATTGTAGGTAGCAATTAGACTTTTAAAGACAAATGTAACCCAGGTTGATTGCTATAAATAAACCTACCTGGCAGACATCACAATTTACTAAAGAAAAGGAGGTTGACAAACTAAACCAGTGCGTTAGTCACCAACATTCCTGTGACCATACTGTTCTGTAGCTACTGAACACGGGCCCTCATTCCGAGTTGTTCGCTCGGTATTTTTCATCGCATCGCAGTGAGAATTCTCTTAGTGCGCATGCGTAATGTTCGCACTGCGCATGCGTCAAGTAACTTTACTAAGAAGAAAGTAATTTTACTCACGGCTTTTTCGTCGCTCCGGAGAACGCATTGTGATTGACAGGAAATGGGTGTTACTGGGCGGATGTACGGCGTTTTAGGGGCGTGTGGCAGGAAACGCTACCGTTTCCGGAAAAAACGCAGGCGTGTCTGGAGAAACGGTGGGAGTGCTTGGGCGAACGCTGGGTGTGTTTATGACGTCAGCCGGGACCGAAAAGCACTGAATTGATCGCACAGGCAGAGTAAGTCTGGAGTTACTCAGAAACTGCTAACTCGGTTTTGATCGCAATATTGCGAATACATCGGTCGCACATTTAAGATGTTTAGATTCACTCCCAGTAGGCGGCGGCTTAGCGTGTGTAACTCTGCTATAATCGCCTTGCGAGCGAACAACTCGGAATGAGGGCCACTGTCAAATCTTCTATTCCAGAGTTCTAGTGATGCGACTCGTTTGTCATCATTGTGTAACTGTGCTGTGTTTCAAGGACCTACGTTGTGCCTGAGCTTAAGCAAAGTGAACTCTGTGGCCTCTGTTCCAGGACACTAGAAATAAAATTTGTTCCCATATCTGGTACATAAGGCATCAGAGCCGGCCATAGGCATAGGCAAACTAGGCAATTGCCTAGGGCATTTGATATGCCTAGGGGCATCAGCAGCTTCTGCTGATTAAAATGATATGCGGCATGCCTATATTCTGTGTGTAGCATTTCATATGCAGATACAGCCACAGTCTCACACAGTATATAGGCATGCTGCATATCAGTTTAATCAGCAGAAGCTGCTTGTGCATCCTAGCCACATAGCAATGCAAATAAGATGCATTTTCATAAAAAAAGTGCCCAACTTTAGCATTGATGTAAGATTTGTGAGGACACATCTGTATCCAAGCAGAGGCAGAGGTCACAGTGTTAGCGGAAGTGTGAGTGCTGTGTGCATGTGAGTGGGTTGGTTGTGCAGTAGTGTTCAGAATATGTGTAAGGAGCATTATGTGTGTCATGTAAAAATGCATTAATAATGTGCAACATATGTGTAAAGGGCCACTATGTGTGTCATTATGTGTATAAGGGCATTAATAATGTGCAGCATATGTGTAACAGGGTACTACTGTATGTGTGTCATTATGTGTATAGGGGCACTAATAATGTGCAGCAAATGTGTAGGGGGCACTATGTGTGTCATTATGTGTATAAGGGCATTAATAATGTGCAGCATATGTGTAAGGGACATTAATTGTAAAAGGGCATTAATAAAGGTTGTCATAATGTGTAAGGTGCATTATGTTTATAAGGACATTAATGTGTCTCATATGTGTAAGGGGCATTACTGTGTGGAATTGTGTATAAATGCATTACTAATGTGTGGCATTATGTGTATAAGGTGCTCTACTATGTGGCGTTGCTTATAGAAAGGGCACTAATGTGTGGTCTAATGTGAATAAAGAGCAATAAGGTGTGGTGTAATGTGAATAAGGAGCAATTCAGTGTGATGTAATGTGAATAAGGAGCAATTCAGTGTGATGTAATGTGAATAAGGGGCTCTACTGTGAGGAGTACCATTTACTGTATAAGGTAAAGTGATACTACTGTGAGATGTAATATGAATTATGGACACTATCACAAGATAAAATATGAATAAAGTTGCAGTACTGTGTGGCGTAATTGGAATTGGGGTTACTATTGTGTGGCCAAGCCCCTTCCCAGCAAGAAGATGCCCCTTTTTGGGCTGTGCGTCAAATGTGCGAACTGTTCCTATTTAAAATATAGGGGGTACAAGGACTGCTATGGGTGAGGGGTGATGGTGCTGGGAAAGAGGTGCAAGGTCAGAGGCAGAACCAGCGGTGGTGCTAGGGGGCACCAGCCAAAATCTTGCCTAGGGCATCATATTGGTTAGGGCCGGCTCTGTAAGGCATGTGTTGGATTTCTGTGACTTTTGTTCTTGTTCCAAATTTTTAAACAAGCTTTAGTTGTTCCAATTTGGTGGCCAATCCCTTTAGTGGTAATGAGGAGCGAGTGCGAATAGCGCAAGCGGGTGTAAACTTCAAGGCTGTTAGGATTGCATGGGCTTTTTCAATTTTGTAGGTTATCTAACAGTTAATAGGCTTGGGGGGTTGGTCTTAATTAGAATAGTGGGAGTGTAGGGAGGAGCTAGCGGACATTTTGAGTGAGACAGAATCTGCATCCTGCCTCTTTCTCTCAGGAGTTTTCCAGGGATGGTCGTGTGCCCCTATGAGTAATCATTTGAATCTATCTTCTCTCCAGTATCTCTTTTCTCTACTCTGCTGTATTTCTTCAACTGATTTCTCTCTATCCTCTAGCCTGTTTATTCACCCCTTTTTATTCCCTCTCTATTTCTTTCTTGTTGCTGCACTACCCCTTTTTCATTCCTCCTCCTAATGGCCGCATGCCCACACAGACGGGCGCTCCCCCCTGCCCGCTACCTGGTTGCTGAGGCTGGAGCGGCTTCAGCGGAACCTTCTGCTCTGCGCCGCCGCCAGTCCCTCAGCCCTGCTCGGATCCCTGCTGCCGCGGGTACACTCGCGGGTGCTTCCCCCAGCGGTCTAGCGGTTGCTTCCACCGGGGGACCCGTGACGTGCTCGCGTGGGCTCCGGCGGGTCGCGGCTCCACTCAGTGCTTCTCCCGCCTCAGCCCCCACTGCAGCGCATGGTGCGCGGGTCGGGCTGGCGGCGGGAGCACGTGGGGGGGGGGCGGGCACAGGGAGGCATTAACCCTGGAGGTGCTGCTGCATCAGCCTCCAGGGGTAGGGGCACACATAACGCAACACATACACGAGCCGCAGGGGGGAGGCAGGGCCTGTCTCCTGGAGGGCGTAATAGGTCATCCTCCAGGGGCTCGGTCCCCCCCAGTAATGCTTGGGCCATGTCTGCTGAGGGGTCCTCATGGGGTCACGTGGCACATGCGGGGGCAGCGGCACGTGCGCCCATCTCGTCATGTGGCGACCGGGCTCGGGCAAGGCATGCCGGGAGGCGTGCTGCTGCTGTGCCCAGTCTAGGGGTGACCCCAGTGTATGGCACAGCTCGGTCTCCTGCTGCGGGTGCTCGGGTATCGGCTCCCACTCTGGGTCACCCTGATTTGGGTACCCCCTCCCGTCAGGTCATGAACCCCCCGGCAGATGTTAGCCTGCATCGGGCGGGCACTGAGCGTAGGACGAGATGCGCAGCTACAGGTACTGCACATCCGGCTGGTGGTGCAGGGCCTTTGGCCGGCGGTGCACCTTCAGCGAGCAGCGTTGTTCTCCCTATTGCACCTACAACAGTACCCGCGCCTGCGGATGGGGACACGGCGGCTGTTTCCGCACTGCTGATCTCTGTGATAGGGATTTTGACTCCCCTGTTGACGGCGCGGGCGTCTGGAAGTGGATCTGCGGGCCAGTTCGGTGACTTGTGGTCTGCGCTGACCCCACTTGTCGCTCAGCTGACATCGTTATGCGCCGCTCCCACTTCTGCTGCGGGACAGCAACCGTTTGTTGCCAATGGGTCCGTTGCGCAGGCGCCTGCACTTAACCAATTGCCGGGCTCTTCGCTGGCACCTTTTGTTCCCTCTCCTGTTGCAGATCCGGTGGACATGGCGGAGAGTGATTCCGGCGACAGCGACCAGTCTTCCGCATCGGCTGCCACGAGATGGTACTCCCAAGCCTCCTCATCCGGTGAGACTGATGGTAATGGCACGTTAGGTCAGCAAGGTGCTGTTGCCGAGGCTGCCAGTGGCAAAGGCCAGGTGGAGCTTGCCAAGGGTAAACGCCGGAGGCACGGGTGTTCCCACAAGCGCAGTAAGCATTCGCGCCGCCACAGGCATGGAAACAGTAGCAGCAGTCCGGAAGAGGTCAGCCCCAGCGACGTCGTGCGTTGCCCATACACCAAAGTTTTGCGGGGTCTCCGCCCACGGATACGGGATCGTATCAATAGTGGATCTTACGTAGATGTTTTTGCATTAACGTCCAAGACCCGCAAGGCTTTGGTGGCGGCCAAGAAAAAGAGTGGGATGGGTGAGGACGCCTATAGGTCCTGTGTTAACTGGCTCAGGGGGTTCTACACCTTCTCAGCCTGTTACCTGGAGACTCGCCCGGAAGAGGCCATGAACATCGTGCGCTATCTGCACATGATTCATGGTCTATTCCTTTCTAACAGGCCTCTCACATGGCTTCGGTAGGACACGGAGTTCAGGCGCAAACAACACGGGCTGCACATCATAGCTTTCGGAGTCAAGGACGTTGAGGTATGGCTTAAGGTTAATGAGAGCTCCCTCGAGCTTCCGGAAGCCTCTCCGGCCAAGCCCGTAAGTACGCACGCTAGGGGTTCCTTTCGGGCCACCGCGGGACAAAGGTCCAAAGGACATGGTTTTGCCTTTACCAAACGGCAAGTGCGGATCTGGGTCCAAATGTTGTTTTCGGCACAGCTGCCTGCACTGCGGAGCGTCCCACCCGGCTAAGGAATGTCCCAAGCCTGCCGGTGTGGGATCGGGTGGCAGATCCTCCGGCGTTACTAGTGCTAAGTAAAGCCCCCTCCCCCGTCAGGCTGGACGCCATGCACAAATGGCTTACTTGGTACCCACTTCGCCCTCAGGCCCAATTTTTGCTGGAGGGTTTTACTGAGGGATCTTGCCTTCCCATTAGCGGTGAGGTCCCTTACTCATCTCCTCGGAACTTGCTCTTGGCCAGAGAACTTCCCCACTTTCTGAAAGGGAAAGTGGCCGAGGAGGTGCAGCTGGGCGCATGTCCGGCCCCTTTGCTGCACCCCCTTTGCCGAACTTGGTTTTATCCCCAGTCGGAGTGGTCCCTAAGAAAACTCCTGGCAAATTTCGGCTAATCCAGCACCTGTCTTACCCGCATGGCACGTCTGTTAACGATGCCATCCCCGAGGTGCTATCCTCGGTTACGTATCAGTCATTTGATGACGCTTTGAAATTAGTCAGAGCGGCGGGCCCCCATGCGTTATTGGGTAAAGTTGATGTGGAATCTGCATGTCGTCTGTTGCCATTACACCCTGATTCGTTTAGTTTCATGGGCTTTAGGCTGGACGGCGGATTTTACATTGACAAATGCCTACCCATGGGTTGCTCGGTCTCCTGTGCTTTTTTCAAAGGCTTTTAGTTCATTTCTCCATTGGTGCGTTTGCGCTGGGATGGGTGAACCGGGAATCACCCACTATCTGGACGATTTCCTGTGCGTAGGGCCTTCCAACTCGGACAGGTGTGCTCGGCTGCTATTCTCCTTGAAAGCACTCTTTTCTGAGTTCGGGGTACCGATCGCTCCAGACAAATGTGAGGGTCCCTGCACTCGCCCCTCGTATCTAGGCATAGAAATGGATACTGAGGCGGGCTGCTGCCGTTTGCTCTTAGACAAGGTCGCCAAACTGTGTGTGGGGGGATTGAGAGGGCATTGGCAGGTGGCAGGGTTACCTTGCGCCAGTGCCAATCCCTTCTCTGGCTTTTCAATTTTGCTTGCAGGGTCATTCCCATGGGTAGAATCTTTTGTCGCAAATTGGAGCGGGCGACGGCTGGCGCTCGTGGGCCGCATCACTTCATTAGATTGTCATCCGAGATTTGCAGGGACCTGCGAGTTTGGGATGCCTTTCTGCATGAGTTCAATGGTGTATCCATTTGGCTGTCTGATGCGGTCCACAGCCCAGGTATCCAGTTGTTCACCGATGCGTCGGGTTCCTGGGGATACGGTGCGTACCTCGATGGTGCATGGTCTGCTGCCCCTTGGCCGATTCCTGGTTCCAGCAGGGCTTAACCCGCAACCTTTTGTTGCTGGAAGTGTTTCCTATTGTCATTGCGTTGGAGCTGTGGGGGGAGCGGATCAGAGACCGGCACGTGGTCTTCTGGTGTGACAATCTGGGCGTGGTACAGGCGATCAATGGGCAGCGATCTTCCTCTCTTCCTGTTCTTCGCTTGTTGGCCCGCCTGGTCTTGCGCTGTTTGTGTCTTTATGTACACTTCGTCGCGCAGCATGTCCCAGGGGTAGACAACAGGATTGCCGACGCTCTTTCTAGGCAACAGTGGGATCGGTTTCGCACTTTGGCTCCTGCTGCAGCGCTTACAGGTGACGTTTGCCCTTCTCATTGCTGGCAGGTTATATGGCAGGGATGCAAAGGAAAGAAAATTACCCTGGGGTGGTTTTACTCCTGGCGCTGGAAGGGGAGGTTCAGCACAGCAGCTAAACACAAGGGGTTGGTCAGACCCCAACCAATGAAATAGCACAGAAAACAACAGTAGCGCTAAATGGTCATAAATGAGAGAGGTAGGTCAATACATTAACACATGATTTCATAAATCATAAAAAAATGTATAATCATACATATATAGAATAGTTAAAAACAACGATGGAATGAAAAAAAATTATAAATATATGTGTCTCAAGTGATCTGTGCCCCTCTCAATTCCAAGGTAGGGAAGGATCTAAAAAGTTAATTTGGCCTGTTCCAGAAAAACAGTCCCCTTTGTCTCAAGTGTCCCGTATAAATCACACCATGTGAGTTAGTGACCACCAGTAATTCCCAAGGCGTTTAAGCGGTTGGCATCCGCAAAAGGCTTTGTAGAGAAGTTCCACGGTGGAGAAATGTCCTGAAACGGGATCCGGATTCGTGCAGTATTGGGGACTTGGTCCAGGTGTAGATCCTTCAAAATCCAATGGATGAAGGGTGGGCACACACAGCAGATCTCACCACGGTGTGATTTATACGGGACACTTGAGACAAAGGGGACTGTTTTTCTGGAATTGACAGGGGCACAGCTCACTTGAGACACATATATTTATAAAAAAAAATTCATTCCATCATTGTTTTTAACTATTCTATATATGTATGATTATAAATTTTTTATGATTTATTAAATCATGTGTTAATGTTTTGACCTACCTCTCTCATTTATGACCGTTTAGCGCTACTGCTGTTTTCTGTGCTATATGGCAGGGATAACTGCTTTGGCTAGCCAGTCGGTGGCTCCAGCCACGCTGGTGAAATATCGGGCGGCGTTCCATCGGTGGGAGGCATTTATTGCGCACAGGCGGAACGAAGGTAAGCCTTCCTTTCGACTACTGTTAGATTTTGTCTGGCGTATGTACGTAGCTGGGAGGTTGCGTGCTGTTGTTGGCCAGATGCTGGCAGGAATCTCCTTTTTTCTGCGCTTACAGGGTAGACACGATTTCACTAAAAGCTTTTTGGTGAGACGCTGTTTGCAGGGCTGGGCTCGTGGCACTCCTGTGTCTGTGGACAACAGGCGTCCTATATCAGTTGCGATGCTGGGTAGCTTGATGGAGGTCTTACCGTCCATGTGCGATTCTCAGTATGAGGTGTTGCTTTTTTGGCTCGCCTTTGCGATGGCTTTTCACGGAGCCTTTCGGATTGGCGAGTTGGTGGCCCCCTCCAGGTCCGCGGTCCCCCCTTTGCTTAAGTCCCAGGTGTTTCTGGCGGATGCGTTACTGTGCAAATTGAGCCGTTCTAAGACGGATCAGTTGGGGCGTGGGCGTTGGGTTACCTTGCCTGCCTGCCCTAACACTAGCATCTGTCCCGTAACCTTAGCACACGTGTATGGTGACTCACGGCCACATGGTGGCAGAGCGTGGCTTGTTCACCTCGATGGGTCTCCTTTGACAGTGTACCAATTCCGGTGGGTATTTAAGCAATACATCCTTGCGTTGGGATTGTCGCCATCGCTATATGGCACACATTCCTTTCGTGTTGGTGCTGCGACAACAGCCGCTTCATTGGATTTTTCTGAGACCAAGATTAAATCGCTTGGTCGATGGAAATCCAATGCCTACAAACGCTATGTCAGGTAATTAAATTTTTCCAGTTTCTGGCCGGCCTTTTTCTGGTTTGGCTCAATTTTTTCTTGTTCTGCTTTTGGTTTCTTTTCAGTTCACTCGGGGGGCAACGGGATGGTGGGCCAGCGGGTCGGTGATGGGGTGCCTTCGCTAGCCGCTATGTTTTTCAGCGGTGTTCTGCGGGAGTGCCTCGGCTCTGACTTGTTTCCCCGTCTTTTCGTCTCTCCTCGACTGGACTCGACCTGTAGCCTTTTTTGGCCACTCGTCACCGTTTGAATGGTGGGGGTCCCGTTGGATTTTGCCCTGCTTTTCTCCTGAGAACCCGGAGGGTGCTATTGGCTTGCGCCCTCTGTGGCAGGTTTTGCAGCATTTCACTTCGGGACAGGTCGCTCCCCTCCCCACCCCTGGCCATTCGTTGCCGGTTATTTCAGGTCACGCTTGAGTTACATCATTAACCTGTTGTATTTGTTTGTTTTCGGTGGTGTCACTCGACATGCGCCCTATATGGATCTTGGGCCACTCATTTGTTTATTGGGCGGCTCGGTCGCCTCTGTCCAGGGACTCAGCTGGTGCTCACATTTTACAATGGGTTCGATGGTTAGGCCGTAGGGGGATGAGATGGGAGGAACTCTTGCCTACCTTAACTGGCCCCCCAGGAGTGCTGGTCATTCACCTAGGGGGTAACGGCATAGGGCCTCTGCTTTCTCTTGTGTTGCGTCACCAGATAGCGCGTGATTTGGAGCAGGTCATGACATGGTGGCCTTGGTGTCGGATTGTTTGGTCCGCAATCATTCCGCGTCAGGTTTGGCATAGTCAGCGGCCTGGCGTTACCTTGGAAAAGTCACGCCGCAAGGTCAATGCTTTGGTTGGCAGGAGAGTTTTGGAGCTTGGTGACACAGTAGTAGTTTTAAGGATGCCCACTTATATAGACCTGATGGCGTCCATTTGACTGATGAGCATATTTGTTTATTTTTGGAAAGTGTTTTCCAAGTTCTTGATAGCTTAGCTTGAGTTAGTTAGCGCTTAGTCCATTGTGTTGCAGTGGTGAGTTGGAGTATGGTGGTGGCACCAGCTCCTTCTGGGCCAGTGTGTGGCGGGAAAGAACGTCAGTTACAGTGGCTATTGCGCCGCTGTTTGGAGGTGCGCTGTTTGTCCAATACATTGTATACTCTGGCCCTCCTTACCGGGGGTCATTGGGGCTTGGCTGTCTGGCCGGCTCTATTATGGTGTATTGGGGAGAGAGTTGGAAACTCAGCACTTATTGGCGTAGCCAATGAGATAAATAAAGTCATGTCATGGACATGCGTAGCGGCAATAAGTCGTAATGTCAATGTTGGTCTGGCCGTTCTTTCTTATTGCCACCATACTTAGTTTAAATATATCATAATAAATAATGGTTGACCGATTTTAATGGCATTTCAGTGGTCTGTGTTGTTATTTCTCTGTGTCATTATTTCTAGATAAGTTAAGTTAGTTCATATTTATTTGTAAGGTTATTGTGTAATGATATGTGAATGCCAAATTGATTTCTCACAAATATTTAAAATGCCCGCTCTAATATATATTGTAAACGCCTGCACCTCTTATTGCCATATCCCATGAATGTGCGCTATACATCGCAAAACACTGCATCCCATAAGAGAAAACAATACACCCACACATTATCTGAGTTCCAAAGCTCATTGATGTATATATCTCCTATATAATAGCCCTATTCTGTGACCTTGTGATTCATTTGCTAACGCTGGGCGGAGTCACAACAGTGGGCGGAGTTATTCAAATGAGTCACAGAGATCTGGCCAAATCTACAGGAGACTAGGAGCAGAAGCAGATAGCATGGGCATTGGGCATGTCACAGGCAGGGGTGCATACCTCCCAGCTTTCTGCAGGAGCTTTCTCCAGGCAGAAGGAGGGAAACACACTCGGCGAAAAGGGGGCGTGGCTTCACAGGAGGGCCCCCGTTTTCGTCAGTGAGGGGGCTTGCCCAGCGCTCTGTGAGCTGCTGGCATGCCCCCAGGGGCTGATTATGAGTCGGGGGGGGCACAGGGCACTTGAGACAGGGGAGCCCTATCTCATTGCTGTGCCTGCTGTGGGTTGGGGGCGTGGCCTAATCGCGCCCCGCGCGGCCACGCCCCCTTATGCAAATTCCGATTTTTATTTTTATTTTTTTTATGGGATTTTGGCCCCTCAGCTAGGGCTAAATCCAGAGGAGGTGGTCGCTCCCCCTACACACCCGCACAGGGAGAGGAAAGCAGGGAGACTGCAGAACAGCGAGTACAGGAGCTTTCCAACTGCCCCCCCCCCCCCCACCGCCGGACACTGCGACCCGCGGGTGGGACAGCGGGACAGACCCCAAAAAATGGGACTGTCCCGCGACATTTGGGAGGTATGGGGGTGTGTGAGGGGTATGTCATACAGACAGACGGGCACCGGCTCACTGTGTGCTTGACCCCCCACATCGGCATACTCAGCAGGGTCTCTCTGGTGCGGAGGAGCGTCACTTTCTGACACACTCCACGCTTCTTAGCTGCAGTTTAGTGGGGCACCTGCCGCTGTGCAGGTTCCATACTGCCTCTGTTATCTCCAGCCCCGGCAACCCCACCGCTAGCTGCAGCGCTGCCACCCGCAGTGGAGTGCGCCCAGCTCATTCACACACTTTAGCTGGCGGGTAGCGCTGCAGAAATCCGAGCTGCTTGCAGGCTCTGACCCACTCCTCCCTCCAGCCGCAGCGTCTCCTGGGAGCTAACCAGTCACTCCCAGTCTCCCCTTACCACAGTGCCCGGAAGCCGTGAGGTCCGCGCCACGTGCATGCTATGACCCCCTCCTCCCTCCAGCCGCAACATCTCCTGGGGGGCTAACCAGTCATTTCCAGTCTCACCTTACCACAGTGCCCGGCAGCTGCGCGAGGTCTGCGGTGTGTGACTGAGGAGGGGGGGAGGGATGCGGACTGGCAGAGAAAGCAGGACTCCAGCCTGAGAGAGTCAGCCATGCCAAGTCTCCAGCAGCAGCAGATCCAAAAAGGTTGGAATGGAACAGCAGCAGCCAGCAGCAGTGACTCCGGTAAGACACATCTGTCTGTCACCACTGTTTTGTCCCTAATACCAATCTCTCCCGTGCCCTGTGTTCTGTCATGTCCCTGTCACCCCTGGCCTTGCCCTGCCACCCTTATTCTGGCCCTTTCACCCTTATCCTGGCCCTTTCACCCATATCCTGGCCCTGTCACCCTTATGCTGGCCCTGTTACCCCTATCCTGGCCCTGTCACCCCTGTGCTTGCCCTGTCAACCCTAAACTGGCCCCGTCACCCCTGTCCTGGTCCTGCCGCCCCTACCCTGGCCCTGTCACCCCTATCCTGTCCCTATCATTTCTGTCCTGGCCCTGTCACCCCTGTCCTGGCCCCGTCACCCCTGTCCTGGCACCGTCACCCCTGTCCTGGCCCCGTCAACCCTGTACTGACCCTGTCACCCCTGTCCTGGCCCTGTAACTGCATACCCTCCAACTACCTTTTATGGCATGTACAGTACCCGCAGCGCCTCCAGAACTCTCCCCAATGCACTACACCTCCGCACCTTCCCCTCCACCACATGCGGCACTCCACCCCTCCCCCACATGCTGTGCCTCCAGACCCCCTACACCACCCGTGGCTCCCACTCCTCCACCCCTTCACCACCCACAGCACCTCCAGGCCCCTTCCACCATTCACCCCCCTTATACGTCTCCCCCCACACCTGCCCCCCTCCACCCGCAGCATCTGCAGACACCCTCCTCCATCAGCGGTCCCCCCCTCACCCACCCCTCTTCCACCAATGGCACCCCCGCACCTGCCCCTCCACCACCTGCAGCACCTCCGGACCTCCTTTCCCATCTGCCGCAACACCCGTACCTGCCCCTACCCTACCCATGGTGCCTGCGGTCCCCTACCCAACCCCCGGCACACCCATCCCACAGCACCTCTGGAACCCTTCACCCATCCACAACATCCCCAGACCTGCCCCTCTCCCACCCGTGGTACCCCTGCCCCTCCCCCACCTGCAGTGCCTCCGGACCCCTCCCCCATCTGCATCTCCCACTCCTCTGCCCCTCCCCCACGCGCAGCACCTCCCGAACCTTCCCCATCCGGGCCCCACCCCCACTTCTGCCTCCCCTCCACCCGCAGCATCTACAGACACCATCCGCAGTCCCCCCCGCACCCGCTACATTCTGTACATCGTGCCCTGCAGGTGCTGTTCACGCCGTCGCAAGGGGCTGCGCCTCCTTCACCATCGCACGCCCTTTCATTGTGCAATATTTAACCACTAACAAAGGAATGCAGGTAATACTCCATATAATACAAATATTAAACCCCAGAAAGGCATGCAAGGGTTAAGGGGGCGTAGCCCCTTGCGACGGTGTGAAGAGCGCCCGTAGGGCGCGATGAAGCACCTAGTTTGTTATTAAAAAGGATATGGATTCAATATATATTACAAAGTACAGCATACCTATAGTTACATGGTTACACTCACACAGTAAGCAGTTAAAACATATAGTTACATACAGTTACATGCCATTACATACAGTTTCAGTTACAGGCCAGCGATACAATTACCATTCCCTTCAATGCATCTTATGTCTCTCTCTCTTTGTAAATAAATACAGGAACTGATCTGGCAGCAAGTCCATCATCCTCTGAGACCAAAAAGCCACTGAGCTCCTGTGTGATCAATAAGTGTTATCTAGTTTCTGGGGGAGGGGTTCACGATGAGTCACCAGTCCCTTTGTATATGCTAATCAGGTTCAGCCTTGAAGACATCCAAAGGGATGGCCTGAGTTTCCTGTTCATTACCTGTTTGGAATATCTATTGTTCTAATAAAAGTGATTTTAGCTTTTATACATTTATTCATAATTCCGTGTTGCAATGTCCTACAACTTAATAACAAGTATCAAATGAATCCACACATTAATCTAGTCGTTTTAACAGTAAACACGACAGGTCTATCTTGTTTCGTTCAAATAATACACATTCATGACATTACTTCATTAGATAATTTTAAATCATCATGATGTCTGGCGCTTGAAATTATTATAATTATGTACTGTATGAAATAAGTGTCGAATCCATCTCTGTGGCATGTCCGTGTAAATGCGTGTGTTACCATATATTGATGTGCTCGCTGCGCGTATTTGCAAGTATAGCAGCTTTCTGTGTGTAGTTTGTATGTTCTCTTTATGTAATATTTTTTACTTCGACAGTCCACCCTTTGGCAGCAAACAATAACTGCCATCAATTATTAACATAAGAAAAAAATATTTCATACCATAATCGGTGACCTAGACACAAGTATGTATGCATTTCGCAAATCAGACACTTGACTGTATTTGGGGAAAACAGGGAGGAGGACGAGACATCCTCTATATGCACTCGATGGTCACGGGACCACTGGTTGGGTGTGGGACAACATTCAACCTATAGAGTATGCTGGGACAGTGCTTTGGCCTATAATGTCTGATTTGCGACAAACATTTCACACATACATGTACCTACGTCCTTGTACAGTGATGTTTGGATTCGATTGAGGTTCTGCTGGGTAGATGAAGAAGACACAAACAAATCGTGACAGTGACAAATAAAATTTTCATGATCTACATATTCCTATCATTTTCTGAACATTGTTTCCATTTTTGGAACGTATGCTAGGTCTGTTTAATCATTGAACAAGGGTTATAAGTAGTGTCCTTCCTAAATAACATAAATCTTCGGAGTTCGGGGAGAGCCACTCATAAACCTTTCTTCCACATATATTAATGAGCTCTTTATCTGCAATGTGTGAATAGCCATTGTCTGACTGTTCCTGATTACCTCTGAACTCCATAACTACTAGAACTTTGATTTTTCTCTGACTTTAACAAACTGATCGGCTAATCCTGGGATCCTCTAAGGAGATCACTACTTCCTACAGAACCAGTTCCAGTCCCACACTCGACGCCTCATAAAAAAACCTTGCAAAATAGAATATCCTGAAAGAAAATGTTTGTCAGCGGGAAAGAGAGAAAAGAGAAATAGAACAAAACAACTCTTGTTCATAACAAATCAATTACAATGACTGGTCTTTCTGCAATCCTTTAGTACGCTCAGGTAGTTTTCAACAGTGCCGCCTCTCAGTCTTCACGGAACAGAGTCTCTAGTGATACGAGGTTCTCTTTGCCTTGCTCTTTGAACACACAGTTCACTTGGAACACACAGTTCACTTCGAACACACAGTTCACAAACTCGATGAATGTGAGCAATAAAATACTTTGTCACGAGTTCTCTCCGGATCAGCGACCTTCTTGCAGTGGGACGAGTGGACCCAAATCTCTCTTTCGGCGACCTTTAGTGCTGTCAACAAAACTTGGTATGGTCCTTCCCACCTGTCTATTAGGCAACCTGAGCGTAAGGACAATCACACAGTCTCTTGGTTCATAATCAAGACAGTTAGCATTTGGCATACCAGCAATCAACAGTTTCAAGTTCTTTTGTCAAGTTCTCAAATGCTGGCTCATCTCAATAAAGTACTGTACTGTCACCTCATTGGTGTATTTCTGATCATTGTGCGGATCAATCATGACATGAGGTTGTCTTCCAAAAACAACCAAAAAACACAAATACCAAAACAAAAACAAATTTCGAAGAGGGTGATTCGTCGAGTGAAGATCTGGGAGTGGTTCCGAAGCTACATAATACTAGTGGCAGTATCTATGATCACAATAGTACAATTTCAAGCTTTGCTCCTACTTCTAGGGGTACCATTATCTACACACAAATTTCTGCACAATTTTTCTTTGTGGTAAACACAGCAGTATCCGTGGCGGCAGGAAATGCCTCTACTCAGTTTGAGAAAACATCAGTGCACACCAATACATAACAATAATTCCTAAAGGGTGTTAACTGTACGAAGTCAATTTGTATTTCCTGAAAAGATCCGTCTTCAGGAGGGATATGGGATGGCTCTGTTGGTATTGCTTTACCAATATTCTTCCTCAAGCAAGTAAGACAGGTCATTGCTCTCTTTACCTGCATGAGAATAGAATCCTGGTGCACACCAGTAGGCTCTCATCAGCCTGCACCTACCCTCTTTGCCTAGATGAGTCAGACCGTGTGCCACCTCAGCTAGACTTGGAAGGTATGCTCTGGGGGCTACTGGCTTACCGTGTCCACCTGCCCACAGTCCTGAGGACTCCTGGCCATACCCCTTTGTCCTCCAGACTGCCTCTTCCTGCAGGGAACACACATTTTTGTATCTTAATTTAACTATCGTGTGTTTGCAATGTAGAGTACCATGAGCATAACTCCAAAAAGAAAAAGAAAAAAGAAACATCTCTAGAGGAGAGAAGGAAGAAGAAAATGAAAAAGAAAATGTCAGGTTTGCCATTCACCAACAGGCATATCAGTGTCTATACAAAATTTCCCTTCACCAGTAATCCCATTCTCCACCCTTTGTGCATGACAAGGCACACTGCAGTAATACTGGTGTTATCGTGCTGTTGAGATATACTGGGTTTGGGCAGAACTCTGAAGGACCTAGGCATGTGGAGTTTGAACTGTACTTGGGTCCATGTATTGTACCACCCTGTGTGAACGCAAAAGATGAAGAGGAAAACTGTAGAGAAACAAAATAGAGGTTGGTGACAGATGAGTTTGTAGAGGTGGAGAAGATTTTATAAAAATTTGACAACTGGATTGGGCACTACGGGGAAGTGATTCTCTACTTGGTCTATACCCCTAAAAAAATTTGAGTGTGTCTTATCTCTACTGGGACTATCCCAGCCATCAATCCAGTGTCCTGTCCATCCTAAGTTCATAGGGAACCCGGTATCTGTGAGATAATTTCCTCTACCTGTGATGGACCTGCATCTAGAACAGCAGAATGTGACATTAGTCTTCAAGTTTTGTCAAAGGGTAATGTTGCATTTATTTTGTTCTTCCCATTAGCCGAATCTGTGTTTTCTATATGGCTTATGATTCCTTACTATATGTCCCTTGGTCCCGTCTATGTGTTTAATAATGTGGCTTGTGTTTTCTGTCTAGGGGATCTATATTGACTATGTGTCCTACTACTCCTACAAACTCTGGCAAAATGCCCTTCCTTCCTACAAGTGTAACATATTATTGACAATTTGGGATCTGGGGTTTGGACTGATGGGTCTTTCCTGTATGTGCCAGTATACTTACCGTCCTCAACCTCTCCACCGGTTGTTCTCTGCGCCTAGCACTATTCTTGTGATGTTCAATAGCACACTATCTGAAATTAGCTACTGTGACCCCTTTCCAATTTTGCAAAGAAGTCTGCACCCTGACACTCAATGCCTTATTGAGCCCGTCCATTTGCACAGAGACAGCCACCTCCCATTTGCCGAATTAGTGTTTACCAGTGATCTTATCCAGATGTAGAGTTTTCTATTTCTGTTCCACTGGTCTCAGCCACTTCCCCCACAGGCTACTGCTCTTCTTTTACCGGTTGGATACTCCTCTGGGTGCATGAGAAATGGCTGAAAACAATCAGGTCACCTTCTCCTCCTAAATGAAACTTCAACATTCATTAGTACATATATAGGTTACAGTCATATTTTTCATATTTTTATTATTTTATATAGTTTGTATGCTGGTCGTAACTGCTTCAACATCTACATAAGGCGGTGTACTTGCATTCTCTTTTTTTTTTCTTCCTACTTATTTATTGTTGCTACAAGTTCAAACAGTTCTTATATTTCCATTCTTGTCTTATATGACTTTGGTTAGACATACCACCTGCAATACCTTAGGATCAAACTCGCCAACCCCTCTTGCTGTCACAGGTTTAAACAATTTGTATGTCTGACCCTTTGTTTTCGGGATTTTATCAGACATATTCTTATCCTTAAATTCTGCAGTACCTCTGGTTCAAAGCTGCCCACCTTAGGGAATGGTACCCTATCTTTGTCAGTCATACATTCCCATTCAGACAAAAAGTCTTCAGCGTGTGGGCCATATTTCCCACACATAATACTTTTTCCTTTAAACTTAGCTGACCCCCTGGGCCGCGGCTCTTCAACCTGAACCCTGGTTAATAGTCCCTTACTTGAGCAACTGGCTCCCATAATTGTGGGCCTTTTCCCACAAACACCAAAATACTCAATATAAGGTGGCGGTGAAAGTTCTCAGAGCGCTCTTCACCCGCTCACCGCCCATGTTGACCAGTACTACCATACACTGTCGATAGCGAAGGCAATGTACCCAACTTAGGGCCCTATCTGACCTATATTTACTGGAAGTTTTTTAGGAATAACTTACCCTTTCCAGTAAAGTATCGGTCGTTGGAGATTTTCCTGAGAGAGACCAGCGAAAACTCCCTATGCACTTTATTATATGCAAATCACGCTTGCGTATGCTCTATACAGCGCTAATGATACCGCGATTTTATGCAAAAGCTCGTAAAAAGGATATCACGTTGCGCTATATATCGCACCCACAAACGCGCGGTCCAATCGCACAACATATAGGTACTTGTTACTTATCTGCCGTACGACCACTGGAATCGAATCACAAGCTGCGAAACCTCAGCCGGAGCTTATCAAAAACTATATGGGTCACAACACAATTCACAATTCCCTACCATGCTCCTGTGTAAGTCTCCTCACGACTTTCGTATTAAACCTTATACTAACGTGAGTTAGCCGCCTCACGCCACCAAGCCTCCACTCACTCGGTGTACCACACGACGGGATCCCGAATTACCTGGGTTCGAATATCCACTCACCCCTACGTTCGCTCACTCAAATACACTTTGTTTTTCTGTACAGAAAATTTTAATTCATTCAGATAAACAGCTTTACCCCCCAGAGGCAATACAGTTTAAACAAAAAGTTTTATACTAATCTGCTTTAGAAACCGGGCAGTTTTGTGCTATTGTAGCATGGCTACTGTCCCACCTTTAAACTAAACGAACTATCGTGTGGTTTTATTATGCGCACACAACCCTACGCAAGCTTGCGTAATTACGCAACCGTGCGTACCTCTATGCCACGTGTGCGGCCTTGCGCCACGTGCACGTTTTTGTACGCTGTCCTCACGTTCCGTACCACGTGTACCAATGTGCGTATGCAATAAAACAAATCACACAACTTCTATAAATGTGAGCAATACTAACTATAATCGCTCACTTAACACAACACAGTTTCTTTCTGTATAAACCTTTACAACCAGGCCAGACTGCGTTTGTGCTTTACACTTACTTCCTTAAACATTTATTTTAGTTTTAACTATATAGCAACAAATGTATTTGGTTTCACACAGATCTATAATGAATCTAGCAATAATCAATCATTTAAATGATATGATTCAGATTGGATAGCTATCTTGTAGAACATACACTGATATAAACACACACATAATTATAATAATATTATATATAATATACCATTCACTGGTCTCCTATGAGACACCTTACCCGTTCAGTGCTTCTAATTTGCATATCAAAGCTATGTGCTTTTGCCTGCCTGTAAAAGTGGTTTTCACTGCTAAGAAAAAGCAGTTACACAGGTTAATTAACATTTCAATGGCTATCCTACACTAGCAAGCAGATTGAACTAAATCCTGGAGGAAAAAGGAAAAAACTTTGTTTATATCTGTGTGTAATTCTTACATCAAGTATTCATCTATTAACTCTCACTAGGCCCAGCTGAAACTATTAGTAATTGACTATGGCATGGGTTAAATAAATGCATTGGTAATTCATAAATGGTGTTTGATGTGACCAAGGAAAGCTGATTATTTTGAGCAGTGAAAATCATCCATTTAGAAAATGACATTCCCAAAATAGCCGCTGCTCCTCCCCCTTCCACATCCATGAGGGTTACACAAAATGGTGGACAGGCCATGTGGCTATTCCAAAATGGAGGACAGACCATGCGGCTTCCTTTGTCACAAAGAAATCACACATCATACAAGCACCAGAAGTTATTTTAGGCCTGAGTAAAAAATAAAAACTATATCAAGGCTATGCAGCAACTTTTAAATATACTTTTAAACCTACTTAAACAGATAAACAATCCAATCTGAATCAAACACAATATGACTTATTTGAACCTTGTTTTGCAACAATAAAATACATTTTAGCATCTTAAATATTATGAGAAACGCATTGTCCCTTGAAATTTCATATCATTGGCTTACTGATAAAACAACAATACATTAACGTGGATGTTATTTTCATCAGCTTCGCAATGCGTCCATCGGAGCCAGTCAATTACAGCCGCGTTTGTAATGTACAGTGCATCATTAAGACCCTGATATCCCGTAAGAGCCCCCACCTGTGAATGCCAAATTGATTTCTCACAAATATTTAAAATGCCCGCTCTAATATATATTGTAAATGCCTGCACCTCTTATTGCCATATCCCATGAATGTGCGCTATACATCGCAAAACACTGCATCCCATAAGAGAAAACAATACACCCACACATTATCTGAGTTCCAAAGCTCATTGATGTATATATTTGTTATTAAAAAGGATATGGATTCAATATATATTACAAAGTACAGTATACCTATAGTTACATGGTTACACTCACACAGTAAGCAGTTAAAACATATGGTTACATACAGTTACATGCCATTACATACAGTTTCAGTTACAGGCCAGCGATACAATTACCATTCCCTCCAATGCATCTTATGTCTCTCTCTCTTTGTAAATAAATACAGGAACTGATCTGGCAGCAAGTCCATCATCCTCTGAGACCAAAAAGCCACTGAGCTCCTATGTGATCAATAAGTGTTATCTAGTTTCTGGGGGAGGGGTTCACGATGAGTCACCAGTCCCTTTGTATATGCTAATCAGGTTCAGCCTTGGGCTGGCCTGAGTTTCCTGTTCATTACCTGTTTGGAATATCTATTGTTCTAATAAAAGTGATTTTAGCTTTTATACATTTATTCATAATTCCGTGTTGCAATGTCCTACAACTTAATAACAAGTATCAAATGAATCCACACATTAATCTGGTCGTTTTAACAGTAAACACGACAGGTCTATCTTGTTTTGTTCAAATAATACACATTCATGACATTACTTCATTAGATCATTTTAAATCATCATGATGTCCGGCGCTTGATATTATTATAATTATGTACTGTATGAAATAAGTGTCGAATCCATCTCTCTGGCATGTCCGTGTAAATGCATGTGTTACCATATATTGCTGTGCTCACTGCGCATATTTGCAAGTATAGCGACTTATATGTGTGTAGTTTGTATGTTCTCTTTATGTAATATTTTTGACTTCGACAGATGTCATGTGGTCCGACATCGGCCGATAGAAAGTTTATAGGATCTTAAATGGTTAATGTGGTGAACCACTCCTCATTGCAACTGAAATGCATTGATGTGTCTGAATCGATATATCAATAATCTTTTCCAGTTTCTGGATAGATCGACATCATAAGGTCTACATGCATTAGGTCGACAGGTACAAAAGGTTGACAGATGAAAGGTCAACAGTGCTAAAGGTCAACAGGAACAATGGCCAATAGGTTCATAAGGTCGACATGATAATAGCAATACACATAGGTTTTGTTTGCTTTTTCTTTCCTATTCTCAACTTATTCAACATTTACCATCCATATGGACTACAACTAAGTGAAGTGGGCCCGCAAATGTACGTTTCCACTAATTTGGCTTAGATATGGTTAAACATACAAAATGACACAAAACCCCCAAAGACCTTGTATCGACCATTTCTATGTGGACCATTTGACCCTGTCATCCTTTTGACCCTGTCAATCTAATGCATGTCGACCATATAGGGCTATTCATTCTCGATCTTTTAATCCACACCCATCTTTTCAGCAGCTATCTGTAACACTCAGGGTTAGTTCATCTTTGCCATTGCATATCTTGCTATGCATAAGATTCAAACTTTACTGCTTGCACTCAATTGCTTTGTGACTTATCTTGTGACAATTAAAAAGCAGTTGAACAGGGCATATATTTGTGAAACTGTAATAACTTTGTTCTGATTGTGTCTGTGGTTAGCTTAGCTGTGTTTGCTTCCAGTGACACAAAAAAAGAAGTCAAACTCAGGTGTCAAGTTCTGTAACATTACTGTAGCAATAGCTTCATTGTCTACTTGCACTCCAACTGACTTTTTTTGCCTAGAGACATAATTTTGTCTATTTCTGGAATTGTCTAGACACTAATGTAAATAATTATATTTATATATAAAGAATACTGTTCTGAAATCATCCTGGAAAAGGTGTATAGAAACTAACCGTGTGCATGCACATGGCATATACAGTATACAGTTTTAACCTGCTGCTCCAGCAGTGACAGTGCTTCCCCCCAACTCCCAGCTACCCCCAGGTGGGACAGTAGGACAGTCCCAGAAAAGCGGGACAGTTGGGAGGTATACTTTTACATGCACACTCATGATGGAGTTTCATACAACCCACCAGGTGGCAAGTGTGTGCTGCAAACGGGTAGCTGTGTAGGGATGCTAGTACAGCTTTATAGCAGGTAATAACCAGATCTGTCATTGGAGCTAGGCAGGAGACAAGATGGTACAGTACCTGCGCATGCTCAGTAGAGATCTTGGTGGCCATCTTGGGATAGGGGCATGAAGCCTCCCTTAAAAACAGGAAGACTGGAGTCTGTGCAGTAGCGTACTCTTCTTTCAACAGTCTTAACTAGCTGTCCACATTCAGTGATGGTAGTGAGAGTTAGGTTTGGATAAGAGTGGGAGACTCCATTCTTGGAAAGCGGACCTGGACATTATAATATCACAATGCAATGTGATGATACAAATAGGTGAGACTGCTGGTGACCAAGGTAGGTACCTCACCTGTTTCTGCAGTGTCCCAGGAGTTACCTACCATGGGGCAACTCTAATATAAGGAATTAGAATGAGCCATCTTTCCCTAGCAAGTGCATCTAACTCTCACTATTTCCTTCTATCAAAACATTTGGTGACGTCATATTTTCTTGATTTGTCTTGTTTGAAGTTACGCAGACATCTGCTGGATTAAGTTAATTAAAACAATACAGATTTTGAACTTTCCCAATCTAAACTTAATGGGTTGTTGTCGGATTTCGATAGTGTTGGTGTGTGTTGGGCTCTCACTTGGCCAAACCATTTATCTTTGAGGGGAATTAAACCGTGACAGGTCTTTAATTACAAAAGACACAGATCCATGTATTAATTACACTATTAGATAAGGTCAGTGTACTTGCCTCTGGAGATTCATTCATGTTTGCAGTCAGAAACAACATTGTCTGATATAAGAAATGTTACTCTATTTTTCAGGTTCATCCTTTTAAAATATTCTATATGATTTGTGCTCATATACTTGTGGGATTTGCAGCAGGATTTTAACCGTATGTAACACAAACAACCCTCAGCAAATATCTTAGTGCAAATTTTACAATGTTATTAAATAAGGAGCATATTAATTAAAGGGGAAGGGGCTCTAGATTGCACACCCTAACTGCTTGTAATGAGAGGTGCTACCTGGCTGAGATTTATAGTATCATATAAGAGGTTGTTAGCATAAATTTGGCTCAAACGTACAGGTTACCTGTTTATTGGGCAAGTCCCTAACATCCTGGGGGTTCATATTTGGGGCACAGGACACCCCCAAACTAGCCCAGCCAAAATTCCCCTCCAGGGCACCGCACAAATGAAAAATAGCAGTGAAGTTTTATAAAGTATCAGATAAGTGTTAGGAGTGTTACAGGAGTGAAAAATGTGTGAGAAAATATATCTAGATTTAAAAAAAACAAAGAAAGAAATATAAAATGTTAATATGAGAAATATAAAATGTTAATATAAGTGTTAAGTGGTGATTCCCTGTAGTGGCCCAGCCAGAGCAGCTTAGGGGCCCCATGACCCAATGCTCACCCCACAACTGACTCTATACGTGTGGAACGCTCCTGGAGGAAATCTCACTCTCTGCCGGACTTCCTCCATTTCAAGTTTATTCTCTCCTCCTACAGCTCTGCTCTTTCCCTCGCCAAGCAATCCTTTTTCCAAGCACTCACCTCTTCTCAGTCCTCCTGTCCACGCCGTCTCTTTGAAACTTTCAACACTCTCCTTCGCCCCCTCCTCCTCCCCTCCCATCCTCCCTCACTGCCACTGACTTTGCCTCCTTCTTCACCTCCAAAATTGAGGACATCCAACACGACATCTCCCGCCGTCACCCCTCTGTTACCCCCCTGCCCCCTTTATCCCTCCCCTCCATCTATCCCACCCTGTCCTCCTTCTGTCCCACTTCAGAAAAGGAAGTCCACTCCCTCATCTTATCCTCCCCCCCTCCACCTGCCCCCTGGACCCCCTTCCCTCCCGTCTTCTCCGCTCCCTCTCCCCCACTGCCTGCTCCCACCTTGCTCACCTCTTTAACCTGTCCCTCTCTACCGGCATCTTCCCCTCGCCATTCAAACATGCTCTGGTCTCATCTATTCTCAAAAAACCCAACCTCGACCCCTCATCACCTACTAACTACCGCCCCATCTCTCTTCTCCCTTTCGCCTCCAAATTACTTGAACGACTAGTCTACAGCCGTCTCACAAGCTTCCTCTCTGACAGTTCCATCCTCGATCCACTACAATCTGGCTTTTGCCCTCTCCACTCAACTGAGACTGCCCTAGTGAAAGTCACCAATGACCTGCTTTCGGCCAAATCCAGGGGCCACTTCTCTCTGCTTATCCTTCTGGACCTCTCTGCTGCCTTTGACACCGTAGATCATCCTCTCCTCCTCCGCACACTCCAAAATGCTGGCCTCTCTAGCACTGTCCTTGACTGGTTTTCTTCTTACCTCACTAACCACTCCTTCTCTGTGTCTGCCTCCAGCACCACTTCACACCCTTCCATCCTTCCTGTTGGTGTCCCTCAGGGTTCCGTCGTTGGACCCCTTCTGTTCTCCCTGTACACCTCTTCCCTGGGTGCGCTCATTAACTAATTTGGCCTTCAATACCACCTCTATGCTGATGACACACAACTCTACCTCTCATCTCCTGATCTGTTCCCCTCTGTCCTCTCTCAGGTTTCCAGCTGCCTCTCTGCAATCTCCTCCTGGATGTCTGAACGCTCTCTAAAGCTCAACATGGACAAAACTGAACTCATCATCTTCCCCCCATCCAGAGCAACACCCCCGACCAATATCTCCATCATTGTTGACAACACCACCATCTCCCCCGTTCCCCAACTCCGCTGCTTGGGTGTCACTCTTGACTCCTCCCTCTCCTTTGCACCCCACATCCAAGCTCTGGCACAATCCTGTCGTTTCCAGCTACGCAACATTGCTCGTATCAGGCCATATCTCTCCCAGAGTGCAACTAAACTCATCATCCACTCACTGGTCATCTCACGACTTGACTACTGCAATGTTCTCCTCACTGGCCTCGCTTGCTCCCATCTTGCTCCCCTCCAATCTGTCCTGAACTCCGCAGCTAGGCTTATCTTCCTCTCCCGCCGCACCACATCTGCCACTCCCCTTCGACAAAATCTACACTGGCTCCCATTCCCCTACAGAATCCTCTTCAAACTCCTCACCCTCACATACAAGGCCATATCTAATTCCACTGCTCCCTACATCTCCAACCTCCTTTCCCTTCATACTCCCTCCCGCCTCCTACGGCCGACTAATGACCGTCGCCTCTCCACCGCCCTGGTCACTGCTTCCCATGCACGAGTGCAGGATTTTGCCCGTGCTGCACCCCTTCAGTGGAACGCACTCCCCTGCTCCATTAGACTCTCCCCGACCTTGCAAAGCTTCAAACGGGCACTAAAAACCCACCTATTCATCAAAGCATACCCTCCTGATGTATAACCCAGTGCTGAAGCCGCGCCTCCACCCCCCTGCCTCATGCTGTGAACATCTCAGCTTTGCTTGAATACTGCCATCAAGCTACCTCCCACTTGCCTGCATCTTTTGTCATCTGTCTGTCGCCCCTCCCCACTAGATTGTTAGCTCTTCAGAGCAGGGCCCTCTTTCCTCTTGTTATCTAAGCCCTCGTCTCGACACATTTCACTCGCAGCTCTCCACTACTCAACGACCATCTTTATCCTGCTAGTAAAGGCTCATCTCCATCTATTGCCACCAGCCTCTAGTAGTACGATGATCACTCCATCAATACTTACATCTTAGCTGTATTATGTCTTGAGAACGTGTGGTGCTCTGTTACCTGTACTCTTTCTGTTATTTATTTACTGTAATGCTATGTTTTGTCTCCCTGTACTGTCCTTTGTACGGCGCTGCGAAACACATGTGGCGCCTTATAAATAAAATGTAATAATAATAATAATAATAATAATAATAATAATAATAATACCCTGGGTGGGTGATTAAGGGAGATTTGGCTGGGCTGATTAGGGGGTGCCCTGTGAACCCCCAGAATGTTAGAGACTTGCCCAGTAAAGAGGTGACCTAGGTGTTGGTGGGCAAGCCCATATTTTGGCCAAACTTATGCTAACAACCTCTTATATGATATTTAACTATAATAGTAATGATTGCATAGTGCACCTGCATCCCCTTTTTTCTATATTTATGAAAAGACTTACTGCTTAGAGCTGGCGATAGCATTGTTATCGCTGACAATAACCCATGGTTTATGTATTTATTTATCATTAAATATTTGCACATTTTTAGATTCAACCCAGTGTATGATGGAGGGATCACAGCAGATATCTCCAATACAGTATCTCCAGTGCCACCACTTCACATTATGCCACACTGTAGTGCCACCACTTCACATTATGCAACACTGTAGTGCCACCACATGTTACGCCACACTGTAGTGCCACTACTTCACGTTATGCCTCATTGTAGTGCCACCACTTCACATTATGCCACACTGTAGTGCCACCACTTCATGTTACACCACACTGTAGTGCCACTACTTCACATTATGCCGCATTGTTGTGCCACCACTTCACATTATGTCACACTGTAGTGCCACCGCTTCATGTTACAACACACTGTAGTGCCACTACTTCACATTATGCCGCATTATAGTGCCACCACTTCACATTATGCCACACTGTAGTGCCACCACTTCATGTTATGCCACACTGTAGTGCCACTACTTCACGTTATGCCGCATTGTAGTGCCACCACTTCACATTATGCAACATTGTAGTGCCACCACTTCATGTTATGCCACACTGTAGTGCCACTACTTCACGTTATGCTGCGTTGTAGTGCCACCACTTCACATTATGCCACATTGTAGTGCCAGCACTTCACATTATGCCACATTGTAGGGCCAGCACTTAATGTTATGCCACACTGTAGTGCCACTACTTCACGTTATGCCGCGTTGTAGTGCCACCACTTCACATTATGCCACACTGTAGTGCCACCACTTCATGTTACACCACACTGTAGTGCCACTACTTCACGTTATGCCGCATTGTAGTGCCACCACTTCACATAATGCCACATTGTAGTGCCACCACTTCACATTATGCCACATTGTAGTGCCACTACTTCACGTTATGCCACATTGTCTTGCCACCACTTCACGTTATGCCACATTGTCTTGCCACCACTCCACGTTATGCCACATTGTCTTGCCACCACTTCACATTATGCTACCACTTCATGTTATGCTATATTGTTGTGCTCCGAGTTAACATTATGCCATATTGCAGTTGCCCCAGTTCACATTAGACCACACAGTGTGCCCAGTGCACATTAAGTGACACAGTGTGTCCTGTTCACCTTATGGCACACAGTGCCCTCAGGTCACATTATGCCACACGGTGCCCTCATTTCACATTATGCTACACAGTGCCCTCATGTCACATTATGCTACACAGTGTGCTCAGGTCACATTATGCCACACAGTGCCCTCAGTCACGTTATGCCACACAGTGCCCTCATGTCATATTATGCTACACAATGCCCTCAGTCCACATTATTTCACACCTTAATCTCAGTCCACATTATACCACACGGTGCTCTCATGTCACATTATGCTACACAGTGACCTCATATCACATTATGCCACACAGTGCCCTCAGTTCACATTATACCACACAGTGCCCTTATGTCACATTATGCCACACAGTGCCCTCAGGTCACATTATGCCACACAGTGCCCTCAGGTCACATTATGCCACACAGTGCCCTCAGGTCACATTATGCTACACAATGCCCTCATGTCACATTCTGCCACACAGTGCCCTCAGTTCACATTATGCCACACAGTGCCCTTATGTCACATTATGCCACACAGTGCCCTCAGGTCACATTATACCACACAGTGACCTCAGATCACATTATGCCACACAGCACCCTCATGTCACATTATGCCACACAGTGCCCTCAGGTCCCATTATGCCACACATTGCCCTCAGGTCCCATTATGCCACACAGTGCCCTCAGGTCACATTATGCCACACAGTGCCCTCAGGTCACATTATGCTACACAATGCCCTCATGTCACATTCTGCCACACAGTGCCCTCAGTTCACATTATGCCACACAGTGCCCTTATGTCACATTATGCCACACAGTGCCCTCAGGTCACATTATACCACACAGTGACCTCAGATCACATTATGCCACACAGCACCCTCATGTCACATTATGCCACACAGTGCCCTCAGGTCCCATTATGCCACACATTGCCCTCAGGTCCCATTATGCTACATAGTGCCCTCAGATCGCATTATGCCACACAGTGCCCTCAGATTACATTATGCCACACAGTGCCCTCATGTCACATTCTGCCACACAGCGCCCTAATGTCACATTATGCCACACAGCACCCTCATGTCACATTATGCCACACAGTGCCCTCAGGTCACATTATGTCACACATTGCCCTCAGATCACATTATGCCACACAGTGCCCTCAGATCGCATTATGCCACACAGTGCCCTCAGATTACATTATGCCACACAGTGCCCTCAGATTACATTATGCCACACAGTGCCCTCAGGTCACATTATGCCACACAGTGCCCTCAGGTCACATTATGCCACACAGTGCCCTCAGGTCACATTATGCCACACAGTGCTCTCAGTTTACATTGTCAGCTTCATGCTTGTTGCGCCCCTCAAGCTTGGCTGCTGTCTTCTTCATACAGGGACTAGAGATGAGCGGGTTCGGTTCCTCTGAATCCGAACCCGCCCGAACTTCAGGTTTTTTACACGGGTCCGAGCAGGCTCGGATCTTCCCGCCTTGCTCGGCTAACCTGAGCGCGCCCGAACGTCATCATCACGCTGTCGGATTCTCGCGAGGCTCGGATTCTATCGCGAGACTCGGATTCTATATAAGGAGCCGCGCGTCGCCGCCATTTTCACACGTGCATTGAGAGTCATAGGGAGAGGACGTGGCTGGCGTCCTCTCCGTTTAGAGAAGAGAGAGACACAGTATTTTCGGGGAGTATTATTAGGAGGAGTACTACTGTATACTACTATACTACTTGCTGAAGTGATATTTATAGATTAGATAGTGTGACTGTAAGTGTATTATCTGACTTGTGGGGGAGACACTGACAGTGGGGAGCAGTTAGAGTCTGAGAGCAGGACTCAGGAGTACATATAACGTACAGTGCACACTTTTGCTGCCAGAGTCAGTGCCACACTGCCATTGTTGTGACCACACTGACCACCAGTATAATAATATATTTTGTGATTGTCTGCTTAGGCCTCGGAGTACTAGTTGCAAGTTGCAACGTGACCTGTCCTGAAGTGACCACCAGTTTAATAATCAATCACCACCAGTTTAATATATATATATATATATATATATAATTGTATATAATATATATATATATATATATATAATATTGTATACCACCTACCCGTGGTTTTTTTTTTTCATTCTTCTTTATACATACTACTATAGTAGCTTACTGTAGCAGTCTGCGGTGATGTGCTGACCTGACAGTGTCCAGCAGGTCCGTCATCAGTCATTACATAATAAATATATATAGTACCTGTCCGGCTGCAGTACTAGTGATATTATATTGATTTCATCTCATTATCAATAATTTATCATCCAGTCTAGACTCTATATTAGCAGCAGACACAGTACGTTAGTCCACGGCTGTAGCTACCTCTGTGTCGGCACTCGGCAGTCCATCCATAATTGTATACCACCTACCCGTGGTTTTTTTTTTTTCTTTCTTCTTTGTACATACTACTATAGAGTATAGTAGCTTACTGTAGCAGTCTGCGGTGCTGCTGAGCTGACAGTGTCCAGCAGGTCCGTCATCAGTCATCATTACCTAATAAATATATTATCTACCTGTCCGGCTGCAGTACTAGTGATATTATATATACATACATATATATATTGATTTCATCTCATTATCAATCATCCAGTCTATATTAGCAGCAGACACAGTACGTTAGTCCACGGCTGTAGCTACCTCTGTGTCGGCACTCAGCAGTCCATCCATAATTGTATACCACCTACCCGTGGTTTTTTTTTTCTTTCTTCTTTGTACATACTACTATAGAGTATAGTAGCTTACTGTAGCAGTCTGCGGTGCTGCTGAGCTGACAGTGTCCAGCAGGTCCGTCATCAGTCATCATTACCTAATAAATATATTATCTACCTGTCCGGCTGCAGTACTAGTGATATTATATATACATACATATATATATTGATTTCATCTCATTATCAATCATCCAGTCTATATTAGCAGCAGACACAGTACGTTAGTCCACGGCTGTAGCTACCTCTGTGTCGGCACTCAGCAGTCCATCCATAATTGTATACCACCTACCCGTGGTTTTTTTTTTTTCGTTCTTCTTTGTACATACTACTATAGTATAGTAGCTTACTGTAGCAGTCTGCGGTGCTGCTGAGCTGACAGTGTCCAGCAGGTCCGTCATCAGTCATCATTACCTAATAAATATATTATCTACCTGTCCGGCTGCAGTACTAGTGATATTATATATACATACATATATATATTGATTTCATCTCATTATCAATCATCCAGTCTATATTAGCAGCAGACACAGTACGTTAGTCCACGGCTGTAGCTACCTCTGTGTCGGCACTCGGCAGTCCATCCATAATTGTATACCACCTACCCGTGGTTTTTTTTTTTTCTTTCTTCTTTGTACATACTACTATAGAGTATAGTAGCTTACTGTAGCAGTCTGCGGTGCTGCTGAGCTGACAGTGTCCAGCAGGTCCGTCATCAGTCATCATTACCTAATAAATATATTATCTACCTGTCCGGCTGCAGTACTAGTGATATTATATATACATACATATATATATATTGATTTCATCTCATTATCAATCATCCAGTCTATATTAGCAGCAGACACAGTATGTTAGTCCACGGCTGTAGCTACCTCTGTGTCGGCACTCGGCAGTCCATCCATAAGTATACTAGTATCCATCCATCTCCATTGTTTACCTGAGGTGCCTTTTAGTTGTGCCTATTAAAATATGGAGAACAAAAATGTTGAGGTTCCAAAATTAGGGAAAGATCAAGATCCACTTCCACCTCGTGCTGAAGCTGCTGCCACTAGTCATGGCCGAGACGATGAAATGCCAGCAACGTCGTCTGCCAAGGCCGATGCCCAATGTCATAGTACAGAGCATGTCAAATCCAAAACACCAAATATCAGTAAAAAAAGGACTCCAAAACCTAAAATAAAATTGTCGGAGGAGAAGCGTAAACTTGCCAATATGCCATTTACCACACGGAGTGGCAAGGAACGGCTGAGCCGTGTGTTGCCTTTGTCAAGCTGTAATAAGTAGGGGTAAGGACGTTAACCACCTCGGAACATCCTCCCTTATACGTCACCTGCAGCGCATTCATAATAAGTCAGTGACAAGTTCAAAAACTTTGGGTGACAGCGGAAGCAGTCCACTGACCAGTAAATCCCTTCCTCTTGTAACCAAGCTCACGCAAACCACCCCACCAACTCCCTCAGTGTCAATTTCCTCCTTCCCCAGGAATGCCAATAGTCCTGCAGGCCATGTCACTGGCAATTCTGACGATTCCTCTCCTGCCTGGGATTCCTCCGATGCATCCTTGCGTGTAACGCCTACTGCTGCTGGCGCTGCTGTTGTTGCTGCTGGGAGTCGATGGTCATCCCAGAGGGGAAGTCGTAAGACCACTTTTACTACTTCCACCAAGCAATTGACTGTCCAACAGTCCTTTGAGAGGAAGATGAAATATCACAGCAGTCATCCTACTGCAAAGCGGATAACTGAGGCCTGGCATCCTGGGTGGTGAGAAACGTGGTTCCGGTATCCATCATTACTGCAGAGCCAACTAGAGACTTGTTGGAGGTACTGTGTCCCCGGTACCAAATACCATCTAGGTTCCATTTCTCTAGGCAGGCGATACCGAAAATGTACACAGACCTCAGAAAAAGAGTCACCAGTGTCCTAAAAAATGCAGCTGTACCCAATGTCCACTTAACCACGGACATGTGGACAAGTGGAGCAGGGCAGGGTCAGGACTATATGACTGTGACAGCCCACTGGGTAGATGTATGGACTCCCGCCGCAAGAACAGCAGCGGCGGCACCAGTAGCAGCATCTCGCAAACGCCAACTCTTTCCTAGGCAGGCTACGCTTTGTATCACCGGTTTCCAGAATACGCACACAGCTGAAAACCTCTTACGGCAACTGAGGAAGATCATCGCGGAATGGCTTACCCCAATTGGACTCTCCTGTGGATTTGTGGCATCGGACAACGCCAGCAATATTGTGTGTGCATTAAATATGGGCAAATTCCAGCACGTCCCATGTTTTGCACATACCTTGAATTTGGTGGTGCAGAATTTTTAAAAAAACGACAGGGGCGTGCAAGAGATGCTGTCGGTGGCCAGAAGAATTGCGGGACACTTTCGGCATACAGGCACCACGTACAGAAGACTGGAGCACCACCAAAAACTACTGAACCTGCCCTGCCATCATCTGAAGCAAGAAGTGGTAACGAGGTGGAATTCAACCCTCCATATGCTTCAGAGGTTGGAGGAGCAGCAAAAGGCCATTCAAGCCTATACAATTGAGCACGATATAGGAGGTGGAATGCACCTGTCTCAAGCGCAGTGGAGAATGATTTCAACGTTGTGCAAGGTTCTGATGCCCTTTGAACTTGCCACACGTGAAGTCAGTTCAGACACTGCCAGCCTGAGTCAGGTCATTCCCCTCATCAGGCTTTTGCAGAAGAAGCTGGAGACATTGAAGGAGGAGCTAACACGGAGCGATTCCGCTAGGCATGTGGGACTTGTGGATGGAGCCCTTAATTCGCTTAACAAGGATTCACGGGTGGTCAATCTGTTGAAATCAGAGCACTACATTTTGGCCACCGTGCTCGATCCTAGATTTAAAGCCTACCTTGGATCTCTCTTTCCGGCAGACACAAGTCTGCTGGGGTTGAAAGACCTGCTGGTGAGAAAATTGTCAAGTCAAGCGGAACGCGACCTGTCAACATCTCCTCCTTCACATTCTCCCGCAACTGGGGGTGCGAGGAAAAGGCTCAGAATTCCGAGCCCACCCGCTGGCGGTGATGCAGGGCAGTCTGGAGCGACTGCTGATGCTGACATCTGGTCCGGACTGAAGGACCTGACAACGATTACGGACATGTCGTCTACTGTCACTGCATATGATTCTCTCAACATTGAAAGAATGGTGGAGGATTATATGAGTGACCGCATCCAAGTAGGCACGTCACACAGTCCGTACTTATACTGGCAGGAAAAAGAGGCAATTTGGAGGCCCTTGCACAAACTGGCTTTATTCTACCTAAGTTGCCCTCCCACAAGTGTGTACTCCGAAAGAGTGTTTAGTGCCGCCGCTCACCTTGTCAGCAATCGGCGTACGAGGTTACATCCAGAAAATGTGGAGAAGATGATGTTCATTAAAATGAATTATAATCAATTCCTCCGTGGAGACATTGACCAGCAGCAATTGCCTCCACAAAGTACACAGGGAGCTGAGATGGTGGATTCCAGTGGGGACGAATTGATAATCTGTGAGGAGGGGGATGTACACGGTGATATATCGGAGGATGATGATGAGGTGGACATCTTGCCTCTGTAGAGCCAGTTTGTGCAAGGAGAGATTAATTGCTTCTTTTTTGGTGGGTGTCCAAACCAACCCGTCATTTCAGTCACAGTCGTGTGGCAGACCCTGTCACTGAAATGATGGGTTGGTTAAAGTGTGCATGTCCTGTTTATACAACATAAGGGTGGGTGGGAGGGCCCAAGGACAATTCCATCTTGCACCTCTTTTTTCTTTAATTTTTCTTTGCGTCATGTGCTGTTTGGGGAGGGTTTTTTGGAAGGGACATCCTGCGTGACACTGCAGTGCCACTCCTAGATGGGCCCGGTGTTTGTGTCGGCCACTAGGGTCGCTTATCTTACTCACACAGCTACCTCATTGCGCCTCTTTTTTTCTTTGCGTCATGTGCTGTTTGGGGAGGGTTTTTTGGAAGGGACATCCTGCGTGACACTGCAGTGACACTCCTAGATGGGCCCGGTGTTTGTGTAGGCCACTAGGGTCGCTTATCTTACTCACACAGCTACCTCATTGCGCCTCTTTTTTTCTTTGCGTCATGTGCGGTTTGGGGAGGGTTTTTTGGAAGGGACATCCTGCGTGACACTGCAGTGACACTCCTAGATGGGCCCGGTGTTTGTGTCGGCCACTAGGGTCGCTTATCTTACTCACACAGCTACCTCATTGCGCCTCTTTTTTTCTTTGCGTCATGTGCTGTTTGGGGAGGGTTTTTTGGAAGGGACATCCTGCGTGACACTGCAGTGACACTCCTAGATGGGCCCGGTGTTTGTGTCGGCCACTAGGGTCGCTTAGCTTAGTCATCCAGCGACCTAGGTGCAAATTTTAGGACTAAAAATAATATTGTGAGGTGTGAGGTATTCAGAATAGACTGAAAATGAGTGTAAATTATGGTTTTTGAGGTTAATAATACTTTGGGATCAAAATGACCCCCAAATTCTATGATTTAAGCTGTTTTTTAGTGTTTTTTGAAAAAAACACCCGAATCCAAAACACACCCGAATCCGACAAAAAAAATTCGGTGAGGTTTTGCCAAAACGCGGTCGAACCCAAAACACGGCCGCGGAACCGAACCCAAAACCAAAACACAAAACCCGAAAAATTTCCGGCGCTCATCTCTAACAGGGACACGTGTTCTCACTGATGCTGAGAAGCTTGGAGCAGATGAGATGTACCCTGCACACCTCCGGGCCCCATATCAACATCACCCCCTCTCCTTACGCCCCTGTTTGTACTGTAGATTAACAATTGCAACAAGACACTCGGTATAAGCGGCCTGTCTTTATACTTAGAAATAGTTTTAGTTTGTTCCCCGGCAGCTCCTCCAACTTCTGAAACTTCACCTACAATGACTGACACGCAGCTGCAAGGAATGTTAAAAACATGTCATTTCTTTTCCCTAGCATGCTGCAAGCTAAATATATACAGCTGGACTTAAAGGCCTACTCGCTGTGCTCTGGGCACTGGTTCAGCGGCGCTAACGGCATCAGAGAATTCTTGTCACAGAAAGCACTTGGGAGCTTGCAGCAGATCCCCATCTCCTGGGGATACCATCTTGGCACGGATGCTCCGGCGTATGAGCGGTAGCTTTGAACGCCCCGGGGATGGTTGAGGGAAGTCTCGATAAGAATCAGCACTTTCCCTAATCTCTATCACAACTGCTGAGCTAATCACACACTCTCTTCTGTACACGCTGCTAACGTTTGATCCCGGGAACCTGTCTATAGCTCCGCTGAGAGAAAAGTTTACAGAAATATTTCGTTATTTTTTCTTTTCTGCAGCTGTTGTGCGCTGAATAATCTGTACAAGAGAATCACTTTGTTGGGTAGTTATCAGATCAATCAGAGAAAATTGGATACCCCCAGCAATCGGTGGCACTTTATGGAGGTGTATGTTGTGCAATTAGAGCAAATATTTGCATTTTTGAGATATTTAAAAAAAAATAAAAAAAGACATTATATATACATATTTTGGAATCTATGTAAAGAGATGTCAAGGTCAGAATATGCCCCTAAGTACTAAGGGGCACATCATTTGACAGAGAAAGCCAGTCACTTTCAAAATTTTGGTGCCTCTTGATTATTGGAAACCTGGGGCCTAGGGGGTCATTCTGACCCGATCGCACGCTGCAGTTTTTCGCAGCGTAGCGATCGGGTCAGAACTGCGCATGGCCACCCGTCGCTGCGCTACGATCGCCTCTGCCTGATTGACAGGCAGAAGCGGTCGATGGGCGGGAGGGGGCGAAACGGCGGCATTTGGCTGCCATTTCATGGGCGCGGTCTGGCTAACGCAGGCGTGGCTGGACCGTGCGGTGAGTGGCCCACAGGGGCTGCGTGACGTCACACTCAGCCACTGCGGGCCGGGTAGCGAAGAGTAGCTCCCGGCCAGCACGCTAAAGCTGCGCTGACCGGGAGCTACTCTTGAAGTGCAAAGGCATCGCCACCGTGCGATGCCTTTGCACTTCTGTGGGGGGGGGGGGGGGCGGCACTGACATGCGGGGCGACTAGCCCTGTGCTGGGCGTCCCTCCGCATGTTGAGTTCATGATCGTAGCTGTGCTAAATTTAGCACAGCTACGATCAACTCGGAATGACCCCCCTAATTCAGACCTGATCATAGCAGCAACTTTGTTAGCAGCTGGGCAAAACCGTGTGCACTGCAGGGGGGGCAGATATAACATGTGCAGAGAGAGTTAGATTTGGGTGGGGTGTGTTAAAACTGAAATCTAAATTGCAGTGTAAAAATAAAGCAGCCAGTATTTACCCTGCACAGAAACAAAATAACCCACCCAAATCTAATTCTCTCTGCACATGTTACATCTGCCCCACCTGCAGTGCACATGGCTTTGCCCATCTGCTAACAAATTGCTGCTACGATCAGGTCTCAATTAGGCCCCAAGTTGGGAGACATTTTTCCCCCCCAAAGCTGAGAAGGACGAGTGGGACTCATCCTCAACAGTCCTGGGGCCTAATTCAGACCTGATGGCTAGCAAGCGATTTTTGCACTGCTGCGATCAGATAGTCGCCGCCTACAGGGGAGTGTATTTTAGCTGTATAAGTGTGCGAACGCATGTGTAGCAGAGCTCTACGAACAGATTTTGTGAAGTCTCTTTGAAGCCCAGGACTTACTCAGCCTCTGCGATTACTTCAGTCTATCCGGGCCCGGAATTGACATCAGACACCCGCCCTGCAAACGCTTGGACACGCCTGCGTTTTTCCAGACACTCCCTGAAAACAGTCAGTTGCCACCCACAAACGCCTTCTTCCTATCAATCTCTTGCGATCGCCCGTGCGAACGGATCCGTCGCACAGACCCATTGCTGAGTGGCAATCCGCTTTGTACCTGTGCAGTGCGCCTGCGCATTGCGGTGCATACACATGCGCAGTTTGGATCTGATCGCCCGCTGTGCGAAAATGCACAGCAGCGACCAGGTCTGAATTACCCGCTTAATGTAGATATTTAGGATGAGCTCCTCTCAAACTTGGGTATACACTCACCATGCTGACACCATAATATCAACAGGGTCGGAATGTGGACATTCAACACCGACATAACGTCAACCCACAGTTTTAGTGTAAGGTTAGTTTTTCTGACGTCCTAGTGGATGCTGGGAACTCCGTAAGGACCATGGGGAATAGCGGCTCCGCAGGAGTCTGGGCACAACTAAAAGAAAGCTTTTAGACTACCTGGTGTGCACTGGCTCCTCCCACTATGACCCTCCTCCAAGCCTCAGTTAGATTTTTGTGCCCGGCCGAGCTGGATGCACACTAGGGGCTCTCCTGAGCTCTTAGAAAGAAAGTATATTTTAGGCTTTTTATTTTACAGTGAGACCTGCTGGCAACAGGCTCACTGCAAGGAGGGACTAAGGGGAGAAGAAGCGAACCTACCTGCTTGCAGCTAGCTTGGGCTTCTTAGGCTACTGGACACCATTAGCTCCAGAGGGATCGACCGCATGGAACTGGCCTTGGTGTTCGGTCCCGGAGCCGCGCCGCCGTCCCCCTTACAGAGCCAGAAGCAAGAAAAAGTCCCGAAAATCGGCGGCATGAAGACTTCTATCTTCACCAAGGTAGCGCACAGCACTGCAGCTGTGCGCCATTGCTCCTCATACACACTTCACACTCCGGTCACTGAGGGTGCATGGCGCTGGGGGGGGGGGGGGGGGGGGGGGCGCCCTGAGCAGCAATAAAAACCCCTTGGATGGCAAAACAATCACAATTTATAGCCCCAGAGGCTATATATGTGATAATTACCCCTGCCAGAATCCTTAAAAAAGCGGGAGTAAAGTCCGCAAAAAAGGGGCGGAGCTATCTCCTTCAGCACACTGGCGCCATTTCTCCCTCACAGCTCCGCTGGAAGGAAGCTCCCTGGCTCTCCCCTGCAGTCTACACTACAGAAAAGGGTAAAAAAGAGAGGGGGGGCACTAAATTTAGGCGCAGTAAATATTATAGCAGCTATAGGGGACATAATTCAGTTAGTCCCTGCATTATATAGCGCTCTGGTGTGTGCTGGCATACTCTCTCTCTGTCTCCCCAAAGGGCTTCTGTGGGGTCCTGTCCTCTGTTAGAGCATTCCCGGTGTGTGTGCGGTGTGTCGGTACGGCTGTGTCGACATGTTTGATGAGGAAAATTATGTGGAGGCGGAGCAGATGCCTATAGAAGTGATGTCACCCCCTGCGGGGCAGACACCTGAGTGGATGGTTTTATGGAAGGAATTACGTGCAAGTGTCGACTCCTTACACAAAAAATTTGACGACATGCCAAATGCGGGACAGCCGGCTTCTCAGCTCGTGCCTGCCCAGGTGTCTCAAAGGCCATCAGGGGCTCTAAAACGCCCGCTACCTCAGATGGCAGACGCAGATGTCGACACGGATACTGATACCAGTGTCGACGACGATGAGTCTAATCTAATGTCCACTAGGGCCATTCGTTGCATGATTGAGGCAATGAAAGAGGTTTTACACATTTCGGATATAAACCCAGGTACCACTAAAAAGGGTATTATGTTTGGGGAGAAAAAACTACCCGTAGTTTTTCCCCCATCTGAAGAATTAAATGAAGTGTGTGAAGAAGCGTGGGCTTTCCCCGATAAAAGATTGGTAATCTCTAAAAAATTACTAATGGCGTTCCCTTTCCCGCCAGAGGATAGGGCACGTTGGGAAACACCTCCTAGGGTGGATAAAGCGCTCACACGTTTGTCTAAAAAGGTGGCACTTCCGTCTCCGGATACGGCCGCCCTAAAGGAGCCTGCGGATAGAAAGCAGGAGGCGATCCTGAAGTCTGTATATATACACACTCAGGCATTATACTTAGACCAGCTATTGCGTCAGCATGGATGGGCAGTGCTGCCGCTGCATGGTCAGATTCCCTGTCAGAAAATATTGACACCCTAGACAGGGACACTATTCTCCTAACCATAGAGCATATAAAAGACTCAGTCTTATACATGAGAGATGCACAGAGGGAGATCTGCCGGCTGGCATCTAAAATAAGTGCATTGTCCATCTCTGCTAGGAGAGGCTTATGGACTCGGCAGTGGACAGGGGATGCAGATTCCAAAAGGCACATGGAAGTTTTGCCTTATAAGGGTGAGGAGTTATTCGGGGATGGTCTCTCGGACCTAGTTTCCACAGCGACAGCTGGGAAGTCAGCATTTTTACCCCATGTTCCCTCACAGCCTAAAAAAGCGCCGTTTTATCAGGTACAGTCCTTTCGGACCCAGAGAAACAGGCGAGGAAAAGGCGGGTCCTTTCTGTCCAGAGGCAGAGGTAGGGGAAAAAGGCTGCAACAAACAGCAGGTTCCCAGGAGCAAAAGTCCTCCCCCGCTTCTTCCAAGTCCACCGCATGACGGTGGGGCTCCACAGGCGGAGCCAGGTACGGTGGGGGGCCGCCTCAAAAATTTCAGCCATCAGTGGGCTCGCTCACAGGTGGATCCCTGGATCTTGCAAGTAGTGTCTCAGGGGTACAAGCTGGAATTCGAGGCGTCTCCCCCCCGCCGTTTCCTCAAATCTGCCTTGCCAACAACTCCCTCAGGCAGGGAGGCTGTGCTAGAGGCAATTCACAAGCTGTATTCCCAGCAGGTGATAGTCAAGGTGCCCCTACTTCAACAAGGACGGGGTTACTATTCCACACTGTTTGTGGTACCGAAACCGGACGGTTCGGTGAGACCCATTTTAAATTTGAAATCCTTGAACACATACATAAAAAAATTCAAGTTCAAGATGGAATCGCTCAGGGCGGTTATTGCAAGCCTGGACGAGGGGGATTACATGGTATCCCTGGACATCAAGGATGCTTACCTGCATGTCCCCATTTATCATCCTCACCAGGAGTACCTCAGATTTGCGGTACAAAATTGCCATTACCAATTCCAGACGCTGCCGTTTGGACTGTCCACGGCACCGAGGGTGTTTACCAAGGTAATGGCGGAAATGATGATACTCCTTCGAAAAAAGGGAGTTTTAATTATCCCGTACTTGGACGATCTCCTAATAAAGGCGAGATCCAGGGAGCAGTTGTTGGTAGGAGTAGCACTATCTCAGGAGGTGCTACACCAGCACGGTTGGATTCTAAATATTCCAAAGTCACAGCTGGTTCCGACGACACGTCTACTGTTCCTGGGAATGATTCTGGACACAGTCCAGAAAAAAGTGTTTCTCCCGGAGGAGAAAGCCAAGGAGCTGTCATCTCTAGTCAGAGACCTCCTGAAACCAAAACAGGTGTCGGTGCATCACTGCACGCGAGTCCTGGGAAAGATGGTGGCTTCTTACGAAGCAATTCCTTTCGGCAGGTTCCATGCAAGAATCTTTCAGTGGGACCTGTTGGACCAATGGTCCGGATCGCATCTTCAGATGCATCGGCTAATAACCCTGTCTCCAAGAACCAGGGTGTCTCTGCTGTGGTGGCTGCAGAGTGCTCATCTCCTAGAGGGCCGCAGATTCGGCATACAGGACTGGGTCCTGGTGACCACGGATGCCAGCCTTCGAGGCTGGGGGGCAGTCACACAGGGAAGAAACTTCCAAGGACTATGGTCGAGTCAGGAGACTTCCCTACACATAAATATTCTAGAACTAAGGGCCATTTACAATGCCCTAAGTCAGGCAAAACCCCTGCTTCTACACCAGCCGGTACTGATCCAGTCAGACAACATCACGGCGGTCGCCCATGTAAACCGACAGGGCGGCACAAGAAGCAGGACGGCAATGGCAGAAGCCACAAGGATTCTCCGATGGGCGGAAAATCACGTGCTAGCACTGTCAGCAGCGTTCATTCCGGGAGTGGACAACTGGGAAGCAGACTTCCTCAGCAGGCACGACCTCCACCCGGGAGAGTGGGGACTTCATCCAGAAGTCTTCACGCTGATTGTAAATCGTTGGGAACGGCCACAGGTGGACATGATGGCGTCCCGCCTAAACAAAAAACTGGAGAGATATTGCGCCAGGTCAAGGGACCCTCAGGCGATAGCGGTGGACGCTCTAGTGACACCGTGGGTGTACCAGTCAGTTTATGTGTTCGCTCCTCTGCCTCTCATACCAAAGGTACTGAGAATAATAAGAAAACGAGGAGTAAGGACAATACTCGTGGTTCCGGATTGGCCAAGAAGAGCTTGGTACCCGGAACTTCAAGAGATGATCTCAGAGGACCCATGGCCTCTGCCGCTCAGACAGGACCTGCTGCAGCAGGGGCCCTGTCTGTTCCAAGACTTACCGCGGCTGCGTTTGACGGCATGGCGGTTGAACACCGGATCCTAAAGGAAAAGGGCATTCCGGAGGATGTCATTCCTACGCTGATTAAAGCCAGGAAAGATGTAACGGTAAAACATTATCACCGCATATAGCGGAAATATGTTGCTTGGTGTGAGGCCAATAAGGCCCCAACAGAGGAATTTCAGCTGGGTCGATTTCTGCACTTCCTACAGGCAGGAGTGACTATGGGCCTAAAATTAGGCTCCATTAAGGTACAGATATCGGCTCTGTCGATTTTCTTCCAAAAAGAACTAGCTTCACTACCTGAAGTTCAGACATTTGTAAAAGGAGTGCTGCATATTCAGCCCCCTTTTGTGCCTCCAGTGGCACCCTGGGATTTCAACGTGGTGTTGAATTTCCTAAAATCACATTGGTTTGAGCCACTAAAGACCGTGGATTTAAAATATCTCACGTGGAAAGTGGTCATGTTATTGGCCTTGGCTTCGGCCAGGCGTGTATCAGAATTGGCGGCTTTGTCATTTAAAAGCCCTTATCTGATTTTCCATATGGATAGGGCAGAATTGAAGACTCGTCCCCAGTTTCTCCCTAAGGTGGTATCTGCTTTTCACTTGAACCAACCTATTGTGGTGCCTGCGGCTACTAGCGACTTGGAGGATTCCAAGTTACTGGACGTAGTCAGGGCCTTGAAAATTTATGTTTCCAGGACGGCTGGAGTCAGGAAAACTGACTCGCTATTTATCCTGTATGCACCCAACAAACTGGGTGCTCCTGCTTCTAAGCAGACTATTGCTCTCTGGATTTGTAGCACAATTCAGCTGGCGCATTCTGCGGCTGGACTGCCGCATCCTAAATCAGTTAAAGCCCATTCTACAAGGAAGGTGGGCTCATCTTGGGCGGCTGCCCGAGGGGTCTCGGCTTTACAACTTTGCCGAGCTGCTACTTGGTCAGGGGTAAACACGTTTGCAAAATTCTACAAATTTGATACCCTGGCTGAGGAGGACCTTGAGTTCTCTCATTCGGTGCTGTAGAGTCATCCGCACTCTCCCGCCCGTTTGGGAGCTTTGGTATAATCCCCATGGTCCTTACGGAGTTCCCAGCATCCACTAGGACGTCAGAGAAAATAAGAATTTACTCACCGGTAATTCTATTTCTCGTAGTCCGTAGTGGATGCTGGGCGCCCATCCCAAGTGCGGATTGTCTGCAATACTGGTACATAGTTATTGTTACCAAAAAATCGGGTTATTGCTGTAGTGAGCCATCTTTTCTAGAGGCTCCTCTGTTATCATGCTGTTAACTGGGTTCAGATCACAAGTTGTACGGTGTGATTGGTGTGGCTGGTATGAGTCTTACCCGGGATTCAAAATCCTTCCTTATTGTGTCAGCTCTTCCGGGCACAGTATCCTAACTGAGGCTTGGAGGAGGGTCATAGTGGGAGGAGCCAGTGCACACCAGGTAGTCTAAAAGCTTTCTTTTAGTTGTGCCCAGACTCCTGCGAAGCCGCTATTCCCCATGGTCCTTACGGAGTTCCCAGCATCCACTACGGACTACGAGAAATAGAATTACCGGTGAGTAAATTCTTATTTTTAGTCATCAATTGGGGTCGACAGTTATATTTGCTTATTGGTTTACCCGTTAGCATCTATTGTGTCCACAAAGACTTTGGGAGAATAAGTTTATGAACACACAATACTTTTATCTTGCTTTCAAAGGGATATATATATATATTTATTTATTCTTATTGTGATAGGTATTTACTATCGTTTGGTGTTAATATTGATTTTACCTTAGAGATAGTTCATATTAAATACTTAAATATATATATTTTTTATGGTATTTTGGTTTGTATACGCATTGTAGAGTGCCATTATAATGATGTCTGTCCTTGTCTGCGTGCGTCTGCCCAGATTGTAGCTTTTTGTTCCACTGCTATAAAAATAAAAATATTAAAATATTAAATATTTTTTTTTCCTTTTTGAAGACACAAAAACAAGCCTCATTCGTACAGATATAGCAGGAGATATGAGTGACAGGGAGATGGGGTTAACGTGTGGTGAAGGACTGTTCATCGCAGCTAAAATAAATAGCTTTTCCTGCTAGATAAATAGCGCAGCCTCCCCTGTAGCGCACTGGTGGGGGGTGACAGCAGGTGGAAAGAGGACCATCGCTGATTCGCTGCCTGTAACCACATCAATAAATAGAGTCTATGATAACATCAGTAAACTCATACCTCCCAACATGACCCTCTCCAGGAGGGACAGAATGCTCTGCTCCTGGACTTTCCAATGCATTTATTGTTGCCCTCACCTGTGCTGAAACACCTTTCCTATCCATTAACCTGTTCAACACAGGTGATGGTAATCATACAATAAGAGAAAAGTTCAGAAGCAGAGCATTGTGTCCCTCCTGGAGAGGGTCATGTTGGGAGGTATGAGGTAGGCAAGTATGACTTTATCTCTCTCTCCGAGCTTTGATAAATCGCCCCACAGTCAATAAAATAAGAATTTACTTACCGATAATTCTATTTCTCATAGTCCGTAGTGGATGCTGGGACTCCGTAAGGACCATGGGGAATAGCGGCTCCGCAGGAGACTGGGCACAAAAGTAAAAGCTTGAACTAGCTGGTGTGCACTGGCTCCTCCCCCTATGACCCTCCTCCAAGCCTCAGTTAGGATACTGTGCCCGGACGAGCGTACATAATAAGGAAGGATATTGAATCCCGGGTAAGACTCATACCAGCCACACCAATCACACCGTACAACCTGTGATCTGAACCCAGTTAACAGTATGATAAACGAAGGAGCCTCTGAAAAGATGGCTCACAACAATAATAACCCGAATTTTGTAACAATAACTATATACAAGTATTGCAGACAATCCGCACTTGGGATGGGCGCCCAGCATCCACTACGGACTATGAGAAATAGAATTATCGGTAAGTAAATTCTTATTTTCTCTAACGTCCTAAGTGGATGCTGGGACTCCGTAAGGACCATGGGGATTATACCAAAGCTCCCAAACGGGCGGGAGAGTGCGGATGACTCTGCAGCACCGAATGAGAGAACTCCAGGTCCTCCTCAGCCAGGGTATCAAATTTGTAGAATTTAGCAAACGTGTTTGCCCCTGACCAAGTAGCTGCTCGGCAAAGTTGTAAAGCCGAGACCCCTCGGGCAGCCGCCCAAGATGAGCCCACCTTCCTTGTGGAATGGGCTTTTACAGATTTTGGCTGTGGCAGGCCTGCCACAGAATGTGCAAGCTGAATTGTACTACAAATCCAACGAGCAATCGTCTGCTTAGAAGCAGGAGCACCCAGCTTGTTGGGTGCATACAGGATAAACAGCGAGTCAGATTTCCTGACTCCAGCCGTCCTGGAAATATATATTTTCAGGGCCCTGACTACGTCCAGTAACTTGGAGTCCTCCAAGTCCCTAGTAGCCGCAGGCACCACAATAGGCTGGTTCACGTGAAACGCTGAAACCACCTTTGGGAGAAATTGAGGACGAGTCCTCAATTCTGCCCTATCCGTGTGAAAAATCAGGTAAGGGCTTTTATAAGATAAAGCCGCCAATTCTGAGACACGCCTGGCTGAAGCCAGGGCTAACAGCATTACCACCTTCCATGTGAGATATTTTAATTCCACAGTGGTGAGTGGTTCAAACCAATGTGATTTTAGGAACCCCAAAACCACATTGAGATCCCAAGGTGCCACCGGGGGCACAAAAGGAGGCTGTATATGCAGTACCCCTTTGACAAACGTCTGGACTTCAGGCACTGAAGCCAGTTCTTTTTGGAAGAAAATCGACAGGGCCGAAATTTGAACCTTAATGGACCCTAATTTTAGGCCCATAGACAGTCCTGTTTGCAGGAAATGTAGGAAGCGACCCAGTTGAAATTCCTCTGTAGGGGCCTCTTTGGCCTCACACCACGCAACATATTTTCGCCAAATGCGGTGATAATGTTTCGCGGTTACATCCTTCCTGGCCTTTATCAGGGTAGGGATGACTTCTTCTGGAATGCCTTTTTCCTTCAGGATCCGGCGTTCAACCGCCATGCCGTCAAACGCAGCCGCGGTAAGTCTTGGAACAGACAAGGTCCCTGCTGGAGCAGGTCCCCCCTTAGAGGTAGAGGCCACGGGTCCTCCGTGAGCATCTCTTGAAGTTCCGGGTACCAAGTCCTTCTTGGCCAATCCGGAACCACGAGTATAGTTCTTACTCCTCTCCTTTTTATGATTCTCAGTACTTTTGGTATGAGAGGCAGAGGAGGGAACACATACACTGACTGGTACACCCATGGTGTTACCAGAGCGTCCACCGCTATTGCCTGAGGGTCCCTTGACCTGGCGCAATATCTGTCTAGTTTTTTGTTGAGACGGGACGCCATCATGTCCACCTTTGGTTTTTCCCAACGGTTTACCATCTCTTGGAAGACTTCTGGATGAAGTCCCCACTCCCCCGGGTGAAGGTCGTGTCTGCTGAGGAAGTCCGCTTCCCAGTTGTCCACTCCCGGAATGAACACTGCTGACAGTGCTATCACATGATTCTCCGCCCAGCGAAGAATCCTTGCAGCTTCTGCCATCGCCCTCCTGCTTCTCGTGCCGCCCTGTCTGTTTACGTGGGCGACTGACGTGATGTTGTCCGATTGGATCAATACCGCCCGACCCTGAAGCAGGGGTTTTGCTTGACTTAGGGCATTGTAAATGGCCCTTAGTTCCAGAATGTTTATATGAAGAGATGTTTCCATGCTTGACCACAAGCCCTGGAAATTTTGTCCCTGTGTGACTGCTCCCCAGCCTCTCAGGCTGGCATCCGTGGTCACCAGGATCCAATCCTGAATGCCGAATCTGCGGCCCTCTAGTAGATGAGCACTCTGCAGCCACCACAGAAGAGACACCCTTGTCCTTGGCGACAGGGTTATCCGCTGATGCATCTGAAGATGCGATCCGGACCATTTGTCCAGAAGATCCCACTGAAACGTTCTTGCATGGAATCTTCCGAATGGAATCTCTTCGTAAGAAGCCACCATTTTTCCCAGGACCCTCGTGCACTGATGCACTGACACCTGGCCTGGTTTTAGGAGATTCCTGACTAGCTCGGATAACTCCCTGGCCTTCTCCTCTGGGAGAAACACCTTTTTCTGGACTGTGTCCAGAATCATTCCTAGGAACAGGAGACGTGTCGTTGGAATCAGCTGCGATTTTGGAATATTTAGAATCCACCCGTGCTGACGTAACACTAACTGAGATAGTGCTACTCCGACTTCTAACTGTTCCCTGGACCTTGCCCTTATCAGGAGATCGTCCAAGTAAGCGATAATTAAAACGCCTTTTCTTCGAAGAAGAATCATCATTTCGGCCATTACCTTGGTAAAGACCCGAGGTGCCGTGGACAATCCAAATGGCAGCGTCTGAAACTGATAATGACAGTTTTGTACTACAAACCTGAGGTACCCTTGGTGAGAAGGGTAGATTGGGACGTGGAGATAAGCATCTTTGATGTCCAGAGACACCATATAGTCCCCTTCTTCCAGGTTTGCTATCACTGCTCTGAGTGACTCCATCTTGAATTTGAACCTCTTTATGTAAGTGTTCAAGGATTTTAGATTTAAAATTGGTCTCACCGAGCCGTCCGGCTTCGGTACCACAAACAGCGTGGAATAATACCCCTTTCCCTGTTGTAGGAGAGGTACCTTGATTATCACCTGCTGGGAATACAGCTTGTGAATGGCTTCCAAAACTGCCTCCCTGTCGGAGGGAGACTTTGGTAGAGCAGACTTCAGGAACCGGCGAGGGGGAGACGTCTCGAATTCCAGTTTGTACCCCTGTGATACTACCTGCAGAATCCAGGGGTCCACTTGCGAGTGAGCCCACTGCGCGTTGAAATTTTTGAGACGGGCCCCCACCGTGTCCGAGTCCGCTTGTAAAGCCCCAGCGTCATGCTGAAGATTTGGCAGAAGCAGAGGAGGGCTTCTGCTCCTGGGAAGAGGCTGCCTGGTGCAGTCTTTTTCCTCTTCCTCTGCCCCGGGGCAGAAATGAGTGGCCTTTTGCCCGCCTGTACTTATGGGAACGAAAGGACTGAGTTTGAAAAGACGGTGTCTTTTTCTGCTGAGAGGTGACCTGGGGTAAAAAGGTGGACTTTCCGGCCGTTGCCGTGGCCACCAGGTCCGATAGACCGGCCCCAAATAACTCCTCCCCTTTAAACGGCAATACTTCCATATGTCGTTTGGAATCCGCATCCCCTGACCACTGTCGCGTCCATAACGCTCTTCTGGCAGAAATGGACATAGCACTCACTCTTGATGCCAGGGTGCAAATATCCCTCTGTGCATCACGCATATATAGTAATGCATCCTTCAAATGCTCTATAGTTAGTAATATACTGTCCCTATCGAGGGTATCAATATTTCCAGTCAGGGAATCCGACCACGCAACTCCAGCACTGCACATCCAGGCTGATGCGATTGCTGGTCGCAGTATAACACCAGTATGTGTGTATATACCCTTCAGGATATTTTCCAGCCTTCTATCCGCTGGTTCTTTGAGGGCGGCCGTATCAGGAGACGGTAACGCTACTTGTTTAGATAAACATGTGAGCGCTTTATCTACTGTAGGGGGTGTTTCCCAACGCGCCCTAACCTCTGGCGGAAAAGGGTATAGTGCCAATAATTTATTAGAAATTAGCACTTTTTTATCGGGGGAAACCCACGCTTTATCACACACCTCATTTAATTCATCTGACTCAGGAAAAGCTACTGGTAGTTTTTTCACTCCCCACATAATACCCTTCTTTGTGGTACTTGTAGTGTCAGAAATGTTCAATGCCTCCTTCATTGCCGTGATCATGTAACGTGTGGCCCTACTGGACATTACGTTTGTCTCCTCACCGTCGACACTGGACTCAGTATCCGTGTCTGGGTCTGTGTCGACCCACTGAGGTAACGGGCGTTTTATCGCCCCTGACGGTGTCTGAGACGCCTGGACAGGCACTAATTGATTTGTCGGCTGTCTCAAGTCGTCAACAGTTTTTTGTAAAGTGCTGACATTGTCACGTAGTTCTTTAAATACAACCATCCAGTCAGGTGTCGACTCCCTAGGGGGTGACATCACTAATACAGGCAATTGCTCTGCTTCCACATCATTTTCCTCCTCATACATGTCGACACAATCGTACCGACACCCAGCACACACACAGGGAATGCTCTGATAGAGGACAGGACCCCACTAGCCCTTTGGGGAGACAGAGGGAGAGTTTGCCAGCACACACCAGAGCGCTATATATATATATATATATATATATAGGGATAACCTTATATAAGTGTTACTCCCTTTTATAGCTGCTGTTTATAATTTAGCTGCCAATAGTGCCCCCCCTCTCTCGTTTTTACCCTGATTCTGTAGGGACTGCAGGGGAGAGTCAGGGAGCCGTCCTTCCAGCGGAACTGTGAGGGAAAATGGCGCTTGTGTGCTGAGGAGATAGGCTCCGCCCCTTCACGACGGCCTTATCTCCCGCTTTTTTCTGGAAAACTGGCAGGGGTTAAATACATCCATATAGCCCAGGAGCTATATGTGATGTATTTCTTTTGCCATCCTAAGGTATTTCTGTTTTTATTGCGTCTCAGAGCGCTCCCCCCCAGCGCCCTGCACCCTCAGTGACCGGAGTGTGAAGTGTGCTGAGAGCAATGGCGCACAGCTGCAGTGCTGTGCGCTACCTTAGTTGAAGACAGGAACGTCTTCTGCCGCCGATTTCACCGGACCTCTTCGTTCTTCTGGCTCTGTAAGGGGGCCGGCGGCGCGGCTCCGGGACCCATCCAGGCTGAACCTGTGATCGTCCCTCTGGAGCTAATGTCCAGTAGCCTAAGAAACCCAATCCACTCTGCACGCAGGTGAGTTCGTTTCTTCTCCCCTTAGTCCCACGATGCAGTGAGCCTGTTGCCAGCAGGACTCACTGAAAATAAAAAACCTAAAATAAACTTTTACTCTAAGCAGCTCAGGAGAGCCACCTAGCATGCACCCTTCTCGTTCGGGCACAAAAATCTAACTGAGGCTTGGAGGAGGGTCATAGGGGGAGGAGCCAGTGCACACCAGCTAGTTCAAGCTTTTACTTTTGTGCCCAGTCTCCTGCGGAGCCGCTATTCCCCATGGTCCTTACGGAGTCCCAGCATCCACTTAGGACGTTAGAGAAAAAGAAGTTTTTGTTTCTTCGTTCACCCCATTCACTTGGTAAAATGTGTTTGTTTTTTGTGGTTTAGTAAATAGACTCTGGAGGAAAGATGTGGGAGCCAGACTACTATCTTCTCATACTCACTTTGTTCATCTTGACTGATCTCACCGATCCCACCGTTAGGTGAACTAAGGAGGTCTCCTCACACGCCAACACTTTTGGGTGTGCCTAACACACTCATATCACACACAGGGACGCATTTAGGTCCTAATTTAGATCTGTTCACTCGCTAGCATTTTTCGCTGCGCAGCGATCAGGGCACTGCATATGCAATGCAATACTGCAATGCATATGCACTGCAATGCGCAGGCGCGTCGTACGGGTACAAAGCGAATCGTTACTGAACAATGGATTTAACGAAGAATCCAGTTGCACAGCCGATCGCAAGGAGATTGACAGGAAGAGGGCGTTTGTGGGTGTCAACTGACCGTTTTCTGGGAGTGTTTGGAAAAACGCAGGCGTGTCCAGGCGTTTTCAGGGCGGGTGTCTGACGTCAATTCCGGCCTCGAACAGGCTGATGTGAGTAAGGTCAGAGCTACTCAGAAACTGCACAAACTGTTTTTGTTCAGGGCGTCTGCACACTTGTAAAGCAAAAATACACTCCCCAGTAGGCGGCGACTATGTGATCGCAGCGCTGCAAAAAAACAGCTAGTGAGCGAGAGATCTGAATTAGGACCTTAGAGTTGAATGTCATTTTTCAAGTATCTTAAAAAACCTAGAGACCAAAATGCTGGGGGGAGAAACTCAGTCACAGGTGCGACCTAATAGTCCAGGTTTTCAGGATATCCATGCTTGGTCACAGGTAGGGTGGCCAATCCCGGGATCGGGATCGGCGGGATCCCGGGATTTGAGGCCAAAAATGCCGGGATTTGAATCCCGGGATTGGAGCCTTCAATCCCGGGATTCACGTGCGCATGCGCACTACTGGTTCTTGACCGGGCAGCGCCGCTGAGCACTAGCGCTCGGCTCAGCCTCAGACGCTGCCCGGCCCCGGCTGCCCTGCTGTGTGCGGCGTGACGTCAGCGAGGTCACGCTGCACAGCCCCTTCAGCCATGGCCGCTCCTTCCGCCCTCCAATGCGCGTGCCTGCCAGCCAGCCAGCCAGCCCTCCTGCCCGCCACAATTTTTAAAGTAAAGAGGAGGACTCTAAAGCAGGTGTACTGTGTCTGTGAGTGATACTCACGCTGCGCTGCCCTGCTGCCTGCCCTTTCGAGTCTGGACCTCAGTGACCCCCTATAATAGTGAGTATTATATATATCTTATATATATATATTATATATATATAGAATTAATTAATGCTGCAGCACTCTGAGTCTTTTAAACATCAAAGGTGTATTGGAAAAATTACATCATGATTTTTTCAGTACACCTGTGATGTTTAAACGACTCAGAGTGCTGCAGCATTAATTTATCCCATTGCTTCCATCACTTTATTCCCTGAAGCAGAGTGCCAGGCTGCATGTACCATAATTATATATATATATATATATATATATATATATATATATTTATATTTATTTATTTATTATACATACACAGTACAATCCCGGGATCCCGGGAATCCCGGGATTGAGCATTTTTCGATCCCGATCCCCGGGTTTGGAAAAACGGCCCGGGATTGGCCTCCCTAGTCACAGGTGACCTAATTAGTAAATTAGTCAATTTGATTTACCATCTGAATATCCATAAAACATGGGGGTAAATTTACTAAGGTGGGGGTTCTATTTAAGATGGGATGTTGCACATAGCAACCAATCCGATTCCAGGTATTATCTCCTAGAAGGTGCTAGATAAATGAGAAGTTGAATCTGATTGGTTGCTATGGACAACATCCCATCTTAAATAGTACTCCCACCTTAGTAAATTTACCCCCTGGTCTGTTATGCTGGGTACACTCCACTGAGACTTGACGGCAGACCTGTTGTCGCGACGACTCAGGTAAGCAAGTCACCAATTAGCCACTCAGTATGTCAGCCCTCACATACTCTGTACATGTACAGTGTATTGTGATGACCTGGGGCTCAGACGAGGGCTGTATTGGTGCAGTGTCTAGGCGCTTAATCAGAATCCAAAAACAGCTTGTCTTGTAAATATATTAAAGGTAAGTTTTACTGTCAGCATTCAACATAAATGAACAGAAAACAGCAAACAGTGTAGCCCCCGTGCAGGGCACCATCTCACTTTTTGGCCCCTCTCTATATGAGCGGCTAGTCTGCAACACAAAGTGTCTTTCAGCCTTGCCTGCTCTTTGCAGGTAAATCACAGGCTTCGGCCTGGCTTGACAAATATAACACCGTTTTCTCATACGTCCTAGAGGATGCTGGGGACGACATCAAGACCATGGGGTATAGACGGGATCCGCAGGAGACATGGGCACTCTAAAGACTTTTCATTGGGTGTGAACTGACTCCTCCCTCTATGCCCCTCCTCCAGTTTTAGAAATGTGCCCAGGCAGACTGGATGCACTCTGAGGAGCTCTACTGAGTTTCTCTAAAAAGACTTATGTTAGGTTTTTTATTTTCAGGGAGATCTGCTGGCATCAGACTCCCTGCTTCGTGGGACTTAGGGGGCAGAAGTAGGAACCAACTTTCTGAAGAGTTTCATGGCTCTGCTTCTGGCTGACAGGACATCATTAGCTCCTGAAGGGAACTGAACGCTGGCCGTGCCTAGATGCTCACTCCCACAGCACGCCTTCACCCCCCTCACAGAGCCAGAAGTCAGAAGACAGGTGAGTGTTAGAAGACAGATCTTCAATCAAGAAAGTGACGGCTAAAGGTACCGCGCGGCTGGCGGGAGCGCAGCGCGCCATGTTGCCCACACATACACAGGCACTGCAGGTTGCAGGACAAGGGGGGGGGGGCGCCCTGGGAAGTATGAACCTATGGAAACTGGCATAAATAAGGGGCATAAGTTGCTGAGGCACAGTCCTACCCCCGCCAGTATAAAAAAATGACCTCATAAAAGCTGAGGAGAAACACACCACTGAAGAGTGGAGCTTCCTCCTCAGTCAGCCAGCACACTGCTCAGCGCCATTTTCTCTCTCTCCTCAGGCTGCAGAGACAACACTGGTCCTCCTCCACTACTGAACAAGTATCAGGGTCCAAAATAGGGGGGGCCACAGTGAATTTGGTGCTATATACAGTAATTGTGTGATTAACATTATAAAAGCGCTGAATGTCAGTGGGCATTTTGTGTTCACAGACATTGTGTTACTGGCGCTGGGTTGTGAACTGGCAAAATCCTATCTGTGTCCCTCTGACAGATTTTACTGTGGGTCTGTCCCCTATAAATCCCGGAGTGTCTGTGGTGTGGTTCTGCACGTGTGACATGTCTGTGGCAGGGAACTCTGTGGAGACATGTTAGGGACACAGAGGTGTAATATGACACCAAGAGCCTGACTGGGCGAAAGGTTACATGATAGTGTGAATCATATCAGTAAGAGGTTGGACTGAATCTCACACAGAAAATGAAAATAATCTGTTGAAGATGTTATTTTTAATAGTTCTGCCTTTCATCCACAGGGACCTTTCTGGGTCACATACAAATTTGCACAAGTAGTACAAACTGATACCGACACGGACTCTGATTCCTGTGTCGACACTAGTGATTCCAGGGGAATAGGTCCTAAGTTAGCAAAAAAGCATTCAAAACATGTTTTAGCTATAAAGGGGGTGTTAGAAGTTACGAAGCCCCCTCTTTTACCACAAGGAGAGGGTTTACTTTAGTAAAGAAGTAATGTAATTTTCCCTCCACCTCAGGTCTGATTCCCAAAAGGATATCAGGCAGCTTACCTTTTTCCAAAAAAAGGTGGCAGTCACCCCGCATTTTAGACAGGGCCCTGTCATAAAAGAGAAAAGGTTTTTTTCCCTGCACCTGGAATGGCTTCACTTAAGGAGCCGACAGACCGCAAGTGAGTGAGGTGATCTACTGATGTGGCCAATGGGACACTACTCAGGCCTACCATTGTCTGTGCGTGGGTGAGCAGTGCTATTGAAAAGTGGCCAGAAAACTTGTCATTAGACATTGACACCATAGATGGAGACGAGATACTCCTAACGTTAGGTCATATCAAAGACGCTGCTGCGTACGTGCTAGAAACCATGAAATATATTGGTCTCTTGGGATCAAGAACCGCTACCATGGCAGTATCGGCTCGGAGGGCGTTGTGGATTCGCCAGTGGAATGCTGACGCAGATTCCAAAAGAAATATGGAGGCTCTCCCGTATAAAGGTGAGGCCTAGTTTGGTGATGGGCTGGATGCGTTAGTCTAGGCGGCTACCGCAGGTTAGTCGACATTCTTGCCTTATGCTCCTACACTGGCGAAAAAGACACATCACTCTCACATGGTCCTTTCGGCCCAACAAATACAAAAAGGCCAAAGGTTCCCTCTTTTTTTACAGGTAGGGGAAAGGGAAAAGGAAAGAAATCCGCAGCGTCACCCCTGCTTCTGCCAAATCTGCAGCATGACGCTGGGGCTCCCTTGCGGGAGTCCGCTCGGGTGGGAGCACGTCTGAAACTTTTCAGCCAAATCTGGATTCAATCTGGCCTGGACCAATGGGTCTTACAAATAGTGTCCCATGGGTACAACAAACTAGAGTTTCAAGACGTCTCCCCATGCCGATTTTTTAAATCATCCTTGCCAGCTTCTCTTCCGGGAAGAGAGGCAGTAACAACAGCAATTCAAAAATTATGTCAGGATCAGGTCATTGTCCTGGTACCCTTGGCACAGCAAGGAGAAGGTTTTTATTCAAGCCTCTTCGTAGTTCCGAAGCCGGACGACTCAGTCGTCAAACCGATTTTAAACCTGAAAAATCTGAATCTCTACCTGAAAAGGTTCAAGTTCAAGATGGAATCCCTGAGGGTAGTGATTTCCAGTCTGAAGGAGGGGGACTTCATGGTGTCAGTAGACATAAAGGATGCTTACTTGCATGTTCCCATTTATCCTCCTCACCAAGCTTATCTGAGATTCGCAGTACAGGATTGCCATTACCAGTTCCAGATGTTGCCGTTTGGACTCTCCACGGCACCGAGGGTATTCACCAAGGTGATGGCGGAGATGATGGTCCTCCTTCGTTAAAAAGGAGTCAATATAATTCCTTATCTGGACGATCTCCTGATAAAAGCGAGATCCAGGGAACAGTTGGTGCAGAACATCGCACTCTCCCTGTCAATACTCCAACAACACGGTTGGATCATTAATTTTCCAAAGTCGCAGTTGGAACCAACGACAAGATTGTCCTTTTTAGGGATGATTCTGGACACAGAAGTACGGAGAGTATTTGTTCCAGTGGAAAAGGCTCTGGATATCCAGAAAATGGTCAAACAAATATTGAAACCAACAAGGGTGTCGATCCATCAATGCATTCGGTTGTTGGGGAAAATGGTAGCGGCCTACGAGGCCATACAGTTTGGTGGATTTCATGCCAGAGTATTCCAGTGGGACCTGTTATACAAGTGGTCCGGATCCCACCTACACATGCACCGGAAAATAATCCTGTCCTCCAAAGCCAGGATTTCGCTCTTGTGGTGGCTACACAGTTCTCACCTACTAGAGGGACGCAGGTTTGGGATTCATGACTGGGTCCTAATAACCACGGATGCAAGTCTCCGAGGCTGGGGAGCTGTCACACAGGGGGAAAGCTTCCAAGGAAAATGGTCAAGTCAGGAAGCCTGCCTTCACATAAACGTTATGGAATTGAGAGCCATTTACAACGGCCTTCTACAAGCGGTACATCTTCAAGATCCCGTGCAGATCCAGTCGGACAATGTAACAGCAGTCGCGTACATAAACAGGCAGGGCGGAACGAAAAGCAGAGCGGCAATGGCAGAGGTGACGAAGATCCTCCTCTGGGCAGAAAGACATGTAAAGGCTCTGTCGGCAATTTTCATTCCAGGAGAAGACAACTGGGAAGCAGACTTCCTCAGCAGACACGATCTCCATCCAGGAGAGTGGGGCCTCCACCAAGAAGTCTTCGCAGAGGTGACAAGTCTTTGGGGAGTTCCTCAAGTAGACATGATGGCATCTCGTCTCAACAAGAAGCTTCAGAAATATTGTTCCAGGTCGAGAGACCCTCAAGCAATAGCAGTGGATGCACTAGTGGCCCAGTGGGTGTTCCGGTCGGTGTATGTCTTCCCTCCATTTCCGCTGATCCCAAAACTGCTCAGGATCATTAGGAGAACAAGAGTTTGAGCAATCTTCTTTGCCCCAGACTGGCCAAGGAGGGCTTGGTACCCAGATCTTCAGGAGTTGCTCATAGAAGATCCTCGGCCTCTTCCTCTTCGCGAGGACCTGCTGCAGAAGGGGCAGTGCGTGTATCAAGACTTTCCGCGGCTATGTTTGACGGCATGGCTGTTGAGCGCCGGATCCTAGCCCGTAAGGGTATTCCAAAGGAAGTCATCCCCACCCTCATTCAGGCCAGGAAAGGAGTAACGTCTAAACATTACCACCGTATTTGGAGAAAATATGTTCTTGGTGTGAATCCAGGAAGGCTCCTACGGAAGAGTTTCAGTTTTGACGTTTTCTCCATTTTCTGCAGGCTGGTTTGGAGGCGGGCCTTAGATTGGGGTCAATCAAGGTCCAGATTTTGGCCTTGTCAGTGTTCTTCCAAAAACAATTGGCCTCTCTTCCAGAGGTTCAGACCTTCGTGAAAGGGGTTCTGCACATCCAGCCTCCATTTGTGCCTCCAGTGGCACCATGAGACCTTAATGTGATGTTGCAGTTTCTTCAATCGGATTGGTTTGAGCCTCTACAAGAGATATTGTTGAAGTTTCTCACTTGGAAAGTGGTGATGCTTTTGGCACGGCGGGTGTCTGAGTTGGGGGCCTTGTCTCACAAGAGCCCTTACCTGATCTTCCATGAAGATAGGGCAGAGCTGAGAACTTGTCAACATTTTCTTCCAAAGGTGGTTTCATCTTTCCACATAAACCAACCTATTGTGGTGCCAGTATTTACTGACACGTTCACCGAGTCAAAGTCTCTAGATGTGGTTAGAGCTTTGAAGATTTATGTCGCTAGAACAGCTCGAATACGGAAAACAGAGTCTTTGTTTGTCCTGTATGCTCCCAACAAGATTGGGTGTCCTGCTTCCAAGCAGACTATTGCGCGTTGGATCAGAAGTACGATTCAGCATGCTCATACTACGGCTGTATTGCCGTTACCGACGTCTGTGAAGGCCCATTCCACTAGGAAGGTGGGCTCATCTTGGGCGGCTGCCCGGGGGGGTCTCGGCATTGCAACTTTGCCGAGCAGCTACTTGGTCGGGGTCAAACACATTTGCAAAATTCTACAAGTTTGACGCCTTGGCCGATGAAGACCTCAAGTTCGGTCAATCGGTGCTGCAGGGTCATCCGCACTCTCCCGCCCGTACTGGAGCTTTGGTATAAATCCCATGGTCATGAAGTGGACCCCAGCATCCTCTAGGGCGTATGAAAAAACAGGATTTTGATACCTACCGGTAAATCCTTTTCTCCTAGAGGATCTTTCTGTCCGTAGAGGATGCTGGGCGCCCGTCCCAGTGCGTACTTTACCTGCAGTTTTGTTTATTAGAGTTACACATGTTGTGTTCTATTAGTTTCAGCATGTTTGCTGTAATTGGTTCATGCCTGTTGGCGTGTGTTTTGTTGAATGCCATGTTGTGCGGCATGGTTGAGGTGTGAGCTGGTATGTATCTCACAATTAGTAGTAAATTCTTTCCTCGAAATGTCCTTCTCCATGGGCACAGCTCCTATAACTGAGGTCTGGAGGAGGGGCATAGAGGGAGGAGCCAGTTCACACCTGTTGAAAAGTCTTAAGAGTGCCCATGGCTCCTGCGGAAACGTCTATACCCCATGGTCATGAAGTGGACCCCAGTATCCTCTATGGACTAGGATTTACCGGTAGGTATCAAAATCCTGTTATAGTTGCCAGCCATGTCAGGAGACCGTGTTCATACCTGCACTGGGGACTATAAAAAAATAGGATTTTGATAACCTACCGGTAAATCCTTTTCTCCTAGTCCGTAGAGGATGCTGGGGATGACATCAAGAGGATGGGGTATAGACGGGATCCGCAGGAGACATGGGCACTCTAAAGACTGCCATGGTAGCGGCTTGTGAACTCAAGAGTCCAATATCTTTCATCGCTTCTAGCATGTATGCGGCAGCGTCTTTGATATTCCCTAACTTAAGGAGTATCTCATCTTTATCAATCGTATCAATTTCTGATGACACGCTTTCTGACCATTTTTCAATAGCGCGACTCACCCACGCGCAAGCATTTGTGGGCCTGAGCAGGGTACCATTGGCAACATAAATGGATTTCAATGTAGTTTCCATCTTTCGGTCTGCCGGCTCTTTTAGTGAAGCCGTGCCAGGTGCAGGGAGAATTACCTTCTTTGTCAACCTGGACAGTGCACTGTCTCAGGGCCGGATTAACAATGGGGCGGATGGAGCTGCAGCTCCAGGCCCCCCCATCAAAATAGGCCCACAGGATCCCCTGCTGTTGGTAACAGGAAAAAAATTTTTTCCTATTACAGCACATCAGCAGCACTAGCCAGCCTCAGAAGTCCTTCCTGCGCCGAAAGATTTCTCTGCTTCTCCCCTGCGCCATGATCTCACACAGGCGCCGCGCCTCCCCTCCACTGGGTACAAGAGCAGCCAGCGGTGTACTGGCCTCCTAGGTCGCTAGGTGACAGTCCTGTGACCCCTCTGCCCAGGGCCGGCTCCGGGGCTTGTGGCGCCCCGGGCGGCTTTAGGGGGCGTGGCTTTGTACAGGGGGCGTGGTCATTTACGCCCCCTGCACAGCTGAATTGATGTGCGGTGCGCGATGACGTCATCGCGCACCGCACAGTAAAGGACCTCTCCAGGAAGGGAAACTAGACGCGTACGCGTCTAGTTTCCCTTCCCAGCGGTAGCGGCCGGGGGCAGCGGGCAGCGGGGGGCACACACCAGTAGCGGATCTTGCCCTGGTGCGGCGCCCTCCGGAGGGCGCCCTGCGCCCTCCGGAAGGCGGCGCCCCGGGCAAAAGTACTGCTTGCCCGTGGCAAGATCCGCTACTGCCTCTGCCTTCCCGGCTAGTGGTGCTTGCTAAATGGTAGGGGTTCCCCCCCTCCACCCCCCAAGAGGGCGTGGTCACGGGTCCGTGATTAGGCCACGTCCCCAACTTTTCCTGGTTGGTCTGTCTGCTCCTGCTCTGTCGGCATAGCTCAGTGACTGGGGAAAACGGGGGAAAGTGAGAGGGCTGTGGGGAACAGGGTATATGTGTTGGCCCTTCCAGGCAGGAGGTGTGTGTAGGGAATGGGGTGAACAGGGTGTCTGAGTGTGTGTGTATGGTGACACTGGAGGGGAAATGCTGTGTGGAAGGAGGGGAGGGGGGGGGGGAGAGCTGGGAGAAACAGGCTTTTTGTGTGTATGTATTTGTATGTGTAGGGACTGGGGAACAGGCTGTGTGTGTGTGTGTGTGTGTGTGTGTGTGTGTGTGTGTGTGTGTGTGAGAACAAGCTTTGTGTGTGTGTAGGGACTGGGGAACAGGCTTTGTGTGTGTGTGTGTGTGTGTGTGTGTAGGGACTGGGTAAACAGATTGGGCGTGTGTAGGGAGTGGGGGGGGGAACAGACTGTGTGTGGTGATATGGGCATGTTGGTGGGGTTGGTTGCATGCAGCGATTCTGGGTTGCTCACATTGACGTCCATAGACGTGATCTGCACGTCTATGGACGCTCAGTCCATGTGCATTCGGCTGCACTATGTGCACTGGGAGGGGCAGCGTTGGAGTGTTGGGAGGGTCGCTGATCGTCCAGCTCAGGGGATCCTGCCAGTGGCGGTTTTAGGTGCTGGCTAGCAGGACGGGCACCCGCGTCACTGTGGCCTGAGGCCCCTGCCAGTGCCATCAGCACCCGTCTGCTTCCTGCACCACAGTGCCCCTCACCGCTTCCTGCTCCGGCCGGCCACCCCCATCCTGGCCACTTCACGCTGCCTGCACCCCACCGCGGGAGTATGACAAGAACATAGAGCCGGGGGACCACAGGCGCCGAATGGTGAGTGACGGCTAGCTAGCGCAACTTGTATAATGGGCTACCTGTTGCTATGTGTATAAGGCGCTACCTGGTGCAGTTTGTATAACAGGCTCTACCTGGCGACACGTGTATAAAAGGGGCTCCACCTAGCATAACGTGAATAAAAGAAATGGGTTCAACCTGGCATAACGTGAATAAAAGGGGCTCTACATGGCGTATTGTGTATAAGGGGCTCTACCCCTAGTCACAACCCCACTGTTGCTGGTCAACCCTCTGCTACGGTACACAGTAGGCCCTTCAGAAATTTCAGCTCCAGGCCCATGTGGTCCTTAATCTGGCACTGCACTGTCTAACACAGGGGGTGACTCCCATGTTTTCCTGTCCTCCATCGGGAAAGGATAAGCTATCTGAATTCTCTTGGGAATACGAAATTTCTTTTCGGGATTCACCCACATCCCTTCAAAGTGTATTAAGCTTGTGGGAAGGAGGGAAAGTGACCTTAGATTTCTTTTCTTTAGAAATAAGCCTTCTCCTGAGGTACAGGAGTGGCTTCCGTGACTTCCAGAACTTCCCTTATAGCCACAATCATATATTGTATATTTTTTGCCAATTTATGATCTATTTCTCTGGAGTCACTATCGTCGACACAAGAATCAGTGTCCGTGTCGGTATCAGTATTCACAGTATTCGCAAATGGTCTCTTATGTGACCCAGAGGGGTCGCCTGCGGATGGAAGAACAGAGCCCTGAAAAATCACATCCTCCACAGATTTTCTCCAGCACTCAGCATGAGATTCAGACTTATCTAATCTCCTATTGATATGATGCATACTTTCACCCACGCAGGCTCTTGGTGTGCCGGCAGCGCCACCACATTATACTTCTGTGTCCCTAAAATGGTTTCCTCTGGGGAGGAACTCCCTGCCTCTGACATGTCTTACACACGTGTACAACACACACACACAGACACACTGGGACTTATAGGGGACAGACCCACAGTAAAATCTGTCAGAGGGACACAGTTTAGGAGCAGCCAGTTCACAACCCCAGCGCCAGTATCTAATGCCTGTGAACACAGAATGCCCACTGACATGCAGCGCTTTTTACACAGTAAAACACACTTGTAAAGCACCAAATTCGCTTGTGCCCCCCCCTGTTTTGCACCCTGATACTTGTAGTCAGAAGTGAAGGAGGGCCAGCGATGTCTCTGCAGCCTGAGAGAGAAAATGGCGCTGAGCAGTGTGCTGGCTGCCTGAGGAAGAAGCTCCGCCGCCACAATGGCACGTTTTTACCTCAGAAACTTTTCATAATATTTATACTGGCTGGGGTAGGGCTGTGCCTGGGCATCTTATGCCCCCTTTTTGCCAGTTTATAGAGGTGTTTTTGCTGCCCAGGGCGCCCCCCCTGCACCCTGCAGTGCCTGTGTGTGTGGGCAGCAATGGCGCGCTGCGCTCCCGCCAGCCGCGCTGTACCTCAGCCGTCACTTTTCTTGATAGAAGATCTGTCTTCTTCTACTCGCCTGTCTTCTGACTTCTGGCTCTGTGAGGGGGGTGACGGCGTGCTGTGGGAGTGAGCATCTAGACACGGCTAGCGTTCAGTACCCTTCAGGAGCTAATGGTGTCCTGTCAGCCAGCAGCAGAGCCATGAAACTCTTCAGGAAGTTGGTTCCTACTTCTGCCCCCTCAGTCCCACGAAGCAGGGAGACTGTTGCCAGCAGTTCTCCCTGAAAACAAAAAACCTAACATAAGTCTTTTCAGAAAAACTCAGTAGAGCTCCCCGGAGTGCATCCAGTCTGCCTGGGCACATTTTCTAAACTGAGGTCTGGAGGAGGGGCATAGAGGGAGGAGCCAGTTCACACCCATTGAAAAGTCCTTAGAGTGCCCATGGCTCCTGCGGAACCGTCTATACCCCATGGTCATGAAGTGGACCCCAGCATCCTCTAGGACGTATGAGAAGACACAGTATAGTTCATTCAGCGAGCTTGGTAGTGTACCCTGCCACATGCAGGTCTGGACTGGCCTCCTGGCCCTCAGAGGCCTCCAGGCACACTGAGCTCTCACTGCAGTCCCACCTGGACTGTCTGACCATGCCACTATATATATATATATATATATATATATATATATAGCCATATGTAGTAGGTTGACGTCTGAACAGCTGTGTTCTGGTCCGTACTGAGCATAGTGCTATCAGAAGCAGCCGATATATGTGCCGTTTCAGTATATTATCATAGGCCATCTCCCATCAATCATTAAGTTAGTCATGTTACATCTGACTCACTGTGTGCATTAAAAAGCCATTAAAAATCCATTTTAGGTTCTTCTGTTCCTGATTCCATCCCCCTGGAGGTTTGAGGTCTGCAGGAGCCACATCTCTGCTAACTGGAGAAGCGATGCACATTGTTCTTGCATTTTCTAACGATACGGTATTCAGGTTTCCTTTGGAAGTTACCAGCCACACTTGTAAATATCACGTTTTAGTGTTAGTTATGTACTGTATACAGTGGCGGATCCAGGTGGGGGCACTCGGGCCCGTGCCCCCCCTGTCATTTGTGTCAGTTCTCCCTCCGTCCATCCCCCCCTCCCCGGCGCCGGCGCCGCACAGGGAGATGACGGGCACCCGCTGAGATTGTGTTACCAGCGGGCGCCCATCTCTCCTCACCTAAAGCCGGAGGCAGGAGCTCAGTACTGAGCTCCGGCTTCCGGCGCTGTCACTGTGCGGCGTGCTCTATGGGAGAGATGTCAGTCATGACGTCTCTCTCATAGTGCTGAGGAGAGGACGCCAAGAGAGGACTTCCGCGGTCTGGAAGCGGGAACGGGGCTCGGTAAGTATGATGTTTTTTTTCTTTCTTAGTGCAGCGGGGGCATCTACTGGGGGCAAACTACGGGGGGACATTACTACTGGGGGGCATCAACAAGGGGCATTACTACTGGGGGGGGCATTACTACTGGGGGGCATCTACTGGGGGCATTACTACTGGTGGGTCATCTATTGGGGACATTACTACTGGGGGCAGCTACTGGGGGACATTTTTACTGGGGGGGCATCTACTGGGAGCAAACTACTGAGGGGCATTATTACTGGGGGGCATCTAGTGGGGGCATTACTACTGGGAGGTCATCTATTGGGGGCAAACTCCTGGGGGGCATTACTAGTGGGGGCAAACTACTGGAGGACATTATTACTGGGGGGCATCTATTGGGGCAAACTACTGGGGGACATTTTTACTGGGGGGCATCTACTGGGGGACATTATTACTCGGGGCCAACTACAAGGGGGCAAACTACTGGGGTAAGCTACAAGGGGGCTAACTACAAAGGGGCTAACTACTGGGGGCAAACTACAGGAGGGCATTACTACTGGCGGCGTAACTACAGGGGCATTACTACTTGGGGGCTAAACTACAGGGGGGCCAAACTACTGGGGGCATAACTACAGGGGCCAAACTACTGGGGGCATAACTACAGGGGCCAAACTACTGGGGGCATTACTACTGGGGGCTAAACTACAAGGGGGGCATAACTACAGGGGCTAAACTACAATGGGGCAAACTACAGGGGGGCATTACTACTGGTGGCTAAACTACAAGCAGGCAAACTACTGGGGGCATTACTACTGGTGGCTAAACTACAAGCAGGCAAACTACTGGGGGCATTACCACTGGGAGGCTAAACTAAAGGGGGGTAAACTACTGGGGTCATAACTGCAGGGGCATTACCACTGGGCATAACTACTATGGTGCTAAATGACTGGGGGCATTACTACAGGCAACATTACTACTGGGGGCAATACGGGCATTGCATAAGGGGCACCACTACTATGGCGTCTATATAAGGGGCACTACCAGTACAGTCAGTGGACATTGCATAATGAGCGCTACAACTGTGGGCATTGTATAAGAAGCGCTACTGTGGTGGGCATTATGTGTATTACGGGGTGCTACTACTGTGGGCATTATTACTATTGTGTGACCCCGCCCCATTCTTTTGGAGACCACGGCCCTATTTTGCTGTGCGCGCGCAATACCTTTATTACTTGGGCGCCGTGGGGAGGGGGGCGAGTTCCACCACCTCTCTAGGACCACTTTAAGCACTGCCGCCCGCCCACTATGCAAGTACTCCAGCCGCAGCCAGAGCAGTGAGGGGCCGGGCATCCCACGTATCCAGGCTGGCAGCCTCTCACTGCGCTGCTGCGGCTGGAGTATTTGCATAGTGGGCGGCATCCTGCTGGTACTAGTCCAACCTACCACGGAGCGCCTCACATTGAAGACCGGTGCTGCTGCGGAGTGCGGCGGGTATGATGGCTGAGAAACAGCTTCCGACCTCAGCTGCTGAGCCTGGACACTGGTGCCAGGAAGCAGGCTTAGGTAAGCAGGAGGGGGGCTGGCCAGCTTTGCTGCTGAGAGGCAGCCCCTGTGACCAGCTCACTACTCACTTCCCTGGCTGCAGCCCACATATGAGAGTTCTCTTCAACCCCACACTCACATACTGACACACACTGCCCCCTGCCCCTCACACACTGCACCCTGCCTCTCACACACTGTCCCTCACACGCTGCCTCCTGCCCCTCAGACGCTACCTCCTGCACCTCACACGCTGCCCCCTGCCCCTCACACCTTGCCCCCTGCCCCTCACACCTTGCCCCCTGCCCCTCACACCCTGCACCCTGCCCCTCACACCCTGCACCCTGCCTCTCACACCCTGCACCCTGCCTCTCACACCCTGTCCCTCACACGCTGCCCCCTTCCCCTCACACGCTGCCCCCTTCCCCTCACACCCTGCACCCTGCCCCTCACACCCTGCACCCTGCCCCTCACACACTGCACCCTGCCTCTCACACCCTGTCCCTCACACGCTGCTCCCTGCCCCTCACACCCTGCACCTCACACACTGCACCCTGCCTCTCACACCCTGTCCCTCACACGCTGCCCCCTTCCCCTCACACCCTGCACCCTGCCCCTCACACCCTGCACCCTGCCCCTCACACACTGCACCCTGCCTCTCACACCCTGTCCCTCACACGCTGCTCCCTGCCCCTCACACCCTGCACCTCACACACTGCACCCTGCCTCTCACACCCTGTCCCTCACACGCTGCCCCCTCACACGCAACCTCCTGCACCTCACACGCTGCCCCCTGCCCCTCACATCTTTCCCCCTGCCCCTCACACCCTGCCTCTCACACCCTGCCCCCTGCCCCTCACAGCCTGCACCCTGCCTCTCACACACTGCCCCCTATACCCTGACCCTCACATGCTGCCCCCTTCCCCTCAAACGCTGCCCCCTGCACACTGCACCCTGCACCTCACATGCACCGAAGCCGCACGCAAATGTACTTGCCTCTTCCATGGTGCCCCCCCTATCATTTTCTACTGTATCCGCCCCTGACTGTATATGCTACAAGAGGACTGGGTGCTTTGCCAATATACCCTCTCTCCCAACTCAGAGAACCAAGAGTGTATTTGGTTGTACGCAGTGGTCGAAGTGGAAATTTTGAAGTGGGGGTATGCAAAATTTAAGGATGTAATTATGCGCGCCTCGCTCCAGAAAAGGGGGTGTGGTCACTCAAAAGGGGGCATGGTCACCCAAAAGGGGGCGTGTCCCGTGTAGTAGAACCCGTTCTACTATCTAGTACTGGTGCCCCTTTCACATTATAGCACACTGCATGAGCTGAAATTCACATTGTAGCACACGGTATGAGCCGAAATTCACCTTGTAGCACACTGAATGAGCCGAAATTCACATTATAGCACACTGAATGAGCCGACATTCACATTGTAGCACACTGAATGAGCCGAAATTCACTTTGTAGCACATGGTATGAGCCGAAATTCACATTGTAACACACTGAATGAGCCGAATTTCACATTGTAACACACTGAATGAGCCGAAATTCACATTGTAACACACTGAATGAGCCGAAATTCACATTGTAACACACTGAATGAGCCGAAATTCACTTTGTAGTACATGGTATCAGCCGAAATTCACATTGTAACACACTGAATGAGCCGAAATTCACATTATAGCACACTGAATGAGCCGAAATTCACCTTGTAGCACACTGAATGAGCTGAAATTCACATTGTAGCACACTGAATGAGCCGAAATTCACATTGTAGCACACTGAATGAGCCGAAATTCACATTATAGCACACTGAATGAGATGAAATTCACATTGTAGCACACTGAATGAGCTGAAATTCACATTGTAGCACACTGAATGAGATGAAATTCACATTGTATCACACTGAATGAGCTGAAATTCACATTGTAGCACACTGAATGAGCTGAAATTCACCTTGTAGCACACTGAATGAGCCAAAACTCACCTTGTAGCACACTGAATGAGCCGAAATTCACCTTGTAGCACACTGAATGAACTGAAATTCACATTATAGCACACTGAATGAGATGAAACTCACATTATAGCACACTGAATGAGCCGAAATTCACATTGTAGGACACTGAATGAGCTGAAATTGTGACAGCAAGGACAGCCAGAGTGACGACAGGGAGAGAGACAGTGATGACAGGGAGAGAGACAGGGGGAGAGAGTGATGACAGGGAGAGAGAGACAGTGACGACGGAGAGTGACGACGGAGAGACAGTGACGACAGGGGGAGAGACAGGGGAGAGATTGACGACAGTTACGACAGGGAGAGTGACGACAGTGAGAGTGACAACAGTGACGACAGGGAGAGTGATGACAGTGACGACAGGGAGAGTGATGACAGTGACGACAGGGAGAGTGACAACAGGGAAAGTGACGACAGGGAGAGTGATGACAGTGACGAAAAGGGAGAGTGACGACAGGGAGAGACAGGGAGGGTGACGACAGGGAGGGTGACGACAGGGACAGCAGGGAGAGAGAGGTGACAGCAGGGGAACATTACCTTATTTGTTGCTGGCAGCAGTGAGCTGGCGACGGGCGGCTGGTGAGCGGGGCCGGCGGCCAGCTGGTGAGCGGGAGCGGCGGGCGGCTGGCAGCGGTGAGCGGCTGTGAGCTAATACAGCGCTCTACACAGCCGCCGGCCGCCGCGCAGGGACGGGGAGCACCATGTGCAGCAGGATGCCACTTCCCTCGCCTCCTGCTGCACTTTCATGGGCTCATTTCTGGGTCAGTGGAAGAAGTGACGGTATACCATACCGCCGTATACCGCCCCACTTCGACCACTGGTTGTACGTCTATGTTATTTACATTCTATACATGTTTTCATACTAAGCATAAGTACCAAAAAATATGAATACTTCCATATCCAGGTTTTGCACATCTTATAATTACTACGCTTTATGACTGGCGCAGCGGAACCTGGGAGGGAAGGGTGGGCAGGCATATGGAAAGTTCGTACTTGCGCATATGCAGATATGGCCATGGTGGGGGGGAGGGGGGGAGTGAATCTCTAGCGGGTTTCCATTTATTTTTTTTGTATTTCACAATTGACTAAAAATTTACAAAAACCACAGATCTTTGTATTTTATGTATTTATGTTGTATTTGTGTTTTTACATTTAATATTGAAAATTTGACTTTTGCATTTCATACTAGCCAACCCAGTAATATTTTTTCTTTTATTACGTTATATTGTATACAAATAGGGTAATGTGACTTAAGTAGTTACTACTGACACCTCCAAGCCATATCCTAAAAGAGTGTTCCAATAGCTGCAAAGTCCTGTTTATACTTTTGAGAACAGTCCTCAAGTAATCAAATAATGGTACCAATTAACTGAGGAGTAAATAGTTCTCCAGTGTTTTCATGTTATTTTTATTAACGCGTTTCCCCTGTCATATAAGGAGTTACTTAAGAATATGTGGAGATAGGATGGCCGAGATGTAATGGGAGCCGATAATGGCAGCCAGGAAATTATCGCACCACATCGGACATTACAAACGTGCGTCTTTTTCCTGGAACTCGGGCAATGTAATGGTGTATGGAAATTTCCCGGCTTCTGCGTATCATATCCGAGGTGTCGCGGTATTTAGACTAGAGAACGTCCGATGTTTTCAGACCGACCGAAATGCGTCTTTTATTATAGGAGGACCACAGTGTCAGAGAAAGTCACCCATTGTCCCCCAAAATTCCCATGATTAAAGCAGCACGCACCCTAAATAATCCCCAGTCCTCCAGGACGCACAAGCAGTTTATGCTGATTTAAATGATATATTCAGTGTGTAATAGCAACTGTATTAGCATACCTAATTATGTTACATTGTTTGACTGGAATACACTGTAGCATACATGTAGTATGCAGACACAGTTGATATTACACAAAGAATATAGCCATGCCGCATATCATTTTAATCAGCATAAGCTGCTCGTGCGTCCTAACACATTAGTGTAGCAGACGCATTTTGCTGTGCAAATGTGCAAAAATGGCATGCACACTACATGGATTAATTTTACAGATCAACGTCTTTTGTTTTCTGTGTCAAAATGTATTGAAATTAATTCATTTATTGCAAATGTGCTGGAAAGGTGTATTTAGAATGGATTTCTAACATTTTCATAACCACCTCGTGCAAAAAACCCATTCAATTCTTTGACAGTTTTAGAGCTGGTTTGTATCTGACTTGCAGTATCGCACTCCATTACATCGGGCGAGTTGTATACTTCACACGGACAAAACATATGGATACGACTTTTTATCGGAGTGCGGTGACAATTGCTCTCTAGGCTGCAGGGTGCAAATCAGGGGTGCCACCTTCTACTGCATTGTGCCACAATATAGGGCTCTCCGTAGACACTATACCAGTTCCCCCAGGTCAGCGCTCCTTGCAGCAAACAGGTCACTACTGCGCATGTGTATGCACCGCAATGCGCAGGCGCGTCGTACGGGTACACAGCGGATCGTTGCTGGGCGATGGATTTAACGAAGAATCCATTCGCACAGCTGATCGCAAGGAGATTGACAGGAAGAGGGCGTTTGTGGGTGTCAACTGATCGTTTTCTGGGAGTGTTTAGAAAAACGCAGGCGTGTCCAGGCGTTTGCAGGGCGGGTGTCTGACGTCAATTCCGGGACCGGAAAGGCTGAAGTGATCGCAGCGGCTGAGTAAGTCCAGAGCTACTCAGAAACTGCACAAAATGTTTTTGTACCGCTCGGCTGCACATGCGATCGCATCATTGCACAGCAAATATACACTCCCCCGTGGGCGGCGACTGTGCGGTAGCTAGCGAGCGATCAACTCGGAATGACCCCCAGTGTGTCTTTCCTGGACATTCTAAATTACCTGGGGGTTACTCAGATGTCCAATGGTCATGCAGATAATCCAGTAATACATCCTCGGATTCAGCAGTGGATCACAGAAGCAGTAGCGGATCTTGCTACGGGCACAAAGGGTTTTTGCCCGGGGCGCCGCCATCCGGAGGGCGCCGCCGCCGTCCGAAGGATGCTGCCACCATGGCAAGATCCACTACTGGTGGTGCCCCCCAGTGCTGTGCGGTGCTGTGCTGTCATTACCGTGCGGTGCGCAATTACGTCATCGCGCACTGCACGGCATTGTGGGACCGGCACATAGACGCTAGGGGTCATAATTGACCTCTAGTGTCTATGCTGTGCTATGAGAGAGACGTAATGACGTCTCTGCCATAGATCCGAGGAGCGGCGCCGGCGGCGGAGGTCAGCAGCGGTCGGGAATCAGGAGCGGGGATGGTGAGTATTAATTTTTTTTTTTAGTAAGCGCCACAACTCTACTGGGGGCACAAACGGGGGCACAACTCTACTGGGGGCACAAACGGGGGCATAACTGACCATGCCCCTTTATTAAGCCACGCCCCTATTTTCGCCCGGGGCGCCACAAGGGCTAGATCCGGCCCTGCACAGAAGCCGTCATTGATCACCTTTTAACTTAAGAAGCCTCCTGTGGCTTTTAATATTTTAGCTCAGCCGCTGCGTCCATCTCACAATCAGGCCAACTCATCAACGGTTCCACCTTCCAAGTGCTAAGGTGAATAACATGAGTAATACATGTGCGGCCAACTTCTGAGTAAACAGAATATTACAAAAATATATAGTTAACAAATAGGAGTATAACACAGACTCATCCAATTAATATTAAATGTAAGAGTAATTAGCTGCGGGCACATCAGCCCTACAACCGGTTCCGTAGGTTTGATTAAAGTTGCGTGCGCTCGGCAGATAAGAAGCCGGTCACTGTTGCTGTGATCTCATTGGGCCGCTAATTCCTACATTCTGAAGACAATAAGAGCTTCGCTGTCCTCCGCAGCAGTTGCTGGAGGATTACGGGTATAATTTAATAACCACTCTAGTGGGTTTTTAGTGCTTTAATACATCTGAAAGATGCTTTGCTTAATGGAATACAACTGAAAGAAAAAGTAAGTGCGCTTTCAATAACAGTGTCCCCAGGATAATTACGCCGCTAAATCAGTGGCTCGTTTTACTTTTGGCCAAATAAGCAAAAATAAATCTTCTTAATGCCGAGGTGATTAATCATTTAAATGACTGAAATATCTGAATCTGCCAAATAGGAGAAAGAGGCAATTTCTCATCTCCAGCACTGTTGTTCCACATTGTCAGTAACGTATAGCAGTGTTAGACGGACATTAATTCAGCTGATAATATAGGATCTGCTGAGAGCAGTCAGGCTATAAATAGCTTCCCTTATACTCACACTGTGCACGTATAGAATGCGGCTCTGCGTGCCTGGGATAATTGTCATAATTCCTTTACAGCTTTGTATCAGCTGCAAAACGCACAGTGCTGGGATATGGGAGACGTCCTGGAGCAATCAGTAGGGGCAATATTGAAGTAATCCATTGGGGACAGTGGGATAATATATAGGGGGAAGTGGTGGTATAATGAATAGGGGTAGTGCTGACATATTGAATATGGGACACCATACCAGAGAGGCAAGGAGGGACACCATAGCAGAGAGTCAAGGAGGGACACCATACCAGAGAGGCAAGGAGGGACACCATAGCAGAGAGGCAAGGAGGGACACCATACCAGAGAGGCAAGGAGGGACACCATACCAGAGAGTCAGGGAGGGACACCATACCAAAGAGGCAAAGAGGGACACCATAGCTGAGAGACAAGGAGGGACACCATAGCTGAGAGGCAAGGAGGGACACCATAGCTGAGAGGCAAGGAGGGACACCATAGCTGAGAGGCAAGGAGGGACACCATAGCTGAGAGGCAAGGAGGGACACCATAGCAGAGAGGCAAGGAGGGACACCATACCAGAGAGGCAAGGAGGGACACCATAGCTGAGAGGCAAGAAGGGACACCATACCAGAGAGGCAAGGAGGGACACCATACAAGAGAGGCAGGGAGGGACACCATAGCAGAGAGGCAAGGAGGGACACCATTCCAGAGAGTCAAGGAGGGACACCATAGCTGAGAGGCAAGGAGGGACACCATACCAGAGAGGCAAGGAGGGACACCATACCAGAGAGGCAAGGAGGGACACCATACCAGAGAGACAAGGAGGGACACCATACCAGAGAGGCAATGAGGGACACCATACCAGAGAGTCAAGGAGGGACACCATAGCAGAGATGCAAGGAGGGACACCATAGCAGAGATGCAAGGAGGGATACCATACCAGAGAGTCAAGGAGGGACACCATACCAGAGAGGCAAGGAGGGACACCATACCAGAGAGGCAAGGAGGGACACCATACCAGAGAGACAAGGAGGGACACCATACCAGAGAGGCAATGAGGGACACCATACCAGAGAGTCAAGGAGGGACACTATAGCAGAGAGGCAAGGAGGGACACCATTCCAGTGAGTCAAGGAGGGACACCATAGCTGAGAGGCAAGGAGGGACACCATAGCTGAGAGGCAAGGAGGGACACCATACCAGAGAGGCAAGGAAGGACACCATACCAGAGAGGCAAGGAGGGACACCATACCAGAGAGGCAAGGAGGGACACCATACCAGAGAGGCAAGGAGGGACACCATACCAGAGAGGCATGGAGGGACACCATAGCTGTGAGGCAAGGAGGAACACCATAGCAGAGTGGCAAGGAGGGACACAATAGCTGAGAGGCAAGGAGGGACACCGTAGCTGAGAGGCAAGGAGGGACACCATAGCCGAGAGGCAAGGATCACCCTAGCCACATTGGTGAAAAATCTTTGCTATATGTTCTACAGGATTGCTGGATATATCTTTGATATATGTTCTACAGTATATAAGATGCCCTCTTGGTATAACTCCTATATGTTTTTACCTGAACATAGGTGATCAATGTATAGCATATTATATCCAATGATAACTCTTTACAAATGCTACATAACAGTATATACAAAGGAGAATATTTATTTATCAAAGGTACTTTGCAGGAAATCCACCCAAAATGGCTGCAAAAGGCAAGTATCTCCAGGATGTAACAGGGAGGGAGGAGATAGGCTACAGGAGGGAGGGGTTAGGCTGTTCCATCGGAGGGTTAGGCTACAGGAAGAAGGGGCTAGGCTGCTGCAGTAGAGGGTTAGGCTACAGGAAGAAGGAGCTAGGCTGCTGCAGTAGAGGGTTAGGCTACAGAAGGTGGGGGTTTGGTTGTTGCAGTAAAAGGGTTAGGCTACAGGAGGAAGGGGCAGGCTGTTGCAGTAGAGGGTTAGGCTACAGGAGGAAGGGGCTGTTGCAGTAGAGGGTTAGGCTACAGGAGGTGAGGGTTAAGCTGTTGCAGTGGAGGATTAGGCTACAGGAGGGAGGGGTTTGGCCGTTGCAGTGGAGGGTTAGGCTACAGGAGGGAGGGGTTTGGCTGTTGCAGTAGAGGGTTAGGCTACAGGAGGAAGTGGCTAGGCTGTTGCAGTAGAGGGTTAGGCTACAGAAGCTGGGGTTTGGCTGTTGCAGTAGAGGGTTAGGCTACAGGAGGAAGTGGCTAGGCTGTTGCAGTAGAGGGTTAGACTACAGAAGCTGGGGTTTGGCTGTTGCAGTAGAGGGTTAGGCTACAGGAGGAAGGGGCTGTTGCAGTAGAGGGTTAGGCTACAGGAGGTGAGGGTTAAGCTGTTGCAGTGGAGGATTAGGCTACAGGAGGGAGGGGTTTGGCCGTTGCAGTGGAGGGTTAGGCTACAGGAGGGAGGGGTTAGGCTGATACAGCAGAGGGTTAGGCTACATGAGAGAGGGGTTAGGCTGTGGTTAGGCTACAGAAGGGATAGGTTAGGCTGATGCACCAGATGGTTAGGGTACAGGAGTGAGGAGCTAGGCTTTGTAGAGGAGGGTTAGGCTACAGGAGTGAGGGGATAGGCTGTTGTAGAGAATGGTTAGGCTACAGGAGTGAGGGGTTAGGCTGTTGTAGAGGAGGGTTAGGCTACAGGAGGGAAGGGTTAGGCTGTTGCATAGAATGGTTAGGCTACAGGAGGGAAGGGTTAGGCTGATGTAGCAGAGGGTTAGGCTGTTGCAGCGGGTGGTTAGACTATAGGAGGGAAGGGTTAGGCTGTGGCAGTGGGAGGTTATGCTACAGGATGGGGGGTTAGGTTTAGGTTTCAGCAGTGGTGGGTTAGGGTTAGGCTATGGGAGGGTTAGGCCCTAGAGGAGAGTTTAGGATTAGGCTACAGGAGGGAAGGGCTAGGCAGCGGAGAGTTAGGGTTGGGCTATGGGATGGGAGGCTAGGTTTAGGCACTAGGGATACTCATTGCTGGTAGCCATCAGCTTACCACCGGATCCAGAAGACACAGCTGGAGCCATCGGATCCGCTGTACCAGGTAACTCACCAGTAGACCTCCAGGAACCTTATATCGATATGCCAATCATGCCAACATGCCAGTCATGTGGTATGTTGACATTGCAACTGTGTCGACATTGTCGTGTTAACGTGATGAAAGCCGACAAAACTTACTGATCCCTTCTCCAACACATGCAAATAATAAATCACTATTTTTAATTTATGTTGTGCACACAGTATTTTGTTTAGCACCCAGCTCGCCTAGGTGGCCCGCCGACCTCCGGGCATTACATTGTCACCTACTCTCTGCTCTTGGGCGATGTCTTCGCATAACAATGTGAGACAGAAAAAAATGTGTCAATATTGCACCAAAGCCTGTCCACATTACAACCGCCTCTCATCACAATACGCATGTGCATCCTCCTACAACACTGCTGGGATTAGCCTGATCAGCGACGGGAAGCAATAATAACAGTACAGAAAAATCGGGACAATATTTCTGCAGCGGGGTACACTGGGGTTCCACAGGGATAACATCGGAGTGTAGAGTTGGATCGTGATCCGAGGCCCCAACAGGCTAAAAGCTTTGACTGTTCCCAGGATGCTTAGCGCCGCCTCCTCTATAACCCCGCCTCTGTGCACAGGAGCTCAGTTTGTAAGTTGGTGCCTGCAGTGCAGGCTAACAACAGGAAGGGCTGCGCTGAGCAGCACTAAAAGGAGCTTTTCTAAGAAAAAATAAGACTTCAAGGGCCGCAGCACAGGCACTTAAGAGTGCTATATGTCATTTCTGACACATCGTGCTGCAGCTCCCTCATCTCCCAGCAGCGCTGTACACTCCCGCGCCTTGATTGCCGGGTAACTACTGCGGAGGGCTCCGGTTCTTCGATTAGGGCACACACACTGCCGCTGATCTCTGGGATCTCGTGGCCGCATCAGGAGGAGGTAAGAGGGTCCCCCAGACGGGACCCGCTGCAAATCGTGATCCGGCGCGGTCTTCAGGAGACGGACCGCACGTGCTTGCATGGACATTGTGGCCGTGCAGGGACCCCACTAGACCACCAGGGCAAAGGCACAGGCCGGATTCTGTACATAATCCGTTTTCTAAGGCCCGCAGTCCCCGGTGGTGAAGTCCAGCAAGGGGATAAGGCTCTGACTTGTAGCCCCTCCCCCAGCCCCTGGGCGCCATTTACTGCTAATGTTCCCACCCTGGAGCTGCGTCTCTCTCTCTACCTCGCGTCCTGTCAGCGTTTGGGCGCCATTACACACAGCTGCGCTGATCTGTGACTGCTGGGCAAAGTCTCCTCTGTAAAGCCTCCTGCATCATCAGCGCTGTGCATTTACAGGACACTTAAGTATTCTACATGTCTTTAGACAGTGTTAGTTAAGAACAAGTGCATTACTACAGGGATATTTAGTACAAGTACCCTGTGATATACGTCCAGTCTTTACTGTGCATTGGGGGTCATTCCAAGTTGATCGCTAGCTACCGTTGTTCGCAGCACAGCGATCAGGCAAAAAATTGGCTGTTCTGCGCATGCGTATGGGCCGCAGTGCGCACGCGTGAAGTACTTTCACACAAAACTATGCAGTTTTACACTGGGTCGAGCGACTCTTTTCAGTCGCTCGACTGACCGGTGAGTGATTGACAGGAAAGGGGCGTTTCTGGGAGGTAACTGACCGTTTTCCGGGAGTGTGCTACAAAAACGCAGGCGTGTCAGAAGATAACGCAGACGTGCCTGGAGAAACGGGGAGTGGCTGGCCGAACGCAGGGCGAGTATGTGACGTCAAAACAGGAACTAAATAGTCTGCAGTGATCGCAAGGTAGGAGTAGGTCCGGAGCTACTCGGAAACTGCCTGAACATTTTTTCGAGCAGTTCTGCTAACTTTTCGTTCGCAATTCTGCTAAGCTAAGATACACTCCCAGAGGGCGGCGGCTTAGCGTTTGCACTGCTGCTAAAAGCAGCTAGCGAGCGAACAACTCGGAATGAGGGCCATTGTTATATCTATATACCAAATTAGCTTTACTTAAGTAGTGCAGTTACTTAGTATTACTAGTCCAGTGCAGTTTTATTGTTGTTTGTGATCATTTCTGCATTGTACATGTGACTGTGTGTGTGCCAATAGCTGCTGTGTGATTTCCATTCCGTGTATCTCACATATACTGCTATCCCTATATTCTGTACCCTGAGGGGGGCTAAGTGCATCAGGGTTTTCATATAATATAGTGGTTATCACAGGATATACTCTTTTGGTATTTTCTCTGTGTATTACAGTCACCATATACCTCTTAAATCCTCCGTGCTTGCTCTGCCTGTAGTCACACTGTTCGGGGGGATTTTTGTCAGGTACTTTGTCTGCTTATATTGTACTGTTCCACCCTAAGGTAATGCTTTTTTATAATGTCAGCTCAACAGGGTGAGGGTTCTGTGGCTGACCCTGTGTTCTGCAGTGCTCATGCCATGGATGTCTCTGAGGAAAATATTGCAGCTGAGGGTTCAGGTGCTGGGGGCTTTGTACCCCTCAGTCAGTTTTCTGCAATGGGGGCAACTACTGACCCGCCGTGGGCTACATTTTCTAATTTATTGACTACGCTGGTAACTAGACTTGCGCCCCCTATGGGATCTCCTGTGCTATTACAGCCACATATTGTCCCTGCTGTTAGTCCGCCATGGGCAGATACTCTGTCCTCTCAGTTACAGCAATTAAATCAGTCTTTGGCCAAGCAAAATCCTAACCCTCGCCCGCCTAAGACCAAGGGGTCATCTAAGCGGGCCATTACGTCCTCACAATCCACACATGTTACAGACACTTCTTCTGATGAAGATGGCGCATATACCGACCCCTCAGACACTGATGCAGATGCTTCTAATGGGGACTCCCTGACTCAAGTTGATCTTCCTGACCTCTTAGAGGCTATAAGTCTGATTCTTCAAATTGATGATGACGAAGAACCCCCGGCTCCCTCTAAGAAACCAGATAAGTTCAAGCGTTACTAAGTTAGTCTTACCACATTCTGACCATTTACATAGTATCTAAGGTTGAAAAAAGACAATTGTCCCTCGAATTCAACCTATTTGTGGTCTCCTATGCAGGATTATTTTGGTCTAAAATTTTGACTGATGCTGATGTCAGCCGTTGTGTTTTATCCCTCTTTTTATAGTAACTATGGTGGTCATTCCGAGTTGTTCGCTCGGTTATTTTCTTCGTATCGCAGCGATTTTCCTCTAATTGCGCATGCGCAATGTTCGCACTGCGACTGCGCAAGTAAATTTGCTATGCAGTTAGGAATTTTACTCACGGCATTACGAGGTTTTTTCTTCGTTCTGGTGATCGTAATGTGATTAACAGGAAGTGGGTGTTTCTGGGCGGAAACTGGCCATTTTATGGGAGTGTGTGAAAAAACGCTGCCGTTTCTGGGAAAAACGCGGGAGTGGCTGGAGAAACGGAGGAGTGTCTGGGCGAACGCTGGGTGTGTTTGTGACGTCAAACCAGGAACGAAACTGACTGAACTGATCGCAGTGGCAGAGTAAGTCCCGAGCTACTCAGAAACTGCAAAGAAATTTCTATTCGCAATTTTGAGAATCTTTCGTTCGCAATTTTGATAAGCTAAGATACACTCCCAGTAGGCGGCGGCTTAGCGTGTGCACTGCTGCTAAAAGCAGCTTGCGAGCGAACAACTCGGAATAAGGGCCCATAGTGTGTGACTACGCACTACAACCCTGGATATCATTATCCATTAGGAATTTATCTAACCCATTCTTAAAGGTGTTGACAGAGTCCACCATTACAACTCCCTCAGGCAGGGAATTCCAAACACGTATTGTCCTTACCGTGAAAAAGCCTTTACTACCGTGAAAAAGCCTTTACAAAAGCATTTAGTTGACATACGTCAGGAATCCTGGGAATATCCAGGAAAGAAATTCTCTCTGTCCAAAAAGATGCTAGCTCGTTATCCCCTCACTGCAGAGCTAAGCAAAAATTGTGAAACACCGCCGCCGGTGGACTCACAGGTCGCACGTCTGGTGGTGTCATCTGCTCTGCCTGTCACTACCGTCACCTCTCTGAAGGAACCAACGGATAAACGTGTGGAGGGTTGCTTGATCCTCTTGGGCTGCTAAAGCTATAGAGGTCTGGGTTCAGGTAGTTGAAGCGGAATTACTGTCTAATTTTCCTGATAATGCTAAACAGTGTCTTTCTTACATTGTTACAGCCCCTCATTATATTCAGGAGGCGGCATCTGATGCAGGTATCCTAGCGGCCAAAGTGTCTACTCTGGCTCGCCGGATCCTCTGGTTGTGGTCCTGGTCTGTAGATCTGGACTCGAAAAAGACCTTGGAGGTTATCATCTGCTAAGACTGCATGTCTACCTAGTACTACTCCTTCGGCTCCGAAGGTTAAGAGTACTTCCTTTCGTTCCTTTCGACCTCCAGGTAAAGAAAAGGGTCGGGCGTACCCGAAACAGGCTCGCACTTCCAAATCCACTAAGCCCAAACCTAAACGTGCCTGGGCTGCCCGTCACCTTGCTGCCAAAACAGACAAGCCCGCTGCATGATGGGGCGGGCCTCCCCCTGGGTGGTCCCAGGGTGGGAGGCCGACTACTACCGTTTGCTCAGGTATGGTCACAGACCACTTCGGTGGCCTGGGTAAGGGAAGTCGTCACTCACGGATACGCCATCTCTTTCAAGACACGTCCCCTCGCCAGTTTTGCTCAACAAATATCCCTTCGGATACGGTAAAAGCAAAAACTCTCCATCTGGTGGTACAATCCCTCCTGGACACGGGAGTGGTAGTGCCGGTGCCTCTGGCTCAGAGAGGCAGGGGGTACTATTCAACGCTGTTCCTAGTTCTGAAACCGAATGGATCTTCCCGGCCCATTCTCAACCTCAAGTCTTTGAACAAATTTGTGAAAGTCTCCAAATTCCTTATGGAAACTCTTCACTCTATTTTTCTTGCCTTGGAGCCCAAGGACTATATGGTATCCCTGGCAGTGGCGGAACTACCGCCAGTGCAAGCAGTGCCTTGCACTGGGGCCCGCCACTGTTCAGGGGCCCAAAGCCAGCGCGGCATGTAATCAGTCAAACTGACTCATTATATGCCACCAGAGGCGATTGGAGCTCCTGCGTATGCAGCTGCGGTGAAATGAGTCACTGTGCCGCCCTGATGTAGCTCCACCTCCCCCAGCTCCCGCACACTGGATGCTGAGCAGTCTTCCCCATGCCGCGCTGGCTTGTTCTGCAGTAGGGCTGATCAGACTCCCCGCTGCCCGTCCTGCATATGAGCCGTCAATTACGCGGCCGCCCGCCTTGTCTATCACAGTACCACACTTGACTCAGGCAGTGTGCCCAGGATTGGCCCCCTCACATACAGCGTGACAGCCCACATTTCAACAATGCCGCGCAGTGTCAGGGGGTCAGTGAGTGACCGTGAGCCATCCATCACTGACACTGTGACACTCGCTGACGCAGCAGTGGGCTGCAGTGCCGATGAGGAGTCCTGTGGGGGAACTGAAAGTGACAGCTGGCTCCGCCTCCGGTGGTGGTTCTCATTCTCTGCTCAGCCTGGGGCTGAAATTGAGCCGGTGAGAATGGGAGCTATGGAGATGGCAATGACATAAATATGGAGAGGACAATAAGAAAGGAATGGAGTGGAAAGTGAAAGATATGGAGGGGTCAGTGAGAGCTATGCAGAGGCACTGACATAAATATGCAGGGTAGGGGGTGCAATGAAAGAGTTATAGACAAAGCAATGAAAGAGATTTGAAGCAGCAAAGCTGTATAATGTATATAGCACTACTTACCCATTTGACGTGTCCGTAGACTAGATGTTACGCCAACACACTGTCAACCCTTTTGAACTGATCAAATACAAATCCACTGCCTACATGTTTGACTAATGAGCACAGATGTAACATAGTATAGCATGTTATTATAGTCACACGGGTGTGTTGCTGTAAGTGGTTGCATACACAGACACTGAATTGCTCATATTGGAGGCCATACTGATCTGCATCTAGCATATGGTGCAGACCCCACCCACTCAACAGACTCCGCCTCTATTGGGGCTGCTTACTGAAATTTCCCGGGCTGGTTTTCCATCCCAATCCACCTCTGTATGCCGCTGTCCGCCGAGGAGAGGAGCGCTGCGCCACGGGGGGGTTAGGAGGAGGAGGGAGATGGAGGAGGGAGCCGCAGCAGCGCAGTGTAATTGGTGGAGGCGCTGCTGTCCCTCTCCTTCACCATAGGCTGCCCTCTGCCGCTGTGAATGCTGGGAAGCTCTGTCTGCCGTATGGGTAAAAAGGGGAATCTGTACGCCGTAATGTGTAAAAGGGGCTCTACCTGGTGTAGTGGTGCTACTGTGCGGCGTAATTTGAATGGAGACTACTGTGCATCGTTATATGAATTGGTATCATTTTGTGGCCACGCCCCTATATTTTTTGCGCGTCTACGGCGCGCACTGCCCCTGTATTACATTCAGTAGGGGGGCTCCGATGCCGTTTCTTGCACACAGTGCTAAAATGTCTAGTTACAGCACTGTTGCTAGGTATCCATTTCCCTGGCCCTGAGCAGGTCCCTCTCACCAGATCCTCTCCAGGGGCGAGGGGGTGGACTTGGATAGGATGGGGGGGGGGGGGGGCAAAGCATTTTGTTGCACCTGGGCCCACTGCTCGCTAGTTCCGCCACTGATCCCTGGACATACAGGATGCTTATCTGCATATATCTGTTACAGTGTTGCATCAACAATACCTGCGGTTCGCTTTTGGCAACCTACATTTTCAATTCCAGGCCTTGCCTTTTGGTCTGACCTTAGCTCCTCGAGTTTTCACCAAGGTCATGGCGGTCTTGACGGCCCTACTCCGCCGTCAAGGTATCAGGATCCTGCCGTATCTCGACGTCTTGTTGATCCTGGCGAACTCTCCAGAGGTTCTCCTTCGTCATCTGGAACTGACGGTCCAATTCCTGCAAGCCCACGGGGGGCTCATCAACTAGAAGAAGTCTTCCCTGATTCCTGCTCAGAGCATGGTGCACCTGGGAGCACTATTGGATACTCACAAACGGCGGTTGTTTATTGTCTCCGGAGAAGGTCTTGAAGCTTCAGGACAAGATAAGATGCTTCCTTTCTCGCCCACGTGTGTCAATTCACTCGGTGATGCAAGTACTAGGCCTCATGGTGTTGGCTTTCGACATGGTGGAGTACGCTCAATTTCATTCCCGCCCTCTGCAGAGGTTAATTCTCTCCAAGTGGGACGGCCTGCCTCCCTAGATCAGGTCTCACATGATATCCTTGACTCCGGAGGTCCATCTGTCACTGACCTGGTGGCTGCTGGACCAACAACTGAGCAGTGGTCGTCCATTCTGGATCCCCAACTGGGTCCTTCTGACAATGGATGCCAGTCTGCGGGGTTGGGGTGCGGTGTTGGTGCAACACTCTCTTCAGGGTCGGTGGACCTGGGAGGAATCTCTCCTCCAGATAAACATTCTGGAATTGTGGGCAGTGTTCAATGCGTTAACACTAGCCCTGCCTCTAGAACAGAACAGGCCTGTTCAAGTACAGTCAGACAACGCCACCACGGTCGCATACATAAATCATTAGGGTGGCACCTGAAGCCGCAAAGCACTGATGGAAGTGTCAAAGATTCTTCATTTGGCGGAACACCATCTGCCAGCCATATCGGCAGTGTTCATTCCAGGGGTCCTAAACTGGGAAGCGGACTTCCTCAGTCGTCAAGATGTACACGCTGGAGAGTGGAGCCTGCATCCGGAGGTCTTTCAACTCCTAGTGGACCAGTGGGGACTACCAGATGTAGACCTGATGGCTTCTCGACACAATCACAAGGTTCCGTTCTTCGGAGCAAGGACAAGGGATCCTCAAACAGCGTTCGTGGAGGCACTGGCAATTCCATGGAACTTTCGGCTGCCATACGTGTTCCCTCCGGTGTCACTTCTGCCCAGGGTGATAAGGACGTTCAAGCAAGAAGGAGGAATACTACTTCTACTCGCTCCGGCGTGGCCCAGACGGCATTGGTTCTCAGACCTGCAGGGTCTCTCGATAGAGCGTCCTCTTCTGCTTCCGCAGCGCCCAGTCCTCCTTGTTCAGGGCCCTTGTGTCTACCAGGATTTGGCCTGGCTGGCTTTGACGGCGTGGCTCTTGAAGCTTCCGTACTGAGGGCCAAAGGTTTTTCGGAGGCGGTCATTCAAACTATGTTGAAGGCCCGTAAACCGGCTTCTGCTCGGATTTATCATAGGTTCTGGGATTCTTATTTTGCTTGTTGTGCAACTAACAATTATGATGCATACAAGTTCAGTACTGCCAAACTCTTGGCTTTTCTGCTACAGGGCCTGGACTTAGGCCTCCCTCAAGGTTCATATTTCTGCCTTGTCGATTTGGTTTCAGAGAAAAATTGCGACTCTGCCTGATGTTCATACATTCACTCAGGGTGTTTTACGTATTCAACCTCCATATGTCCCGCCTGTGGCTCCTTGGGATTTGTCGGTTGTTCTGGAGGCCTTACAAGAGTCTCCGTTTGAACCTCTTGAGTCTGTGGACCTTAAATGGCTTACTCTTAAAGTCTTGTTTCTGCTGGCTATTGCCTCTGCTAGACGGGTTTCAGACTTGGGTGCCTTGTCTTGTTGGTCACCCTTTTTGATTTTTCATCGTGACCGTGCGGTTCTTCGAAATCGCCCTGGTTATCCACCTAAGGTGGTGTCATCTTTCCACCTTAACCAGGAGATTGTGGTTCCGGCCTTTACATCTCCGGTTTTATCCTCCAAAGAGCGGTCTGTGGATGTGGTACAGGCTCTCTGTATTTATGTGAAGAGGACAGCTTCTCTTAGGAGATCTGATTCCCTCTTTGTCCTTTTTGGTTTTCACAAACGTGGCTGGCCTGCTAACAAGCAGACCTTGGCCAGATGGATTAGAATGGTGATTGCATATGCTTATGTACAGGCTGGCCTTCCAGCTCCTGCTTCCATCAAAGCCCATTCTACTCGGTCTGTTGGACCTTCTTGGAGAGCCTGCCGTGGTGCGACCCTTGAACAATTGTGCAAGGTGGCTATGTGGTCCTCAGTGAACACGTTCATCAGGTTCTATGCCTTCGATACTTCCGCCTCCCAGGATGCCTCCTTTGGATGCCGGGTCCTTGTGCCCGCTACAGTGCGTTCCCTCCCATGAGGAACTGCTTTAGGACATGCCTGATGTTATCCCTGTGGAATCCCAGTGTACACCGCAGCAGAAAACGAGATTTATGGTAAGACCTTACCGTTGTTAAATCTCTTTCTGCAAGGTACACTGGGTTCCACAGGGCGCCCACTCTGACGCACTTAGCTTCTATGGGTTTGTATGGCATTAGGAGCTGATACCTTCTCCTGTCGTGAGAATGAAGTATATGTGGCTACTAACGGTTGTCGTCTCTATTACCTGCTACTGCATTGGACTGGTTAACAAAACTGAGCTCCTGTGCACGGAGGCGGGGTTATAGAGGAGGCGGTGCTAAGCATCCTGGGAACAGTCAAAGCTTTTAGCCTGTTGGTTCCTCAGATCAAGATCCTACTCTACACCCTGATGTTATCCCTGTGGAACCCAGTGTACCTCGCAGAAAGAGATTTAACAAAGGTAAGTTCTTCTTACCATAAATCTCCTTTTATTACTGATCTACTTTTGTGTTTTTGAAGCTTCTTTTTACATTGCCCTGAAAATGCGCTTCTCCGCTAAAGTGTAACTGAAAGGCGCTAGATGCGTCCATTGCTATTCCCATTCGTAGTCCACGTGGATGGTAAATGATGAAAAAGTTGAAAAGCAATAACAAATTGTGTCGACCATTTGAACATGTCGACCTTTTTAACTTGTCGACCTCAATCACTGTCAACCTTTTCACGATGTCGATCTTTTGTACCTATCGACCGTATGGGGTCAACCTATTAACTGTTCACCTATCATCCGGAACCCTTCAGAATTCCCTATATAAATCAATATGTGACTGTTTAGTCTTAATCCTTCTGGATCTCTCTGCAGCATTTGACACAGTGGACCATGGGATTCTTGAGAGCCTGAACAATTTCTGTGGTCTGGATGGCACAGTCCTTAGCTGGTTCAAATAATTTCTCGATGGCTGGTCACAGAGAGTTTAATCTGGAGTATACCCATCACCATCAGTGCTATTGACTTGTGGTGCCCCACAGGGTTCTATACCATCTCCCATGCTTTTTGCTGTATACATGCCGCCACTGGGTGAAATAATCAGACGTCATGGCCTGGTCTACCACTGCTATGCAGATGATACACCCATATACTTGTCCTTTGCTCCAGGTACTGAGAAACCAATATCAACCCTAAATAGCTGCCTAGCTGAGATCCAGGAGTGGATGAGTGCCAGTTGTCTGAGACTGAACCCTAATAAAACAGAAGTCCTGATGATAGGTCACAGGACAAGACTGCAGCATAGCCAACTGACAGGACTTATGCTTGGCGGGTTCAGAACACCAAAACACTGAACATGTGTGGAATCTTGGTTTTTGTCCTGGATGGTGGCACCTGACACTTAAACATCAGATATCAGCCACAATCAAATCCTCATTCTTTCATCTGAGGAACATAGACAGAATCAAGCACTTAATTCCCTCAGAAGATCTGCCTAAAGTCATACATGCATTTGTATCATCACGCCTAGAATACTGCAATGTCTCCCAGCAAAAAAATTGCACCGCTTGCATATGGTACAAAATGCAGCTGCCAGACTAGATTAACCAACCAGCCCCGTTCCAGCCACATAACACCCATCCTCTACTCCCTCCACTGGCTGCCTGTAAAATGGCGAGTCATCTTCAAGATTGGCTTACTCACTTTCAAGCCCTACATGACCAGGGCCCAATGTACTTGAAGCAGCTTCTGATTTCGTACTACCCAACTCGATTATTATGATCTGTAGATGAAGGACTACTAACAGTACCTAGAATCTCCCGGAATTCATCTGGAGGTCGAGCTTTCAACTTTGTGGTTACAACTCTATAAAACTCTCTTCCCTGCACAGAGCGAGAAGCCTCCACTCTACAATCCTTCAAAAATAGACTCAAGACTTTCCTGTTACTCACACATTTCACTAATATCCACTGTTAAGCTTGTTTTCTATTTTGAGCTTTAAAGACAATTGTAAAGCACTTTGACTCCTATTAGGATAAAAGTGTTATATAAATATTATTTTTATTATTATTATTATTATTATGTAACCTACAGTACATGGCTATTTGTAATATGGCAAGTCCAGTAAAGGTGAATAGTCATGTTAATGGTTACACAAGCTTCCAAAAATCACATAAATCATCAATTTCTACAGTATAAGCTCTGGAACGGGGGGGAAATTATTAACAGGAGATTTAGTAAATCAGCCATAAAACCTCCCCCCCCAAAAAAACACACTAAAACCTGTTCGTGATTACTGAAAACTACAGTAGTGAAGTGTATGTGAATTTGGAATCAATTCAGTTCAATTCAATGGTCTATTCATTTCAATTGTGTTTTTAAAGTACTCGGCATGCAGTACCTCCATTGAGATGAATGGGCCATTGGCAAACATTTAATAAATAATTTTAAAAATGGGAAATAGACAGTCTGTACTATTTGTCACTAAGAAGGTTGAGCTACCAGCCAAAGTGAAAACCATCCACAAGCTAAACAACTTGTGATTAGCTGAGTGGCAAAGTCTTGCTCCGCTCAGTACAGCGCACGCTCATTTTGCAGCAGGGCGACAAGCAAAGCTGTTTGCTTCATATAAAATGTTTTCTTTTCATTTTGTTTTTTGTATTTCAATGGATTACAACAGCACAGTTACATTACAAGCGTCAGAAGAAGGATTTATAAAGTAGATAATCAGGGTGTTTGGGGAGACTTTGATTTCAATTTTGATTGATTAGAAGCTGCTGAACAAAGTCGGCCTTTATAGATTTCCCTCTTAGACTCCTGATTACTTCCTCCCCATACGCACGATGCCATATTTATGGAGTGTTAGAAACCTAGGGAATAATGTCTCTCTAACAAGTATACCAATTAGTCACCATCGTTTCAGCAATGAAAGCTTTTTCATCTAGCAGTTTATCTTGCTCTTGGGAGTCAGTGTGAAACGTCCGTGTAACAAATAGGGATGTAATCTTATACTCAGTACTATTGCCTGCCTATAGGGCCGCTTACCCTCTGAAGTACCAAATGACAAATAAACATCCTATCCCCATACCATCTCTGTTATCCCCTTCCGTACTAAACGGTTCCACATTAAGGAAACGCTCGTGTCTTCTTGAATCGCTATGTACTAAGAGAGATATAGCGGAGAGAGATATAGTACCTATCAACTAGCTCCTGTCATTTTTCAAACAGGGGTCTATATACTAAGCCTTGGAGAGAGACAAAGTCAACTAAGATAAAGTTCCAACCAATTAGCTTCTAACTGCCATGTTACAGGCTGTGTTTGAAAAATGACAGTTAGGTGCTGATTGGATGGTAGTTTATCTTTCTCCACTTTAACTCTCTCCAAGACTACATAGAGTTTATAGACTGGGATCAGTTCGGAATCCCGGCAGTCAGAATCCCAACTCTGCTCAGAATGCGAACGCCGTCATCCCGACATGGATCGAAAATGGCGGCGCCGGGATCCCGAACGCAGGAATGCTGATTGTCCTCAGCTGGGACTCCTGATTGATAAGCCGCAGGGGAAGGGGGGCTTAGGTTAAGCACCCCCAGGGAGGGTTAGGGTTAGGCTGCGGGGAAGGCCAGGTTAGGGTTATGCCGCTATTGGCGGTTGCCCGTCTGCGAGTTTATGCAAATGGGGTACAAACACCTTCCCTTGTGTACATCTGTACGCCCGATTCGTTCCCATGTTTTCTTCCACAGTTATATTTGCATTTGGAAGACGTAAATTATAATTGGAAGCAATACTTGAAAATATATTAAATTGACTGGGAAATTCTGCTGTCGCCCAGGAATGAACGCCATGACGGTGGGTCCTGCTCTCTCTCTTAGCGTTCACGGCCTATTGTGTTCCAGGCATAGAGAAGACATCCAGGAGAATGACTAAGCCTCCTTCCTTTTATTTCATCTACAAACGAAGGATAGGATGACGTCACAAGGCCTGTACGTGCAAAAGGTTCAACGTATACAGAGGTCTACCACGGAAACTATAGACTAATCAATGTTCCCATTCAACTGTACGTTGCCTAACAGGAGACAACTATAGTAATATTGAATCAGGGAAGAAAATAGTAATAATAAATAACACAAAAAATCCTACAGAGTAACAATAAAGGAACCAATGACTTATATTCTCCACTGTAGTTTGACTTTACAAGAAAACTGTCAGCAATAGCCGGGATTGAGGTGAAATGGGGGATCCACCGTCATTGAGCCACCATCACTGAGACACCATCACTGAGCCACCGTCACGAGTAGAAGACAATTGGTTCTGAGAAGAATGCAGCAAAGAAAAAAAACCTAGCTCTACGGCGAATACGGAAATCAGCTAAAGGACTGAAGCTGAGATAAAATGCATCCGAACGAACCATGGGCCTAATTCAGACCTGATCGCAACAGCAAATTTGTTAGCTAATGGGAAAAACCATGTGCACTGCAGGTGGGGCAGATGTAATCTGCAGGGAGAGTTAGATTTGGGTGGGTTATATTGTTTCTGTGCAGGGTACATACTGGCTGCTTTATTTTTACACTGCAATTTAGATTTCAGTTTGAACACACCCCACCCAAATCTAACTCTCTCTGCACATGTTATACCTGATGCAGTGCACATGGTTTTGCCCATTAGCTAACAAATTTGCTGCTGCGACCAGATCTGAATTAGGCCCTGTATGCGCTGGTGCCGCAATCCCGGTATTTGCTCAATATGCCTGACTGCAGAAAGTGCATTTAGGGGGAGTGCACTTATTCTCTCTCTAAGGAAATGAAGCCATATACTAGTAGCTGACAGGATTCCCCAGGAAAATGCTGATGCCTCTCAATCAGATTTTATTTTTTGTGTGGGGACGTTAGATTCAAAATGTCCCCACTGAACGTTAGATTCCTCTGAACAGAAAGAGACTTGCAAACTACCCACATGTGTAAGCGGTGTGGCAGAGAGTGGCGGGAATACTCAGAAGAATAGGATTTCCACTGTCTAACTGGTATTCCCATGGAAGGGAGTAACACCTCCCTTGTCATGCACCATCTTATCAGGCAATGGGTTATCAAGTTGATGTGCTTGGCTAAATTCTTTCTCTAGCATTGAGGCCAGTGAGGTGTCTCAGCAGCCCTGGTTACTCTTCCAAGTACACTGGGTGGCAGGCTCAGACTGTCCCACAGGCGAAATCCCCAGTGGGCCCCACCATCTCACCACCTCTTCTAATATCAGGTCTCAGACAGTGCACTCACTATATATTGTAACTCTTTTATAGGGTCATTTACCTGCTAAAGCAGGGACATGGATAAACAGGCCATGCACTGTATAAAGGCTACTGTATATCCTCTATAATGGTTGGCCAAGCCTCTGTGTTGGCCGGCCACGCCCCTTTCAACATGGTTCCCTACCACTCCCTTCTGCCGGTGGGCCGGTGGATGTCAGGGGTGGTCTTCAGTACAGGCTGGCTGTCGGGATCCCGGCGCACAGTATACCGGCGCCGGAATCCCGACAGCCGGCATACCGACACTTCTTCTCCCTCGTGGGGGTCCACGACCCCCCTGGAGGGAGAATAAAATAGCGTGGCGCGCGTAGCGGGTCACTGTGCCCGCAAGGGGCTCATTTGCGCTCGCGACACTGTCGGTATGCCGGCGGTCGGGCTCCCGGCGCCGGCATGCTGGTCGCCGGGAGCCCGACCGCCGGCATACCATACTACACCCGATGTCAGGGATGGCCATTGGAAGGGAACCATAAAATAACGGCGGCATGTACTGTAGGTATCACATGTAAAACATTCAATGACATAACCATCGTTGGAATGCTACTGGGCATGCGCAGTGGGCAGATGAAGCATGTATTAAATATTTTGGGGCTGGTTCTGCGTCGGAAACAAAGTTGGGAGTAAAGGGAAAAAAGCAAGTAACTATGCATCTTGGCGGCATTTCCCGATGCGGGGGCGGGGCTTAGTGATGTCACTAAGGAGAGGAGAAATAAAATGTAGGTAAGTATGATGCAGGGTAAATACTGGCTGCTTTTGCATGTAGCCCATGTGCTGGGCCGCTTTATTTTTACACTGCAGCTTAGATGTGAGTTCAGACACCTCCGCTGAACCTAACTCTCTCTGCACATGTTACATACCCCCACCCTGCAGTGCACGTGGTTTGCCCATTAGAGGAAAATGTTGTTTTGAAATCAAGCTTGAATTAGGCCCATAACGCCCACAGTAGTGCCACTTACACATAATTTCCCACAGTAGTGCCGCTTACACATAATGCCCACAGTAGTGACCCTTTACACATAATGCCCATAGTAGTGCCGCTTATACATGTCTTCATTGCTAAAAGTCTGTGTTACACTGTATTGTATATCAGGGGTCTAGTTACTGAGCTTTGGAGAGAAATAAAGTGGAGAGAGATAAAGTACCAGTCCATCATCTCCTAATTGCCATGTTACGTGCGTACTCTGCTTTAAATAGTGGCCAGATGGGGATGCACTCAGGGCCATTGAGACAGCTATGGGGCCTGGGTACTGAAGGGGGCGTGGCCACATCTGGGTCACATGGTCATTGCACCCTCAAGAAATAAGACTTGGAAAATACTTTGCATGACACTGTCTCTTGGTAGTCCTGCCCATCTTACCCAGCTTACATACCTGACTCTCTTCCTGTCCCACTGCAAACGTTTGGAACGTTTCCTCCACCTTGATCATCTGTTTGGGGCACAAAGCACCATGACCTATGTACATGTGTCTGTAAATTCCTATAAGTGGAAGGAAAGAAAATGTAATCACTCCTATTATTTCATTATTCATGAGTAAATACCATGACCATTATTGAGGGATGGAAAGAACAGAACAGAGTTTCTGGCTATGAGACTGCAGTGCAGGAAGGTTCTTAAAATGCAATAAAAAGCTGATTAATAACTAAACAGAAGCTTGTTTTCCGTGTGCTGTAAGCCTGCCCTCACACAGCCTGAGATGAATCATAAAGACATTTGTCTGTTTGGTAAATGATATTGATTGAGGGAAAAAGATTACTTTTCCTACAGTGAAAAATACATTTTCTTCAATTATGCAAAACAGCTGCGACTGTGCAAAGTTCTCGGGAATAATTATTGCAGAAAGCAGAAAGAAAATAGTTTACTTAGCAAACTGGGGAAACAAACCTGCGGCTAAGTGCATGGGCACAAATTGTATGTGCTCGCAGGGAAGGCAGGCCGAGGAGCTTCCATTCCATGTATGTTTAATGTCTGCCAGATAATGAGGAAAATTAATTCTTGATAGCACTTGACTGAAGCAAACAATCGCCAACCTCCCACACCGAACATAACAAATGTATAGGAACTCAGTAACTGGAGTGGGTAAGAGCAGTTACTAAGGCACGCAGCCAGCATCGGGCTACGGCTGGTGAGTCACTTTTGGTGAAAAGGTTGAAATTATATTCTTAGAAAACAATTTACTCCGTCTGTAAACACGGTAATGGCTATAAAGGTAATAAAAGCTGTTCTTATGGGCCAGTAATGCTGGTTAGGTAGCAGGGAGCTTTTAAGGATAACCAGTCACTGCCTACTCTATAAAGTATGGACTTGGAATAGGTTTTAGTTTAGGCCCAGACAACCCTCTCAAATGGGAGTGTGTCCTTGGCTCGGGCAATTGCATGGTCAGCCAGATGTTCAGGCTGCTTATTTGACCCAGTCAGCATGCAAATTGGCCCAGTCAGTATGCTAATTGTGGCATCTGCTGCCACACATCAACACTGTACACTGAAGCTTACTCAGAATGGCCGCTGGAACTGCTCAGCCGGGGCCAAGAAATCTGTGTAGAAAAAGGCAACCCCCCCCCCCCCCCCGCAAACTATATATATATGTGCTCTCCCTCCCATACCTTATCAAAGAGACACTGCAAGCCTGAGGCACACCACAATTCAATTTACACCACACTGTAGCACAATCGTATTCACATTACACCGCATGTAGTGCCCCTGATTCACATTACACAACACAGTAGTGATCCTTATTTATGTTGTGACACACACAGTAGAGCCCTTTATACACATAATGTCTACAGTAGTAGTGTCCCTTGTACATATCGCTAATAGTAGTAGTGCCTCTTACACATAATACCCACAGTAATGCGTCTTACACATAATGCTCAGAGTAGTGCAGGCTACACATAAAGTCAAGAGTAGTGCAGGTTACACATAATAACCACAGTAAAGCCACTTACATACAATGCCCACTGTAGTGCTGCCTACACATAGTGCCCACAGTAGTGCAGCTTACACATAATGCCCACAGTAGTGACCCTTCACACATAATGCCCACAGTAGTGCCGCTTACACATAATGCCCACAGTACTAGTGACCCTTCACACATAATGCCCACAGTAGTGCCGCTTACACATAATGCCCACAGTAGTGCCACTTACACATAATGCCCACAGCAGTGCCACTTAAACATAGTGCCCACAGTAGTGACCCTTTACACATAATGCCCACAGCAGTGCTGCTTAAACATGCCCACAGGTGTGACCCTTTACACATAATGCCCACAGTAGTGCCGCTTACACATAGTGCCCACAGTCGTGACCCTTTACACATAATGCCCACAGTAGTGCCGCTTACACATAATGCCCACAGCAGTGCCACTTAAACATAGTGCCCACAGTAGTGACCCTTCACACATAATGCCCACAGTAGTGCCGCTTACACATAATGCCCACAGTAGTGCCACTTACACATAATGCCCACAGCAGTGCCACTTAAACATAGTGCCCACAGTAGTGACCCTTTACACATAATGCCCACAGTAGTGCTGCTTAAACATAGTGCCCACAGGTGTGACCCTTTACACATAATGCCCACAGCAGTGCCACTTAAACATAGTGCCCACAGTAGTGACCCTTTACACATAATGCCCACAGCAGTGCTGCTTAAACATAGTGCCCACAGGTGTGACCCTTTACACATAATGCCCACAGTAGTGCCGCTTACACATAGTGCCCACAGTCGTGACCCTTTACACATAATGCCCACAGTAGTGCTACTTACACATCCGGCTGGATGGGGGAGAGGGAGATGTTGGTGCTGGCCCATTACACACAAACAGCCACTCTCACTTGCCTCAGCCCCGGCTCCGACTCTCCGTCTCCAAAGACTCCCGAAGTTCTGCCATGCTTAGTATGTTCAGCATTGTGCCCCCTCCTAGTCTGTATATGTATTAGTGTGCCTCCCCATTCCCATCTCTATACACATTAGTGTGACCCCTTCCTAGTCTGTATGTCCAGCACTGTGTATACACTCCTTCATCCCCCCCTACTCTATAATGTGCAGCCTGCCTCCTACTCTAGTAGTTACCTGCTCTCCTTCCTCTCTGCGGCTTAGCTCCCCCAGTTTCACCTCTGCCTGCAGCAGCATCTTCCTGCTCTTGTCTCTGACTGACCACTAACAGCCACTAGCTACCCCGGCTCTTCTTGTAAGGAAAGACCTGACTTTGTGACTGGCTGCAGGAATACCGCAGCTGTCCTGCCCGTGCATTGAGAGAAAAGTCTCACACTTCTGAAAAGCTGACTCCACTGAAAGAGCAGCTTTTCGGAAGTGATAAATAAGTCAATGAGCAATGATGAAATGTTCAGTAAACTCGCTGTGATTACAATACATAATTATCATTGAACATTTTTTTGGTGATTAATAGGCCACTAAGAGGTCAAATAACATGTACAGTATACAGCAGTGATGGCTAACCTTGACACTCCAACTGTTGTTGAATTACACATCCCAGCATGCCCTGCATCAGTTTTAGCATGGCCAAATAGCAAAACTGTATCAGGGCATGCTGGGATGTGTAGTTCAACAACAGCTGGAGTGTCAAGGTTAGTCATCACTGGTATACAGGGTGATTCAAAAGTCACAGTACACCCTTTTGTTTTAAAAACTGTGCAGGAAATGGGAAAACTGAATACTCCAGTAAGTTATGGGTGAGGTGGGCTATCTTTTAGGGTATGTACCGAACATGGGCGCCATCTTCAAATTGGCCATCTTGAATCTAAGTACATTTTTTTCAAATGGAAAGGGGTTCGTGTAACAAGTCAAACAACATCAGAATTTGCTGAAACGTTTATTGCTGCAAACAGATTTTAAATAGCAGTTATGGTTCAAAAGTTACAACACTTTTTTGTTGCAGGTAACCGAAGACGGCTTTGACAAAAGAGGAGAGAATTGAGGTCATTTTGATGTCTGGAGAATGAAGTTTCTGTGTCATAGCTGCAGATTTTAACAACCGACACCCAGAAAAACCTCCAGTTTCGCATAACACTGTCAGGTGTCTAATTTCATGGAGTGGTTGTCCAAAAAGTGCTACTGGTCTTTCTGGGTGCCGGTTGTTAAAATCTCCAATTTTCCCATTTCCTGCACAGTTTTTGAAACAAAAGGGTGTACTGCAACTTTTGTATCACCCTGTATATATATATATATATATATATATATACACCAAATGACTGTTGCTGGGTTATGGGCCGCAATGAAAGATGGTCCAGGGAAACAGAAATAAAGTGATAGGTACCACGGACTGTAATTATGCAAATACAGATATAATGTAAAATGAGAATATTTCAACTAGGTAGACAATAGACATGATACGTCGGTAAGAGGAACCCTTATCTCTTAGGTTAGAGTTGGATTTGTTTATTTTAAATCCAAGTTAATGCAAAAATTGCTCAGATGATTCAGGTGCAAATTACCCCTGGTCATGAAGGGGTATCATGCCCCCTGAGGTTATGGAAAGCACTGTATGAGCCAGCATTACCAGGTTAAGGTAAGACACCCCTCCAGGCTCCCTGCCGTCCTTCTACTGCTGGCCAGTTATGGGGCAATATTGTCGGAAAACTTGGCCAAATTTCCAAAATACAGCACTGTGACAATTACACATTGAGCACTGTATGTAAGAAATGATTGTGCCAGGCACCAACTGTATGGTGGTACCCACCAGTGGACCCCTGCAGCTGTCCTTGCCTACCTCCAAAATGTTATATGTAATGGCGCCACTTATGCCCGGTGTATAGTACATTCCCATGAGCAGCAAATAAACCAGATCTATACCCAGAATACAGCCTGCAGTGTCTGATATGTTATTCCTGATCCCTGAACACATTAAACAGTCACTAGTATACAGTACAGCACCGAGTCACCAGTATGTAGTACAGCTGCATGCCACCAGTATATAATACAGCCCCATACCAGCGGTGTGTAGTGCAACTCAGAGTCACCAGTATGTAGTACAGCACCATGCCACCAATTTACTTTACAGCACAGCAGTACAGCACCATGTCACTAGTGTATAGTACAGCCCCATACCACCTGTACATAGTATATAGTACAGTGCAACTCAGAGTCACAAGTTTTAGAGTAGCCCCATGTCACCAATACATAGTACAGCACCAAGTCACCAGCAGATAGTACAGCCCCATGCCACCTGTGTATAAGACAGCCCCATGCCACCTGTATAAAGTACAGCCCCATGCCACCTGTATATAGTATAGCCCTATACCACAATATAGAGCAGGGGTGGGGAACCTCAGGCCCGCGGGCCGTATAAGGCCCGCAAAGCCACTTGATCCAGCCCTCGCAGGCTCACCTAACCAAGGGAGATGCTGGGCGACCGCTGAGATTTTGTTACTAGCGGGCGCCCGGCTTCTTCCCCTTAGCAGCGTCCAGAGGCAGGAGCTCACTCCTGAGCTACGGCTCTGGCAGTGTGCGTGTGCGGCTGTGCGGTGTTATGGGAGAGATGTCATGATGTCTCTCCCATAGTTCTGAGGAGCGGGCAGCCAGGCAGAGGGCAAGGGTCCGGAAGCAGGAGCGGGGCTGGTGAGTATTGTGTTTTTTCTTTCTTTTAATGTGTGTGTGTGTAAGCAGCGCTACTAGAGGGCATATCTAATGGGGCATAACTACTGACTGGTGGCATATCTAATGAGGCATAACAAGTGACGGGGCATATCTAATGGGTCATAACAAGTGACTGGGGGCATACTTACTGGGGGCATATCTACTGGGGCATAACAACTAACTGGGGGTATATCTTCTGGGGCATAACTACTGACTGGGGGCATAACTACTGACTGGGGGCATATCTACTATATCTATATCTAAAGCATCCCCATATCTATAGCAGCATATCTATAGCAGCCCCATGTCACCAATATACAGTACAGCACAGAGTCACCAGCAGGTACAGTAGTACAGCCCCATGCCACGTGTATACTGTATAATACAGACCCTTGCCACCTGTATATAGTACAGCCCCTTGCCATCTGTATATAGTACAGCCCTATGCCACCTGTATATAGTACAGCACCATGTCACAGTGTACAGTGCAACTCATAGTCACCAGTATATAGTACAGCCTCATGCCACCAATATACAGTACAGCACCGAGTTACTAGCAGGTAGTATAGCCCCATGCCACCAGTATAAAGTACAGCCCCATGCCACCTGTATAAAGTACAGCCCCTTGCCACCTGTATAAAGTACAGCCCCTTGCCACCTGTATATAGTACAGCCCTATGCCACCTGTATATAGTACAGCCCCATGCCACCTGTATATAGTACAGCCCCATACCACCTGCATATAGTACAGCCCCATGCCCCCTGCATATAGTACAGCCCCATGCCCCCTGCATATAGTACAGCCCCATACCACCTGCATATAGTACAGCCCCATACCACCTGCATATAGTACAGCCCCATGCCACCTGTACATAGTACAACACAGAGTTACCAGGAGGTAGTACAGCCCCATGCCACCTCTATATAATACAGCCCATGCCACCCACAGTGGGGCAAAAAAGTATTTGGACAGCCACCGATTGTGCAAGTTGACCCACTTAAAAAGATGAGAGAGGTTTGTAATTTCCATCATAGGTAAACTTCAACTGTGAGAGAGAGAGAATCTGAAAAAAAAAACCCAGGAAATCACATTATATGATTTTTAAACAATTTACTTGTCTATTCTTGTGGAAAAGAAATATTCGGACACCTACCAAGCAGCAAGATTTCTGGCTCTTACAGACCTGTTACTTTTTCTTTAAGAAGCTCTTCTATCCTCCACTGCAGGGCTGGCCAAACCAGTCCTCGAGATCTACCAACAGGTCACATTTTCCAGACCTCCTAGCTGGTGCACAGGTGTAGGCATTACTAATTAAGATGTGCTGCATTCATTCCTAACTGACAATTCTACAGGTCTCCAGGAGGCCTGGAAAACATGAACTGTTGGTAGATCTCGAGGACCGGTTTGGCCAGTCCTGCTCCACTGTATTAATGGCACCTGTTTGAACTGGTTATCTGTATAAAAGACACCTGTCCACACCCTCAAACAGTCAGACTGCTACCTCTCCACCATGGCCAAGACCAAAGAGCTGTCTAAGGACACCAGGGACAAAATTGTAGAGCTGCACAATGCTGGGATGAGCTATTCGACAATAGGCAAGCAGCTTGGTGAGAAGAGATCAACTGTTGGAGCAATTATTAAAAAATGGAAGAAAGACAAGATCACTGACAATCTCCCTCGACTTGGGGCTCCATGCAAGATCTCACCTCGTGGGGTATCAATGATCTTGAGAACAGTGAGAAATCAGCCTAGAACTACATGGGGGAACCTGGTCAATGACCTCAAGAGAGCGGGGACCACAGTCACAAAGGTTACCATTAGTAACACACTACGTCGTCATGGATTGAAATCCTGCAGCGCCCGAAAGGTCCCCCTGCTTAAGCCAGCACATGTCCAGGCCCATCTAAAGGTTGCCAGTGACCATCTGGATGATCCAGAGGAGGATTGGGAGAATGTAATGTGGTCAGATGAGAGCAAAATCAAACTTTTTGGTATAAACACCACTCGCTGTGTTTGGAGGGAGAAGAGTGATGAATGGCATCCCAAGAACACCATACCCACTGTGAAGCATGGGGGTGGAAACATCATGCTTTGGGGCTGCTTTTCTGCAAAGGGGACAGGATGACTGATCCGCATTAAGGAGAGGATGAATGGGGCCATGTATCGTGAGATTTTAGGCAAAAACCTCCTTCTTTCAGTAAGAGCATTGAAGATGGAACGTGGCTGGGTCTTCCAGCATGACAATGACCCCAAAAACACCACCCGGGCAACTAAGGAGTGGCTCCGTAAGAAGCATTTCAAGGTCCTGGAGTGGCCTAGCCAGTCTCCAGACCTCAACCCAATAGAAAATCTGTGGAGGGAGTTGAAAGTCCGTGTTGCCCGGCAACAGCCCCAAAACATGACAGATCTAGAGAAGATCTGCATGGAAGAGTGGGCCAAAATACCTGCTACAGTGTGTGCAAACCTGGTCAAGAACTACAGGAAACGTTTGACCTTTGTAATTGCCAACCGAGGTTATATTACAAAGTATTGAGTTCAACTTTTTGATTGTCCAAATATTTGTTTTCTGCAAGAATAAACAAATAAGTTGTTTAAAAATCATTAAGCCGTCTATTAATTTATTGTGCTTGACATTAACTATAAACTTTAAGCTAGCTTATCAACTAAAATAAAGACACGGACACAACTGCATTGGATTAAATGGTCATTGAATTTATTAATTGGAATGACCTCACTCGTAGTGGGTGGCCAGGAAGACGCTACCACTAACCAGCTCTAGTCACGATCTTGCAAAATGGCGGTGACTAAACACCCCAACTGTCATGGTTGCGACTGAAACGCCCCATCTATATATATCAGCATAACCTGTGTTGTGAAGGTCACACCACCTCTTCCTATAGCAGAGTGAGGACGCTCCCCGAGGAAGCGCCCCTCGCCCCCCCACAAGGGCAGGACACACTCGCCGTCCTTCAAAAGGGGTAAGTGCCCCACAACACCACTTATGCTACAAGTGATCGCTGGCCAGTAGCGCCTTCCCGCCCACTAAGTCTGAAAGAAAGATAATAGTAAGCCAAATTGAAAAGAGCCAAATTAGATAGTAGAGATGAGCGGGTTCGGTTTCTCTGAATCCGAACCCGCCCGAACTTCATGTTTTTTTTCACGGGTCCGAGCGACTCGGATCTTCCCGCCTTGCTCGGTTAACCCGAGCGCGCCCGAACGTCATCATGACGCTGTCGGATTCTCGCGAGGCTCGGATTCTATCGCGAGTCTCGGATTCTATATAAGGAGCCGCGCGTCGCCGCCATTTTCACACGTGCATTGAGATTGATAGGGAGAGGACGTGGCTGGCGTCCTCTCCATTTAGATTATAAAAGAGAGAGATTTACTGGAGCTTAGGACTAGGAGGAGTACTGTAGAAGTGTAGAGAGTGCAAAGAGTTTACTAGTGAGTGACCACCAGACAGTGCAGTTTATTTAATATATCCGTTCTCTGCCTGAAAAAAGCGATACACACAGTGACTCAGTCACATACCATATCTGTGTGCACTGCTCAGGCTCAGCCCAGTGTGCTGCATCATCTATATATATTATATATCTGTCTGACTGCTCAGCTCACACAGCTTATAATTGTGGGGGAGACTGGGGAGCACTGCAGTGCCAGTTATAGGTTATAGCAGGAGCCAGGAGTACATAATATTATATAGTGAGTGACCACCAGACAGTGCAGTTTATTTAATATATCCGTTCTCTGCCTGAAAAAAGCGATACACACAGTGACTCAGTCACATACCATATCTGTGTGCACTGCTCAGGCTCAGCCCAGTGTGCTGCATCATCTATATATATTATATATCTGTCTGACTGCTCAGCTCACACAGCTTATAATTGTGGGGGAGACTGGGGAGCACTGCAGTGCCAGTTATAGGTTATAGCAGGAGCCAGGAGTACATAATATTATATTAAAATTAAACAGTGCACACTTTTGCTGCAGGAGTGCCACTGCCAGTGTGACTGACCAGTGACCTGACCACACTGACCACCAGTATAGTTAGTAGTATACTTATATTGTGATTGCCTGAAAAAGTTAAACACTCGTCGTGTGACTTCACTTGTGTGTTGTTGTTTTTTTTATTCTATAAAAATAAAACTCATTCTGCTGACAGACAGTGTCCAGCAGGTCCGTCATTATATAATATATAATATATACCTGTCCGGCTGCAGTAGTGATATATATATATTTTTTATATCATTTATCATCCAGTCGCAGCAGACACAGTACGGTAGTTCACGGCTGTGGCTACCTCTGTGTCTGCACTCGGCAGGCAGTCCGTCCATAATTGTATACCACCTAACCGTGGTTTTTTTTTCTTCTTTATACATACATACTACTACGACATCTCTTTATCAACCAGTCTATATTAGCAGCAGACACAGTACAGTACGGTAGTTCACGGCTGTGGCTACCTCTGTGTCTGCACTCGGCAGGCAGTCCGTCCATAATTGTATACCACCTAACCGTGGTTTTTTTTTCTTTCTTCTTTATACATACATAGTTACATAGACATCTCTTTATCAACCAGTCTATATTAGCAGCAGACACAGTACAGTACGGTAGTTCACGGCTGTGGCTACCTCTGTGTCTGCACTCGGCAGGCAGTCCGTCCATAATTGTATACCACCTAACCGTGGTTTTTTTTTCTTTCTTCTTTATACATACATAGTTACATAGACATCTCTTTATCAACCAGTCTATATTAGCAGCAGACACAGTACAGTACGGTAGTTCACGGCTGTGGCTACCTCTGTGTCTGCACTCGGCAGGCAGTCCGTCCATAATTGTATACCACCTAACCGTGGTTTTTTTTTCTTTCTTCTTTATACATACATAGTTACATAGACATCTCTTTATCAACCAGTCTATATTAGCAGCAGACACAGTACAGTACGGTAGTTCACGGCTGTGGCTACCTCTGTGTCTGCACTCGGCAGGCAGTCCGTCCATAATTGTATACCACCTAACCGTGGTTTTTTTTTCTTTCTTCTTTATACATACATAGTTACATAGACATCTCTTTATCAACCAGTCTATATTAGCAGCAGACACAGTACAGTACGGTAGTTCACGGCTGTGGCTACCTCTGTGTCTGCACTCGGCAGGCAGTCCGTCCATAATTGTATACCACCTAACCGTGGTTTTTCTTTCTTTCTTCTTTATACATACATACTACTACGACATCTCTTTATCAACCAGTCTATATTATTAGCAGCAGACACAGTACAGTACGGTAGTTCACGGCTGTGGCTACCTCTGTGTCTGCACTCGGCAGGCAGTCCGTCCATAATTGTATACCACCTAACCGTGGTTTTTTTTTCTTTCTTCTTTATACATACATAGTTACATAGACATCTCTTTATCAACCAGTCTATATTAGCAGCAGACACAGTACAGTACGGTAGTTCACGGCTGTGGCTACCTCTGTGTCTGCACTCGGCAGGCAGTCCATAATTGTATACTAGTATCCATCTCCATTGTTTACCTGAGGTGCCTTTTAGTTGTGCCTATTAAAATATGGAGAACAAAAATGTTGAGGTTCCAAAATTAGGGAAAGATCAAGATCCACTTCCACCTCGTGCTGAAGCTGCTGCCACTAGTCATGGCCGAGACGATGAAATGCCAGCAACGTCGTCTGCCAAGGCCGATGCCCAATGTCATAGTACAGAGCATGTCAAATCCAAAACACCAAATATCAGTAAAAAAAGGACTCCAAAACCTAAAATAAAATTGTCGGAGGAGAAGCGTAAACTTGCCAATATGCCATTTACCACACGGAGTGGCAAGGAACGACTGAGGCCCTGGCCTATGTTCATGGCTAGTGGTTCAGCTTCACATGAGGATGGAAGCACTCAGCCTCTCGCTAGAAAACTGAAAAGACTCAAGCTGGCAAAAGCACCGCAAAGAACTGTGCGTTCTTCGAAATCCCAAATCCACAAGGAGAGTCCAATTGTGTCGGTTGCGATGCCTGACCTTCCCAACACTGGACGTGAAGAGCATGCGCCTTCCACCATTTGCACGCCCCCTGCAAGTGCTGGAAGGAGCACTCGCAGTCCAGTTCCTGATAGTCAGATTGAAGATGAAGATGTTGAAGTACACCAGGATGTAGAGGATATGGGTGTTGCTGGCGCTGGGGAGGAAATTGACCAGGAGGATTCTGATGGTGAGGTGGTTTGTTTAAGTCAGGCACCCGGGGAGACACCTGTTGTCCGTGGGAGGAATATGGCCGTTGACATGCCTGGTGAAAATACCAAAAAAATCAGCTCTTCAGTGTGGAGGTATTTCAACAGAAAAGCGGACAACAGGTGTCAAGCCGTGTGTTGCCTTTGTCAAGCTGTAATAAGTAGGGGTAAGGACGTTAACCACCTCGGAACATCCTCCCTTATACGTCACCTGCAGCGCATTCATAATAAGTCAGTGACAAGTTCAAAAACTTTGGGCGACAGCGGAAGCAGTCCACTGACCAGTAAATCCCTTCCTCTTGTAACCAAGCTCACGCAAACCACCCCACCAACTCCCTCAGTGTCAATTTCCTCCTTCCCCAGGAATGCCAATAGTCCTGCAGGCCATGTCACTGGCAATTCTGACGAGTCCTCTCCTGCCTGGGATTCCTCCGATGCATCCTTGCGTGTAACGCCTACTGCTGCTGGCGCTGCTGTTGTTGCTGCTGGGAGTCGATGGTCATCCCAGAGGGGAAGTCGTAAGCCCACTTGTACTACTTCCAGTAAGCAATTGACTGTCCAACAGTCCTTTGCGAGGAAGATGAAATATCACAGCAGTCATCCTGCTGCAAAGCGGATAACTGAGGCCTTGACAACTATGTTGGTGTTAGACGTGCGTCTGGTATCCGCCGTTAGTTCACAGGGAACTAGACAATTTATTGAGGCAGTGTGCCCCCGTTACCAAATACCATCTAGGTTCCACTTCTCTAGGCAGGCGATACCGAGAATGTACACGGACGTCAGAAAAAGACTCACCAGTGTCCTAAAAAATGCAGTTGTACCCAATGTCCACTTAACCACGGACATGTGGACAAGTGGAGCAGGGCAGGGTCAGGACTATATGACTGTGACAGCCCACTGGGTAGATGTATGGACTCCCGCCGCAAGAACAGCAGCGGCGGCACCAGTAGCAGCATCTCGCAAACGCCAACTCTTTCCTAGGCAGGCTACGCTTTGTATCACCGCTTTCCAGAATACGCACACAGCTGAAAACCTCTTACGGCAACTGAGGAAGATCATCGCGGAATGGCTTACCCCAATTGGACTCTCCTGTGGATTTGTGGCATCGGACAACGCCAGCAATATTGTGTGTGCATTAAATATGGGCAAATTCCAGCACGTCCCATGTTTTGCACATACCTTGAATTTGGTGGTGCAGAATTTTTTAAAAAACGACAGGGGCGTGCAAGAGATGCTGTCGGTGGCCAGAAGAATTGCGGGACACTTTCGGCGTACAGGCACCACGTACAGAAGACTGGAGCACCACCAAAAACTACTGAACCTGCCCTGCCATCATCTGAAGCAAGAAGTGGTAACGAGGTGGAATTCAACCCTCTATATGCTTCAGAGGTTGGAGGAGCAGCAAAAGGCCATTCAAGCCTATACAATTGAGCACGATATAGTAGGTGGAATGCACCTGTCTCAAGCGCAGTGGAGAATGATTTCAACGTTGTGCAAGGTTCTGATGCCCTTTGAACTTGCCACACGTGAAGTCAGTTCAGACACTGCCAGCCTGAGTCAGGTCATTCCCCTCATCAGGCTTTTGCAGAAGAAGCTGGAGACATTGAAGGAGGAGCTAACACGGAGCGATTCCGCTAGGCATGTGGGACTTGTGGATGGAGCCCTTAATTCGCTTAACAAGGATTCACGGGTGGTCAATCTGTTGAAATCAGAGCACTACATTTTGGCCACCGTGCTCGATCCTAGATTTAAAGCCTACCTTGGATCTCTCTTTCCGGCAGACACAAGTCTGCTGGGGTTGAAAGACCTGCTGGTGACAAAATTGTCAAGTCAAGCGGAACGCGACCTGTCAACATCTCCTCCTTCACATTCTCCTGCAACTGGGGGTGCGAGGAAAAGGCTCAGAATTCCGAGCCCACCCGCTGGCGGTGATGCAGGGCAGTCTGGAGCGACTGCTGATGCTGACATCTGGTCCGGACTGAAGGACCTGACAACGATTACGGACATGTCGTCTACTGTCACTGCATATGATTCTCTCAACATTGATAGAATGGTGGAGGATTATATGAGTGACCGCATCCAAGTAGGCACGTCACACAGTCCGTACTTATACTGGCAGGAAAAAGAGGCAATTTGGAGGCCCTTGCACAAACTGGCTTTATTCTACCTAAGTTGCCCTCCCACAAGTGTGTACTCCGAAAGAGTGTTTAGTGCCGCCGCTCACCTTGTCAGCAATCGGCGTACGAGGTTACATCCAGAAAATGTGGAGAAGATGATGTTCATTAAAATGAATTATAATCAATTCCTCCGCGGAGACATTGACCAGCAGCAATTGCCTCCACAAAGTACACAGGGAGCTGAGATGGTGGATTCCAGTGGGGACGAATTGATAATCTGTGAGGAGGGGGATGTACACGGTGATATATCGGAGGGTGATGATGAGGTGGACATCTTGCCTCTGTAGAGCCAGTTTGTGCAAGGAGAGATTAATTGCTTCTTTTTTGGGGGGGGTCCAAACCAACCCGTCATATCAGTCACAGTCGTGTGGCAGACCCTGTCACTGAAATGATGGGTTGGTTAAAGTGTGCATGTCCTGTTTTGTTTATACAACATAAGGGTGGGTGGGAGGGCCCAAGGACAATTCCATCTTGCACCTCTTTTTTCTTTTCTTTTTCTTTGCATCATGTGCTGATTGGGGAGGGTTTTTTGGAAGGGACATCCTGCGTGACACTGCAGTGCCACTCCTAAATGGGCCCGGTGTTTGTGTCGGCCACTAGGGTCGCTAATCTTACTCACACAGTCAGCTACCTCATTGCGCCTCTTTTTTTCTTTGCGTCATGTGCTGTTTGGGGAGGGTTTTTTGGAAGGGCCATCCTGCGTGACACTGCAGTGCCACTCCTAGATGGGCCCGGTGTTTGTGTCGGCCACTAGGGTCGCTAATCTTACTCACACAGCTACCTCATTGCGCCTCTTTTTTTCTTTGCGTCATGTGCTGTTTGGGGAGGGTTTTTTGGAAGGGACATCCTGCGTGACACTGCAGTGCCACTCCTAGATGGGCCCGGTGTTTGTGTCGGCCACTAGGGTCGCTTATCTTACTCACACAGCGACCTCGGTGCAAATTTTAGGACTAAAAATAATATTGTGAGGTGTGAGGTATTCAGAATAGACTGAAAATGAGTGTAAATTATGGTTTTTGAGGTTAATAATACTTTGGGATCAAAATGACCCCCAAATTCTATGATTTAAGCTGTTTTTTAGTGTTTTTTGAAAAAAACACCCGAATCCAAAACACACCCGAATCCGACAAAAAAAATTCGGTGAGGTTTTGCCAAAACGCGTTCGAACCCAAAACACGGCCGCGGAACCGAACCCAAAACCAAAACACAAAACCCGAAAAATTTCAGGCGCTCATCTCTATTAGATAGCCAATAGGGCGGGTGGGTGGGCTTCCAACCGACAAGAAGAAGCAAATCTGGAAGTTTCTACCCTTCATGCACTAAATCACCTCCCCTACACTCACCGATAGGCTGGACCTAACCAATTACAACTCACTCAAAACTCTGATCTGCCTAGCAACAAAGACATCTTCAACCAATCACAAAAATGTAAGACTCTTATATAGATTTCCTGCCTAGCCAAGCACCCTCCTTATCACAATGTGATTTCCTGTTTTTTTTCCAGTTCTGTCTCTCACAGTTGAAGTGTACCTATGATGGGGATTACAGACCTCTCTCATCTTTTTAAGTGGGTCAACTTGCACAATCGGTGGCTGTCCAAATACTTTTGTGCCCCACTGTATATATAGTACAGCCCCATGCCACCTGAATAAAGTACAGCCCCATGCCACCTGTATATAGTACAGCCCCATATTACAATACAGAGTTTAACTCAGTCACCAGTTTGTAGAGCAGCCCCATGTCACCAATATACAGTACAGCACAGAGTCACAAGCAGGTAGTACAGCCCCATGCCACCTGTATATACAGTAATACAGCCCCATGCCCCCATGCATATAGTACAGCGCATTGCCACCTGTATATACTACAGCCCTATGCCACCTGTATATAGTACAGCACCATGTCACAGTGTACAGTGCAACTCATAGTCACCAGTATATAGTACATCCTCATGCCACAAATATACAGTACAGCACCGAGTTACCAGCAGGTAGTACAGCCCCATGCCACCTGTATAAAGTACAGCCCCATGCCACCTGTATAAAGTACAGCCCCATGCCCCCATGCATATAGTACAGCCCCTTGCCACCTGTATATAGTACAGCCCTATGCCACCTGTATATAGTACAGCACCATGTCACAGTGTACAGTGCAACTCATAGTCACCAGTATGCAGGGCCGGTGCAAGGTTTCTTGGCACCCTAGGCAAAACTTCTGCCTACTGCCCTTTCCCCCTATCTGCCCTCCAGGTAAAAGGCATGTTGCTGCTCTCCCCCACCCCCAGTCTGTTGCATGGCTGCTCTCTTCTCCCCTTCTCCCCAGTATGTGTGGGTGCCTGCTGCTCTCACCCCCCCCCCCCCTCCACTCTGTTAAATGTCTCCTGTTCCATCTCCCCCACCATCTGTGTGTCTGCTGCTGCACGTTCCCCCCCAGACAGTGTGCGTGCCTGCTGCTAATCTCCGCCCCTCCCTCCCCAGACTGCTGCTCTCCCCCTCTTTCCTTATCAAATGCAGAGAGTGCACTGTGCAGCCACCTTACCTGCAGGCTGCGATGCAGAGTTGGGACTGAGTAATCTGCGAAAGAGTCTGGAATGAAGAGCAGCGCCACATGTTACCCCCAGCCAGGGCTGTTTCTAGCCGATTTGGCTCCCAGTACGAGATTTAAAAATGCGCCCCCCCCCCCCCCCCCCATGACATAAAAAAATGTGCCCCCCCCCCACACACACCTAGATTAAAAAAAACTTGTGCGCGCAATGGCAAGGGGGCGTGGCCTCATCTAAATGGGTGTGGCCTCATTTAAATGGGCATGGCCTCGTCTGAAAAGACTACCTCACAATCCAGTTTTTGACCCTGCTCCAACAGATCACGACCACCACAGGAAAAAAAATTCTACCATATTAAGCCCCACACAGTAATGCCCCCTGCACCATATTATGCCACACACCGCAATGCCCTTGATACATTAAATCCCCACACTACGGCAGGCAAGAGTCCCCATTTCACACATTACGGCAGGTGTCCCCATTTTACACATTGAGAGAGAGAGAGAGAATACTTACAGAGGCGATTACCGCTCTCCGGCCCTCCTCACCAGTCGCTCCTCGCGCCGGCCTTTCCCTCTTCCTAACATGGATCCCCGTCTGCACTCCACTGGGGGGGGGGGGTTTCACGGAGTGACGGGGTTGCGTCGTGACGTAACGACGCAACCGCATCATTCTGTGAAACTCCGCCCCCCGAGCGGGTTACTCGGGGAGAAATAGGAGGGGGAAGCAGGGAGTCACAGTTAGAGCCGCGGCGGGCGCCTAGTGCGGTTGCACTGCTCGCCTGCCACAAGAAATGGCCCTGCCCCCAGCCAGGACTCCAGAAGCTGTCAAAGTTGCTGCCTGTGCCAGGTGGAGGCGGAGCTGGAGGCTGCAATATGGGAGCTTGCCAGTCACGACTACTGTAAGATATGAGTGCCGGGGGAGGGGGGGGGGGGGTTGCGACGACTGTGAGGTAGGACCACGCTACCTTTTTCATGCAGCTGTAGCCGGCCGCCCCCTCAGGATTCGGCGCCCCCAGGCGGCTGCCTAAAGCTGTCTAATGGAAGCTCCGACCCTGCCAGTATGTAGTACAGCCTCATGCCACCAATATACAGTACAGCACCACGTTACCAGCAGGTAGTACAGCCCCATGCCGACTGTATACAGTACAGCCCCCATGTCACCTGTATATAGTTCACCCCCTTGCCACCTGTATAAAGTACAACCCCTTGCCACTTGTATAAAGTACAGCCCCATGCCACCTGTATATAATACAGCCCCATACCACCTGCATATAGTACAGCCCCATGCTACCTGTACATAGTACAGCACCAAGTCACCAGGAGGTAGTACAGCCCCATGCCACTTGTATATAATACAGCCCATGCCACCTATATATAGTACAGTCACATGCCATCTGTATATAGTAGAGCACCATGTCACAGTATACAGTGCAACGCAGTCACCAGTATATAGTACAGCACCATGCCACCAGTATATAGTACAGCACGGTGTCACCTGTCTATAGTACAGCACCATGCCACCAGTATATAGTACAGACCCCTGCCACCAGTATACAGTACAGCACGGTGTCACCTGTCTATAGTACAGCACCATGCCACCAGTATATAGTACAGACCCCTGCCACCAGTATATAGTACAGCACGGTGTCACCCTTCTATAGTACAGCACCATGGCACCAGTATATAGTACAGCACCATGGCACCAGTATATAGTACAGAACGGTGTAACCAGTATATAGTACAGTACCATGCCACCAGTATATAGTACAGCACGGTGTCACTTGTCTATAGTACAGCACCATGCCACCAGTATATAGTACAGCACCATGCCACCAATATATAGTACAGCACGGTGTCACCCTTCTATAGTACAGCACCATGCCACCAGTATATAGTACAGCACCATGCCACCAGTATATAGTACAGCACGGTGCCACCTGTCTATAGTATAGCACCATGCCACCAGTCTATAGTACAGCTCTATGCCACCAGTATATAGTGCAGCACCATGCCACCAGTATATAGTACAGCACCATGGCACCAGTATATAGTACAGCCCCATGCCACCAGTATATAGTACAGCATGGTGCCACCTGTCTATAGTACAGCACCATGTTACCAGTATATAGTACAGCCCCATGCCACCAGTATATAGTACAGCACCATGCCACCAGTATATAGTACATCACCATGCCACTAGTATATATTACAGCACGTTGCCACCTGTCTATAGTACAGCACCATGCCACCAGTATATAGTACAGCTCTATGCCACCAGTATATAGTACAGCACCATGCCACTAGTATATAGTACAGCACCATGCCACCAGTATATAGTACAGCACCATGCCACCAGTGTATAGTACAGCATGGTGCCACCTGTCTATAGTACAGCACCATGCCACCAGTGTACAGTACAGCACCATGCCACCAGTATATAGTATAGCACGGTCTCACCTGTCTATAGTACAGCACCATGCCACCAGTATATAGTACAGCATGGTGCTACCTATCTATAGTACAGAACCATGCTACCAATATATAGTACAGCCCCTTGCCACCAGTATATAGTACAGTACCATGCAACCAGTATACAGTACAGCACCATGCCACCAGTATATAGTACAGCACCATGCCACCAGTATATAGTACAGCACGGTGCCACCTGTCTATAGTATAGCACCATGCCACCAGTATATAGTACAGCTCTATGCCACCAGTATATAGTACAGCACCATGCCACTAGTATATAGTACAGCACCATGCCACCAGTATATAGTACAGCACCATGCCACCAGTGTATAGTACAGCATGGTGCCACCTGTCTATAGTACAGCACCATGCCACCAGTGTACAGTACAGCACCATGCCACCAGTATATAGTATAGCACGGTCTCACCTGTCTATAGTACAGCACCATGCCACCAGTATATAGTACAGCCCCATGCCACCAGTATATAGTACAGCATGATGCTACCTATATATAGTACAGCACCATGCCATCAGTATATAGTACAGCACGGTTTCACCTGTCTATAGTACAGAACCATGCTACCAATATATAGTACAGCCCCTTGCCACCAGTATATAGTACAGTACCATGCAACCAGTATACAGTACAGCACCATGCCACCAGTATATAGTACAGCACCATGCCACCAGTATATAGTACAGCATGGTGCCACCTGTCTATAGTATAGCACCATGCCACCAGTATATAGTACAGCTCTATGCCACCAGTATATAGTACAGCACCATGCCACCAGTATATAGTACAGCACCATACCACCAGTATATAGTACAGCACGGTTTCACCTGTCTATAGTACAGAACCATGCTACCAATATATAGTACAGCCCCTTGCCACCAGTATATAGTACAGTACCATGCAACCAGTATACAGTACAGCACCATGCCACCAGTATATAGTACAGCACCATGCCACCAGTATATAGTACAGCACGGTGCCACCTGTCTATAGTATAGCACCATGCCACCAGTATATAGTACAGCTCTATGCCACCAGTATATAGTACAGCACCATGCCACCAGTATATAGTACAGCACCATGCCACCAGTGTATAGTACAGCACGGTGCCACCTGTCTATAGTATAGCACCATGCCACCAGTATATAGTACAGCTCTATGCCACCAGTATATAGTACAGCACCATGCCACCAGTATATAGTACAGCACCATGCCACCAGTGTATAGTACAGCATGGTGCCACCTGTCTATAGTACAGCACCATGACACCAGTATATAGTACAGCATGGCGCCACCTGTCTATAGTACAGCACCATGCCACCAGTATATAGTACAGCACCGTGCCACCAGTATATAGTACAGTACGGTGTCACCAGTATATAGTACAGCACCATGCCACCATTATCTAGTACAGACCCCTGCCACCTGTATATAGTACAGCACGGTGTCACCAGTATATAGTACAGCACCATGCCACCAGTATATAGTACAGCACGGTGCCACCTGTCTATAGTACAGCACCATGCCACCAGTATATAGTACAACATCATGCCACCAGTATATAGTACAGCACCATGCCACCAGTATATAGTACAGCACCATGCCACCAATATATAGTACAGCATGGTGCCACCTGTCTATAGTACAGCACCATGCCACCAGTATATAGTACAGCACCATGCCACCAGTATATAGTACAGCCTCATGCCACCAGTATATAGTACAGCACCATGCCACCAGTATATAGTACAGCATGGTGCCACCTGTCTATAGTACAGCACCATGCCACCAGTATATAGTACAGCACCATGCCACCAGTATATAGTACAGCATGGTGCCACCTGCCTATAGTACAGCATCATGCCACCAGTATATAGTACAGCACCATGCCACCAGTATATAGTACAGCACCATGCCACCAGTATATAGTACAGCACCATGCCACCAGTATATAGTACAGCCCCATGCCACCAGTATATAGTACAGCATGGTGTCACCTGTCTATAGTAGAGCACCATGCCACCAGTATATAGTACAGCACCATGCCACCAGTATATAGTACAGCACGGTGTCACCTGTCTATAGTACAGCACCATGTTACCAATATATAGTACAGCCCCATGCCACCAGTATATAGTACAGTACCATGCAACCAGTATACAGTACAGCACCATGCCACCAGTATATAGTACAGCACCATGCCACCAGTATATAGTACAGCACCATGCCACCAGTATATAGTACAGCCCCATGCCACCAGTATATAGTACAGCATGGTGTCACCTGTCTATAGTAGAGCACCATGCCACCAGTATATAGTACAGCACCATGCCACCAGTATATAGTACAGCACGGTGCCACCTGTATATAGTACAGCACCATGCTACCAATATATAGTACCGCCCCATGCCACAAGTATATAGTACAGTACCATGCAACCAGTATACAGTACAGCACCATGCCACCAGTATATAGTACAGCACGGTGCCACCTGTATATAGTACAGCACCATGCTACCAATATATAGTACCGCCCCATGCCACAAGTATATAGTACAGTACCATGCAACCAGTATACAGTACAGCACCATGCCACCAGTATATAGTACAGCACGGTGCCACCTGTATATAGTACAGCACCATGCTACCAATATATAGTACCGCCCCATGCCACAAGTATATAGTACAGTACCATGCCACCAGTATATAGTACAGCACCATGCCACCTGTCTATAGTACAGCACCATGCTACCAGTATATAGTACAGCACCATGCCACCAGTATATAGTACAGCACGGTGCCACCTGTCTATAGTACAGCACCATGCTACCAGTATATAGTACAGCATGGTGCCACCTGTATATAGTACAGCACCATGCTACCAATATATAGTACCGCCCCATGCCACAAGTATATAGTACAGTACCATGCCACCAGTATATAGTACAGCACCATGCCACCTGTCTATAGTACAGCACCATGCTACCAGTATATAGTACAGCACCATGCCACCAGTATATAGTACAGCACGGTGCCACCTGTCTATAGTACAGCACCATGCTACCAGTATATAGTACAGTCCTTGGTGTTCTGATGTATGATCGTCTTCATGTATGCAGCACTATATTTACAGGTGATGCTGTCTCAGGCATTATCAGCACTGTAGTGGGGCAGATGTATTAACCTGGAGAAGGCATAAAGAAGTGTTAACGTGGTGATAAGTGCAAGGTGATAAACGCACCAGCCAATCAGTTCCAATATGTAAATTGACAGTTATGAGCTGATTGGCTGGTGCATTATCACCTTGCACTTATCACTGGCTTATCACTTCCTTATGCCTTCTCCAGGCTTAACACATCTGCCCTATTAACCCTAAATGTGATGTTACTGCCCCTTTGTGCACGGCACCCGTTTAGCCTAAGCTATCAGGGACAATGGGGGTCATTCCGAGTTGATCGCTAGCTGAAAATGGTCGCTGCGCTGCGATTAAGTAAAAAATTGGCACTTCTGCTCATGCGTATGCGGCGCAGTGCGCATGCGCGACGTACTTTCACAACGACCAATGTATTTTTACTCAAGGTCTAGCGAAGCTTTTCAGTTGCAATGGCAGCCGCAGAGTCATTGACAGGAAGTGGGCGTTTCTGGGTGTCAACTGACCGCTTACAGGGAATGTTCGAAAAAACGCAGGTGTGCCAGGAAAAACGCGGGTGTGGCTGGCCGAACGCAGGGCGTGTACGTGACGTCAAAACAGGAACTGAACAGTCTGAAGTGATCGCAAGCACCGAGTAGGTTTTGAGCTACTCTAAAATTGCACAAAAAAACTTTGTAGCCGCTCTGCGATCCTTTCGTTCGCACTTCTGCTAAGCAAAAATACACTCCCAGCGGGCGGCGGCATAGCGTTTGCACGACTGCTAAAAACTGCTAGCGAGCGATCAACTCGGAATGACCCCCAATATCAGATCAGCACAGAGCAAGACAAAAACTAAAAAGCAAAAATAAATCAAAGTGAATAAACCATCAGGCATAATTACTGACCGAAGCAAAGTATAGAACCCATAAAACACCCGTCTACCCTTCCAGTGAGAAATAAATTGCAGGAACACAACTAATGGCCCTCTCCTCAGTCCCGTCCTTCAACGTGTGACATTTCTAAGGCTAATTACCAAGCAAATTCACTTGTGTCTGCTTTTGCAGACTGATGTGACACTACAGCCACCACCGACACATTCTAGTTGTCGCTGCGTCTGAGCGGTGAGAACTCTGCGCGGGATCAGCTAATGGACCTGTGACCTGGAATGTGATCACATGCGGGATTCCGTACTCCTTAGATCTCGGCATGGGTTCAGGAAATCAGTGCAACGGCACACAGCAACAGAACAGTAGGGTGGGAAAACACGTCGGTTAAACTATAGGGCTTCATGGGATTATCAGCTTTACTGCCTTGCCAAAAAATGCTGAATAATTACCCCAGCTGTTATTACATATAAGCCCTGAGCGTGTCCCCCCGCAGCTATGACAGTCAGTCAGCGCTGGATTACATTTATCAGGAATGCTCGGATAGAGAGATGACGATGATGGAACTGTGAATGAATATGTGGCATTTTTGTGCTGCTTGTGCGATCTCTGCACAGGTCGAGGACTCTTCGTTGGTGGCTGGATGGGAGGGGGGTGGTGGTGGGGGGGGGGGGGGATACATCTGAAGATATTGGTGTAATTAAAATGTGCAGTAAAGAGGCCGGCTTTTCCCGAATAGAATAAAACCATCTAGCCGGCCTGTCTGGTGCGTTCGGCTTATCAAAGAAACCACCCAGCGTTTTATTAGCACCAGGCCTGGTATCTACTAATCATTATTCTTTTGAAGGCGGACGCACCGAGTGGAATAAACGTACAGATATGAGAAACACGTGTTTCAGGGCTAAAGCAATTATTTAGGTTTTACTGCTAAACAAACTGCATTTAATAGGAAATTAAAGAAACTTTCTTTTTTCTGGCTATTTGATTCGCCTGTTTATTACGTTTCTGTAGGTGTTTTCCAATGTTTGACTTTTATTGTGTTGTCGTATAAATTCACAAAGCAGATTATAGAATCATTTTAGCGAGATTCGGATTGGACTAATTCCAGACTTCTTAAAATCACACTTCAGACCAGTTACAGACTACGGGAATGGTGTAGAGCTGGGAGTAAATCGAGAGTGCATGCCTCAGAGGAAACATGCAAGGAATTTATTTTATATATGCATATACTCTATGTAGAGCTTTGTACATCTCGAGATGTGCCCTTCTCTGCGCATTAAGCATATGTTGCAAGCCAGCATCACCATTGGTACTTGCTCTCTACCTAGAAGTGGTCAAGATGGCGTTAGGCAGATTATTGAAAAGGTCAGGCACAGCAGAGGTGGGGTCAGGCACAGCAGAGGTGGGGCCAGGTACAGAAGAGGTGCGGTCAGGCACCACAGAGGTGGGAGCAATAAACAAGAAAAAGCGCTAGGAAACTGGATAGGAAATTTCTGACAAATTTAATAAAGAATAAAAATTATTCACTGTTGCAACAGATAATTGAAAATTCATTAGAATCAATTAAAAATAGGGCTTAATATAGCACTGCAAGAATTTAAAAAGTCCCATATGCTTTATATAGTATATAGAATTTGCCGGTACTCAAATGAAACAGTTCATCCCAAGAAGCTTTTTTGCCACAGTCCAGGAACAATATTGCGAATGGAAAAGAGAATACTGCAGTTAATGACCTTACGTAGCTAGGTTCAAGACGCTGCTTGGTCCAGTAATTTTGCTCAGGTCCAATGATGCAGTGGTCCAAATCGCTGATGCAAGGAGTTCCTTTATCTGACTTCTAGGCGTTTGTATGGGGATGTATGGTCAAAGTCCAGCTGCTACACCGACGCGTTTCGCTGTTATACACAGCTTTCTCAAGGTGATTGTGGTGCAGTGACTAGAAGCCCTTTATATAGCAGTGCTAATAGCCCATTCAAAACAGGTGTTACAAATTGGACACATCTAAACATTGTTAAAAATGAAATTATATCCAGTTTCCCTAAATAGTGACAGACACAGAGACTCAAATATTAGGAATTACTAAAATTATTATTGGTACAAAACCGTTTTTAATCATATTAAATGATTGTGGAGATCGGTTTCCGATCACATGATCATATGCTCACTTCCTGTATTTGGAACACAAAGCTTGTTCCAATTTCCTGTATATGGAACACAATCCCCTATTCATTGGTTGGTATCCGGACACGTGACCAACCAATGAATAGGGGATTGTGTTCCATATACAGGAAATTGGAACAAGCTTTGTGTTCCAAATACAGGAAGTGAGCATATGATCATGTGATCGGAAACCGATCTCCACAATCATTTAATATGATTAAAAACGGTTTTGTACCAATAATAATTTTAGTAATTCCTAATATTTGAGTCTCTGTGTCTGTCACTATTTAGGGAAACTGGATATAATTTCATTTTTAACAATGTTTAGATGTGTCCAATTTGTAACACCTGTTTTGAATGGGCTATTAGCACTGCTATATAAAGGGCTTCTAGTCACTGCACCACAATCACCTTGAGAAAGCTGTGTATAACAGCGAAACGCGTCGGTGTAGCAGCTGGACTTTGACCATACATCCCCATACAAACGCCTAGAAGTCAGATAAAGGAACTCCTTGCATCAGCGATTTGGACCACTGCATCATTGGACCTGAGCAAAATTACTGGACCAAGCAGCGTCTTGAACCTAGCTACGTAAGGTCATTAACTGCAGTATTCTCTTTTCCATTCGCAATATTGTTCCTGGACTGTGGCAAAAAAGCTTCTTGGGATGAACTGTTTCATTTGAGTACCGGCAAATTCTATATACTATATAAAGCATATGGGACTTTTTAAATTCTTGCAGTGCTATATTAAGCCCTATTTTTAATTGATTCTAATGAATTTTCAATTATCTGTTGCAACAGTGAATAATTTTTATTCTTTATTAAATTTGTCAGAAATTTCCTATCCAGTTTCCTAGCGCTTTTTCTTGTTTATTGCTTTCAGTTATAGGGTCTAACTAACCCTTGTATATTAGCTGCTCTAAGAAAGACCACTCACTACGAGCGCCAAAGGTTTTACTTGTTAATTCCATTTTGCACAACCACAGAGGTGGGGCCAGGCACAGCAGAGGTGGGGTCATGCACAGCAGAGGTGTAGTCAGGCACAGCAGAGGTGGGGTTAGGCACAGCAGAGTGGGATTTTGCACAGAGGAGGTGGGGTTAGGAACAGCAGAGGTGGGGTTAGGCACATTATTGGAAGAGAAGACATGGATGTGGGACAAAGCACAATATTGGAGAAAAGGGAAAATGGACTTGTGGTCAAACACATTATTGTAGATGTCAGGCACCACAGAGGTGGGGTCAGACATAGCAGAGGAGGAGTTAGGCACATTATTGCAGAGGTCAGGCATCGCATCACATCAGAGGCAGGACAAGGCACATGGTGGGTCATTCCGAGTTGTTCGCTCGTTATTTTGTTTCGCTACGGAGCGATTAGTCGCAAACTGCGCATGCGCAATGTTCGCAGTGTGCCTGCGCCAAGTAAATTTGCACAAAAGTTTGGTATTTTACTCACGGCAGAACGAAGATTTTTCATCGTTCTGCTGATCGTAGTGTGATTGACAGGAAGTGGGTGTTTCTGGGCGGAAACTGACCGTTTTCTGGGAGTGTGCGGAAAAACGCAGGCGTGTCAGGGAAAAACGTGGGAGTGTCTGGAGAAACGGGTGAGTGGCTGGGCGAACGCTGGGTGTGTTTGTGACGTCAAACCAGCAACGAAACTGACTGAATTGATCGCAGTGGCAGATTAAGTGTGGAGCTACTCAGAAACTGCTAAGAAATTTCTATTCGCAATTCTGCTAATCTTTCGTTCGCAATTCTGCTAAGCTAAAATACACTCCCAGTAGGCGGCGGCTTAGCGTGTGCAAAGCTGCTAAAAGCAGCTAGCGAGCGAACAACTCGGAATGAGGGCCCATTATTGGAGGAGAGGGAAAGCAGAAGTGGGGTCAGGCATAATATTGGTGGAGTTAGGCACATTATTGGGTGAGAGGGAAAGAGGAGTTCGGGACAGGTACATTATTGGAGGGCAGGGAATGAGGAGGTGGGGTTAGGCACATTTTTGGGGGAGAGTAAAAGTGTAAGTGAGTTCAGGCACGTTATTGGAGGAAAGGGAAAGAGGATATGGAGACAGGCATATTACTGGAGAAGAGGGAAAGAGGAGGTGGGGACAGGCACATTATTGGAGTAGAGGGAAAGAGGAGGTGGGGACAGGCATATTACTGGAGAAAATGAAAAGAGGAGGTGGGGTTAGGAACAGCAGAGGTGGGGTTAGGCACATTATTGGAAAAGAAGACGGAGATGTGAAACATAGCACAATATTGGAGAAAATGGGAAATGGACGTGTGGTACAACACATTATTGTAGATGTCAGGCGCCGCAGAGGTGGGTTCAGACATAGCAGAGGTGGGGTCAGGCATAGCAGAGGTGGGGTCAGGCACAGCAGAGGTGGGATTTTACACAGCGGAGGTGGGGTTAGGCACAGCAGAGGTGGGGTCAGGCACAGCGGAGGTGGGGTTAGGCACAGCAGAGGTGGGGCCAGGTACAGAAGAGGTGCGGTCAGGCACCGCAGAGGTGGGGTCAGGCACAGCAGAGGTGGGATTTTACACAGGGGAGGTTTGGTTAGGCACAGCAGAGGTGGGGTCAGGCACAGCGGAGGTGGGGTTAGGCACAGCAGAGGTGGGGCCAGGTGCAGAAGAGGTGCGGTCAGGCACTGCAGAAGTGGGGTCAGGCACAGCAGAGGTGGGGTCATGCACAGCAGAGGTGGGGTCAGGCACAGCAGAGGTGGGATTTTGCACAGCAGAGGTGGGGCCAGATACAGAAGAGGTGCGGTCAGGCACCGCAGAAGTGGGGTCAGGCACAGCAGAGGTGGGGTCATGCACAGCAGAGGTGGGGTCAGGCACAGCAGAGGTGGGATTTTGCACAGCAGAGGTGGGGTTAGGCACAGCAGAGGTGGGGTCAGGCACAGCAGAGGTGGGATTTTGCACAGAGGATGTGGGGTTAGGAACAGCAGAGGCGGGGTTAGGGACATTATTGGAAGAGAAGACGGAGATGTGGGACAAAGCACAATATTGGAGAAAAGGGGAAATGGACGTGTGGTCCAACACATTATTGTAGATGTCAGGCGCCGCAGAGGTCGGGTCAGACATAGCAGAGGTGGGGTCAGGCACAGCAGAGGTGGGGTCAGGCACAGCAGAGGTGGGATTTTACACAGCGGAGGTGGGGTTAGGCACAGCAGAGGTGGGGTCAGGCACAGCAGAGGTGGGATTTTGCACAGCGGAGGTGGAGTTTGGCACCGCAGAGGTGTCATTTTGCACAGAGGAGGTGGGGTTAGGAACAGCAGAGGTGGGGTTAGGCACATTATTGGAAAAGTAGACATGGATGTGAAAGCACAATGGGGGTCATTCCGAATTGTTCGCTCGCTAGCTGCTTTTAGCAGCATTGCACATGCTAGGCTGCCGCCCTCTGGGAGTGTATCTTCGCTTAGCAGAATTGCGAACGAAAGATTAGCAGAATTGCGAATAGAAAATTCTTAGCAGTTTCTGAGTAGCTCGAGACTTACTCCTACACTGCGATCAGCTCAGCCCGTTTCGTTCCTGGTTTGACGTCACAAACACGCCCTGCGTTCAGCCAGCCACTCCCCCGTTTCTCCAGACACTCCTGCGTTTTATCCTGGCACGCCTGAATTTTTCCGCACACTCCCTGAAAATGGCCAGTTTCCGCCCAGAAACACCCACTTCCTGTCAATCACACTCCGATCACTTCAACGGTGAATAATCTTCGTTTGGACATGAGTAAATCTACTAAGTTTTGTGCTAAAATACTTAGCGCATGCGCATTTTCACCTTAATCGCTCCATTGCGAAAATCGGCAACGAGCGAACAACTCGGAATGACCCCCAATATTGGAGAAAAGGGGAAATGGACGTGTGGTCAAACACATTATTGTAGATTGCACAAAATGGCAAGCTGCTCAATCAGATTGTGATGTCACTCAGGTGCTAAAAGGGAGGGGTAATTCTGTGTAAGAAAAAACAATTTGTGTTCCCTAATGCACACTGAGTGAGAAATAATACTACATAATAATCAGATAATACGGAGATCTTAGTTGCGTATATCTGCAGATATAGGGTTAAGCCCCCAGGCCGTTCGGCAAGGCGTCTCCGTCACTGGGGGTCCCTAATACTAGGTATGGGTCCGGGGTGCAGGACCCCATCACGTCGGCACAGGTCGGCTACCCCAGGTCAGCACACAGGTGAAAGTTAATAAGTGTTAATAAGAAGCACATAAGTGCTATATAAGTGAAGTGCGATTAAAAGAATACGAAAATATATACAAAGTGATAGGGAAAATCATAAGTGTTAAAAAAGTGTTAGGGTGTGCCGACCTGAAGCCGCCCAGCCATACCGTCACAGGGGCCACCGCACCCCACACCCACCCCATAAATAATTACATATATGTCTGGGTCTGAATGCCCAGTGTAAGGCCACGTGATAATGGCTCCTACAGAATCTGAGAGCCAGCTTACCTGGATACACCCCTAACTTCTCCAATGGCACTCTGGAGTCAGGAATCCCTCCTAATGCTGACCCATCCATGCCTCTCTAAATACAATGCACATATGATGGTGAGCTGCTCAATCAGATTGTAATTTCACTCAGGTGATAAAAGGGAGGGGTAATTCTGTGGAAGAAAAAACAATTTGTGTTCCCTAATGCATACTGAGTGAAAAATAATAATACTACATAATAATCAGATAATACGGAGATCTTAGTTGCGTATATCTGCAGATATAGGGTTAAGCCCCCAGGCCGTTCGGCAAGGCGTCTCCGTCACTGGTCCCTAATACTAGGTATACTTTGTATATATTTTTGTATTCTTTTAATCGCACTTCACTTATATAGCACTTATGTGTTTCTTATTAACACTTATTAACTTTCACCTGTGTGCTGACCTGGGGTAGCCGACCTGTGCCGACGTGATGGGGTCCTGCACCCCGGACCCATACCTAGTATTAGGGACCCCCAATGACGGAGACGCCTTGCCGAACGGCCTGGGGGCTTAACCCTATATCTGCAGATATACGCAACTAAGATCTCTGTATTATCTGATTATTATGTAGTATTATTTCTCACTCAGTGTGCATTAGGGAACACAAATTGTTTTTTCTTACATTATTGTAGATGTCAGGCACCGCAGAGGTGGGGTCAGACATAGCAGAGGAGGAGTTAGGCACATTATTGCAGAGGTCAGGCATCGCATCTCATCAGAGGCAGGACAAGGCACATTATTGGAGGAGAGGGAAAGCAGAAGTCAGGCATAATATTGGAGGAGTCAGGCACAGAAAAGGTGGTGTCAGGCACATTATTGGGTGAGAGGGAAAGAGGAGTTGGGGACAGGTACATTATTGGAGGGCAGGGAATGAGGAGGTGTGGTTAGGCACATTTTTGGGGGAGAGTAAAAGTGTAAGTGAGTTCAGGCACGTTATTGGAGGAAAGGGAATGAGGAGATGGAGACAGGCATATTACTGGAGAAGAGGGAAAGAGGACATGGGGACAGGCATATTACTGGAGAAGAGGGAATGAGGAGGTGGGGACAGGCATATTACTGGAGAAGAGGGAAAGAGGAGATGGGGACAGGCATATTACTGGAGAAGAGGGAAAAAGGAGATGTGGACAGGCATATTACTGGAGAAGAGGAAAAGAGGAAATGTGGACAGGCATATTACTGGAGAAGAGGGAAAGAGGAGATGGGGACAGGCATATTACTGGAGAAGAGGAAAATAGGAGATGTGGACAGGCACATTACTGGAGAAGAGGGAAAGAGCAGGTGGGGACAGGCACATTACTGGAGGAGAGGGAAAGAGTAGGTGGGGACAGGCATATTACTGGAGAAGATGGAAAAAGGAGGTGGGGACAGGAATATTACTGGAGAAGAGGGAATGAGGAGAAGGGGACAGGCACATTACTGGAGAAGAGGGAAAAAGGAGGTGGGGACAGGCATATTACTGGAGAAGAGGGTAAAAGGAGGTGGGGACAGGCATATTACTGGAGAAGAGGGAAAGAGGAGGAGGGGACAGGCATATTACTGGAGAAGAGGGAAAAAGGAGGTGGGGACAGGCATATTATTGGAGGAGAGGGAATGAGGAGGTGGGGACAGGCACATTACTGGAGAAGAGGGAAAGAGGAGGAGGGGACAGGCACATTACTGGAGAAGAGGGAATGAGGAGGTGGGGACAGGCATATTACTGGAGAAGAGGGAAAAGGGAGGTGGGGACAGGTATATTACTGGAGAAGAGGGAATGAGGAGATGAGGACAGGCACATTACTGGAGAAGAGGGAAAGAGTAGGTGGGGACAGGCATATTACTGGAGGAGAGGGAAAGAGGCGGTGGGGACAGGCATATTACTGGAGAAGAGGGAAAGAGGAGGTGGGGACAGGCACATTACTGGAGAAGAGGGAAAGAGGAGATGTAGACAGGCATATTACTGGAGAAGAGGAAAATAGGAGATGTGGACAGGCACATTACTGGAGAAGAGGGAAAGAGTAGGTGGGGACAGGCATATTACTGGAGGAGAGGGAAAGAGGCGGTGGGGACAGGCATATTACTGGAGAAGAGGGAAAAGGGAGGTGAGGACAGGCACATTATCGGAGAAGAGGGAATGAGGAGATGGAGACAGGCATATTACCGGAGAAGAGGAAAATAGGAGATGTGGACAGGCACATTACTGGAGAAGAGGGAAAGAGGAGATGGGGACAGGCACATTACTGGAGAAGAGGGAAAAGGGAGGTGGGGACAGGCATATTACTGGAGAAGAGGGAAAAGGGAGGTGGGGACAGGCATATTACTGGAGAAGGGGAAAAGAGGAGATGTAGACAGGCACATTACTGGAGAAGAGGGAAAGAGGAGGTGGGGACAGGCATATTACTGGAGAAGAGGGAAAAGGGAGGTGGGGACAGGCATATTACTGGAGAAGAGGGAATGAGGAGGAGGGGACAGGCATATTACTGGAGAAGAGGGAAAAAGGAGGTGGGGACAGGCATATTACTGGAGAAGAGGGGATGAGGAGGTGGGGACAGGCATATTACTGGAGAAGAGGGAAAGAGGAGGTGGGGACAGGCATATTACTGGAGAAGAGGGAAAGAGGAGGTGGAGACAGGCATATTACTGGAGAAGAGGGAATGAGGAGGTGGAGACAGGCATATTACTGGAGAAGAGGGAATGAGGAGGAGGGGACAGGCATATTACTGAAGAACAGGGAAAGAGGAGGTGGGGACAGGCATATTACTAAGAAGAGGGATAGAGGAGATGAGGACAGGCACATTACTGGAGAAGAGGGAAAGAGGAGGTGGGTTCAGGCACTTTATTGGCAGAAAGGGAAGATGAGGTAGGGACAGGCACATTATTGGAGGAGAGGGAAAGAGTAGGTGGGGACAGGCACATTATTGGAGGACAGCGAATGAGGAGATGTGGACAGGCATATTATTGGAGGCGAGGGAATGAGGAGATGAGGACAGGCATATTATTGGAGGCAAGGGAATGAGGAGATGAGGACAAGCATATTATTGGAGGAGAGGGAATGAGGAGATGAGGACAGGCATATTATTGGAGGAGAGGGAATGAGATGAGGACAGGCATATTATTGGAGGAGAGGGAATGAGGAGGTGAGGACAGGCATATTATTGGAGGAGAGGGAATGAGGAGATGGGGACAGGCATATTATTGGAGGAGAGGGAATGAGGAGATGAGGACAGGCATATTATTGGAGGAGCGGGAATGAGGAGATGAGGACAGGCATATTATTGGAGGAGAGGGAATGAGGAGATGAGGACAGGCTTATTATTGGAGGAGAGGGAATGAGGAGATGAGGACAGGCATATTATTGGAGGAGAGGGAATGAGGAGATGAGGACAGGCATATTATTGGGGGAGAGGGAATGAGGAGATAAGGACAGGCATATTATTGGAGGAGAGGGAATGAGGAGATGAGGACAGGCATATTATTGGAGGCGAGGGAATGAGGAGATGAGGACAGGCATATTATTGGAGGCGAGGGAATGAGGAGATGAGGACAGGCATATTATTGGATGAGAGGGAATGAGGAGATGAGGACAGGCATATTATTGGAGGAGAGGGAATGAGGAGATGAGGACAGGCATATTATTGGAGGAGAGGGAATGAGGAGATGAGGACAGGCACATTATTGGAGGAGAGGGAATGAGGAGATGAGGACAGGCATATTATTGGAGGAGAGCGAATGAGGAGATGTTGACAGGCATATTATTGGAGGCGAGGGAATGAGGAGATGAGGACAAGCATATTATAGGAGGCGAGGGAATGAGGAGATGAGGACAGGCATATTATTGGAGGCGAGGGAATGAGGAGATGAGGACAGGCATATTATTGGAGGAGAGGGAATGAGGAGATGAGGACAGGCATATTATTGGGGGAGAGGGAATGAGGAGATAAGGACAGGCATATTATTGGAGGAGAGGGAATGAGGAGATGAGGACAGGCATACTATTGGAGGCGAGGGAATGAGGAGATGAGGACAGGCATATTATTGGAGGCGAGGGAATGAGGAGATGAGGACAGGCATATTATTGGGGGAGAGGGAATGAGGAGATAAGAACAGGCATATTATTGGAGGAGAGGGAATGAGGAGATGAGGACAGGCATACTATTGGAGGCGAGGGAATGAGGAGATGAGGACAGGCATATTATTGGAGGCGAGGGAATGAGGAGATGAGGACAGGCATATTATTGGAGGCGAGGGAATTAGGAGATGAGGACAGGCATATTATTGGAGGAGAGGGAATGAGGAGATGAGGACAGGCATATTATTGGAGGAGAGGGAATGAGGAGATGAGGACAGGCACATTATTGGAGGAGAGGGAATGAGGAGATGAGGACAGGCATATGATTGGAGGAGAGCGAATGAGGAGATGTTGACAGGCATATTATTGGAGGCGAGGGAATGAGGAGATGAGGACAGGTATATTATTGGAGGCGAGGGAATGAGGAGATGAGGACAGGCATATTATTGGAGGCGAGGGAATGAGGAGATGAGGACAGGCATATTATTGGAGAAGAGGGAATGAGGAGATGAGGACAGGCATATTATTGGAGGAGAGGGAATGAGGAGGTGAGGACAGGCATATTATTGGAGGCGAGGGAATGAGGAGATGAGGACAAGCATATTATTGGAGGCGAGGGAATGAGGAGATGAGGACAGGCATAATATTGGAGGCGAGGGAATGAGGAGATGAGGACAAGCATATTATTGGAGGAGAGGGAATGAGGAGATGAGGACAGGCATATTATTGGAGGCGAGGGAATGAGGAGATGAGGACAGGCATATTATTGGAGGAGAGGGAATGAGGAGATGAGGACAGGCACATTATTGGAGGCGAGGGAATGAGGAGATGAGGACAGGCATATTATTGGAGGAGAGGGAATGAGGAGGTGGGGACAGGCATATTATTGGAGGAGAGGGAATGAGGAGATGAGGACAGGCATATTATTGGAGGAGAGGGAATGAGGAGATGAGGACAGGCACATTATTGGAGGAGAGGGAATGAGGAAATGAGGACAGGTATATTATTGGAGGAGAGGGAATGAGGAGATGAGGACAAGCATATTATTGGAGGAGAGGGAATGAGGAGATGAGGACAAGCATATTATTGGAGGAGAGGGAATGAGGAGATGAGGACAGGCATATTATTGGAGGCGAGGGAATGAGGAGATGAGGACAGGCATATTATTGGAGGAGAGCGAATGAGGAGATGTTGACAGGCATAATATTGGAGGAGAGGGAATGAGGAGATGAGGACAGGCATATTATTGGAGGCGAGGGAATGAGGAGATGAGGACAGGCATATTATTGGAGGCGAGGGAATGAGGAGATGAGGACAGGCATATTATTGGAGGAGAGGGAATGAGGAGATGAGGACAGGCATATTATTGGAGGAGAGGGAATGAGGAGGTGGGGACAGGCATATTATTGGAGGCGAGGGAATGAGGAGCATATTATTGGAGGCGAGGAAATGAGGAGATGAGGACAGGCACATTATTGGAGGCGAGGGAATGAGGAGATGAGGACAGGCACATTATTGGAGGAGAGGGAATGAGGAGGTGGGGACAGGCATATTATTGGAGGAGAGGGAATGAGGAGATGAGGACGGGCATATTATTGGAGGAGAGGGAATGAGGAGATGAGGACAGGCACATTATCGGAGGAGAAGGAATGAGGAGATGAGGACAGGTATATTATTGGAGGAGAGGGAATGAGGAGATGAGGACAAGCATATTATTGGAGGAGAGGGAATGAGGAGATGAGGACAGGCACATTATTGGAGGCGAGGGAATGAGGAGATGAGGACAGGCATATTATTGGAGGAGAGGGAATGAGGAGGTGGGGACAGGCATATTATTGGAGGAGAGGGAATGAGGAGATGAGGACAGGCATATTATTGGAGGAGAGGGAATGAGGAGATGAGGACAGGCACATTATTGGAGGAGAGGGAATGAGGAAATGAGGACAGGTATATTATTGGAGGAGAGGGAATGAGGAGATGAGGACAAGCATATTATTGGAGGAGAGGGAATGAGGAGATGAGGACAAGCATATTATTGGAGGAGAGGGAATGAGGAGATGAGGACAGGCATATTATTGGAGGCGAGGGAATGAGGAGATGAGGACAGGCATATTATTGGAGGAGAGCGAATGAGGAGATGTTGACAGGCATAATATTGGAGGAGAGGGAATGAGGAGATGAGGACAGGCATATTATTGGAGGCGAGGGAATGAGGAGATGAGGACAGGCATATTATTGGAGGCGAGGTAAAGAGGAGATGAGGACAGGCATATTATTGGAGGAGAGGGAATGAGGAGATGAGGACAGGCATATTATTGGAGGAGAGGGAATGAGGAGGTGGGGACAGGCATATTATTGGAGGCGAGGGAATGAGGAGCATATTATTGGAGGCGAGGAAATGAGGAGATGAGGACAGGCACATTATTGGAGGCGAGGGAATGAGGAGATGAGGACAGGCACATTATTGGAGGAGAGGGAATGAGGAGGTGGGGACAGGCATATTATTGGAGGAGAGGGAATGAGGAGATGAGGACGGGCATATTATTGGAGGAGAGGGAATGAGGAGATGAGGACAGGCACATTATTGGAGGAGAGGGAATGAGGAGATGAGGACAGGTATATTATTGGAGGAGAGGGAATGAGGAGATGAGGACAAGCATATTATTGGAGGAGAGGGAATGAGGAGATGAGGACAAGCATATTATTGGAGGAGAGGGAATGAGGAGATGAGGACAGGCATATTATTGGAGGCGAGGGAATGAGGAGATGAGGACAGGCATATTATTGGAGGAGAGGGAATGAGGAGATGAGGACAGGCACATTATTGGAGGAGAGGGAATGAGGAGATGAGGACAGGCATATTATTGGAGGAGAGGGAATGAGGAGATGAGGACAGGCATATTATTGGAGGAGAGGGAATGAGGAGATGAGGACAGGCATATTATTGGAGGAGAGGGAATGAGGAGGTGGGGACAGCCACATTATTGGAGGAGAGGGAATGAGGAGATGAGGACAGGCATATTATTGGAGGAGAGGGAATGAGGAGATGAGGACAGGCATGTTATTGGAGGACAGGAAATGAGGAGATGAGGACAGGCATATTATTGGAGGAGAGTGAATGAGGAGATGAGGACAGGCATATTATTGGAGGAGAGGGAATGAGGAGATGAGGACAGGTATATTATTGGAGGAGAGGGAATGAGGAGGTGGGGACAGGCACATTATTGGAGGAGAGGGAATGAGGAGATGAGGACAGGCATATTATTGGAGGCGAGGGAATGAGGAGATGAGGACAGGCATATTATTGGAGGCGAGGGAATTAGGAGATGAGGACAGGCATATTATTGGAGGAGAGGGAATGAGGAGATGAGGACAGGCATATTATTGGAGGAGAGGGAATGAGGAGGTGGGGACAGGCATATTATTGGCGGAGAGGGAATGAGGAGATGAGGACAGGCATATTATTGGAGGAGAGGGAATGAGAAGGTGGGGACAGGCACATTATTGGAGGAGAGGGAATGAGGAGATGAGGACAGGCACATTATTGGAGGAGAGCGAATGAGGAGATGTGGACAGGCATATTATTGGAGGAGAGGGAATGAGGAGATGAGGACAGGCATATTATTGGAGGAGAGGGAATGAGGAGATGAGGACAGGCATATTATTGGAGGAGAGGGAATGAGGAGGTGGGGACAGGCACATTATTGGAGGAGAGGGATTGAGGAGATGAGGACAGGCATATTATTGGAGGCGAGGGAATGAGGAGATGAGGACAGGCATATTATTGGAGGCGAGGGAATTAGGAGATGAGGACAGGCATATTATTGGAGGAGAGGGAATGAGGAGATGAGGACAGGCATATTATTGGAGGAGAGGGAATGAGGAGGTGGGGACAGGCATATTATTGGAGGAGAGGGAATGAGGAGATGAGGACAGGCATATTATTGGAGGAGAGGGAATGAGGAGGTGGGGACAGGCACATTATTGGAGGAGAGGGAATGAGGAGATGAGGACAGGCATATTATTGGAGGAGAGGGAATTAGGAGATGTGGACAGGCATATTATTGGAGGACAGCGAATGAGGAGATGTGGACAGGCATATTATTGGAGGAGAGGGAATGAGGAGATGTGGACAGGTCCAATTTTGGTGGCATTTGTAATTGTTTCTATTAACAACACTGGGCACTGGAGGTGGCACAAGCAGTTGTATGTTGCTGCCAATATTTTTGTTACGGTGTTTTGTATCCAGGTTCCTTTAGGGAGCAACACAGCTGTATTACCCTACAAATTAATATTATTGGCCTACAGTTTGAAGGTAGCAGGCTGTAATTTCAGGCCTTGCGAATGTGAATATCTGTTAAGTGGTATGTTAGTTTATTGGAAGTGACAAAAACAAGCATGTGTTGCGTTGCTTTGTAATGATGCAGATGATTGCAGTTTATCTGGCCGGCCAACAATCTTTATTTTCAGCCACACAAGAAACTGACTCATCCTGTAATCTTTCCACTCTTGGCTAGTGATGTATCAGGCCCGTAGCCCCACCCCGGCTCATTACAGAGGCTGACTCTAAGTTCTGAAGGCCTGGTAAATAGCACAGAGGAAGACCACCACGAGGAAGTGGCCGGGCCGACCATTACCATTCTAATTGCTCATTCTCTTGGTGTAGCTGGGGAGCAGCGGCCCGGCAGATGGTATAGATCAGTGTGACGGGTCACAGTTAAACATCAGGAGGTTCTCCTGGCTCCCTTGCATAAGCCAGACCTTGTGTAATTAGCACTCAGAGAGCTGGTGTGATCACCTCCCGGGAAAAACGTAACATTTATCATTGAATTATATTGTTTTTATGCCTAACACATGCAAATGTTTTCCCTTAAACCAGTCCATAAGAGTCTGTCACTGTGTTACTATATTTATTTTTAGGAGATCAGGAAAACATGGCCTGTTTGGTTTTAATAAATCATTAGTGTGGGTACCCAAGTGAATCAGGTCATCTGGCCGGGGTAGATAGTCCTCCACAGTTTAATCAATGTGCGCACTGAGGACTATTTATTTCAGAAGACAGACTATATGTGATACCCACGTCTGGGTACCCTTACATTATATTATTGCAGCCCTGAACGGCAGCCAACGCGGCCTGCAAAACTGAGTGGCCCTGTGAGGGTAAACTTCTCTCCCCCCTGTGTTGCCTAGCAACACTTTTCTAGAATCTGAACGGGAAATGCTGGGACGACAGGGATTGGAGTAGAGCTGCGCGCCAAAGAGGAGTGTGCGTCACGCGGCCGAAAAAGAAAAGTTTTGTTACCGCCGGCGCCAGAGTCAGTTAAGGGAGACCGGAGCGGGTGTGCGGTGGAGCCGCGTCCGAGGATAGAGCCGCCCGCTGCAGCCACGCGCCAGAACCAGCCCTAAGGGGAGGAGAGCTGCCGGCCGCAGCAGCGCAGACTCGGGAGAGCCGCGACGAGTGCAGGCAGAGAACGCCGCCGCAGGGGCTTCGCAACTACCCGCGGTGATCAAGTGGGAGCGCCAGGGGGAGACTGAAGAAAAGGGTGTCTGGTAGCCCGTACCAAGGAGGAGCTTACCCTACAACCGCCAGCAGCATCTACCATACCGCAGGTACTCCCTTCTCCCCAGCTCAGCTGCCTCATAAACTGGAGTGGCTGCTGCTGCAGACAAAAACGCAAATGTCGCAGGGACACAGATAAGACTGTCTAGTGCAATTTATGCCAAATTGTTTTATTACATATAAAGGGAGACGTACCTGCTCATAAATATCTGAACCCAAGGTTCCCAGTGTTAAGAGCCTCACCCTGCCAGCCAGAACTGTGGCGACCCACTAATTAACCCTATGAAGTTTTGTATTAAAGTTCATTTACCTTTCCGTGGATACAAGTGCCCTTAGGAATCCTAAAGGTGTGTAATTTGGTCATTTGATTTACCTTTCCGGGGATACCAATACCCTTGGTACTATTAGTCTTTGGGGTCGTGCAACCTTCCAACTCACCCATCCTGCACGTCTTCCCGCAAATAACTCTTATATATTTTCATGACTATTATATGCCTTACTGATATTTGAACTTCTCCGGATTGTGTATAAGGCCAGAGACTGCCTTTATTGCGCCCACTGCGCCATCTAGTGGTGTTTTAGTATACTGTTTGATTATCCCTGAGCTAAGTTATTTCTAAATGACTGTTTTCGGTATTAATGTTTTGCAGAGCACTTATTTTGAGGTTGAGACAGCACTTATGCCTATTATGCAAATGATATGTGGCAACACTTATGCCTATTATGCAAATGATATGTGGCAACACTTATGCCTATTATGCAAATGATATGTGATGTTCCGCAACGTGCCTTCTGAGATAGAGTTGACTTACTAGCCGACACTTGAATACATTAAACGGTGACTTTTCTTTTCCCTGATTTAATAAACATGCTGTCACTGTCCATTTGCATTTCCTTTATCCGTGGGGTCCTCCTTGGGGTGATCATTCTCCTGCCACAGGCTCCCAGGAAGAAGTTACGAGGGATCCTAAATCCGCCAGCGTCATCTGGAAGCGCAGGTACGACACTACACCATCACAGGGGCTGACAGTACATATAGAATTTATATTACTGTAGACTTTGAGAGAGAGAGAAAAAGTGGAGAGAAATAAACTACCAACCAATCAGCTCCTTACTCATTTTTAAAGCACCCCTTCAACTGACTTCAACTGATTTCTGTCGTTAACCACGTATAAATATAGACTCGGCTCTTACAGTGTGAAACTACCTGCACTGCAATCCACCTTCCAGCTAGCTGTCCCGGCAGCTGAGGGCGGTGCCGCTGTCTGCTCTGACCGCTAAGCATTCGTGGTTTAAATGTAAAGAGGCGGGCGCTCGTGACTGACATCACTTGGCGACAAGTTTGAAACCTCAGCCTATTTAAGGAACGCAAGATGCATTTGTTATGGATCATGGGCCCTCATTCCGAGTTGATCGGTCGCAAGGCGAATTTAGCAGAGTTACACACGCTAAGCCTACGCCTACTGGGAGTGTATCTTAGCTTCTTAAAATTGCGACCGATGTATTCGCAATATTGCGATTACACACTACTTTGCAGTTTCTGAGTAACTTCAACCTTACTCTGCCTGTGCGATCAGTTCAGTGCTTGTCGTTCCTGGTTTGACGTCACAAACACACCCAGCGTTCGCTCAGACACTCCCCCGTTTCTCCAGCCACTCCTGCGTTTTTTCCGGAAACGGTAGCGTTTTCATCCACACGCCCATAAAACGCCGTGTTTCCGCCCAGTAACACCCATTTCCTGTCAATCACATTACGATCGCCGGAGCGATGAAAAAGCCGTGAGTAAAAATACTATCTTCATTGTTAAATTACTTGGCGCAGTCGCAGTGCGAATATTGCGCATGCGTACTAAGCGGATTTTCATTGCGATGCGATGAAAAATACCGAGCGAACGACTCGGAATGAGGGCCATGGAGCGGAGGGTCCTGCTATGAATGTTAGTGTGGATGGCTCTGCATTGAGCAGTTGGGTGGATGGAATTGTTGTGAATGGTGGAGAAGAAGGCAGTGCACGGGAGTGAAATGCCACGTTGACAGGTTCTGCTGGTACCTTTGCACTAGAAGGAAACACAAACTTTTTTAAGCTTGTCTGTGATATAAGCGACAGGATCTCTGTATCTTTCTACGTTTCATTATACAAAACCTGATGAATTCTGCTTACGCTTGCATCCTTCCTGTAGCCAATCATGCAATCCAGTCTGGGAATACTTTCTACACCTCCTCCTGAGATTATACTGTGTGAAGGCTCCTGTCTGTGCCATCCTCTTGTATGTAGCCTGCCCTGGCCTTCCTTGTATGTGGCCTGCCCTGACCTCTTCCTCTAGAAGAGCTTTTTGACAAATGATTTCCAACATTTCCACATTATGCTGGGGGAGTGAAATAGTAGAATGATACAGTGGGGACAGGCCACAGTGAAGCTCAGTTACATTTGTGGTACTCCTGGTGTAAAAACAAACAAACACTATCACGGTAAGGGAGCCTGGCACCATATTTGCCTTCTAACTATTGGCTTCAAGATTTTCATAAAACACAGGGAAACTGAACTGATGGAAGGATGAGGTAGGGATCAGACCAGGCAAAGGCCCAATTAATCCAGAGTTACTAATGAAGCAAAGGCGGAACTACCGCCAGTGCAACCAGTGCGTTGCACTGTGGCCTGCCTCTGTCCAGGGGCCCAAAGCATGTAATGAGTCAAACTGACTCATTACATGCTGCTGTGTGCTGCGGGCAACCGCTGCCCGCAGCACACAGCCGCCCGAACAGGAGAGGAGAGGAGCGCAGCGGTACGGGGGAAGGAGGAGGAGGGAGGTGGAGGAGGGAGCCGCAGCAGCGCTTTGTTCCTGGTTGAGGCGCTGCTGCTGCTGCTGTCCCTCTGCTTCACTATAGGCTGTCTTCCGTCGCTGTGAAGCGCATCCCAGCATTCACTGTGGCGGATAATAGCCTATAGTGAAGCAGAGGGACAGCAGCAGCAGCGCCTCCACCAATAACACAGCACTGCTGCGGGTCCCTCCTCCACCTCCCTCCTCCTCCTTCTTCCTGCCCGGGATCTCTGCCAGAAGCTGCACCGAGGAGCCTGAGCCAGCGGAGAGGGTAAGTATAAAAGTATAATTCATTCTTTCTTTCTTTCTTTCTTTCTTTCTTTCTTTCTTTCTTTCTTTCTTTCTTTCTTTCTTTCTTTCTGTGCAAAAAGGGGGACTGTCGGCCGTGATGTGTAAAAAAGGGGGAATCTGCCTGCCGTGATGTGTAAAAAGGGGACGCTGTCTGCCGCAATGTGTAAAAAGGGGGAATCTGCCTGACGTAATGTGTATAAAGGGGGAATCTGCCTGCCGTGATGTGTAAAAAGGGGACGCCGTCTGCCGTGATGTGTAAAAAGGGCACGCTGTCTGCCGTAATGTGTAAAAAGGGGGGCGCTGTCTGCCGTAATGTGTAACAAGGGCACGCTGTCTGCCGTAATGTGTAAAAAGGGGACGCTGTCTGCCGTTATGTGTAAAAAGTGTACGCTGTCTGCCGCTATGTGTAACAAGGGCACGCTGTCTGCCATTATGTGTAAAAAGGGGACGCTGTCTGCCGTTATGTGTAAAAAGGGGACGCTGTCTGCCGTTATGTGTAAAAAGGTGGACGCTGTCTGCCATAATGTGTAAAAAGGGGATGCTGTCTGCCGTAGTGTGTAAAAAGGGGAATCTGTCTGCCGTAAGGTGTAAAAGGGTCTCTACCTGGTGTAGTGGTGCTACAGTGCGGCATAATTTAAATAATGGAGACTACTGTGCATCGTTTTATGAATTGGTATTATTTTGTTGCCACACCCCTTCCCCACAAAGCCACGCCCCTATGTATTTTTGCGCGCACCTACGGCGCGCACTGCCCCTGTTTTGCATGCAGGAGTGGGGCTCCGATGCCGTTTCTTGCACACAGTGCTAAAATGTCTAGTTACGGCACTGTTGCTAGGTATCCATTTCTCTGGCCCTGTGCAGGTCCCCCTCACCAGATCCTCTCCAGGGGTGAGGGGGTGGACTTGGATGGGATGGGGGGGGGGGGGGCAATGCATTTTGTCACACCTGGGCCGACCGCTCGCTAGTTACGCCACTGTAATGAAGGTGAATGTGCTCCAATATCAAGGTACTGAAGACACTCCCCAAATTTTGTGAGGACATACAGTATCTAAAGCTAGAAAAGCTTTTCTGGCACTAATCCTGTGATAGTTCTTATGCAAAACAGGAGACTGTCAGTCAGAGTGTCCAGTGTACAACCAGTGCCTGGTGCTTACAGATTATTAGGATAAGACTGATGAAATACCAACACACCTGGTGACCTGTGTACCATAATAAACCCTGTGCCTGGTGTCGAATGTGCCCTAATGAGCCCAGTGCCTGGTGGCCAGTGTGCCCTAATGAGTCAAGTGCCTGGTCACCAGTGTACCCTAATGAGTCAAGTGACTGGTCACCAGTGTACCCTAATGAGCCCAGTGCCTGGTCACCAGTGTACCCTAATGAGCCCAGTTCCTGGTCACCAATGTGTCCTAATGAGCCCAGTTCCTTGTCACCAGTGTACCCTAATGAGCCCAGTGCCTGGTCACCAGTGTGTCCTAATGAGCCCAGTTCCTTGTCACCAGTGTGTCCTAATGAGCCCAGATCCTGGTCACCAGTGTGCCCTAATGAGCCCAGTTCCTTGTCACCAGTGTGTCCTAATGAGCCCAGTTTCTGGTCACCAGTGTACCCTAATGAGCCCAGTTCCTGGTCACCAGTGTGTCCTAATGAGCCCAGTTCCTGGTCACCAGTGTGTCCTAATGAGCCCAGTTCCTGGTCACCAGTGTGTCCTAATGAGCCCAGTTCCTGGTCACCAGTGTGTCCTAATGAGCCCAGTGCTGGTCACCAGTGTGTCCTAATGAGCCCAGTGCCTGGTGGTCAGTCTACCATAATGACCCCAGTGCCTGACGGCCAGAAGCATGGGCAGCAAAATGGAGAATGAGTTTCAGTACAGACAAGTGTAAGGTAATGCGCTGCGGGGGCAAGACCAGAAATTACACCTACATACTAAATGGGGTAATATTAGGGGATTCTGTACTGGAAAAGGACGTAGGTGTTCACATAGATAGCAAACTAAGCAGCAGTACCCAAAGTAGGATTGCAGCAAAGCGGGCTAATAAGATACTAGCATGCATAAAACGTGGAATTGATGCAAGGGACGAGAGTGTTATACTCCCATTATATAAATCATTAGTGAGGCAACATCTTGAATACTGTTTACAATTTTGGGCACCATACTACAAAAAGGATATCCTGGAGCTAGAAAAGGTTCAGAGGCGGGCGACCAAACTAATTAAGGGCATGGAGACGCTGGAATACGAGGAAAGGCTTGCAAGGCTAGGCATGTTTACACTGGAAAAGAGGAGACTAAGCAGGGACATGATCAACATTTACAAATATATAAAGGGGCAATACACAGAGCTTGCGCGGGACCTGTTTTTGGTTAGACCAGCACAGAGGACACGTGGACACTCGCTTAGGTTAGAGGAAAGAAGTTTCCGCACAAAGTGAAGAAAAGGTTTTTTCACAGTAAGGATAATACATACGCACTATAGTTATTAAAAAAAGAGCAATAAAACACAATGGCCGACATCAGCATCAGACAAAATTAGTCCAAAATTAATACTGCATAGGAGACCACAAATAGGTTGAACTCAATGGACAAATTGTCTTTTTTCAACCTTAGATACTATGCTACTATGTATGTTACCCTAATGAGCCCAGTGCCTGGTGGTTAGTGCACCACAATGAGCCCAGTGCCTGACGGCCAGTCTACCCTAATGAGCCCAGTGCCTGACGGACAGTCTACCCTAATAAGCCCAGTGCCTGACGGCCAGTCTACCCTAATGAGCCCAGTGCCTGACGGCCAGTCTACCCTAATGAGCCCAGTGCCTGACGGCCAGTCTACCCTAATGAGCCCAGTGCCTGACGGCCAGTCTACCCTAATGAGCCCAGTGCCTGACGGCCAGTGTACCATAATGAGCCCAGTGCCTGACGGCCAGTCTACCCTAATGAGCCCAGTGCCTGACGGCCAGTGTACCACAATGAGCCCAGTGCATGACGGCCAGTCTACCCTAATGAGCCCAGTGCCTGACGGACAGTCTACCCTAATGAGCCCAGTGCCTGACGGCCAGTCTACCCTAATGAGCCCAGTGCCTGACGGCCAGTCTACCCTAATGAGCCCAGTGCCTGACGGCCAGTCTACCCTAATGAGCCCAGTGCCTGACGGCCAGTGTACCATAATGAGCCCAGTGCCTGACGGCCAGTCTACCCTAATGAGCCCAGTGCCTGACGGCCAGTGTACCACAATGAGCCCAGTGCCTGACGGCCAGTCTACCCTAATGAGCCCAGTGCCTGATGGCCAGTCTACCCTAATGAGCCCAGTGCCTGACGGCCAGTCTACCCTAATGAGCCCAGTGCCTGATGGCCAGTCTACCCTAATGAGCCCAGTGCCTGACGGCCAGTGTACCATAATGAGTCCAGTGCCTGGTGGCCAGTCTACCCTAATGAGCCCAGTGCCTGACGGCCAGTGTACCATAATGAGTCCAGTGCCTGGTGGCCAGTCTACCCTAATGAGCCCAGTGCCTGACGGCCAGTGTACCATAATGAGTCCAGTGCCTGATGGGCAGTCTACCCTAATGAGCCCAGTGCCTGACGGCCAGTCTACCCTAATGAGCCCAGTGCCTGACGGCCAGTGTACCATAATGAGTCCAGTGCCTGATGGCCAGTCTACCCTAATGAGCCCAGTGCCTGTCGGCCAGTCTACCCTAATGAGCCCAGTGCCTGATGGCCAGTCTACCCTAATGAGCCCAGTGCCTGACGGCCAGTGTACCATAATGAGTCCAGTGCCTGGTGGCCAGTCTACCCTAATGAGCCCAGTGCCTGACGGCCAGTGTACCATAATGAGTCCAGTGCCTGGTGGCCAGTCTACCCTAATGAGCCCAGTGCCTGACGGCCAGTGTACCGTAATGAGTCCAGTGCCTGGTGGCCAGTCTACCCTAATGAGCCCAGTGCCTGACGGCCAGTGTACCATAATGAGTCCAGTGCCTGATGGCCAGTCTACCCTAATGAGCCCAGTGCCTGGTCACCAGTGTACCATAATGAGTCCAGTGCCTGAGCCCAGCGACTGGTGACCACTCCATGTTGCTGGACCCAAAGCCCCTGACGTGTAATTGGTTCCATGGATGACCCAAAATCCCAGTATGTGCTCATCACGCTGGTTTCACAGAACAGGAAGTCCCTGGGGTAAGACATAAATAAGCAGCCACAGCGCTGTCTTTGGCCGGAAGAGGTTCTTGTCAGAAAATTAAATGAAGCTGAAAAGAACTTTTAAAGGTAGTGAGTGCAGATCCTATACGTAGTTCTGTGCCGACCAGTTATTGTTAATTCTACATTGCAAGGTCAGTGTCTTGGTAACATGACACGTCATTCCTCAAGATGTTCGCCTGTAACTCATTCTTCCCTCTGTAACTCATTGCGTGGAGGTGGATTTAATTATCATTGCAAAAAAAAGTGTTTTACTGCGAGTTGGTGGATACTAAATGCTGGAGCAATGTTAAATATTGAGAAGCCGCCATCACCACGATACCTACTACTGGCGATCCGCTAATTAGTAGAAATTAGCAATAAGGAGCAGGGCACTGGGCTTCTGCCAGTGAAACGTTCCATGCGATGGCAACTAACCATCGCATCAAAAGAATTTTATAAAAAAATTTGTGTTTGTGCAAAAAAATGCTTGAACATGGGTGGTCATTCCGAGTTGATCGCTAGCTGCATTCGTTCGCTGTGCAGCAATGAGGCAAAAAAACTGCACTTCTGCGCATGTGTATGTGGCGCAATGCGCGCGCGACGTACTATTACAACGGCCGATGTAGTTTTACACAGGGTCTAGTGAAGCTTTTCAGTCGCACTGCTGACCGCAGAGTGATTGACATGAAGTGGGCGTTTCTGGGTGGCAACTGACCGTTTTCAGGGAGTGTTCGTAAAAACGCAGGCGTGCCAGGAAAAATGCAGGCATGGCTGGGCGAACGCAGGGAGTGTTTGTGACGTCAAATCAGGAACTGAATGGTCTGAAGTGATCGTAAGCTAGTAGTAGGTTTAGAGCTACTCAGAAACTGCACAAAAAAACTTTGTAGCCGCTCTGCGATCCTTTCGTTCGCACTTCTGCTAAGCTGAAATACGCTCCCAGTGGGAGGCGGCATAGCGTTTGTACGACTGCAAAAGACTGCTAGCGAGCGATCAACTCGGAATGACCACCATGATCTATAGCAACCCACAGCCATTGTCGATGTTAAACAGCTGAGTTCAGCATCGGAGGGCCATTACTTCCACACCATTCGCCGGTGGCTTCCATTAGAAAGCCATCGAATGGTGAAAACACTCCCAGCTAAAAACAAAACAAAAAAACAATGATGGTTTTAAACCATTGACTATCGATGTCCATCCTTACTCTGGCAACCAGCGCCATCTGGAGATGGCATACGTTCCTGCAAGCAAAGTCTGAAAATCTTTAGTTATTTGCAAAACAATGGGCAATTATATGGGTCCCTTAATATTGAATGGACACGTTACTTAAAACATACATAAGCTAGTCGTTTCACATGTGTAACAGCCCATCATCAATAGGCCCCCTGGATTTTTTTTTTTTTTTCAATTTAATGTAATCTAACCTCTGTGACAGAGTCAGTCAGTCTTTAAGCTTAGTGGTCATGTGATGCAAGGGATATTCAATGAATGTGCATGCTGATTAAAAGGGCATTCAAAAACCTCTGTGCTCATTACATCATATGTCATGCGCCTGTGGCTGCCATAGAAACAATACACTGTGAGTAAAAGAAGGCAAATTTTAACAACAAATTCTGAACCCCCAAAAAATAATACTAATAATGTGTATTGATCGGCAAGATTATGTATTGGATGGGCGAAGAATAATTTCGGAGACCCGGATGTACAGATGGAGAGCCTTTCTCATCTAGGCTTCTCTGCTGCACCTAGGTGCACCAAGGCTTATTAGCATAATCCTTTCATCTATTGTTCTCAGCTGCAATACAATACAGAGAGAACAATACAGCAGGGGATTAAGTCATTACAGCAGGGGAGTAAAAATCTGACTGCCCTGGCTCAATTAATCCATCTGTAAATTCCAGGAAGCGGTTTAGCTCTTTCATTAAATTGACCATGAGCGATACACAATTGTTTAATTTGCACTGGATCCTGGAAGAACGTGAGTGAGAGGTTTCGGAGGCGCAGTCCTGTTCGCAAGAAGATTTCAGATGTCATTCCTTGGCCACAGCCTTCAAGGAGAAGCACAGTGGTAATGCAAAGCTTAATCTGGTTACATGCAGTCCATTTCATTCCCTTGGCAAGTGCTGAAAACAAGCCTCTGATACTTTTCCACATGTCGGGGATATGGGAAGTGTTTAATGTCCACGGTTGCTGTTTTGAAGATTGTCAAGAAAAGTTGGCCGGACTCCTAATCCTGCAGAGTTTTGTAGACTCTCGAAACGTTTCTGTTTCCTCTTATGAGCCGCGCCGAGGCTCCTCCATCAGCTGTCCTCATCTGGAGAAAGTTCAGCACATGGGTCACACTTTGCTTTATCCGTGCATCGTTTATTTTAACTTTCACTGAGAAGCTTCATGATTACAAAACACATGCAATCGGGAACAGGGCCTGACAGCCGTAATCTTCCCGGAGAATCAAACTCAGCTGCATGTTTAACAGCAGCCGTCCCTGCGGAATACACGCACAGATAGCTTGATCTCACGCGATGCAGCCTCGTTCTCACAAGTCATTTTTTATTTTATTTTTTTATCTTAAATTCCTTAATGTGAAGGATTATTGATTTTACATTTGTTTGACATTTGCGGTTGTCAGCCTGATCTGTGATGTAAGTTCCTGTTTGTCTGAGGTGCTGATGCTGCGTCCCTGAGGACGGACATCACTGTCCAATGTTCCAGAATAATGTCAGCTGCCAGTCGCCGTCATGGGGCTGCTTCCAGATCTATAGAGCAGGCAGCTGCATGTTTTTGTTGGACGAGCTACTAGGGGAGATGTATCAAGTCTTGGAGAGAGATAAAGTGGAGGAGTTACATAGTAACATAGTTTCTGAGGTTGAAAAAAAGACAATTCGTTCATCGAGTACAACCTGTTAATGATCTCCTACACTGTAATATTTTAAAACTCATTTTAAATGTGGTGAATGGTTAACCGTTATGTCTATTCATCTATTATTTTTTTTTTTACTGTAGCGCATGATTTACCCACCATAACCCTGTATATCCTTATCCGTTAGGAATTTATCTACCCATTCTTAAAAGTAATGACCGAGTCCGCCATTACTACTCTCTCAGGCAGGGAATTCCAAATACGTATTGTCCTTACTGTAAAGAAATCTTCCCATCTCTGGGTGCGGAATCTTCTCTCCTCCAACCTAAGCGGGTGTCCACGTGTCCTCTGTGTTGATCTTACCAAATACAGATCCTCCGCTAGCTCTGTGTATTGACCCCTTATATATTTGTAAATGTTAATAATGTCCCCTGTTAACCTCCTTTTTTCCAGTGTAAACATGCCTAGCCTAGCAAGCCTTTCCTCATACTCTAGCGTCTTTCCTCGTATTCTAGCGTCTCTAACCCCTTAATCATTAACAATGGGGCGGATGGAGCTGCAGCTCTAGGCCCACACTTCAAATAGGCCCACAGCATCTCTGATGCTTTATGCTGCTGTAGACTGGAAAACATTTTTTCCTTCTACTGCAGCATTCTAACATCACGCTGCCCGCCCCCTCCTACCTACCATCCACCACCAAGTTTATTTAAATGCCGCCAAAGGAATACTGATTTTCAATACAATGGCAGCGCAGTGAAAGGCTTTCCTAGCCCTCACTGCGCCGCTTTCTTACAGAGACCCGGCAACTCCTCCACGACGCCGACATCACGACACGTGACGTCACAAAGGCACCGCCCCGCCGCCGCACCCTCCAGTCCAGCTACGCAGCGCACAGGCAGTGCGCTCACTCTGTGACTGGCCATGACTGCCTGACTGGAAGCCCCGGGCCGTGAGGGAAGCCCTGGCTGCCTGCAGTTCTGTGCTGCATTAGTGTCTGTCTGACGCCGTCGATCCTCACGGTGAGATGGCAGATGTTTCTTGGGCAGCCTGTAATTTTACATGATCTGAAGTGAATTATATTGTACAATGTATATCTATATCTATCTATCTATCTATCTATCTATATATACACACTGTATATATCCTGTACAGTATGTATATATATATATATATATATATTTATATATATATATTGTGTGTGTGTGTGTGTGTGTGTGTGTGTGTGTGTGTGTGTTGACAATGCTAAATTCTTTTGTCATATAAACAACCCTTTATGAAGTCTAAGAACACTGTACGCTGTTTACTTAAGAAGTACCGTATGGGTACACTAGTTGCGTAACGATCGCTCAGCCGTAGGCGAGACGCTCAAGCGTCACATTCGCTCACGGCCCAGAGATCACAGGACAGCACGTTATTGGCTATGACTAGGGTAATGATTCGCTATGGCGTAGCGGACGCTCGAGACCACGAGGAGATCACCAGCGGCGCAGGCGCTCACAACGCTATACCTTTATGTCTAAACCTTATCAATGAAATACACAGAATACCTTAATGTGAATACAGGGTGTAAGTGCAACCTTGTGTAACCTGACTAGCTACAAAGCTGCTTGAGCGTTACCGACGCTCAAGTGAACACTTAAAACTATAGAAAATACACAGATACTGGTTTAGGGTCCAAAGCCTATTAACTGTATTATATCTAATATACTTGTAAAAGAGAATCACAGTACAAATGATACACTACAATATAACAGAGACTTCCTAACCAAAATAGCTACACAAGAAATACAATACAATACAATTACTATTTATGGGAAAATGGAAGGGGAAGAGAAGAAGAGAGAGATAGAGAGAAATGGCTCATGATAACATTAAATAAGAGACAACATGGTTGCAGATGAAACTACACATGTGAGAGACAATCGCTGCGCAGTTAGTCAATGCTGAATACAGCATGGGATGGAAGCTAGACTCCATTTTGAGAAAACTCCCATAATTCCAAAGACTGCACCACATGCCTGAAAGGGGGAGGGGAAGACATCCAGCAGCAGCCATTTTAGATTTGCAGGTCCAAACACATGGCACTCTCTACTACACCACAATCACATAGCAGAAAACACAAGACTCCATTTTATTCCAAAATGTCCAAGCCTCAAAACAATGCATATGTTCTGATTTTACAATTCCAAACCATCTAAATCACCTTTCACAATGTAATCCAACTTCCTAGAACCATCTCATAATTTCACATCCCAAACAACTTCAGTATCTCAATAACCAGAGCATATTCATCACAAGACCAGATCACAATGTAATTAACACAAACGTAACTGCATGGTGGTATTTATGATTAACAGGATATATAGTATAACTAACCAGCACAATCTATTTTAAATCTCCATAGGCAAACAAATACCACAAATACTATGCTACAGATTGTATACTGTTCCAATCATCACAGACTTCACAGAGTATCCACAAACACCCAACAATCACACAACCAAGTTACAATATCCTATTTAAACCAGAAAGCAATCTGTCTGTTTCCTTATCTAGCCATGTGAAATTCAATACTTAGCCTTTAGTTTGGAGGATGTCCTGGGGATTTAGCCACCATGCTGCTGGGTGCCAGGTAGCTGTGTGTGTGTGTGTGAGTGTAGCTACATTACATCTGTTCTCTGAGGCCACACCTGACCACTACCTTCCTGTTTGACCAGTACCTGGGGGAGGGGTCTTTCTTTCTCCTTTGTATTGAGTCACTATTCTCTTTGTATATGCTAATCAGGTTCAGCCCTGAAAACTTAGTAAAAGGTTGTCTTGAGCATCCATTGTTCTAACAATATGATCTTAGCTTTTATACATATAATCATATCTATCTGCTGCAATGTCCCACAACTTCACAACCAGCATCAAACTAACCCACACATCATTCTGCTTGCTTCAATACCAAACATGATGGGCACACCTGGTTCTGTTCAAATGATACGTATTCATGACATCAATTCATCAGCCAATTCTAATACTCCATGATGTCTGGTGTTTGCTGTGCTCGCTGCGCATATTTGCAAGTATAGCGGCTTATATGTGTGCAGTTTATATGGTCTCTCTATGTAATATTTTTGACTTTGACAGTGTATATATATATATATGGTCATACTGTATTATATACATATATATATATATATATATATATTAATTACTGCAACTCGGCACTCAATTCCTTTATGGTGAATGCCCGAGTGCCCGCCCACCCTTGCGGTATTTATATAGAGGATAATTGGCGGCACTCACACAGGACTTTACATTAATAACGAATAAACAGCAGCCTGTCTCTATTCGTTGTTAATGTAAAGTCCCGTGTGAGTGCCGCCAATTATCCTATATATATATATATACACATATATATATATATATATATATATATGCAGTAGATGAACTCCGGCACTCCAGTCCTCCCCCTCAGGGTGTACCTTGCTCAGGTGCCTTCCCCAGGGAACCAGTCCCTGACATGTACAACTTGAGGAGTTGGGGAGGTGGTCCCAGAAACGTTGACCTCACGAATATAAGTTTTTTTCACTGATTTCAAAGCCTCTGAGTGCCGCCTCTTATTTCTTCAAGTTGTATATATATATATAAAATCACTCCACAACAGTTGCACTCAAGGGCTAAAGTCCACAGTACACTAGGCAGTGTTATGCTATCTTTTCAAAGCGATAGGGATACAGAGTAAAACTCCACCTGTCGCTTCCGCATCCCCTCCTCTGGACCTGTCACTACCCCATCTCCTGCTCCTGACCTGTCACTACCCCATCTCCTGCTCCTGACCTGTCACTACCCCATCTCCTGCTCCTGACCTGTCACTACCCCATCTCCTGCTCCTGACCTGTCACTACCCCATCTCCTGCTCCTGACCTATCACTACCCCATCTCCTGCTCCTGACCTGTCACTACCCCATCTCCTGCTCCTGACCTGTCACTACCCCATCTCCTGCTCCTGACCTGTCACTACCCCATCTCCTGCTCCTGACCTGTCACTACCCCATCTCCTGCTCCTGACCTGTCACTACCCCATCTCCTGCTCCTGACCTGTCACTACCCCATCTCCTGCTCCTGACCTGTCACTACCGCATCTCCTGCTCCTGACCTGTCACTACCCCATCTCCTGCTCCTGACCTGTCACTACCCCATCTCCTGCTCCTGACCTGTCACTACCCCATCTCCTGCTCCTGACCTGTCACTACCCCATCTCCTGCTCCTGACCTGTCACTACCCCATCTCCTGCTCCTGACCTGTCACTACCCCATCTCCTGCTCCTGACCTGTCACTACCCCATCTCCTGCTCCTGACCTGTCACTACCCCATCTCCTGCTCCTGACCTGTCACTACCCCATCTCCTGCTCCTGACCTGTCACTACCGCATCTCCTGCTCCTGACCTGTCACTACCCCATCTCCTGCTCCTGACCTGTCACTACCCCATCTCCTGCTCCTGACCTGTCACTACCCCATCTCCTGCTCCTGACCTGTCACTACCCCATCTCCTGCTCCTGACCTGTCACTACCCCATCTCCTGCTCCTGACCTGTCACTACCCCATCTCCTGCTCCTGACCTGTCACTACCCCATCTCATCCTCCTGACCTGTCACTACCCCATCTCCTGCTCCTGACCTGTCACTACCCCATCTCCTGCTCCTGACCTGTCACTACCCCATCTCATCCTCCTGACCTGTCACTACCCCATCTCCTGCTCCTGACCTGTCACTACCCCATCTCATCCTCCTGACCTGTCACTACCCCATCTCCTGCTCCTGACCTGTCACTACCCCATCTCCTGCTCCTGACCTGTCACTACCCCATCTCCTGCTCCTGACCTGTCACTACCCCATCTCATCCTCCTGACCTGTCACTACCCCATCTCCTGCTCCTGACCTGTCACTACCCCATCTCCTGCTCCTGACCTGTCACTACCCCATCTCCTGCTTCTGACCTGTCACTACCCCATCTCCTGCTCCTGACCTGTCACTACCCCATCTCCTGCTCCTGACCTGTCACTACCCCATCTCATCCTCCTGACCTGTCACTACCCCATCTCCTGCTCCTGACCTGTCACTACCCCATCTCCTGCTCCTGACCTGTCACTACCCCATCTCCTGCTCCTGACCTGTCACTACCCCATCTCATCCTCCTGACCTGTCACTACCCCATCTCCTGCTCCTGACCTATCACTACCCCATCTCCTGCTCCTGACCTGTCACTACCCCATCTCCTGCTCCTGACCTATCACTACCCCATCTCCTGCTCCTGACCTGTCACTACCCCATCTCATCCTCCTGACCTGTCACTACCCCATCTCCTGCTCCTGACCTGTCACTACCCCATCTCCTGCTCCTGACCTGTCACTACCCCATCTCCTGCTCCTGACCTGTCACTACCCCATCTCCTGCTCCTGACCTGTCACTACCCCATCTCCTGCTCCTGACCTGTCACTACCCCATCTCCTGCTCCTGACCTGTCACTACCCCATCTCCTGCTCCTGACCTATCACTACCCCATCTCCTGCTCCTGACCTGTCACTACCCCATCTCCTGCTCCTGACCTGTCACTACCCCATCTCCTGCTCCTGACCTGTCACTACCCCATCTCATCCTCCTGACCTGTCACTACCCCATCTCCTGCTCCTGACCTGTCACTACCCCATCTCCTGCTCCTGACCTGTCACTACCCCATCTCATCCTCCTGACCTGTCACTACCCCATCTCCTGCTCCTGACCTGTCACTACCCCATCTCCTGCTCCTGACCTGTCACTACCCCATCTCCTGCTCCTGACCTGTCACTACCCCATCTCCTGCTCCTGACCTGTCACTACCCCATCTCCTGCTCCTGACCTGTCACTACCCCATCTCATCCTCCTGACCTGTCACTACCCCATCTCATCCTCCTGACCTGTCACTACCCTATCTCCTGCTCCTGACCTGTCACTACCCCATCTCCTGCTCCTGACCTGTCACTACCCCATCTCCTGCTCCTGACCTGTCACTACCCCATCTCCTGCTCCTGACCTGTCACTACCCCATCTCCTGCTCCTGACCTGTCACTACCCCATCTCCTGCTCCTGACCTGTCACTACCCCATCTCATCCTCCTGACCTGTCACTACCCTATCTCCTGCTCCTGACCTGTCACTACCCCATCTCCTGCTCCTGACCTGTCACTACCCCATCTCCTGCTCCTGACCTGTCACTACCCCATCTCCTGCTCCTGACCTGTCACTACCCCATCTCCTGCTCCTGACCTGTCACTACCCCATCTCATCCTCCTGACCTGTCACTACCCCATCTCCTGCTCCTGACCTGTCACTACCCCATCTCCTGCTCCTGACCTGTCACTACCCCATCTCCTGCTCCTGACCTATCACTACCCCATCTCCTGCTCCTGACCTGTCACTACCCCATCTCCTGCTCCTGACCTATCACTACCCCATCTCCTGCTCCTGACCTGTCACTACCCCATCTCCTGCTCCTGACCTGTCACTACCCCATCTCCTGCTCCTGACCTGTCACTACCCCATCTCCTGCTCCTGACCTGTCACTACCCCATCTCATCCTCCTGACCTGTCACTACCCCATCTCATCCTCCTGACCTGTCACTACCCCATCTCCTGCTCCTGACCTGTCACTACCCCATCTCATCCTCCTGACCTGTCACTACCCCATCTCCTGCTCCTGACCTGTCACTACCCCATCTCATCCTCCTGACCTGTCACTACCCCATCTCCTGCTCCTGACCTGTCACTACCCCATCTCCTGCTCCTGACCTGTCACTACCCCATCTCATCCTCCTGACCTGTCACTACCCCATCTCCTGCTCCTGACCTGTCACTACCCCATCTCCTGCTCCTGACCTGTCACTACCCCATCTCCTGCTCCTGACCTGTCACTACCCCATCTCCTGCTCCTGACCTGTCACTACCCCATCTCCTGCTCCTGACCTGTCACTACCCCATCTCCTGCTCCTGACCTGTCACTACCCCATCTCCTGCTCCTGACCTGTCACTACCCCATCTCATCCTCCTGACCTGTCACTACCCCATCTCCTGCTCCTGACCTGTCACTACCCCATCTCATCCTACTGACCTGTCACTACCCCATCTCCTGCTCCTGACCTGTCACTACCCCATCTCCTGCTCCTGACCTGTCACTACCCCATCTCCTGCTCCTGACCTGTCACTACCCCATCTCCTGCTCCTGACCTGTCACTACCCCATCTCATCCTCCTGACCTGTCACTACCCCATCTCCTGCTCCTGACCTGTCACTACCCCATCTCCTGCTCCTGACCTGTCACTACCCCATCTCCTGCTCCTGACCTGTCACTACCCCATCTCCTGCTCCTGACCTGTCACTACCCCATCTCCTGCTCCTGACCTGTCACTACCCCATCTCCTGCTCCTGACCTGTCACTACCCCATCTCATCCTCCTGACCTGTCACTACCCCATCTCATCCTCCTGACCTGTCACTACCCCATCTCCTGCTCCTGACCTGTCACTACCCCATCTCATCCTCCTGACCTGTCACTACCCCATCTCATCCTCCTGACCTGTCACTACCCCATCTCATCCTCCTGACCTGTCACTACCCCATCTCATCCTCCTGACCTGTCACTACCCCATCTCATCCTCCTGACCTGTCACTACCCCATCTCCTGCTCCTGACCTGTCACTACCCCATCTCCTGCTCCTGACCTGTCACTACCCCATCTCCTGCTCCTGACCTGTCACTACCCCATCTCCTGCTCCTGACCTGTCACTACCCCATCTCCTGCTCCTGACCTATCACTACCCCATCTCCTGCTCCTGACCTGTCACTACCCCATCTCATCCTCCTGACCTGTCACTACCCCATCTCCTGCTCCTGACCTGTCACTACCCCATCTCATCCTCCTGACCTGTCACTACCCCATCTCCTGCTCCTGACCTGTCACTACCCCATCTCCTGCTCCTGACCTGTCACTACCCCATCTCCTGCTCCTGACCTGTCACTACCCCATCTCATCCTCCTGACCTGTCACTACCCCATCTCATCCTCCTGACCTGTCACTACCCTATCTCCTGCTCCTGACCTGTCACTACCCCATCTCATCCTCCTGACCTGTCACTACCCCATCTCATCCTCCTGACCTGTCACTACCCCATCTCATCCTCCTGACCTGTCACTACCCCATCTCCTGCTCCTGACCTGTCGCTTCCGCATCCCCTCCTCTGGACGTGTTACTACCCCATCTCATCCTCCTCCCCCCGACCTGTTACTACCCCACCTCCTTCTCCTCCAGACCTGTCGCTTCCGCATCCCCTCCTCTGGACCTGTCACTACCCAATCTCCTGCTCCTGACCTGTCGCTTCCGCATCCCCTCCTCTGGACCTGTCACTACCCCATCTCATCCTCCTCCCCCCGACCTGTTACTACCCCATCTCCTTCTCCTCCAGACCTGTTACTACCCCACCTCCTTCTTCTCCAGACCTGTCGCTTCCGCATCCCCTCCTCTGGACCTGTCACTACCCCATCTCATCCTCCTCCCCCCGACCTGTTACTACCACATCACCTTCTCCCCCCGACCTGTTACTACCCCACCTCCTTCTCCTCCAGACCTGTCGCTTCCGCATCCCCTCCTCTGGACCTGTCACTACCCCATCTCATCCTCCTCCAGACCTGTCGCTTCCGCATCCCGTCCTCTGGACCTGTCACTACCCCATCTCATCCTCCTCCCCCCGACCTGTTACTACCCCACCTCCTTCTCCTCCAGACCTGTCGCTTCCGCATCCCCTCCTCTGTACCTGTCACTACCCCATCTCATCCTCCTCCCCCCGACCTGTTACTACCCCATCTCCTCCTCCCCCCGACCTGTTACTACCCCACCTCCTTCTCCTCCAGACCTGTCGCTTCCGCATCCCCTCCTCTGGACCTGTCAGTACCCCATCTCATCCTCCTCCCCCCGACCTGTTACTTCCACATCCCCTCCTCTGGACCTGTCGCTTCTATATCTTCTCCTCCCCACCTGTCGCATGTCCTCCAACATTTTACACACAAAAATCGGTACAAAGTAGAAAAAGGGGCGTGGCCGCGGGTTTAGGGGGGGCGTGGCCACACCCCTTTTCCTATACTTTCAATGGAAGTTTGGAGAGCCAAAAATAGGTACAGACCATTAAAAAAAGGTACTGTACCTATTAAAAAGGTACAGTTGGAGGATATGCTGTCGCCTTCCCATCTCCTGCTCCTCCCGACCTGTCACTACCCCATTTCCTCCACCTCCTCCTCCTCCTGACCTCTCGATTCCCCATCTCCTCCTCCCCACCTGACGCTTCATCATCTCCCTCTCCTTCCGACCTCTCGCTATCCAATTTCCTCCTCTTCCCGACCTGTCGCTACCTTATCTCCTCTCGCTTCCCCATAATTTCCTCCCAACTTCATTTTACCCTCGTACTAACAATACTATCAAATCTAAGAAGAGAGTATTGACTGCATAGGAGAGGAAAGGGTTAAACATCTGGGGAGGGGTGGACCTAGCTGTAAGGAAAGTACAGCCTTCTTTAAGGGGAGGGCTTGATATATATAGGGAAGGTGAAGCCATTTTAAGTCTCTTGGTGACTCGGTTTGGTGAGTGCTGCAGTGCCAGCAAAAAATCAATTGTTTTTTATTTGCTTGCTGTTATCAGTGGCATACTGCCTCTTTAGTGCTCCTCTCCAGTAGCCCAGGGTGTCCCTTGCTTATATCAAGGGTTGCAAAAATGTCCTCTCGCCCCCAGCGCATTTTAAGGGCCCCGGCTCGGTTCCGACGAGCGGGCCCTGACGCTGCGGTGAGTGGTGGGGGGGACGGGGCTCCGTCCCCTAGGGCCTCATCAGATACCCCCCCTGGCATCGATGGCGGGGCCCGGGCAGACTCGTCGCCGGGTGCTGAGCCGGTCACCCCAGCCAGACGAGGGCGGCGTAGGGGACCAGGGGTCCCTGCAGGCCGCTCGAGCGTTGGCGGGCGGCGGCCGTCCCCGCCGGGAGCCGCCGAGACCGGCTGCATGGCGGGCGCCCGCGGGCGCGCGAGTGCGCGCGGTGGGGGGCACCAGGGCACAGCGGAGGTTGTCTCTCCTTCCCCGCCCCGGGCGGCTGTTCGGGTCGGGCGGGAGGTGGAGAGGCCACAGGGAGCTGGCGGTCGCCGCGCGGGGTCTAGTCAAGCACCTCGCGCGGCGGCCAGACAGGAAGAGCAGGCCGGGAGGCAGCTGGCGGTTGTGCGTGGGGCGCGCGCTCGTGGTGCGCACGCGCCCACGCTCGCTCCGGGCGCCGCTAGCCGCACACGTGTGCGCGCAGCGGCGCCAGCTGATCACACAGCAGCCTCTTCTTCTCCCCGGCTGCCGGACTTCGGCAGGGGGGGAGATAGGTTGAGGGGGGTGCAGCGCGTGCCTCGAGGAGGCAGCGCTGGGGGCACTGTCAGCATAAATAATAACGGGGGCACAGCAGGACCGGCAAGGGGTGGCCGTCAACAACAGGCGGGCCCACCCTCTGCTGGTCTGACGACACGCGGGAGAGCACGCGCGGAGGGGCTGCAGGTCCCTGTCACTGTCGCCGGACGCGGCGGGGCCCGCGGCGGGAGGGGTGACAGGGAATGGGTCAGCGGCCGCAGGGCCGCGGCCCAAGCAGCTGTACCAGTCAGCGGGTCCTCCCCCGGATCAGGAGATTCCTCTCCTTCCCTGGATAGGGACGAGGAGGGATCGGAGAGGGAGAGCCTCGGGGCCGGCAGGGGGGCTCTTGCCTTCGGGTCGGAACAGGAGGAGTGGGACCCCCGGGACGTATCAGGCGGTCAAAGGGCGCGGGCTCGCGCCCAAACAAGGACCGGTCGCCCTTCGGGCGGCGTTTCAGGGGGTCGTGCCGCATGGGACTCCCCTGGGGCCATAGCGTCGGCACTGGCCACGGTGGCGCAGGCGCTTGTGCCTTTAGCGGGAGTGGCCTCCCCCAGGACAACGGCGGACTCCGGCCGGGCTGCAGGGCGCAAGAGGTCAAACAAGGTCAAGTCATCAGCGGCGCAGCGAGTGGCAAGAGCCTGCCGAGAGCTGGGGGCGGCAGCAGCGGAGCTGGAGCTAGGGCCAGACTGCGAGCGACAGGGAGGCTCGGGCCCTGCGCATTCCACACGGGGTGCCCGGCGTGCGCCGCACGCGCGGGCCGGTCCCTCTTTTGTTTTGTCTTCCACAGAGGACCAAGGTGAAGGGGACTCGGCAGACTTCGCAGTGGGCGAAGATTGGAATGAAGACGATGAGCAATCCGAGTCGGAGAGGTCGACGGCATCCGGTGAGTTGGTGCAGTCTTTTTCAAATTCCACCGCGAGCTCGAGTTCGCGTAGCTCTTCATCCTCCTCCTCATCCTCCTCTTTGGCTTCGCAAGCGTCCGACGCGGATAGTACCGCTAGGGCAAGGAGGGAGGCCGAGAAACTTGCCAAAAGGGCGGCGAAGCAGCAGAAGAGGCGCAAGCGACGCAGGCGAATGAGTGTAGAGGAGCGTAGAGCAAAGAAGCGGCGCGATCTGCCGGGGGTAGTGCGCTGCGAGTACACCGCAGTTATGAGGGGGCTGCGAGATAGCTGCCGCAAGAAGATACGTAGGGGTGACCTCGTAGACTTGTTCGTCTTGACTAGGGCCATGAAGAGGGACTACAAAGCGGCGGCCGCTAAGACGGGCATGGGGACAGAAGCTTTCCGGTCTTTTGATAATTGGCTGGCCGGTTTTTGGGTGTTTGCGGCATGCTATTTGGAGGATAGGCCGGAAGAACACATGAATATTATCCGGTACCTGCATCTCGTGCATGACATGCAGCGCACGTCCGCGGGCTCGGAGTGGCGGCAGTATGACCAAGAGTTTCGGGAGAAACAGGACGGGCTGCGGGTCATGGATTTTGGTTTCAAAGATGTGGAGGTCTGGCTCAAAGTGACCCGGGCATCACAACAAGAGGTGGAGCCCCAGAAACAGGGAACAGGTATGCGTCGCGCGGGGTCATCAGCCCAGGGGGCGGCCGCGGACGTAGGAATGGCCAGGACAGGCGGATCGGCCGCTCGCGGGGGCGGGCGGTCTGCTACTCGGGGGAAATGCTTCGCGTTTAATAGCGGAGCATGTTCCTATGGCAAGCAGTGTCGTTTTCGTCACTCCTGCCACCATTGTGGGGGAGCCCACCCAGCCTCCTCCTGTTTTAAAGGGGGGCGACAGGGAAGCAAGGGAAAGCAGGCGTACTCGAAGCAGGCCGCGAGCGGGACCGCTCAGCAGAGCCCCAACGCCAGTTAAGTTGGAAACGATGGGAAAGTGGCTGTATATGTATCCAAATAGAGCGGATGCGAAGTTTTTGTTAGACGGTTTTAAGTTTGGTTTTCGTTTGCCTGTTGCAAGCGAGGTATCAGTGCGGGCGCAGAGAAACCTCCAGTCTGCACGGACATTGCCGACTGTCCTGCGGGAGAAAGTAGATAAGGAGGTCAGGTTGGGCAGGATGGGGGGGCCTTTTAGATCACCCCCGGTGGATGACTTGGTCATCTCCCCGGTCGGGGTGGTTCCAAAGAAGACCCCTGGCGCTTTTCGGCTCATACAACATCTGTCTTACCCGCCGGGGGCTTCGGTCAACGACGCAATACCACCGGCTTTTTGCTCGGTGGTGTATCAGTCATTTGACGAGGCGCTGGAGATGGTCCGCAGCTACGGGAGCGGGGCCCTCATGGCTAAGATCGATGTTGAGTCAGCCTTTAGATTATTGCCATTGCATCCTGACTCATTCCGTTTCATGGGTTTCCGGATTGGGACGGAGTATTTCATCGACAAATGTCTGCCGATGGGATGTTCCGTTTCATGCTCATTTTTCGAGCGCTTTAGCACTTTTCTTCATTGGTGTGTGGAGTCGACGTCAGGCGGCCACGGGGTTGCACATTACCTCGACGATTTCCTATGCGCAGGTCCGGCGAACGACACAAGGTGCGCCGATTTGTTGTTTAGCACCCAGGCTCTCTTTTACCACTTCGGTGTTCCGGTAGCCGAGGACAAAACAGAAGGTCCTGACTCATGTTTATCGTTCTTGGGGATTGAAATCGACACAGTGGCGGGGGAGTGTCGCTTGCCTCAGGACAAAGTGTCGAGGCTCCGCGAAACCATTTGCCGGTTCAAAGGCTCGCGTAAGGTCACGCTGCGTCAGGCGCAGTCCTTGCTAGGCATGCTTAACTTTGCTTGTCGGGTAATTCCGATGGGCAGGGTTTTCTGCCGGAAGCTCGAAAGGGCAACGGCGGGGTGTGCCAGGCCTCATCATTTCGTTCGATTGTCCTCTGAATTAAAAAGGGATCTGGCCGTATGGGCTTCGTTCTTGGAGGATTTCAACGGTGTGAGCATATGGCAAGCGCCAGCCGTAGACAGCGACCGGTTGCAGCTGTTTACCGATGCCGCAGGTGCCTATGGATTTGGTTGTTTCTTGGAGGGATCGTGGTGTGTGGCATCTTGGCCGGAAAGCTGGCATAGTGAAGGTCTTACAAGGGATCTGTTGCTACTGGAGCTTTTTCCCATTATGGTAGCCCTGGAAGTTTGGGGCGACCGGTTGGCTAATCGCAGCATAGTGTTTAGATGCGACAATCTGGGCGTAGTGCATGCGATTAATAACCAGAGGGCGAAATCGCTAGTGGTTCTGAGGGTGCTCGGGCACTTGCTTTTGACATGCTTGCGTAGGAATCTATGGTTCCGGGCGCAGCATGTTCCCGGCTTGGAAAACGAAATCGCAGATGCATTGTCGCGGGGACAGTGGGAGAGGTTTTGGGTTTTGGCACCCGAGGCCGAAGAACAGGGTTTTCACTGTCCTGATTATGTTTGGCAGGTGATCGGGCCGGATTGGAAAGTCTAGCGTTGCGGTCGGTAGCGCCGGCCACGCTCAAGGCGTACGGACAAGCGTGGAGTGAGTGGGAGGCGTTTGTTCAGAGTCGTCAACATCAAGGTAAGAGCAAGCATCGGCTGATGCTTTCTTTTATGTGGCAGCTCTACGTTTCCGGTAGGTCGCGAGCGGTGGTGTCCCGGTACTTGGCTGGCGTCTCATTCTTCTGCAAGCTGCGAGGCGTCCCGGATGTAACGAAAAGCGAGGTTCTACGGAAGGCTATGAAAGGGTGGGCGCGAGTTGCGCCGACGCCGCCGGATAGGAGGCGGCCCATCGATGCGGCTTTGTTGCCGGCCGTCATCGAGGCGGTGGGGCGAGTAGCGTCGTCCAGGTTTGAGGCGCTTTTGTTCCGTTTAGCCTTCTCGATGGCTTACCACGGGGCTTTTCGAGTTTCTGAGTTGGTAGCGCCTTCCAAGAGGTCGGAATCGCGCATGCTGGTCGGGGACGTAGTAGTGGGTGAGAGGTCCTTGCTGTGCAGATTGCGGCGATCCAAGACGGAACAAGTGGGGAGAGGGCGCTGGGTTACGATGGTTCCAGCGCTAGAAGTAAGCGTTTGCCCAGTGGGTCTGGCAATGCAATATCTGGGAGTACGACCCGCTAAGGAGGGGTCATGGCTATTGCACTATGACGGGCTGCCAGTCACAAAATACCAGTTCCGGTGGATGCTGGGTCGCTGTCTGACGGGCTTGGGCCTCTCGCCTGCTGCTTTCGGTACCCATTCCTTTCGGATAGGCGCGGCGACGTCGGCAGCTGCGGCGGGTTTCTCCAGAACTGAGATCCAGGCGGTGGGGCGATGGAAGTCGTCCAGTTATAAGCGATATATTCGCCCTGTCACTTGAGAGGGCGCCCGGCGCTGGGGGCATTGTTTAATTGCAATTCGTTATGCTGTTTCAGTTCTGTGTTTTTCATGAAGTTGTGCGTTTGTTAATGTTTGTTCCCCCGTTTTTTATCCTACTCAGGGATTAGCTACTCGCCGTTGCCGGCATGAGTCGGCAGCGGGGGTCTGGAGTTATTTGCGATTTTTTGCCTGACTTGACGGACTGAATTCTAATCTATAATTCGGCTAATTTGGTCTAATCAGAGTCCCTCAGCAGGTCTTTACGTTCACCTCCAGCTGAGTTATTACATGTGTTTCCCATTTTATACCCCCCCTCCCCTCCCCTCCCCCCCCCCCCCCTTTTTTATTTCGTTTTGTTTTATTTGATTTTCCCCTTTGTGTCTTTAAATGCGTTTTAAATTGGCAACGGAACGTGGTGCAGTCGGCTAGGCCGTGACTGCTGCAATGGCGAGATCTAAAGTTTTCTTTTTTGGCAGATCCTTCAGTATAAACAATAAATAAGCCTCTTAGTAATCAATTCTACCCCTCTTTTTCCCTTCAGGATGGTTCGAAGACTATTTGCCCATTTGGGTGGTTGGCCACTCTTACATTTACTGGGCGGCCAGGTTTGTGGCCTCAGAAGGGTCTCAGGCATTGTTTGGAACTCAGGGTGTCAGATGGCTCGGCTGGCGAGGAATGATGTGGGGCGAGCTGAGGAGTAGGTTAGTGAGTCAGGCCAGAGAGCATGGAGTCCCTAGGGTTTTGGTTGTCCATCTAGGTGGCAACGACTTGGGGAAGAGGACATCCTTAGAGCTGCGGTGGGCCATGATACAGGATCTGGCAAGTGTGACCGCGCAATGGACCAATTGTGTGTTGGTTTTTTCCATGATGGTGCCGAGATTGTGTTGGAGGGGTGTGGCGGATGGTCGCCGGATTGACGAGGCCCGGAAAAAGGTGAACGGAGCAGTGGCAAAGTGGGTGCTGTCCCACGGTGGGAGGGTGGTTCGCCACCCGAGGATACGGTTCAGAGACAGCCACCTTTTCCGGCGCGATGGAGTACATCTATCCAATGAGGGGATGATGTTGTTTCTGGAGGATCTAGGTTTCGCTTTGCAGGAGTTAGTGTAGGTTTATGGTGGCGGTGCGAAAGATTTTGGGGATGAGTCTTTCGCTGTTGGCGGAAAAGAACGGCAGTTTCGTATGGTAGAGAAAACTGTAGTGTTTTACAGTTTGTTGTGGTTTAGGTGCACTCACCTCCATCGACTTATGGCCGCTTGACCACCCGTCCGGGAAGGCAGCGGCAGGGCACCCAGGAGCGGTGGGTAGTCACTGTGGGGGTTGAGTTGTCACCTATTACCGGTTTATGGTAAGCTTTTAGTAAATTTATAGGATTGAGTTATTTAAGTTTAATTTAGATTAAGGAGCCGTTCTTTTGGGCCGCCACCGTATGCCAGCTGGAGCGGCATATTTAAATTAATCTCTTTTTATTACAGGTTTCCTAATGGTTAGGGACAAATAAATAGCTAGCAATTTTCTGCCAAATTCAAGTCTCTGTGTCGTTATTTCTGGTTATGTTATGAATGCTTTACTTTCAAAGAAAGGGGTCCACCAAATATCACTAAGATGTTTAGAAGAGAGTATTGACTGCATAGGAGAGGAAAGGGTTAAACATCTGGGGAGGGGTGGACCTAGCTGTAAGGAAAGTACAGCCTTCTTTAAGGGGAGGGCTTGATATATATAGGGAAGGTGAAGCCATTTTAAGTCTCTTGGTGACTCGGTTTCCCACCCACCCGCCCTGGTAGTTGGAAATGATGGCACGTGGTGCTTTGGCTCTAAGTTGTTGGCTGTTTTATCGTTGGCTATTTATTGGCGGAAAAGAACGGCAGTTTCGTATGGTAGAGAAAACTGTAGTGTTTTACAGTTTGTTGTGGTTTAGGTGCACTCACCTCCATCGACTTATGGCCGCTTGACCACCCGTCCGGGAAGGCAGCGGCAGGGCACCCAGGAGCGGTGGGTAGTCACTGTGGGGGTTGAGTTGTCACCTATTACCGGTTTATGGTAAGCTTTTAGTAAATTTATAGGATTGAGTTATTTAAGTTTAATTTAGATTAAGGAGCCGTTCTTTTGGGCCGCCACCGTATGCCAGCTGGAGCGGCATATTTAAATTAATCTCTTTTTATTACAGGTTTCCTAATGGTTAGGGACAAATAAATAGCTAGCAATTTTCTGCCAAATTCAAGTCTCTGTGTCGTTATTTCTGGTTATGTTATGAATGCTTTACTTTCAAAGAAAGGGGTCCACCAAATATCACTAAGATGTTTACACACTCAGCAACCCCCCCCCCCCAAACACACACTGACAGCTCAGTCAGCCAAACACCTCCACTGCACATATACAGTATATGCCAGCACCTTGCTTACTGCCCTCCCCCCTGACACTGACAACCCCTCCACACACACCACACACACACGGCCCCCCTCTCTGACAGCACACTTACAGAAATCCTCACTTAGGGGACTGTGGATTCAGCAGGTGGCAAACACTGTCTCCCAGCGCAGTCATCCCTGGGACCGCTGTTCCTGTATTTGAGGGGCTCAGTCAGGGAGGCGGGATGCAGCGCACCAGTGTTTGTAACCACTCCCAACGCCGAGGTGCGCTGTGCTGCTGGGGGCTCCTCTTCTCCGTTCTCCCGCTGCCGCTCCCAGAATGCCTTGCGCATTCTGGCTTGGGATGCTGGGTGGGAACGGCAGCGCAGCACTGCTGTTCAAATATCTGGCTGGCAGCGAGGGAAGTGACAGCGCCTACAGGGTAAATGCTATAACCCCGCTTGCCCGCTTCTTGTGTGTGCCAGCGGATGCGCCCTCAGTGCAGATGCGCTGTGTGCAACACACCGCTGGCCCACACCTAGTTACGGCCCTGCATTGCTAGAAGGATGGGATGATGACCCATTTATTTATCTGATTAGTCCTAGTGCTGCTAGTGCCGCTTGCTGACTATATATATCTTGCATATTTGTTCTTAAGATGGCACTGGGCAGCTAGGGGACCCTATCGCTCTCCCAGAGCCTAGAGCACATGCTCAGATCTCTGGAAAAATGGCTCGGTAGCCATTTTCCCAGTGATTTTCCTACTGTGCATGCGCGAAACACCTTCCATGGGACTCTGGAGGGCAAGTATTAAAAATAATGAGTGCAGAGTGTGCTATGTGGCCCCTCCTGGACACCCTCACAACATCAACCACATCCACCACATCACTAGTCACACCCCACATCATTTTTCCCCTGCGGTGGCAAAAAATAGGCCCTTCATAAATTTCAGCTCCAGGCCCATGTGGACCTTAATCTGGCACTGCCCCCTCCTACAGTGGTACCTATAGCACCGTGAGTCAGTGGTGGCTTTGTGTTCTGCACAGTGCATGCAGTGCAGAGAAGCTCCCGGGTCCCCTCAGCAGTGTCACATGACACATCACAGCCACTCATGAGGAGGTTCAGAAGTTGCTCTGCGCTGTACGCACTGTGCATCCAGAACACAGAGCCGGAAGTCCTTTGGTAAGTTAACCATCGATAGTGACCATCAATGGTAAAACTAATGGTCAATCTCGAAGGTATAAAACCATCTCCAAGGGAACCATCGATGATTTCAATCACCGATGGTCATCCCTGCTTTTCTGTTCAAGGGGCAGTGAGCCAATCACAGCCTGTGGGTGGGGCTTTGTGGGTGACGGAGCTATGCCCAGTGTCCCGGCAACTTGTAGAAAAATGTTTTTAAAAAATCTGATGGTTCTGTACCATCGATGGTGGGATACCATCTGGTTCTCCACCATTGATTGCAAAAGTATTTAACATCGGGCCTAATTCAGAACTGATCGCGCGCTAGGGTTTTTTGCAGCGCTGCGATTAGATAGTCGCCGCCTATAGGGGAGTGTATTTTCGCTTTGCAAGTGTGCGATCACATGTGCAGCCGAGCGGTACAAAAACGTTTTGTGCAGTTTCTGAGTTGCCCAGAACTTACTCAGCCGCTGCGATCACTTCAGCCTGTTCGTGTCCAGCATTGACGTCAGACACCCGCCCTGCAAACGCTTGGACACGCCTGCATTTTTCCAACCACTCCCAGAAAACGGTCAGTTGCCACCCACAAACACCCTCTTTCTGTCAATCTCCTTGCGATCGCCCGTGCGAATGGATTCTTCGTTAAACCCATCGCATAGCAACGATCCGCTTTGTACTAGTGATGAGCGGGTTCGGTTTCTCGGAAACCGAACCCCCCCGACCTTCACGCTTTTTACACGGGTCCGAGGCAGACTCGGATCTTCCCGCCTTGCTCGGTTAACCCGAGCGCGCCCGAACGTCATCATCCCGCTGTCGGATTCTCGCGAGGCTCGGATTCTATCGCGAGACTCGGATTCTATATAAGGAGCCGCGCGTCGCCGCCATTTTCACACGTGCATTGAGATTGATAGGGAGAGGACGTGGCTGGCGTCCTCTCCGTTTAGAGTAGACTAGAGAGTAGTAGAGAGTGACACTTGATTTACTAATTTTGGGGAGCATATTAGGAGTACTACTTGCTGATAGTGTGACCAGTGACCACCAGTTTAATTAATCCGTTCTCTGCCTGAAAAAAAACGATACACAGTGTGACACAGTCACATACCATATCTGTGCTCAGCCTCAGTGTGCCCTCAGTGTGCTGCATCATCTATGTAATACTGTATATCTGACTGTGCTGAGTGCTCACTGCTCACACAGCTTAATTGTGGGGGAGACTGGGGAGCAGTTATAGCAGGAGTACATATTTTTAACAGTGCACACTTTTGCTGCCAGAGTGCCACTGCCAGTGCCAGTGTGACTGACCAGTGACCACTGACCACCAGTATATTGTGATTGTCTGCCTGAAAAAGTTAAACACTCGTCGTGTGGTGTTTTTTTTAATTCTATAAACGCATTCTGCTGACAGTGTCCAGCAGGTCCGTCATTATATAATATATACCTGTCCGGCTGCAGTAGTGTGATATATATATATTTTTTATATCATTATCATCCAGTCTATATTAGCACTGCAGCAGATGCAGTACGGTAGTCCACGGCTGTAGCTACCTCTGTGTCGGCAGTCGCTCGTCCATCCATAATTGTATACCACCTACCCGTGGTGTTTTTTTTTCTTTCTATCTTCTTGATACTAGTAGCTCACTTTAGGAGTCTGCAGTGCTGAGCTGACAGTGTCCAGCAGGTCCGTCATTATATAATATATACCTGTCCGGCTGCAGTAGTGATATATATATATATTTTTATATCATTATCATCCAGTCTATATTAGCAGCAGACGCAGTACGGTAGTCCATGGCTGTAGCTACCTCTGTGTCGGCAGTCGCTCGTCCATCCATAATTGTATACCACCTACCCGTGGTGTTTTTTTATTTTTTCTATCTTCTTGATACTAGTAGCTTACTTTAGGAGTCTGCAGTGCTGAGCTGACAGTGTCCAGCAGGTCCGTCATTATATAATATATACCTGTCCGGCTGCAGTAGTGATATATATATATTTTATATCTCATTATCATCCAGTCTATATTAGCAGCAGACGCAGTACGGTAGTCCACGGCTGTAGCTACCTCTGTGTCGGCAGTCGCTCGTCCATCCATAATTGTATACCACCTACCCGTGGTGTTTTTTTCTTTTTTCTATCTTCTTGATACTAGTAGCTTACTTTAGGAGTCTGCAGTGCTGAGCTGACAGTGTCCAGCAGGTCCGTCATTATATAATATATACCTGTCCGGCTGCAGTAGTGATATATATATATTTTATATCTCATTATCATCCAGTCTATATTAGCAGCAGACGCAGTACGGTAGTCCACGGCTGTAGCTACCTCTGTGTCGGCAGTCGCTCGTCCATCCATAATTGTATACCACCTACCCGTGGTGTTTTTTTCTTTTTTCTATCTTCTTGATACTAGTAGCTTACTTTAGGAGTCTGCAGTGCTGAGCTGACAGTGTCCAGCAGGTCCGTCATTATATAATATATACCTGTCCGGCTGCAGTAGTGATATATATATATTTTATATCTCATTATCATCCAGTCTATATTAGCAGCAGACGCAGTACGGTAGTCCACGGCTGTAGCTACCTCTGTGTCGGCAGTCGCTCGTCCATCCATAATTGTATACCACCTACCCGTGGTGTTTTTTTCTTTTTTCTATCTTCTTGATACTAGTAGCTTACTTTAGGAGTCTGCAGTGCTGAGCTGACAGTGTCCAGCAGGTCCGTCATTATATAATATATACCTGTCCGGCTGCAGTAGTGATATATATATTTTATATCTCATTATCATCCAGTCTATATTAGCAGCAGACGCAGTACGGTAGTCCACGGTTGTAGCTACCTCTGTGTCGGCAGTCGCTCGTCCATCCATAATTGTATACCACCTACCCGTGGTGTTTTTTTCTTTTTTCTATCTTCTTGATACTAGTAGCTTACTTTAGGAGTCTGCAGTGCTGAGCTGACAGTGTCCAGCAGGTCCGTCATTATATAATATATACCTGTCCGGCTGCAGTAGTGATATATATATATTTTATATCTCATTATCATCCAGTCTATATTAGCAGCAGACGCAGTACGGTAGTCCACGGCTGTAGCTACCTCTGTGTCGGCAGTCGCTCGTCCATCCATAATTGTATACCACCTACCCGTGGTGTTTTTTTCTTTTTTCTATCTTCTTGATACTAGTAGCTTACTTTAGGAGTCTGCAGTGCTGAGCTGACAGTGTCCAGCAGGTCCGTCATTATATAATATATACCTGTCCGGCTGCAGTAGTGATATATATATATATTTTTTATATCATTATCATCCAGTCTATATTAGCAGCAGACGCAGTACGGTAGTCCACGGCTGTAGCTACCTCTGTGTCGGCAGTCGCTCGTCAATCCATAAGTATACTAGTATCCATCCATCTCCATTGTTTACCTGAGGTGCCTTTTAGTTGTGCCTATTAAAATATGGAGAACAAAAATGTTGAGGTTCCAAAAATAGGGAAAGATCAAGATCGACTTCCACCTCGTGCTGAAGTTGCTGCCACTAGTCATGGCCGAGACGATGAAATGCCAGCAACGTCGTCTGCCAAGGCCGATGCCCAATGTCATAGTACAGAGCATGTAAAATCCAAAACACCAAATATCAGTAAAAAAAGGACTAAAAAATCTAAAATAAAATCGTCAGAGGAGAAGCGTAAACTTGCCAATATGCCATTTACCACACGGAGTGGCAAGGAACGGCTGAGGCCCTGGCCTATGTTCATGGCTAGTGGTTCAGCTTCACATGAGGATGGAAGCACTCAGCCTCTCGCTAGAAAAATGAAAAGACTCAAGCTGGCAAAAGCACAGCAAAGAACTGTGCGTTCTTCGAAATCACAAATCCACAAGGAGAGTCCAATTGTGTCGTTTGCGATGCCTGACCTTCCCAACACTGGACGTGAAGAGCATGCGCCTTCCACCATTTGCACGCCCCCTGCAAGTGCTGGAAGGAGCACCCGCAGTCCAGTTCCTGATAGTCAGATTGAAGATGTCAGTGTTGAAGTACACCAGGATGAGGAGGATATGGGTGTTGCTGGCGCTGGGGAGGAAATTGACCAGGAGGATTCTGATGGTGAGGTGGTTTGTTTAAGTCAGGCACCCGGGGAGACACCTGTTGTCCGTGGGAGGAATAGGGCCATTGACATGCCTGGTGAAAATACCAAAAAAATCAGCTCTTCGGTGTGGAAGTATTTCAACAGAAATGCGGACAACATTTGTCAAGCCGTGTGTTGCCTTTGTCAAGCTGTAATAAGTAGGGGTAAGGACGTTAACCACCTCGGAATATCCTCCCTTATACGTCACCTGCAGCGCATTCATCATAAGTCAGTGACAAGTTCAAAAACTTTGGGCGACAGCGGAAGCAGTCCACTGACCAGTAAATCCCTTCCTCTTGTAACCAAGCTCACGCAAACCACCCCACCAACTCCCTCAGTGTCAATTTCCTCCTTCCCCAGGTATGCCAATAGTCCTGCAGGCCATGTCACTGGCAATTCTGACGAGTCCTCTCCTGCCTGGGATTCCTCCGATGCATCCTTGCGTGTAACGCCTACTGCTGCTGGCGCTGCTGTTGTTGCTGCTGGGAGTCGATGGTCATCCCAGAGGGGAAGTCGTACTCGTAAGACCACTTTTACTACTTCCACCAAGCAATTGACTGTCCAACAGTCCTTTGCGAGGAAGATGAAATATCACAGCAGTCATCCTGCTGCAAAGCGGATAACTGAGGCCTTGGCATCCTGGGCGGTGAGAAACGTGGTTCCGGTATCCATCATTACTGCAGAGGCAACTAGAGACTTGTTGGAGGTACTGTGTCCCTGGTACCAAATACCATCTAGGTTCCATTTCTCTAGGCAGGCGATACCGAAAATGTACACAGACCTCAGAAAAAGACTCACCAGTGTCCTAAAAAATGCAGTTGTACCCAATGTCCACTTAACCACGGACATGTGGACAAGTGGAGCAGGGCAGGCTCAGGACTATATGACTGTGACAGCCCACTGGGTAGATGTATGGACTCCCGCCGCAAGAACAGCAGCGGCGGCACCAGTAGCAGCATCTCGCAAACACCAACTCTTTCCTAGGCAGGCTACGCTTTGTATCACCGCTTTCCAGAATACGCACACAGCTAAAAACCTCTTACGGCAACTGAGGAAGATCATCGCAGAATGGCTTACCCCAATTGGACTCTCCTGTGGATTTGTGGCATCGGACAACGCCAGCAATATTGTGTGTGCATTAAATATGGGCAAATTTCAGCACGTCCCATGTTTTGCACATACCTTGAATTTGGTGGTGCAGAATTATTTAAAAAACGAGAGGGGCGTGCAAGAGATGCTGTCGGTGGCCAGAAGAATTGCGGGACACTTTCGGCGTACAGGCACCACGTACAGAAGACTGGAGCACCACCAAAAACGCCTGAACCTGCCCTGCCATCATCTGAAGCAAGAAGTGGTAACGAGGTGGAATTCAACCCTCTATATGCTTCAGAGGTTGGAGGAGCAGCAAAAGGCCATTCAAGCCTATACAACTGAGCACGATATAGGAGGTGGAATGCACCTGTCTCAAGCGCAGTGGAGAATGATTTCAACGTTGTGCAAGGTTCTGCAACCTTTTGAACTTGCCACACGTGAAGTCAGTTCAGACACTGCCAGCCTGAGTCAGGTCATTCCCCTCATCAGGCTTTTGCAGAAGAAGCTGGAGACATTGAAGGAGGAGCTAACCTAACACAGAGCGATTCCGCTAGGCATGTGGGACTTGTGGATGGAGCCCTTAATTCGCTTAACAAGGATTCACGGGTGGTCAATCTGTTGAAATCAGAGCACTACATTTTGGCCACCGTGCTCGATCCTAGATTTAAAACCTGCCTTGGATCTCTCTTTCCGGCAGACACAAGTCTGCTGGGGTTCAAAGAACTGCTGGTGACAAAATTGTCAAGTCAAGCGGAACGCGACCTGTCAACATCTCCTCCTTCACATTCTCCCGCAACTGGGGGTGCGAGGAAAAGGCTCAGAATTCCGAGCCCACCCGCTGGCGGTGATGCAGGGCAGTCTGGAGCGACTGCTGATGCTGACATCTGGTCCGGACTGAAGGACCTGACAACGATTACGGACATGTCGTCTACTGTCACTGCATATGATTCTCTCCCCATTGAAAGAATGGTGGAGGATTATATGAGTGACCGCATCCAAGTAGGCACGTCAGACAGTCCGTACTTATACTGGCAGGAAAAAGAGGCAATTTGGAGGCCCTTGCACAAACTGGCTTTATTCTACCTAAGTTGCCCTCCCACAAGTGTGTACTCCGAAAGAGTGTTTAGTGCCGCCGCTCACCTTGTCAGCAATCGGCGTATGAGGTTACATCCAGAAAATGTGGAGAAGATGATGTTCATTAAAATGAATTATAATCAATTCCTCCGTGGAGACATTGACCAGCAGCAATTGCCTCCACAAAGTACACAGGGAGCTGAGATGGTGGATTCCAGTGGGGACGAATTGATAATCTGTGAGGAGGGGGATGTACACGGTGATATATCGGAGGATGTTGATGAGGTGGACATCTTGCCTCTGTAGAGCCAGTTTGTGCAAGGAGAGATTAATTGCTTCTTTTTTGGTGGGGGTCCAAACCAACCCGTCATTTCAGTCACAGTCGTGTGGCAGACCCTGTCACTGAAATGATGGGTTGGTTAAAGTGTGCATGTCCTGTTTATACAACATAAGGGTGGGTGGGAGGGCCCAAGAACAATTCCATCTTGCACCTCTTTTTTCTTTCATTTTTCTTTGCGTCATGTGCTGTTTGGGGAGTGTTTTTTGGAAGGGCCATCCTGCGTGACACTGCAGTGCCACTCCTAGATGGGCCAGGTGTTTGTGTCGGCCACTAGGGTCGCTTAGCTTACTCACACAGCTACCTCATTGCGCCTCTTTTTTTCTTTGCGTCATGTGCTGTTTCGGGAGTGTTTTTTGGAAGGGCCATCCTGCGTGACACTGCAGTGCCACTCCTAGATGGGCCAGGTGTTTGTGTCGGCCACTAGGGTCGCTTAGCTTACTCACACAGCTACCTCATTGCGCCTCGTTTTTTCTTTGCGTCATGTGCTGTTTGGGGAGTGTTTTTTGGAAGGGCCATCCTGCGTGACACTGCAGTGCCACTCCTAGATGGGCCAGGTGTTTGTGTCGGCCACTAGGGTCGCTTAGCTTACTCACACAGCTACCTCATTGCGCCTCTTTTTTTCTTTGCGTCATGTGCTGTTTGGGGAGTGTTTTTTGGAAGGGCCATCCTGCGTGACACTGCAGTGACACTCCTAGATGGGCCAGGTGTTTGTGTCGGCCACTTGGGTCGCTTAGCTTAGCCATCCAGCGACCTCGGTGCAAATTTTAGGACTAAAAATAATATTGTGAGGTGTGAGGTGTTCAGAATAGACTGAAAATGAGTGGAAATTATGGTTATTGAGATACTTTGGGATCAAAATGACCCCCAAATTCTATGATTTAAGCTGTTTTTTAGGGTTTTTTGAAAAAAACACCCGAATCCAAAACACACCCGAATCCGACAAAAAAAATTCGGTGAGGTTTTGCCAAAACGCGTTCGTACCCAAAACACGGCCGCGGAACCGAACCCAAAACCAAAACACAAAACCCGAAAAATTTTCGGTGCTCATCACTACTTTGTACCCGTGCGACGCGTGTGCGCATTGCGGAGCATACGCATGCGCAGTCTTGACCTGATCGCAGCGCAGCGAAAAAACCTTGCTTGCGATCAGGTCTGTATGACCCCCATAAACCAATCAATCATTTTGAACAGTCGATGGCCATCCGTATCTGGAAGGATTGAAGACTCAGAGCCGGCCATGGGTGGTTAGTACTTGGGACCTAGTGGTGTATTTATTAGTGATGTGCACCGGAAATTTTTCGGGTTTTGTGTTTTGGTTTTGGGTTCGGTTCCGCGACCGTGTTTTGGGTTTGAACGCGTTTTGGCAAAACCTCACCGAATTTTTTTTTTCGGATTCGGGTGTGTTTTGGATTCGTGTGTTTTTTTCAAAAAACCCTAAAAAACAGCTTAAATCATAGAATTTGGGGGTCATTTTGATCCCATAGTATTATTAACCTCAATAACCATAATTTCCACTTATTTTCAGTCTATTCTGAACACCTCACACCTCACAATATTATTTTTAGTCCTAAAATTTGCACCGAGGTCGCTGGATGGCTAAGCTAAGCGACACAAGTGGCCGACACAAACACCTGGCCCATCTAGGAGTGGCACTGCAGTGTCAGGCAGGATGGCCCTTCAAAAAAATACTCCCCAAACAGCACATGACGCAAAGAAAAAAAGAGGTGCAATGAGGTAGCTGTGTGACTAAGCTCAGCGACCCAAGTGGCCGACACAAACACCTGGCCCATCTAGGAGTGGCACTGCAGTGTCAGACAGGATGGCCCTTCAAAAAAATACTCCCCAAACAGCACATGACGCAAAGAAAAAAAGAGGCGCAATGAGGTAGCTGTGTGACTAAGCTAAGCGACCCTAGTGGCCGACACAAACACCTGGCCCATCTAGGAGTGGCACTGCAGTGTCACGCAGGATGGCCCTTCAAAAAAATACTCCCCAAACAGCACATGACGCAAAGAAAAAAAGAGGCGCAATGAGGTAGCTGTGTGACTAAGCTAAGCGACCCTAGTGGCCGACACAAACACCTGGCCCATCTAGGAGTGGCACTGCAGTGTCACGCAGGATGGCCCTTCAAAAAAATACTCCCCAAACAGCACATGACGCAAAGAAAAAAAGAGGTGCAATGAGGTAGCTGTGTGACTAAGCTAAGCGACCCTAGTGGCCGACACAAACACCTGGCCCATCTAGGAGTGGCACTGCAGTGTCACGCAGGATGGCCCTTCAAAAAAATACTCCCCAAACAGCACATGACGCAAAGAAAAATGAAAGAAAAAAGAGGTGCAAGATGGAATTGTCCTTGGGTCCTCCCACCCACCCTTATGTTGTATAAACAGGACATGCACACTTTAACGAACCCATCATTTCAGTGACAGGGTCTGCCACACGACTGTGACTGAAATGACTGGTTGGTTTGGGCCCCCACCAAAAAAGAAGCAATCAATCTCTCCTTGCACAAACTGGCTCTACAGAAGCAAGATGTCCACCTCATCAGCATCGTCCGATTCATCACCCCTTTCACTGTGTACATCCCCCTCCTCACAGATTATTAATTCGTCCCCACTGGAATCCACCATCTCAGGTCCCCGTGTACTTTCTGGAGGCAATTGCTGCTGGTGAATGTCTCCATGGAGGAATTGATTATAATTCATTTTAATGAACATCATCTTCTCCACATTTTCTGGAAGTTACCTCGTACGCCGATTGCTGAAAAGGTGAGCGGCGGCACTAAACACTCTTTCGGAGTACACACTGGAGGGAGGGCAACTTAGGTAGAATAAAGCCAGTTTCTGCAAGGGCCTCCAAATTGCCTCTTTTTCCTGCCAGTATACGTACGGACTGTCTGACGTGCCTACTTGGATGCGGTCACTCATATAATCCTCCACCATTCTTTCAATGGGGAGAGAATCATATGCAGTGACAGTAGACGACATGTCAGTAATCGTTGGCAGGTCCTTCAGTCCGGACCAGATGTCAGCATCAGCAGTCGCTCCAGACTGCCCTGCATCACCGCCAGCGGGTGGGCTCGGAATTCGTAGCCTTTTCCTCGCACCCCCAGTTGCGGGAGAATGTGAAGGAGGAGATGTTGACGGGTCGCGTTCCGCTTGACTTGACAATTTTCTCACCAGCAGGTCTTTGAACCTCTGCAGACTTGTGTCTGCCAGAAAGAGAGATCCAAGGTAGGTTTTAAATCTAGGATCGAGCACGGTGGCCAAAATGTAGTGCTCTGATTTCAACAGATTGACCACCCGTGAATCCTGGTTAAGCGAATGAAGGGCTCCATCCACAAGTCCCACATGCCTAGCGGAATCGCTCTGTTTTAGCTCCTCCTTCAATGCCTCCAGCTTCTTCTGCAAAAGCCTGATGAGGGGAATGACCTGACTCAGGCTGGCAGTGTCTGAACTGACTTCACGTGTGGCAAGTTCAAAAGGTTGCAGAACCTTGCACAACGTTGAAATCATTCTCCACTGCGCTTGAGACAGATGCATTCCACCTCCTTTGCCTATATCGTGGGCAGATGTATAGGCTTGAATGGCCTTTTGCTGCTCCTCCATCCTCTGAAGCATATAGAGGGTTGAATTCCACCTCGTTACCACCTCTTACTTCAGATGATGGCAGGGCAGGTTCAGGTATTTTTGGTGGTGCTCCAGTCTTCTGTACGCGGTGCCTGTACGCCGAAAGTGGCCCGCAATTCTTCTGGCCACCGACAGCATCTCTTGCACGCCCCTGTCATTTTTTAAATAATTCTGCACCACCAAATTCAAGGTATGTGCAAAACATGGGACGTGCTGGAATTTGCCCAGATGTAATGCACGCACAATATTGCTGGCGTTGTCCGATGCCACAAATCCCCAGGAGAGTCCAATTGGGGTAAGCCATTCTGCAATGATCTTCCTCAGTTGCCGTAAGAGGTTTTCAGCTGTGTGCGTATTCTGGAAAGCGGTGATACAAAGCGTAGCCTGCCTAGGAACGAGTTGGCGTTTGCGAGATGCTGCTACTGGTGCCGCCGCTGCTGTTCTTGCAGCGAGAGGCAATACATCTACCCAGTGGGCTGTCACAGTCATATAGTCCTGAGTCTGCCCTGCTCCACTTGTCCACATGTCCGTGGTTAAGTGGACATTGGGTACAACTGCATTTTTTAGGACACTGGTGAGTCTTTTTCTGACGTCCGTGTACATTCTCGGTATCGCCTGCCTAGAGAAGTGGAACCTAGATGGTATTTGGTAACGGGGGCACACTACCTCAAGCAATTCTCTAGTTCCCCGTGAACTAACGGCGGATACTGGAAGCACGTCTAACACCAACATAGTTGTCAAGGCCTGAGTTATCCGCTTTGCAACAGGATGACTGCTGTGATATTTCATCTTCCTCGCAAAGGACTGTTGGACAGTCAATTGCTTACTGGAAGTAGTACAAGTGGTCTTCCGACTTCCCCTCTGGGATGGCGATCGACTCCCAGCAGCAACAACAGCAGCGCCAGCAGCAGTAGGCGTTACACTCAAGGATGCATCGGAGGAATCCCAGGCAGGAGAGGACTCGTCAGACTTGCCAGTGACATGGCCTGCAGGACTATTGGCTTTCCTGGGTAAGGAGGAAATTGACACTGAGGGAGTTGGTGGTGTGGTTTGCGGGAGCTTGGTTACAAGAGGAAGGGATTTACTGGTGAGTGGACTGCTTCGGCTGTCGCCCAAAGTTTTTGAACTTGTCACTGACTTATTATGAATGCGCTGCAGGTGACGTATAAGGGAGGATGTTCCGAGGTGGTTAACGTCCTTACCCCTACTTATTACAGCTTGACAAAGGCAACACACGGCTTGACACCAGTTGTCCGCATTTCTGTTGAAATAATTCCACACTGAAGAGCTGATTTTTTTTGTATTTTGACCAGGCATGTCAATGGCCATATTCCTCCCACGGACAACAGGTGTCTCCCCGGGTGCCTGACTTAAACAAACCACATCACCATCAGAATCCTCCCTGTCAATTTCCTCCCCAGCGCCAGCAACACCCATATCCTCATCCTGGTGTACTTCAACACTGACATCTTCAATTTGACTATCAGGAACTGGACTGCGGGTGCTCCTTCCAGCACTTGCAGGGGGCGTGCAAATGGTGGAAGGCGCAAGCTCTTCCCGTCCAGTGTTGGGAAGGTCAGGCATCGCAACCGACACAATTGGACTCTCCTTGGGGATTTGTGATTTCGAAGAACGCACAGTTCTTTGCTGTGCTTTTGCCAGCTTATGTCTTTTCTTTTTTCTAGCGAGAGGATGAGTGCTTCCATCCTCATGTGAAGCTGAACCACTAGCCATGAACATAGGCCAGGGCCTCAGCCGTTCCTTGCCACTCCGTGTCGTAAATGGCATATTGGCAAGTTTACGCTTCTACTCAGATGCTTTTAATTTTGATTTTTGGGTCATTTTACTGATCTTTTGTGTTTTGGATTTTACATGCTCTGTACTATGACATTGGGCATCGGCCTTGGCAGACGACGTTGATGGCATTTCATCGTCTCGGCCATGACTAGTGGCAGCAGCTTCAGCACAAGGTGGAAGTGGATCTTGATCTTTCCCTATTTTTTTAACCTCCACATTTTTGTTCTCCATATTTTAATGCGCACAACTAAAAGCCACCACAGGTATACAATGTAGATGGATGGATAGTATAGTATTATATTACTTATGGACGACGAGTGCATTGACGACACAGAGGTAGGTACAGCTGTGGCCTACCGTACTGCTATATATATATATATATATATATATATATATATATAATATACTGTATAATAATAACGGACCTGGTGGACACTGTCAGCAGACTGCTAAACTAGTATGAAGAAAAAAAAAGCCACCACAGGTATACAATGTAGATGGATGGATAGTATAGTATTATATTACTTATGGACGACGAGTGCACTGACGACACAGAGGTAGGTACAGCCGTGGCCTACCGTACTGCTATATATATATATAATATACTGTATAATAATAACGGACCTGGTGGACACTGTCAGCAGACTGCTAAACTAGTATGAAGAAAAAAAAACCCAACACAGGTATACAATGTAGATGGATGGATAGTATTATATTACTTATGGACGACGAGTGCACTGACGACACAGAGGTAGGTACAGCCGTGGCCTACCGTACTGCTATATATATATATATAATATACTGTATAATAATAACGGACCTGGTGGACACTGTCAGCAGACTGCTAAACTAGTATGAAGAGAAAAAAAACCCACCACAGGTATACAATGTAGATGGATGGATAGTATAGTATTATATTACTTATGGACGACGAGTGCACTGACGACACAGAGGTAGGTACAGCCGTGGCCTACCGTACTGCTATATATATATATATATATAATATACTGTATAATAATAATAACGGACCTGGTGGACACTGTCAGCAGACTGCTAAACTAGTATGAAGAAAAAATAAACCCACCACAGGTATACAATGTAGATGGATGGATAGTATAGTATTATATTACTTATGGACGACGAGTGCACTGACGACACAGAGGTAGGTACAGCCGTGGCCTACCGTACTGCTATATATATATATATAATATACTGTATAATAATAATAACGGACCTGGTGGACACTGTCAGCAGACTGCTAAACTAGTATGAAGAAAAAAAAACCCACCACAGGTATACAATGTAGATGGATGGATAGTATAGTATTATATTACTTATGGACGACGAGTGCACTGACGACACAGAGGCAGGTACAGCCGTGGCCTACCGTACTGCTATATATATATATATATATATATATATATATATATAATATACTGTATAATAATAATAACGGACCTGGTGGACACTGTCAGCAGACTGCTAAACTAGTATGAAGAAAAAAAAAGCCACCACAGGTATACAATGTAGATGGATGGATAGTATAGTATTATATTACTTATGGACGACGAGTGCACTGACGACACAGAGGTAGGTACAGCCGTGGCCTACCGTACTGCTGTATATATATATAATATACTGTATAATAATAACGGACCTGGTGGACACTGTCAGCAGACTGCTAAACTAGTATGAAGAAAAAAAAAGTCACCACAGGAGTGTTTTTCAGGCAGACAAACGTACCTCCTACTATATATACTACAATGCAGCACAGATATGGAGCGTTTTTCAGGCAGAGAACGTAGATATTTGCAGCACACTGAGCACAGATATTTGCAAGCACACTGAGCACAGATATTTGCAGCACACTGAGCATAGATATTTGCAGCACACTGAGCACAGATATTTGCAGCACACTGAGCACAGATATTTGCAGCACACTGAGCACAGATATTTGCAGCACACTGAACACAGAAACTGAGAGAACGCTGCACGTCCTCTCGCTATCATCTCCAATGCACGAGTGAAAATAGCGGCGTCGCGCGGCTCCTTATATAGAATCCGATTCTCGCGAGAATCCGACAGCGGGATGATGACGTTCGGGCGCGCTCGGGTTAACCGAGCAAGGCGGGAGGATCCGAGTCGCTCGTACCCGTGAAAAAAAAGGTGAAATTCGGGCGGGTTCGGATCCCGAGGATCCGAACCCGCTCATCACTAGTATTTATCAACAAATATTTGCAGAATATCCAGCCGAAAATATTCAGTATCCCCTGGATGTACATAGAGTTTTATTGACAAGTAATAACATTTATTTGCCTTTGAACTGTTAAAATATTTAACATTTCACAATATATTTTTATTTTACTTTATGCATCTTTGCTTTAACAAACCAGGATATTATTGTGCTGTATTTGTTGTTTTTGCATGTTTCAAAACTTCTGTGCAGATCGGATTTGGAATTACACAGAGAAAATCTCGTTAAGAGTAAATCCAATTAGGGATAGGTCGTGTCCGGCAGGGGAATTAAAGAGTTAAATCTTCCTGCTAGGTGAAAGTGAAAGTTTTGTGTCCTCCGTAGAGTGTGTGATTGTGTGACGCACTCTCAGGCTATTGTTTGTAAGCACTACTGGAGTGTCTGTAAGGGGGATCAGCCGGCTAAATATAGCCCCAAATAGCTAATTATAGCCACCCTAAAACTCGTCCAAGTTTCTGAGGGTCTCATGTGTAGCGATTGCTGTATAACTGTACGCTGACGAAGCCTGGATAAGGAACAGGCCTTCATTGTATTTAGAATTCAGCATTTTGCAGAATGAATAAAGCTGGGATGATGGTCTATTTGTGAACTCTTTATGCTGCGTGGTGCGGTTGGGGTATGGCTGCTGGGAACAAGGCCGTCGTACAGAATATTAGGCCCTAGGTAAAGCAATGCACTGTGGCCCCTAAACACCCATTGACGGGAACCAATAAAAAAAAATAAAAAAATACGTGGCTGCCAGCACTCTGATTGGTGGATAGCTGCAGCCATCCGCCAATCAGCTCAGCAGGCTGACAGCCATTCACTGTCTGGCTGCAGGCTGGGAGGCAGGTAGATAATCCTGCCTTGATGCTTCTGCTCGGAGGCCCTTAGAATTATGGGTCCGTAGGCAGCTGCGCTATACATTAAGATGGCCCTCACTGGAAACTCCAGATTCTGCACAGTAAAGTTTAAGGGGCAAATATGGAACGAGATAAACATTTTGCAGAAGCGTTGAAAGTTTTGTCCATCTTTACATTGTTTTATATTCTTTGCTCCTCACACAGTCATGTGGGTGAAATTTGAGGGCAGATGTTTTGTTTCTGGTGACGCCTTAGTACATGTAAATGTGTATAGACCTTTCTAACGCTGGGCGGTCTTTAGGCAACGGACACTGAATAACTCATCAAAGCAATCTTTCCTCATATATAAACGCGCGAGAAAGCCTCAGAATTGTGCCGTATTGCATGTTTCTTGGTGTAGATAAATTATTAGTAGCCCCGATCATTATGGTTCTATTATAACAATGAGCAGGATAAACTTACACACTACAGCTGTCACATTATTCATATGCGCCATTTGGGTTTTTCTGTTTAGTTGATGTTATATATTGTGTGAGGCTGCGCGGTCTCTCTAGGCTGTTCCTGCTAGAATCCAGTACCATTATATATATATATTAGTGATGTGCACCGGAAATTTTTCGGGTTTTGTGTTTTGGCTTTGGATTCGGTTCCACGGCCGTGTTTTGGATTCGGACGCGTTTTGGCAAAACCTCCCTGAAATTTTTTTGTCGGATTCGGGTGTTTTTTTACAAAAATCCCTCAAAAACAGCTTAAATCATAGAATTTGCGGGTAATTTTGATCCCATAGTATTATTAACCTCAATAACCATAATTTCCACTGATTTCCAGTCTATTCTGAACACCTCACACCTCACAATATTATTTTTAGTCCTAAAATTTGCACCGAGGTCGCTGGATGGCTAAGCTAAGCGAACCAAGTGGCAGACACAAACACCTGGCCCATCTAGGAGTGGCACTGCAGTGTCAGACAGGATGGCACTTCAAAAAATAGTCCCCAAACAGCACATGATGCAAAGAAAAAAAGTGGTGCAATGAGGTAGCTGTGTAACAAAGCTAAGCGACCCAAGTGGCCGACACAAACACCTGGCCAATCTAGGAGTGGCACTGCAGTGTCAGACAGGATGGCACTTCAAAAAATAGTCCCCAAACAGCACATGATGCAAAGAAAAAAAGAGGTGCACCAAGGTCGCTGGATGGCTAAGCTAAGCGACCCAAGTGGCCGACACAAACACCTGGCCCATCTAGGAGTGGCACTGCAGTGTCAGACAGGATGGCAGATTTAAAAAATAGTCCCCAAACAGCACATGATGCAAAGAAAAAAAGAGGTGCACCAAGGTCGCTGGATGGCTAAGCTAAGCGACCCAAGTGGCCGACACAAACACCTGGCCCATCTAGGAGTGGCACTGCAGTGTCAGACAGGACAGCACTTCAAAAAATAGTCCCCAAACAGCACATGATGCAAAGAAAAAAAGAGGTGCAATGAGGTAGCTGTGTGACAAAGCTAAGCGACCCAAGTGGCCGACACAAACACCTGGCCCATCTAGGAGTGGCACTGCAGTGTCAGACAGGATGGCACTTCAAAAAATAGTCCCCAAACAGCACATGATGCAAAGAAAAAAAGAGGTGCACCAAGGTCGCTGGACGGCTAAGCTAAGCGACACAAGTGGCCGACACAAACACCTGGGCCATCTAGTAATGGCACTGCAGTGTCAGAGAGGATGGCACTTCAAAAAAATAGTCCCCAAACAGCACATGATGCAAAGAAAAAAAGAGGTGCAATGAGGTAGCTGTGTAACAAAGCTAAGCGACCCAAGTGGCCGACACAAACACCTGGCCCATCTAGGAGTGGCACTGCAGTGTCAGACAGGATGGCAGATTTAAAAAATAGTCCCCAAACAGCACATGATGCAAAGAAAAAAAGAGGTGCACCAAGGTCGCTGGATGGCTACGCTAAGCGACCCAAGTGGCCGACACAAACACCTGGCCCATCTAGGAGTGGCACTGCAGTGTCAGACAGGATGGCACTTCAAAAAATAGTCCCCAAACAGCACATGATGCAAAGAAAAAAAGAGGTGCAATGAGGTAGCTGTGTGACAAAGCTAAGCGACCCAAGTGGCCGACACAAACACCTGGCCCATCTAGGAGTGGCACTGCAGTGTCAGACAGGATGGCACTTAAAAAAATAGTCCCCAAACAGCACATGATGCAAAGAAAAAAAGAGGTGCACCAAGGTCGCTGGATGGCTAAGCTAAGCGACACAAGTGGCCGACACAAACACCTGGGCCATCTAGTAATGGCACTGCAGTGTCAGAGAGGATGGCACTTCAAAAAAATAGTCCCCAAACAGCACATGATGCAAAGAAAAAAAGAGGTGCAATGAGGTAGCTGTGTGACTAAGCTAAGCGACCCAAGTGGCCGACACAAACACCTGGCCCATCTAGGTGTGGCACTGCAGTTTTCTAGCGAGAGGATGAGTGCTTCCATTCTCATGTGAATCTGAACCACTAGCCATGAACATAGGCCAGGGCCTCAGCCGTTCCTTGCCACTCCGTGTCGTAAATGGCATATTGGCAAGTTTACGCTTCTCATCAGACGCTTTTCATTTTTTATTTTTGGGTCATTTTACTGAACTTTTGTAGTATACTTAACGACACAGAGGTAGGTAGAGCAGTGGACTACTGTACCGTACTGCTATATATATCATATACTGGTGGTCACAGCAACATTCTGCACTGTCCCCTCCTACTATATATACTGCGCACAACTAAAATGCAGCACAGGTATGGATGCATAGTATACTTGACGACACAGAGGTAGAGCAGTGGACTACTGTACCGTACTGCTATATATATACTGGTGGTCACAGCAACATTCTGCACTGTCCCGTCCTACTATATACTGCGCACAACTAAAATGCAGCACAGGTATGGATGCATAGTATACTTGACGGCACAGAGGTAGGTAGAGCAGTGGACTACTGTACCGTACTGCTATATATATACTGGTGGTCACAGCAACATTCTGCACTGTCCTCCTACTATATATACTACAATGCAGCACAGATATGGAGCGTTTTTCAGGCAGAGAACGTAGATATTTGCAGCACACTGAGCACAGATATTTGCAAGCACACTGAGCACAGATATTTGCAGCACACTGAGCACAGATATTTGCAGCACACTGAACACAGAAACTGGAGAACGCTGCACGTCCTCTCGCTATCATCTCCAATGCACGAGTGAAAATAGAGGCGACGTGCGGCTCCTTATATAGAATACGAATCTCGCGAAAATCCGACAGCGGGATGATGTTGTTCGGGCGCGCTCGGGTTAACCGAGCAAGGCAGGAAGATCCGAGTCTGCCTCGGAACCGTGTAAAATGGGTTCCGCCTCTGACCCTGCACCCCTTTCCCAGCACTATCACCCCTCACCCATAGCAGTCCTTATTTTGGTGTTCCTACCCCCTATATTTTAAATAGGAACAGTGCACACATTTGGTGCCCAGCCCAAAAAGAGGTGTGTTTTTGCTGGCAAGGGGCATGTCCACACAATACTGCAACTTTATTCACATTTTATCATGCGATAGTGTCCCTAATTCATGTTACATCACACAGTAGTATCACTTTACCTTATAAACATTACTCCTCACAATAGTGCTCCTTGGGGGTAATTCAGAACTGATCATAGCAGCAAATTTGTTAGCAGATGGGCAAAACCATGTGCACTGCAGGGGAGGCAGATGTAGCATTTACAGAGAGATAGAGTTGGGTGGGTAATTTTGTTTCTGTGCAGGGTAAATACTGCCTACTTTATTTTTACACAGCAATTTATATTTCAGTTTGAACTCACCACACCCAAATCTAACTCTCTCTGCAAATGCTATATCTGCCCCACCTGCAGTGCACATGGTTTTGCCCTACTGCTAACAAATTTGCTGCTGCGATCAACTCTGAATTACCCCCCTTATTCACATTACACTAAAGTGCTCCTTATTCACATTACACCACACCCTATTGCTTTTTATTCACATTAGACCACACAGTAGTGCCCTTCCTATACGTTACTCGACACAGTAGAGCACCTTATACACATAATGTCACACATTAGTAATGAATGCATACACATAATTCCACACAGTAATGCCCCTTACACATGACACACTATATTAATGTCCTTATGCACATAATGAGCCTTACACATTATGCCAACCCTTATTAATGCCCTTTTACACATAATGTCAATACACATATGCCAAACACTGTTGCACAACCAACCCACCCGCACACAGCACTCACATGGCCGCTAACACTGTGACCTCTGCCTCTGCTTGGATACAGATGTGTTCTCATAAATCTTGCCTCAATACGTCATGCAGCAGGATATGCCTGGCGTGAGTCAGCTGGCAGCTTTGCTAACATTGGGTGTTTATTTTTGATGATAATGCATCTTATTTGCATTGCTATGTGGCTAGGATGCACAGGCAGCTTCTGATGATTTAAATGATATGCAGCATGCCTATATACTGTGTGCGACTACGGCTGTACCTGTATACAAAATGCTACACACAGAATATAGGCATGCCGCATATCATTTTAATCATCAGAAGCTGCTGATGCCCCTAGGTATATCAAATGCTCTAGGCAGTTGCCTAGTTTGCCTATGCCTAAGGCCGGCTCTGGATGTCAGGCACCCTCCCTGCAAACACTTGGACACGCCTGCGTTTTTCCAACCCCTCCCTGAAAACGGTCAGTTGCCACCCACAAACGCCTTCTTCCTGTCAATCTCCTTGCGATCGCCCGTGCGAACGGATCCGTCGCACAAACCCATTGCTGAGCGGTGATCCGCTTTGTACCCGTGCAACGCGCCTGCGCATTGCGGTGCAAACGCACAGCAGCGATCAGGTCTGAATTACCCCCTTAGTCACCAGTGCCCATGGCAAGACAGCAAAGGGTGGTCTGGCAAAACAGCACGTTAACCCTTGCCACCCTGGGGCAGCTGAGAATAAACGCTGGCGAGTACTGAGCCACCACAGTGGGTCTCTCAGTAATCAATAGTCCGCATTGTTTGTCATTTAAAGGTCCAATGAGGGGCCTCACGGCACGGCTTTCTAATTTGAGAACAGCTGTCTATTTTCTGCGTTATACGCTCATTGCCAATAATCAGGAGGGGGCTAAGGTCCGTTGAATATTTATTTTGGAAGTGCTTTGATACACTATGTAAATGATTCCCTTTCAGGTGTTCTGAAAAAAATAAAATGAGATTTCAGACTTCTGGTGGAAGCGGTAACCACAACTGAAAATCTTGGGGACAAATTTAGCATTGCAGCTATATATTGCTGGATGGAATGTGGGCACAGAGAGAACTCGGCATGGAATGTGATGAATTAAAGGCACTATCTATGGGTTATATTACCAGCATGTTTACAAGTGAGAACGTTCCACGTGTTCAGAGGTACAATCACTGTGTGACTGTCCTGAAGAGGTAATATGGGCCTCACGCACGCCAACACGGTGGTTAGAGATTGGTACAGTAGAATACAGTAATCCTCTGCAAGCACACATAATATAGATATAATACAATAACGGGTGGGGTTAGGGTATTAGGCCTTTATATTGTAGCTGAATGTCCTTAGAGAGCGGCGTCCCGTATCTCTAAATGAAGGTGTTCATCAGTAAATAGTATTCAGTGAGAAAAGTGTAAACGCCATAAAGGGATGTTACTATAAGTATCTTTCAGGATATGTGCTGCAAAATGCCAAAACATGTCCCGTGACACTCCCATAACATGCCCCCTGACACTCCCATAACATGCCCCTGACCCTCCCATAACATGTTCCCTGACACACCCATAACACACCCCTGACACACCCATAACATGCCCCCTGACACACCCATGACACGCCCCCTGATAGTCCCATAACACGCCCCTGACACAACCATAATACGCCACTGACACCACCATAACACGCCCCTGACACTCCCATAACCTGCCCCTGACACTCCCATAACATGCCACGCGCCCCTGACACTCCCACAACATGCCCCTGACACTCCCATAACACGCCCCTTACACTCCTATAACATGCCCCTGACACTCCCATAACATGCCCCTGACACACATAACATGCCCCTGACACTCCCATAACATGCCTCTGACACTCCCATAACATGCCCCTGACACTCCCATAACATGCCCCTGGCACTCCCATAACACGCCCCTGACACGCCCATAACATGTCCCCTGATACACCCATGACACGCCCCTGACACACCCATGACACGTCCCCTGACACAGCCAAAATATGCCCCTGCCACTCCCATAACATGCCCCTGACACTCCCATAACACGCCCCTTACACTCCCATAACATGCCCCCTGACACTCCTATAACATGTCCCTGACACTCCCATAACATTCCTCCTGACACACCCATAACACGCCCCTGACACACCGATAACACGCCCCTGACACTCCCATAACACACCCCTGACACTCCCATAACATGCCCCCTGACACTGTATGGTGATCACTGTGGTGCTGTGTGTACTGTATAGTGATCACTGCAATGATGTTTGTACTGTATGGTGATTATTGTGATGCTGTGTGTACTGTATGGTGATTACTGTGGTGCTGTGTGTACTGTATGGTGATCACTGTGGTGCTGTGTGTACTGTATGGTGATCACTGTGATGCTGTGTGTACTGTATGGTGATCACTGTGGTGCTGTGTGTACTGTATGGTGATCACTGTGATGCTGTGTGTACTGTATGGTGATTACTGTGATGCTGTGTGTACTGTATGGTGATCACTGTGATGCTGTGTGTACTGTATGGTGATCACTGTGATGCTGTGTGTACTGTATGGTGATCACTGTGATGATGTGTGTACTGTATGGTGATTACTGTGATGCTGTGTGTACTGTATGGTGATCACTGTGGTGCTGTGTGTACTGTATGGTGATCACTGTGATGCTGTGTGTACTGTATGGTGATCACTGTGGTGCTGTGTGTACTGTATGGTGATCACTGCAATGATGTTTGTACTGTATGGTGATCACTGTGGTGCTGTGTGTACTGTATAGTGATCACTGCAATGATGTTTGTACTGTATGGTGATTATTGTGATGCTGTGTGTACTGTATGGTGATTACTGTGATGCTGTGTGTACTGTATGGCAGTCACTGTGATGCTGTGTGTACTGTATTATGGCCATTGCAATGCTGTGTACATTATGGCGGTCAATGCAATACTGTATGTGTATTTTACGGCGGTCTCTGCAATGCTGTGTGAACTGTATGGCAGTCCCCGGGATGCTGTGTGTAATGCACTGTGGTCACTGCTATGCTGTGTACTGTATGGTGGTCACTGTGATGTGTGTGTGTGTGTGTGTGTGTGTGTGTGTGTGTGTGTTTGTGGAAGGGAGGGCATTATTGTAATAGCAGGGGTAATTATTGATGTAATTTGGAAGCAAATATTGCATTTATTTGCCGAAACACATGGGTCGTCTATTTTTCCAACTTTGCCCCCCCTCATGTAGTGGCAGCCAGTACAATGGGACATAATCTGTGTATCAGATAGCCAGACTCATGCAGACCGGTCACAAGCAGCTTTCAGGGTAACACCTGACAAAATGTCATTTTAATTAACATCTAAACTGTTGCTTTACAAGAGCTAACGATTCTAGCTGTGTCAGTGCTCTGTGATAACAGGGTGATTGTACGTACAGAATGGTGGCATTGATTTGTTCATAACTGGAAGCCCTGCCGCTGCGCACATCAATATTAACTCTCCGCCTGCTGAAATGAAGCAGGGTTATTTATAGACGATAAGAGAAGCGTGCTATGGCTCCTACAAAGGGAAGGATATTTTCTGTGAACCCTTTGCCTTCCAAAATTATATCTTGAATAAGTGTATGCCATGCACTGTCATCTCACTATGGGCGGGATTTACTAAATGGAAAATGCGGTAAAACCCCCGTTTTACCGCATTTTCATATGTACTAACTCCCGACCGCCGCGTTTTCGCCTCATAGGGTATCGCCATCTTTTTATGGTGATACCCTATAGAAGCCTATGGGATTCTTACCGCCGCCGCCGCCCCGCGCCGCTCACGACGACCCCCCCCCCCCCTTCCCCCCCGGCACACCTGAGCTGCTGCTGCCTGCTGGTGCGGCCCCCCTCCTCCTTCTCCCCCGCATCACAGCCTTGTCTCCTTACGGATGCAGGGGGGAGGAGGAGCCCGGGGACTCCCTGCACACGTCACCTCCCGAGTCTGGGAGGTGACAGAGACCCCCGCAGACCCCAGCAGACATCATCTGCTATACTAATCGCATATGTTAGTACATATGCGATTAGTATCGCTGCGGTAGGCAGCGAGAGGCGGCGATTGCTTATAGTAAATCCCGCCCTATGGCTCCAATATGTCAGAAATATCTTCTTAGTATTATTATAATAATTTTTATAGCCAAAACTCTGGAGTAAAGAGCATATGGCAGGTGAGGCAGTGACTCCCCCTCCCCCAGCTATATTTTCTGCACATGTCTGATCAAAACTCACCAAATTTCCAGATCATACTGCTGCTCCTGTGTATAATGCCCGCATGTATATACTGCTGCACCTGTGTATAATGCCCACATGTATATACTGCTGCACCTGTGTATAATGCCCGCATGTATATACTGCTGCACTTGTGTATAATGCCCACATGTGTATACTGCTGCACCTGTGTATAATGCCCACATGTATATACTGCTGCACCTGTGTATAATGCCCACATGTATATACTGCTGCACCTGTGTATAATGCCCACATGTATATACTGCTGCACCTGTGTATAATGCCCAAATGTATATACTGCTGCACCTGTGTATAATGCCCACATGTATATACTGCTGCACCTGTGTATAATGCCCACATGTATATACTGCTGCACCTGTGTATAATGCCCACATGTATATACTGCTGCACCTGTGTATAATGCCCACATGTATATACTGCTGCACCTGTGTATAATGCCCGCATGTATATACTGCTACACCTGTGTATAATGGCCACATGTATATACCGCTGCACCTGTGTATGATGTCCACATATATAGGCTGCTGCACCTGTGTATGATATCCTTTTATATATACTGCTGCACCTGTGTATAATGCCCACATGTATATACTGCTGTGTCTGTGTATGATGTCCACATGTATATACTGCTGCACCTGTGTATAATGCCCACATGTATATACTGCTGTGTCTGTGTATGATGCCCACATGTATATACTGCTGCACCTGTGTATGATGTCCACATGTGTATGCTGCTGCACCTGTGTATAATGCCCACATGTATATACTGCTGCACCTGTGTATAATGCCCACATATATATATATATATATATATATATATATATATATATATATATATATATATACACTGCTGCACCTGTGTACAATGCCCACATGTATATACCGCTGCACCTGTGTATAATGCCCACATGTATATACTGCTGCACCTGTGTATGTTGTCCACATGTATATACTGCTGCACCTGTGTATAATGCCCACATGTATGTACTGCTATCTTTTATTAAGAAAAATTGCAACATACATTACATAAATATGGTAAAACTCATAAAAATAGGACATACAATATACATTAAATTGTTGCCCAATAATCTAAACCAAAAAGCAACAAAGCTTATATAACTATACGCAATGTCAATATTGCTTAACATCTAAGCAAAAAACAACCTACTGTATACAAACAACACATATTATAACCATAACCAATGAAAAGATGAATGAAGTCTTTTAGTCACATGCAAACCGCTTTAATGAAAAAACCAGAAAAAAGAAAATCTACGGGAAGGTGAAGGATAGGAAGCCATAAGATGAACAAGAAAAGGACTTCTGCTACCCACTCAAGGGGGTTTCAGGTGGCGCCAGAGCCTGGACCACCCAACAGCATCCAACCTCTTCCTGTCCATATCCATCATCCTCTTAACCTCGTGCAGAATATTTCCCACCACCTCCTCACAGGGGAGGACCTTTGCTCTGAGGGAACCTGACACCGTGCACCTCATGTGTGAAACCTAACTGCTAAACTAACTATAAAAATTGTGGTTAAATCAAACCTTCTATACCCTTTGAACGCCCCATAAACCCACTCAGTGTAACTAAGCCCCGAAAGGCACGGGATGCATAAGGCCCTTGTTACCACTCTGTAAACCTTTATATTGAAGGGACACTCAAGGAGGAAATGGTCCATTGTCTCCACCTCCCCTAGACATTCCTCACGTGGGCAACCACGATCATTGGCACTTCGACACTTGAGGTTACCCAGCACATAAAGCCTCCCTTGGAAGGAAAGCCAGGCAATATATCTGAACTTCAGTGGGATTCTTTGAGAATTAATCAAAGACAACCCATCTGAGCAGACACTGCCTGGGCAGTCCCTTAACGACAGCGGAGCATAAGAGTGAGTCCGCAAAACTCTTCTCTCCAACTCCCTTCTAGAGAAGTTTTTGACTTCACCCACCTCCAGCCCCCAAAGCCTCGTCATCTTCAAGCTTGGTATAACGTAGATCGGGAGGTAGTCATGTCGGACTCGAAAGGTTTTTACTTGGCCACCATCCATCCATAACCTGAGGAAGGGAGACACCCAGGCCCTAAAACTCTCTACCCATCGAGGGGGAGTTTTTAGAAACAAACTCCCTAGGTTCAGTTTTAAAAATGTTGTAGCAAAAAACACCACAGGGTTGACCATACTCAGCCCCCCTGTTCCCTCGATCCGTAGGTGATCCCTCTCTTGACCAGATTCATTGTATTCCCCCATAACATCAGGAAGAATAAAGAATTCATCTTGGTCCACAAAGACTGTGGCAAGAAGCACACATATAACTGACATACAGAAAAAGCGGAATCAGATAGGTTTTGCATAAGTCAACCCTCTCCCTGAGAGAAAGTTGCCACCTTCTCCAGGACTGCACCTTCCTGGTAGCATCTTCCAGCCTCTTCTCCCAATTCTGAGTGGCATAATCACCACGGCCAAATTTGATACCTAGAATTTTTATCTCTGGACTGGCGCGGGGGAGGCTATCCGGAAGGGTAAACTCATCACCTTCCTCCCCCATCCAGAAAGCTTCACACTTATCCTGATTGATTCTGTAGCACGAGGCCTCAGAGTACTCACAGATAAGATGTTCCATGCCACGTGCCTCTGCCACAGATGACAGGACCACAGTCAGGGCCGGATTAACAATGGGGCGGATGGAGCTGCAGCTCCAGGCCCCCCATTGAAAATAGGCCCACAGGCTCCTGTCATCACCAGCAGCACAGCTCCCTCACCTCCCGGCTGCTCAGTAATCTCCACACCGAACCAGCTGGCTGGGCACAGATCAGCGCTCAGACCACGAAACTGTCCCTGACTGAATCTGCCCGAGGCCACGCCCCCCGGGCCCGTCCGTGGCTCCGCCCTTACCCGGCCTGAAGCTCCGCCCCCTCATCTGATGTGGCGCTGGCTGTGAACAGTAAGCTTATTCATCTTTGCTTTTTCCCTGTCTGGTGGCGCAGCACATAATATATTATTTAACATGCAATAGCAGCATAAGTTAAGGGGGGGGGGAGGCAGACACAAGGTAAATTAAAACATAAGGGGGGGAAGATACAAGTTGAATTAATTTATGGGGAGGCAGTGTCACAAAGTAAATAAATATATAAGGGGGACAGGTACAACTTAAATTAATATATAAGGGGGTATGGCACAAGTTAATCTATAAAGGGGGAGAGGATGCTTAACTTAAATATAAATGGGGGTGCAGGTAGCTGAACAATATTATCGGGGGGGCAGTCTGTGGGGCTTACATCAAGTGTAAGCCTCATGGACTGTGGAGATGATTCAGGGGCAATCGCTGCACTCTGAAGGAAGTCCCAGTGAGATGCATCTCACTGGTGCGATTGCCTTTGCCTGATTGACAGGCTGAGGCGGGGCAGGAGGGGGCGTGCCAACAGTGTTAGAACGCCGTTGGTGGGGCGCAGTACGGACAATGCAGGCATCTCCGGTCCGTTGTGGGAGTGGGCTGTGGCGGCTGCTTGATGTCACACGCAGCCACTGCGACCCGGAACGTGGCGGGTAGCCGCCTGCCAGCACATCTAGGTTGCGCAGGTAGGGAGCTACTTGGCAGGGGGGGGGGGGGGGGGAGAATATAGGCAGGGCCTGACATGTGGGGCGGACTAGCCCTGTGCCGGGCGTCCACCCGCTTGTCAGAGAAACTGATTGTAGGTGTGCTAAATTTAGCACATCTACAATCAGCTCTGAATCACCCCCTGTGTTTCCTCCACAAGTTTTATGGTGATTGTTGTTGGTTAATGTAGGGTGTGCCTGGTATTGTCCTCACGTGTCAATAATCTGAAAGTATATTATAGAGGGGCGGAGTCCTCTCCTATTAAAGGTCATTTATGTGTCATAAAATTATAGTTGAATACATTTATTCACAGCACTGAGGTTGTGGGTTTGATTCCCACCATGGGTCTGTGTGGAGTTTGTATATTCTCCCCTTGTGTGGGTTTCCTCCCACAGGTTGTTTCCCGACATAAATTAACCTTAGTGTGTAAGTGTGCATGTGTACAGCACATGAGGTAGCGAACATAGATTGTAAGCTCCACTGGGGCCAGAACTGATGTGAATGGCCAAATGTTCTCTGTAATGCGCAGCGGGATATGTGTGCGCTATATAAATAACTGGTAATAATGATAATAATTTTTCTTGCCCAGAAAATGCAGTTCAGTGGTGATTTTATACAGGGAGACACTAAAATAACTTTATTCTGTGATCTAAGTAATAACAGTAAGGTGAATGTGACTGTATACTGTATATTAATAATACAATGTAGAGCCATTGTTATTGTTGAAGTGCGGTGATAGGTAGCAACGGGATGGCCGAAGAAAGTGATCGCATTGGCGATCGCAAGAAGATTGACAGGAAGAGGCCGTTTGTGGGTGTCAACTGACCGTTTCCTAGGAGTGTCCGGAGAAACGCAGGCGTGTCCAGCCGTTTGAAGGGAGGGTTCCTGACGTCCGCTCCGGGCCAGATCATCGCACTGGAAGAGTAAGTCCTGAGCTGTGCAAAGACTGCACAAACTTTTGTTTGTGCAGCTCTCTGCACATGCATTCGCACCCTTGCACAGCGGTTACCCCCTCCCCATGTAGGCGGCGACTACCTCGTGCAAAAAATGCCTGCTTGCGACCAGGTCTGAATTAGGCCCTTTGAAAGAATAGTTTTCAAGGAGCACCGTTTTCTTATTTCCCTTATTTTTCACACTGGCTGCGCAACCTGCAGGGGAATAGAGGTCAGGCATGGAAACGTGAGGAGAAGTGGCTGCAGTATTGTAGACCTTTTCTGTCTGGCTTTTACTGAGCGCTGCGGCTGTGAAGTAAGGAGGGTAATGGAGAAGAGGACGGGCCAGAATGTGAGGGATGAAGCAGAGTTATGGAGGAGAGGGAGAGCCAGAATGTGAGGGAACGAGTAGGTGATGGAGGAGAGGAGGTGCCGGAGTATAAGTGATGGAGGAGAGGGGGAGCCGGAGTGTTAGAGAAGGAACAGGTGATGGAGGAGAGGAGGTGCTGGAGTATAAGTGATGGAGGAGAGGGGGAGCCAGAGGAGAGGAGGTGCTGGAGTATAAGTGATGAAGGAGAGGGGAGCCGGAGTGTGAGAGAAAGAACAGGTGATGGAGGAGAGGAGGTGCCGGAGTATGAGTGATGGAGGAGAGGGGGAGCCGGAGTATGGGGGAAGGAACAGGTGATGGAGGAGAGGAAGTGCCAGAGTATGAGGGATGAAGGAGAGGAGGTGCCGGAGTATGAGTGATGGAGGAGAGGGGGAGTCGGAGTGTGAGGGAAGGAACAGGTGATGGAGGAGAGGAAGTGCCAGAGTATGAGGGATGAAGGAGAGGAGGTGCCGGAGTATGAGTGATGGAGGAGAGGGGGAGCCGGAGTGTGAGAGAAGGAACAGGTGATGGAGGAGCAGAGATGCCGGAGTATGAGTGATGGAGGAGAGGGGGAGGCGGAGTGTGAGAGAAGAAACAGGTGATGGAGGAGAGGAGGTGCCGGAGTATGAGTGATGGAGGAGAGGGGGAGGCGGAGTGTGAGAGAAGAAACAGGTGATGGAGGAGAGGAGGTGCCGGAGTATGAGTGATGGAGGAGAGGGGGAGCCGGAATATGAGGGAAGGAACAGGTGATGGAGGAGAGGAGGTGTCGGAGTATGAGGGATGAAGGAGAGGGGGAGCCGGAGTATGAGTGATGGAGGAGAGGAGGAGCCGGACTGTGTGAGAGAAGGAACAGGTGATGGAGGAGAGTAGGTGCCGGAGTATAAGTGATCGAGGAGAGGGGGAGCCGGAATGTGAGAGAAGGAACAGGTGATGGAGGAGAGTAGGTGCCGGAGTATAAGTGATGGAGGAGAGGGGGAGCTGGAATGTGAGAGAAGGAACAGGTGATGGAGGAGAGGAGCTGCCGGAGTATGAGGGATGGAGGAGAGGGGGAGCCGGAATGTGAGAGAAGAAACAGGTGATGGAGGAGAGGAGGTGCCGGAGTATGAATGATGAATAAGAGGAGATGCCGGAGTATGAGTGATGGAGGAGAGGGGGAGCCGGAATGTGAGAGAAGGAACAGGTGATGGAGGAGAGTAGGTGCCGGAGTATGAGTGATGGAGGAGAGGGGGAGCCGGAATGTGAGAGAAGGAACAGGTGATGGAGGAGAGGCGGTGCCAGAGTATGAGGGATGAAGGAGAGGAGGTGCCGGAGTATGAGTGATGGAGGAGAGGGGGAGTCGGAGTGTGAGGGAAGGAACAGGTGATGCAACGCAGGCGTGCCCGGACCATGCGGGGGGAGGGCCACGGCGGCTGCGTGACGTCACACGCAGCCGCTGCAACCCGGACAGCGACGGGTAGCTCCCTGTCAGCAAGCAGGAGCTGTGCAGGTAGGGAACTACTCATCAAGTACAAAAGCATTGCACCGTGCGATGCTTTTGTACTTGCGCGGGGGTGGGGTGGGGTTGGGGGGGGTAGGGCCAGACATGCTGGGCGTCCCCCCCTCATGTCTGTGAAATTGATCAGGTCTGAATTAGGCCCATGGACTCAACCCCCTATTTAGGCGCTACTTCACAAATGTCCTTAGCTGGTTTTCCATCCCAATCCGCCCCTGCCTCCATGAATGTCACAGCAGGGCAGGTGTGCAAAACCCAGCGAGTTGCAGCATACAACAGGCCCTGGGGTCTCCTCTCCCATATTTAAGTGGTGTCTGTCAGTAAGTTTATTTGTGTAAGTGCGTTTATGTCAGTAAGGGGTGTCTGTTTATGTAAGTGTGCCTGTGTCAGTAAGTGTGTCTGTGTCAGTAAGGGTGTCTGTGTCCATAAGGGCTGTTTGTGTCAGTGTGTTTGTATCAGTAAGTGTGTCTGTGTCAGTAAGTGTGCCTTGGTTAGTGCATTTGTTTCAGTAAGGGGAATCTGTGTTAGTAAGGGGTGTCTGTGTCAGTAAGTGGTATCTGACAGTAAGGGGTGTTTGTGCTTGTATGTTTGTGTCAGTAAATTGCATCTTTGTCAGTAATGGGTGTCTGTCATTAAGTATGTATGTGCCAGTAAGTGATGTCTGTGTCCATAAGGGGTATCTGTCAGTAAGTGGTGTCTGTGTCTATAAATGTGTGTATCAGTAAGTGTTTGTCAGTAAGGTGTGTCAGTGTGTATGTGTCAGTAAGTCTTTGACAGTGGTGTGTGTCAATAAGTGGTGTGTGTGTGTGCCTGTATTAATGTGTCTGTCAGTAAGTGGTGTCTGTGTCGATAAGTGTGTCCCAGGAGCCCTCAGTTGCAGGTCTACTCTGTATTGCCCCTATCTTTTCTAATCTTTTCACATATGCTCTGTATTGCCCCATCTTTGCTCCCCTTTCCACCTTATTTGCATGTTGATACAGCTTTCTGTATTATATGGCAGTCGCTGCGATGTTCTCTGTATGATATGGTGATCACTGATGCTCTGTATTATATGGTGGTCACAAACTTTTTCTTGTTATAGTTAACTATTAAGTAGTTCAAGGTAATCACTAGCTACTGTATGACCTCCACGGCGATAGCCACACTCATGGCACAGACCACACCCCCTATTTATACCAAACTGGTCACATCACTAGTCACACCACCGCAGCGCTTGTCACACCTCCTTCCGAGGCACACAATAGGCCCTTCATAAGTTTCAGCTCCAGGCCCATGTGGACCTTAATCTGGCACTGACCACAGTAACATTGTCTGCGTAAGCCACCACCCTCAGCGGCAACCCAGGGCCCAGCTGCACCCCTGCCACAGCACCGCTCTCAATCCTCCGCACAAAAGGATCAATTGCAAATACATATAGAAGGGGGCTCAGGGGACACCCCTGACGGACACCTGAGTCGACCGCAAAAGCAGGGCCTACCCAGCCATTGCCAAGTGGGAAGCTCTCAGCCTGATTGTAAATGACACGTAGCCAATCTACCACCCTCACTGGAAGACCATACCTCTCCAGCACAGCCCACAGGTACTGATGATTAACTCGGTCAAAAGCCTTGGACTGATCCAATGCCAGCAAATACTTACCCCACTTTTCAGCACGACATTGCTCCACAGCCTCCCGGATGCCAAGGACAGCACTAAAGGTGCTTCGGCCTTTTACAGTGCAATGCTGAGACGAAGAAAGTAACAGCCCGGAAACTTCCATCAGCCGATTAAAAAGTACCTTTGCCAGAATCTTTCTGTCCGTATTGAGAAGAGCGATGGGGCACCAGTTCTCAACACGCACCGGGTCCCTACCTTTAGACAATAATATGAGAGCAGAGGATCTCATAGAGGGAGGGAGTGATCCCTTACCCAGGCTTTCATTAAATACCTCCATGAGATGAGGAGCCAAGATGTCTGAAAAAGCTTTAAAAAATTCATATGTTAACCCATCTGGGCCTGAAGATTTTTTTATAGACAAACCGTCTATGGCTTTCTTGACCTCCTCCACTGTCACATCACTCCCCAAAGAGTCAAAAGAAGGATCAAGTTGCTCAAGCCCAGGTGTCTCCCTCAGAAACTGATCCATCCTCTCTCTGATGAGTGGCTGCTCAGACAAAAGGCTGGAGTAATAGGACCTGATGACTCCCAAAATACCCTCCCTGTCTTCATGAAGAATACCCTGGTCATCAAACAGGCCCCGGACCTCCCTCAAATCAACTGATTTTCTGCAACTCTGGTAGGGATCAGGTGAGTGGTACTTCCCATAATCCCTCTCCAGAATCAAAGACGCCAGGCGATCGTACTGATATTCCTTCATCTGAGCCTTCACCCGGGAGATTTCCCCACTATCTCCACGCTCAGAGATCAAGAAATCCAGTTTCTTTCTCAGGCTCTGGTAGATACATCTTTTTGTCGTTTCTCTAACGTCCTAGTGGATGCTGGTGACTCTGTAAGGACCATGAGGAATAGACGGGCTCCGCAGGAGACTGGGCATTCTAAAGAAAGATTAGGTACTATCTGGTGTGCACTGGCTCCTCCCTCTATGCCCCTCCTCCAGACCTCAGTTAGAATCTGTGCCCGGCCAGAGCTGGGTGCTCCTAGTGGGCTCTCCTGAGCCTGCTAGTAAAAGAAAGTTTTTGTTAGGTTTTTTATTTTCAGTGAGCTTCTGCTGGCAACAGACTCACTGCTACGAGGGACTGAGGGGAGAGAAGCAAACCTACCTGTCTACAGCTAGGTTGCGCTTCTTAGGCTACTGGACACCATTAGCTCCAGAGGGTTCAAACACAGGCATCTGTCCTCGATCGTCCGTTCCCGGAGCCGCGCCGCCGTCCCCCTCGCAGAGCCAGAAGAACAGAAGCTTGAAGACGGCGAAAAAGGCGGCTGAAGACTCCTGTCTTCATTTAAGGTAGCTTCCAGCACACTTTCACACTCCGGTCACTGTAGGGTGCAGGGTGCTGGGGGGGGGGGGGGGGGGCGGGCGCCCTGGGCAGCAATTGAAGTACCTTTTTGGCATAACATACATATATACAGTCAGGCACTGTATATATGTAAAAACCCCCGCCATTTTTTTCACACAGAAGCGGGACAGAAGCCCGTCGCTGAGGGGGCGGGGCCTTCTTCCTCAGCACACCAGCGCCATTTTCTCTTCACAGCTCCGCTGGAAGGACGCTCCCCAGGCTCTCCCCTGCAGTATCCAGGTACAAGAAGGGTAAAAAAGAGAGGGGGGGCACATAAATTTAGGCGCAAAAGACATAAAATCGGCAGCTATTGGGTAATCACTTATTATAGTGAATATCCCTGGGTTATATAGCGCTGTGGTGTGTGCTGGCATACTCTCTCTCTCTGTCTCCCCAAAGGCCTTTGTGGGGTCCTGTCCTCAGTCAGAGCATTCCCTGTGTGTGTGCTGTGTGTCGGTACGGCTGTGTCGACATGTTTGATGAGGAGGGTTACGTGGAGGCGGAGCAAGTGCGGATAAATGTGGTGTCGCCGCCGTCGGGGCCGACACCTGATTGGATGGATATGTGGAAGGTCTTAAATGATAATGTAAGCTCCTTGCATAAAAGGTTTGATGACGCTGCAGCCTTGGGGCAGCCGGGGTCTCAACCCGGGCCTGCCCAGGCGACTCAGAGGCCGTCAGGGTCTCATAAACGCCCACTATCTCAGATGGTTGACACAGATGCCGACACGGAGTCCGACTCCAGTGTCGACGATGATGAGGCACAATTACAGCCTAAGATGACCAAGGCCATCCGCTACATGATTATTGCAATGAAAGATGTATTTCACATTTCAGAGGTTAACCCTGTCCCTGACAAGAGGGTGTATATGTTTGGGGAGAAAAAGCAGGCAGTGACTTTTTCCCCGTCACATGAATTAAATGAGTTATGTGAAGAAGCGTGGAGTTCCCCTGATAAGAAAGTGGTGATTTCTAAGAGGTTACTGATGGCGTACCCTTTCCCGCCAATGGACAGGTTACGTTGGGAATCCTCCCCTAGGGTAGACAAGGCGCTGACACACTTATCTAAGAAGGTGGCCCTGCCGTCTCAGGATACGGCCGCCCTAAAGGATCCTGCGGATAGGAAGCAGGAAGCTATCTTGAAGTCAGTGTATACACACTCTGGTACTCTACTGAGACCAGCTATTGCTTCAGCCTGGATGTGTAGCGCTGTAGCAGCATGGACAGATACTCTGTCAGAGGACATAGATGCCCTGGACAGGGATACTGTTTTGCTAACCCTGGGCCATATAAAAGACGTCGTCTTATATATGCGGGATGCTCAGAGGGACATTTGCCTGCTGGGCTCTAGAATTAATGCAATGTCCATTTCTGCCAGGAGAGTCTTATGAACTCGGCAATGGACAGGGGATGCCGATTCTAAAAAACACATGGAGGTTTTGCCTTATAAGGGTGAGGAATTGTTTGGGGACGGCCTCTCGGACCTTGTGTCCACAGCGACAGCTGGAAAGTCGACTTTCTTGCCTCAGGTTTCCTCACAGCCTAAGAAAGCACCGTATTATCAAATGCAGTCCTTTCGTTCTCAGAGAAGCAAAAAGGTCAGAGGTGCATCCTTTCTTGCCAGAGGCAGGGGTAGAGGAAAGAAGCTGCACCATGCAGCTAGTTCCCAGGAACAAAAGTCCTCCCCGGCTTCCACTAAGTCCACCGCATGACGCTGGGGCTCCACAGGCAGAGCCAGGAGCGGTGGGGGCGCGTCTCCGAAAATTCAGCAACCAGTGGGTTCACTCACAGCTGGATCCTTGGGCTATACAAATTGTATCTCAGGGATACAAGCTGGAGTTCGAAGTGACTCCCCCTCACCGTTACCTAAAATCTGCCTTGCCAGCTTCCCCCATGGATAGGGAGGTAGTCCTGGCAGCAATTCACAAGCTGTACCTCCAGCAAGTGATAATAATGGTCCCCCTCCTTCAACAGGGAAGGGGTTACTATTCCACACTGTTTGTGGTACCGAAACCGGACGGTTCGGTAAGACCCATTCTGAATTTAAAATCCTTGAACATTTATATGAAAAAAATTCAAGTTCAAAATGGAATCGCTCAGAGCGGTCATTGCAAGCCTGGAAGAGGGGGATTTTATGGTATCTCTGGACATCAAGGATGCTTACTTGCATGTCCCCATTTATCCACCTCACCAGGAGTACCTCAGGTTTGTGGTACAGGACTGTCATTACCAATTCCAGACGTTGCCGTTTGGTCTGTCCACGGCACCGAGAGTATTTACCAAGGTAATGGCCGAAATGATGGTACTCCTTCGGAAGCAAGGAGTTACGGTTATCCCGTACTTGGACGATCTCCTCATAAGGGCGAGGTCCAGGGAGCAGTTGTTGATCAGCGTAGCACACTCTCAGGAAGTGTTGCAACAGCACGGCTGGATTCTGAATATTCCAAAGTCACAGCTGATTCCTACGACGCGTCTGCCCTTCCTGGGTATGATTCTGGACACAGAACAGAAGAAGGTGTTTCTCCTGGAGAAGAAAGGCCCAGGAGTTAGTGACTCTGGTCAGGGACCTCCTAAAACCAAAACAGGTGTCGGTGCATCACTGCACGCGAGTCCTGGGAAAGATGGTGGCCTCATACGAAGCCATTCCCTTCGGCAGGTTCCATGCGAGGATCTTTCAGTGGGATCTGTTGGACAAGTGGTCCGGATCGCATCTTCAGATGCATCGGCTGATCACCCTGTCCCCGAGGGCCAGGGTGTCTCTTCTGTGGTGGCTGCAGAGTGCTCATCTTCTCGAGGGCCGCAGGTTCGGCATACAGGACTGGGTCCTGGTGACCACGGATGCAAGCCTCCGCGGATGGGGGGCAGTCACTCAGGGAAGAAACTTCCAAGGGCTGTGGTCAAGTCAGGAGACTTGTCTGCACATAAATATACTGGAACTAAGGGCCATATACAACGCCCTGAGTCAAGCGGAGCCCCTGCTTCCAGACCAACCAGTGCTGATTCAGTCAGACAACATCACGGCGGTCGCCCATGTAAACCGCCAGGGCGGCACAAGAAGCAGGGTGGCGATGGCAGAAGCCACAAAGATTCTTCGTTGGGCGGAGATTCACGTACAAGCACTGTCAGCAGTGTTCATTCCGGGAGTGGACAACTGGGAAGCAGACTTCCTCAGCAGACACGACCTCCACCCGGGAGAGTGGGGACTTCATCAAGAAGTCTTTACACAGATTGCAAATCGATGGGAACTGCCACAGGTGGACATGATGGCGTCCCGCCTCAACAAAAAGCTAAAAAGATATTGCGCCAGGTCAAGGGACCCTCAGGCGATAGCTGTGGACGCGCTAGTGACACCCTGGGTGTTCCAGTCGGTATATGTGTTCCCTTCTCTTCCTCTAATACCCAAGGTACTGAGAATAGTAAGAAAAAGAGGAGTGAGAACAATACTCATCGTTCCGGATTAGCCAAGAAGGACTTGGTACCCAGAACTACAAGAGATGATCACAGAGGACCCATGGCCGCTGCCTCTCAGACAGGACCTGTTGCAACAGGGGCCCTGTCTGTTCCAAGACTTACCGCGGCTGCGTTTGACGGCATGGCGGTTGAACGCCGGATCCTAACAGAAAAGGGCATCCCGGATGAAGTGATTCCTACGCTGATAAAAGCTAGGAAGGATGTAACAGCTAAGCATTATCACCGTATATGGCGAAGATATGTTGCTTGGTGTGAGGCCAGGATGGCCCCTACAGAGGAATTCCAGCTGGGTCGATTTCTGCACTACCTACAGTCAGGTGTGACTATGGGCCTGAAATTAGGGTCCATAAAGGTCCAGATTTCGGCCCTATCCATTTTCTTTAAAAAAGAACTGGCTTCACTGCCTGAAGTTCAGACGTTTGTAAAGGGAGTGCTGCATATTCAGCCCCCTTTTGTGCCACCAGTGGCACCTTGGGATCTTAACGTTGTGTTGGATTTCCTGAAATCCCACTGGTTTGAACCACTTAAGACCGTGGAACTAAAGTATCTCACGTGGAAAGTGGTCATGCTGTTGGCCTTAGCATCGGCGAGGCGTGTAAATTGGCGGCTTTGTCATGTAAAAGCCCTTATTTGATCTTCCATATGGACAGGGCAGAATTGCGGACTCGTCCCCAATTTCTCCCAAAGGTGGTATCATCGTTTCATTTGAACCAACCTATTGTGGTCCCTGCGGCTACTCGGGACTTGGAGGACTCCAAGTTGCTGAACGTAGTCCGGGCTTTGAAAATATATGTTTCCAGAACGGCTGGAGTCAGGAAGACTGACTCACTGTTTATTCTGTATGCACCCAATAAGCTGGGTGCTCCTGCTTCAAAGCACGATTCAGCTGGCTCATTCTGCGGCTGGATTGCCGCATCCAAAATCAGTGAAAGCCCATTCCACAAGGAAGGTGGGCTCTTCTTGGGCGGCTGCCCGAGGGGTCTCGGCTTTACAGCTTTGCCGAGCGGCTACTTGGTCGGGTTCAAACACTTTTGCAAAGTTCTACAAGTTTGATACCCTGGCTGAGGAGGACCTTGTGTTTGCTCATTCGGTGCTGCAATGTCATCCGCACTCTCCCGCCCGTTTGGGAGCTTTGGTATAATCCCCATGGTCCTTACGGAGTCCCCAGCATCCACTAGGACGTTAGAGAAAATAAGAATTTACTCACCGGTAATTCTATTTCTCGTAGTCCGTAGTGGATGCTGGGCGCCCGTCCCAAGTGCGGACTTTCTGCAATACGTGTATATAGTTATTGCTTAATAAAGGGTTATTGTTATGAGCCATCCGTTGAGTGATGCTTAGTTGTTGTTCATACTGTTAACTGGGTAAGGTTATCACGAGTTGTACGGTGTGATTGGTGTGGCTGGTATGAGTCTTACCCTGGATTCCAAAATCCTTTCCTTGTAATGTCAGCTCTTCCGGGCACAGTTTCCCTAACTGAGGTCTGGAGGAGGGGCATAGAGGGAGGAGCCAGTGCACACCAGATAGTACCTAATCTTTCTTTAGAGTGCCCAGTCTCATGCGGAGCCCGTCTATTCCCCATGGTCCTTACAGAGTCCCCAGCATCCACTACGGACTACGAGAAATAGAATTACCGGTGAGTAAATTCTTATTTTTTCCTGGCTACCAGCCTTTGAAAAAGCCTTCGAGTCCTCTTTTTACACTCCTCCCACCACTCAGATCTACTCCAACCAGCCTCCAGAAGTGTTTCCTGTAGTTGAAGAAAGTCTCTAAAGGACTGTCTAACTCCCTCCTCCTTTAGGAGCTCGGAATTCAAACGCCAAAGGCCCGCCCTTTCTGAGGGGTTTCTGAGACGTTCAAAGCAACACACAGAAAAACGTGATCGGAGAACTCTACTGGCTTTGTCTCAGGAGGCAAAGTTTTCGAGGACTCCTTAACAAAAAACCTATCTATCCTAGACCTACGACTACCACAATGATAGGTGAAACCTGTGAGGTCTGGGAAATGGCGAACGTGCACATCCACCAGACCAGCCTCTCTAACCATGCTAACTAGAAAATTGGAATCATAGCCCAGGGTCGCCTTTGTGTCCCCTCTGTCTTTTGGCCTAATGACGGTGTTAAAATCACCTCCAAAGACAATCTGCCGGGCCGTAAAAAGAAACGGTTTTATCTCCCTGAAAAGACATTTCCTGTCCCACTTTGAATGGGGCCCATAGATGTTTATTAGCCTCAGGTCATGTCCTCTCAGGTTGACATCTAAAACCATGCACCTACCTACCTGTAAATCTATAATCCTGTGCACGTTTACCATATCAGTAAAAAGCACTGCCAACCCACTGGACACCTCGGCCGCAAGAGACCAGAAGGAAGGCCCCCGCTTCCACTGACACTTGGCCCAATGGAGTGTGGCCAAGTCACCTACCCTGGTCTTCTGCAAAAATAAAAAGTCAACATCAACCGTGTTGAAAAAAATCGAAGGCCAAGAAACGAGCACGTTCAGAAAACACGGAAGCCACATTAATGGTGACACATCGTATAGGTTGGGGATCCATGTTTCTTGGATTATAGAGGTAGGACCCCATTCACTTTTTCTTTGCTTGTCTTTTAGAATCCTCGTCCGAGGATCCTACTCTTTTACACGTAACCCCGAAGGGAAGAACATCCTCATCGGACAAAGAGATTTCTTCCACCTCCCCCTCCTCCACCCCACCAACAACTGAGACCGCAGTCTCACAGAACAGACCCTTAGATCCCTCTACAACAACACCCTCCCTAATATCACACCCCTCCCCATTTGCAACCCTGTCTGGGGGAGGATCCGGATCAGGGGCTTTTGGGGCAATAATACAAGAAACGCCCCCAGGATCATCCCCACCAGAGGATGCCAAAGGAGAATAGGTAAGGCTCCCCGCCTCAAGGCTAGGAGTCTCCTCCACCACCATCACCTCTCCCGGAGATTGAGGGGCCTTCCCCTCTGAACTCTGCACTACCTCAACCTTATTTAATAACGGTACCAAGGCCTGGCTTAACTCTGTCCCTGTAGGATCCCACTCTAGATCCCCCTGAGAACTATCTAAGTGCTTGGTTTTGCTCTGAACTTTACCACATCCCCCCTTTTCCTGTTTAGCTTTGACCGTATTTGCCACTCCATCAACAGACAGATTAGAGGCCTGTTTTGGCTTTTTACTTTTAGAAGTATTCGGAACAAACACTAGCTCTTTTCCCCCAACCATGACTACCTCCCCCTCATCCTCATCCTCAGCGGAGGACAAAACGTCAAACCTATTAGAGCATACAACGTCCACTCCCCTCTTTTTCAGCTTCTTCCTCCTGCCTTTACTCACTGCCTGAAAAGATGCTTCCCCCCTTTCGACCTGGACTTTCCCTACCCCACCAGCTTCTAGTTTCCTCAACATATCCTGATGCTGTAAAGCAACCACCATGTTATCCTCATGACTGGGCCTGATTTCTAGTGCCTCCTCAACCACCCCTGCATCATGATTATGCAATGCTTTAGGGCACCGACTATAGGGATGGCCATCCGCTCCGCAGAGATTGCACCTCACCTTATTACACTCACGGGACCCGTGCCCCATCTGGCCACACAAAGCACATTTAACAACCGTACAATCATTACTAAGGTGGAGAAAGTCACCACACTTGTGACAAGTTCTGGGCTGCCCAGAATAGAAGCACTGAAGCCGGTCACGGCCAATATAAGCAGCAGATGGTATGTGCTTAGTCTCAGCCCCTACCTGGTGCAACCTCACAAAGGTCGAATATGCACCACCCCAGACCCCCTTAGTGTAATCAAATTTCTCAAGTGGGGACAACACTGTGCAGGACCTGGACAACCAATATACGATATCCGCAGACGGTAGTGACTCATTGCGCACCAGAACAGTAATCTTTACCCTATCCTGCCTGGTGATGGTGTTGGTTTTAAAATGGCAGTACGGCTCCTTGGTCTTGTTCTTCTCCTATTGGGAGCCAAAAGCTTGCAAGCCATTCAGGGAGAGGAAGCTCAGATCAAAGTCGGGAGTTCTCACCGGATGGATGCACGCAAAAAGGTCTGCGGCCCTAAAACCCAGCGAGAATACTATATCCAAGAACTCCGACTTTGAAGGAGCCTCCCCCTCCCCTACCCATCTAAACTGAACCACATTACACCTTTTTATAGGCTGACCCCCACTTACCCCAAGCTGAGGACCAGTACTAGCCCAACCTGAACCCTCCAAAGTTTTGGCATATGAACCAGATCCTGGTCTAACCACAGGAGAGATCACAGGGAGACCCTTGGGTGCCTGAACATTTACCTTCTTACTGACCTCTATACCCGCACTACCAGCCCCACCAGCCATCCTAGTTTGGTTTGCCTGGATCAAGCTTACGGCCGCTAAAGCCCTCACAGGCATATCCATATCTCCGTAAACTGTTTCTACTAGTGTAGTCTCCTCAGGGGTTAAGATGCTCTTATCAACTGCCGGCAGTCCTTGAGCCAATCTTTGCCCAGTTTTTAATATGGCTTCATACTCCGGAATTCCCATTGATGCAGTTAATGATGTCACTCGTGATGTCACACATGATGCTTCTTTGGCCCCGCCCCCCTCAGCCACCACAGCGACTAAGCCAGAGCCAGTCGCCGCAGGCTTACAGGGAGAGCCAGCCTCAGCATCTACCACGGCCCGCACCGTCCCCATACTCGCAGCTTCAGAGACAAGTGTATCGGGAGCGAGTCCACAGGAAGCAGTAGCAGCCACCAGAGCTCCGGCACCTGCCGCCACCCCGGCAGCCACCATGCCCCCTGCACTGCCACCACCCAGCACTCTCTCTGGGAGAGATGCCTCCCCCTCATGGAAAGCACAGGATGACGTCATCGCAGGGTTCCCCTCGGTATCCACGGCACCAAACGCAATCCCAGAGGTTTCACCTCCATCATGGCGCACGATATCCACCACTTCTTCCGCAGTCTGGCTGCCCACCTCCATGTCTTCCACTGGAACTATGAGCCCAGATGCCGCCACAGAACCCGCCGGGACCGGGCCGCCATCACATCCGCCATCTTGTCCTGGTATGGAATCTAGCAGTGCTTTTTCCTTTTGCAATAGAGCCTGATCCTGCAACATTTTAATCCTCTTTTTAACTGCAGCCAAACTGTCATTCAGCTCCCAAAGTTCATCTTTCAGGGCAACTCTCTCCCATCTGCTGCTACAGTAATACGGGAGTATATACGGTTCTGCTCCATTCTTAATTCCTCTAGACCACAGGTTCTCAAACTCGGTCCTCAGGACCCCACACAGTGCATGTTTTGCAGGTCACCCAGCAGGTGCACAGGTGTATTAATTACTCACTGACACATTGTAAAAGGTTCACAGGTGGAGCTAATTATTTCACTTGTGATTCTGTGAGGAGTCCTGCAAAACATGCACTGTGTGGGGTCCTGAGGACCGAGTTTGAGAACCTACGCTCTAGACTCATATTCATGTATTTATCACTAGAGCACAGGTTCTCAAACTCGGTCCTCAGGACCCCACACGGTGCATGTTTTGCAGGTCTCCTCACAGAATTACAAGTGACATAATTAGCTCCACCTGTGAACCTTTTAAAATGTGTCAGTGAGTAATTAATACACCTGTGCACTTGCTGGGATACCTGCAAAACATGCACTGTGTGGGGTCCTGAGGACCGAGTTTGAGAACCACTGCACTAGAGGATGATGAATCCTCCAGGCTGCAGTCAGAAACCTCAGCATCTCCAGCACTAATCCCCGCCCCACCACAGGCAAGTTCATTCACCTTATCACCTCCCTGGGTTACCTCACCCAGAGAGCCGGCATCCTGTGGTTTGGAGGTCTCCAGTTGGGGATCCTGTTTCATCACCGGGCCCACAATCACTGGAAACGCTGTACTGTCCAAATCCTCCAGCACCGAGGCTTCCACTGCAATCGGTAGGTCAGAATTCCCAGGGCCTCCCTCAGGCCTTGCAGCCTGGGACTCTCCGTCATGCTCCTCCCCAGGAGGATCCATCCTCCCCTGGGAGGCTCCCAGGGGAAACACTGCAGGCTTTTAAGAAGAACCAGGGCCTAGGAGCTATACACTGTGCACCTGTGTAGAATGCCCACATGTATATACTACTGCTCCTGTGTATGATGCCCACATGTATATACTGCTGCACCTGTGTATGATGCCCACATGTATATACTGCTGCACCTGTGTATGATGTCCACATGTGTATATACTGCTGCACCTGTGTATGATGCCCACATGAACATTGTGTGTAAATCTGGTTCTGGTACTACCCAGTGCTCCTGAGCCATTTACCTCACCGCACGTCCCTGGCACTGGGGTGTACAAGCGCTAAGACACCCGCCGTGTGCTGGAGTGTATGAGCGCTGAGACGCCCGCTGTGCACTGGGGTGTATGAGTTCCAGGGAACTAGCAGACGAATAGGGAGCTGTACAGAATGCTGGTCAGAGCCACTCCCAGGACACAGACACACCAATGGGCAGCTACAGGGTACACGCTGGGACACCTACCTCAGGCGGACCCCAACGACAGAGTAGCCTGCTTAGGTAAGCGGCAGACAGCGGGCGGTCAAGTGTTAGTGACATTGGGGGTAATTCTGAGTTGATCGCAGCAGGAATTTTGTTAGCAGTTGGGCAAAACCATGTGCACTGCAGGGGAGACCCAAATCTAACTCTCTCTGCACATGTTATATATGCCTCCCCTGCAGTGCACATGGTTTTGCCCAACTGCTAACAAAATTCCTGCTGCGATCAACTCAGAATTACCCCCATTGTACACAATTGCACACACCATCGGAAACTTGGGTCCGCACTTGTGCATTAAGATATTCCTGGACTTTTTGCTCACTTCTCCACGCTTTTCACTGCATCATAAATAGACCCCCTTTGTAACCTGTGTCCAAATGGATGAACTTAAAACCTGGACCATGAGAAAAAAAACAAAAACAAAAAGAGAAAGTACGGGTATGTGAAAATGTGGCTAATACCCTGAAAACTACAGTTTTTGGAGGTTTGACCGCATTCCCCATATGTTCAAAACTCAGAAAAGCAAAACTTTCCTGAGCTCGCGCCCGTTAGGCAGCGCCATTTATAGGTATCCTACTGAATCAAGAGATCGTAAATCAGGCACAAATCACCCTTAATTTGAATAGCAAACTAATAGAAGTGAAAGATAAGCTGTATGTGAGTGTGTCGCCAGATAAACACTAGTTGTGCGTATGGTTACAACAAATAAAGGTAAACACAGATATTACGTCATGTGCCACGCTGCTCGAGTCGCTATCAGTAATTGCCGTGCCTGGCACTCGCCACTGGTGCGATACGAGGTACTTGAGCTGACATTGCAGGGAGCTGGCATTTAGATTAGCACAGCAATGGGCAAAAGACAAAAGACTGAAATATATATAAACAAATACGGGGGAATTCAATTATAAAAATAAGAATTTACTCACCGGTAATTCTATTTCTCGTAGTCCGTAGTGGATGCTGGGAACTCCGTAAGGACCATGGGGAATAGATGGGCTCCGCAGGAGACTGGGCACTCTAAAGAAAAGATTAGGTACTATCTGGTGTGCACTGGCTCCTCCCTCTATGCCCCTCCTCCAGACCTCAGTTAGAATCTGTGCCCGGCCAGAGCTGGGTGCTCCTAGTGGGCTCTCCTGAGCTTGCTAGAAAGAAAGTATTTGTTAGGTTTTTTATTTTCAGTGAGATCTGCTGGCAACAGACTCACTGCTACGTGGGACTGAGGGGAGAGAAGCAAACCTACCTGCTTGCAGCTAGCTTGTGCTTCTTAGGCTACTGGACACCATTAGCTCCAGAGGGTTCGAACACAGGGCCTGACCTCGATTGTCCGTTCCCGGAGCCGCGCCGCCGTCCCCCTTGCAGAGACAGAAGAAGGAGATAAAATCGGCGGCAGAAGACTCCGGTCTTCATTAAGGTAGCGCACAGCACTGCAGCTGTGCGCCATTGCTCCCACTGCACACCACACACTCCGGTCACTGTAGGGTGCAGGGCGCTGGGGGGGGGGGCGCCCTGGGCAGCAATAAGAATACCTTTTGGCACATTATGCACATAATACAGTCTGGAAAACTGTATATGTGCAAAAACCCCGCCATTAAGATATACAAAACGCGGGACAGAAGCCCGCCGCTGAGGGGGCGGGGCCTTCTTCCTCAGCACACCAGCGCCATTTTCTCTTCACAGCTCCGCTGGAAGGACGCTCCCCAGGCTCTCCCCTGCAGTATCCTGTACAAGTAGGGTGAAATAGACAGAGGGGGGGGGGGGGACATAAATTTAGGCGCAAATAAGATAATAAGCAGCTATTGGGAAAAATCACTCAGTATAGTGTAAATCCCTGTGTTATATAGCGCTGTGGTGTGTGCTGGCATACTCTCTCTCTGTCTCCCCAAAGGACTTTGTGGGGTCCTGTCCTCAGTCAGAGCATTCCCTGTGTGTGTGCGGTGTGTCGGTATGGCTGTGTTATCAATTATTAAAAAAAACAAACCTCTTGGCATGGGGTTTTTCCCGCAGCTGAGGGAATTTTGCTATTCAATTAGAGGCCAGAAAATGGGAAATCATTGGGTCTGATTTTTCCTAAAATCATACATTTCTTGAAAAACACTGATTTTCTCTGGCACCCCAGCGGCACCACATAACATACCCCCCCCCCTCACCGGAAGTTTCCATTCAGCTTAATTAGTCTGTAATTACTCACCTGCAGAAAGTGGCCGGTATTCAATTCTTTTCACCCTCTTCCACACCCGTTCTGTTTCTGCTGACGGGCGTGGTATAATCATGTCAGCTCACTATCCCCGCGGTAGCAAGGACACACAACCTGTTACGCAGCTAAACCTGATTACTATGGGCGCTATATGTGCGATAACGGGGAACGAGTTAGAAAAGAAATTGGGCGTGATGTATGATTTGAATTCCCCCCACTGTGTCTTCTGCATCCAACATCAGGATCCGGACTCCTGCAGCAGCGGTGAGTATGTAGTGTTGTGTGACTATATGTGTGTGTGTGTGTGTGTGTGTGTGTGTGTGTGTGTGTGTGTGTGTGTGTGTGTGTGTGTGTGCATGAGTGTGTATTTGGTGTCTGAGTGACCCCCCCCACTGTGTTCCAAAAATTGGGTGCGAAGTCCACAAAGGTTTTTTTTAACCTCGCGCTTGATTGAATTTCCCCCATAGTTATGTACAGATGTGTCCTCTTACAGCTTTGCCTGCAATGCGTATGCATTCCAGGCTGCAAGTCCCGGCACAGGGTAGCGTGCGCATGCTCCTACTTACTGTGTAAAAAGAACGGGTGCTGCCGCAGGCAGTGGTGGAGAGATGCTCCTGCTGCCCTAAACAGGGAGGGGAGCCGGTGGGAATAGTGGACACGGGTAGCAGGAAGCTATGCTCCTGCTACCCATAGTTCCAGGTAGTTTTACTGAGCGGCGTTTGTGGGAAGCTGCATCACAACAACACCATGTTATACAGCCTCCCGCAGCAAAGATCTACAGGGACACATCTGTATTACATGCTCGCTCAGTACCACTACCTCCGGCGGGAAAGGGCCATACACTTCCATGTCTTTGATTGTCCATTTGATTCCATGTGGGTGATAGTGGCAACATGTTTTGTTTCACTGGTGGTTTCACAATCTATAGTAATGTCACGGTCTACACTGTGTCCATGGCTTTGAACGGTCTACAAGTGATGGTCGCAGGCCATTATAAGGCATGATGTGATGGCAGAGCCGGCCCTAACCAACATGATGCCCTAGGCAAGATTTTTGCTGGTGCCCCCTAGCACCGCCGCTAGTTCTGCAGGAGATGCCTGGTATACGTCAGCCGGCAGCTCTGCTAACGTTGGGCGCCTTTACTATGTAGCTAAGATGCAGAAGCAGATTCTGCTGATTAAAATGATATGCAGCATGCCTATATTCTGTGTGCGACTGCGGCTGTATCTGCATACGAAATGCTACATTACAGTGGTTTCCAGGAATACACGCAACATAGCATTTCGTATGCAGATACAGCCACAGTCACACACAGAATATAGGCATGCCGCTTATCATTTTAATCAGCAGAAGCTGCTGGTGCCCCTAAGCATACCAAATGCCCTAGGCATTTGCCTAGTTTGCCTATGCCTAAGGCCGGCTCTGTGTGATGGCAGCAGCAGAGAATCTACCCAATGGCAACCCTACTTTCCTGGCCATCCTTGCTCCTGGTTCCGACTACTGCATAGGCCCCCGTCAGCTCCTACTCTTTCCTCTTCTAATCTCAGAATCCCTGTCAGCTCCAGCGTCCTGCTCTGTGCCCGAGACTGGTTCCCCGCTGGCCGGCCACACCTCTACACATCTGCTGCAGGGAAAAGCATCATCACTTTCCTCTCCCTGCCTGCTCTGGGCTCCCATTGGGGTGCACACAATGCTCTGGATGGAATTTAAAGTAATTGGCAAGCCAAACAAGAGTTGTGACATCTGCTATCCTTTGGGTCCCACCAGCAGGCCACACGTGTAAATCGCTCAGTGACCTGTCAGGTTCCCGTTCTCTGATCACCCTTCTCTCCACTCAATGCCCTGTTCCCGACCATCCATCTCCACTTTTCACCGCACCCTTTGTCATATATTCTGAGCTGGGTCAAGTGCCTCCCCCCCCCCCCCCCCCCCCCCGGGCCAGTCTACGTTTCGCCCTATTATCGCCTAGTACGTGTTACCCTGAAAGATATAGCTTAGGGGGGTCTGCCGGCGAGACCATTATCAACTTACCTATGGCGGTCTCAGGGGTGCAGGGAGGCTACACCCACCTTCTGTGATATCGCCCCCAGTCGCTGACACCAGGATACAGAGATCGTGGTAGGAAACGCAGTGGGTTAGGTATAGGTTGTGTGACACCCAAGAAACATACAGAAGTCGGTAGCCACCAATGTAAACACATTTTGTAAAATGATAAAACGAGAGAATGGTACAAAGTGACATCACAGTGCGCACATCCCGAATATCCTGGGGTACAGGTAACATTGTCCCATAGATGTTTTTTTTTTTCTTTGTACTTTTAGTCCTATTAAAATACAATGCATGATTTAGACGAGAGTCACCTACAGATACCCCTCACTGGGCAGTGCCCCTACATTCAGGGCCGGATTAACAATGGGACGGATGGAGCTGCAGCTCCAGGCCCATATGGACCTTCATCTGGAACTGCCTACATTTCTCAGGACATACCTCTGATGGTTCTTCCACATAGCTGAAATATTTAATGTTGTGCGACAACATTCCAACCAAAACTTTTTTAGAGCTATTTTAAGTCTGTCTCTTCATTCATTCAAACCAGACTGTGGCTGATCAGGGTCTTCCCATCTTGAAATTTGCTGCTCCCACAGCAACAGCAGAGGCAGTGGGTTCCGGGTGGGTGAGGGAAGAGCCAACAATGGAAGGAGGAGGGGCCATGCACACCAGCCCAGCCCCTTCAATGTACAGTGGTGCGCTATCCTTGCTGGAGATCAGTCCCTACAGAACAGACTCCAGGGTGATGGCCCTGAGAGAGGGGCCCAGCAGCTGCCAGGGCCAGCTGTCGTGGGGATGGACCAATTACCCCCTTTGCAGCGTTTTCTTTTTTATTTCAGAGGGAGCGCGGCCACAACTCAGCAGCCCTGCCTAGCTCATGCCCTACCCCTCTCACATGTGCCAAGTGCATGCAAGAAGATTGCACTAATTGCATTGATGGCAGTGGGGACCTAGAGTATCATTCCTTATTCACGCAGTTAGGAATGTTTTTCAGGGCTATTTATAAAAAAATTTTTTTTTACTGGTCTCTGATCAATAAAACTTTACTGCTGGCTAGGGCACCCGCGTAAATGCAAAATGCCGTAAGGGGAGGAGCATGGAAGACTCTATAGGGTGTAAGATGGAAACACCGAAAAAATTAGCAAGAGGAGCTAAGGGTAGAGCTCGGGAAGAGAAAGGGTGTAAGACAGAGACTGCTGGGGAGCGGAGATGTGTTTATACTGCACGGCCAGAGCAGGTGTGGAGACAGTGTCCTAGGGGGAGACAAACCCATCAGAACTTGTGTACATAATGACCCAAATGCAACCCGGGTATGCAACATTCAAGTCTTAAATTGAAGTTAATTATTTCATAGTGCTCTGGACATTTTAGTTAGTAAGATAATCAGTTGTTGTCAGTTAAGTGAGGTACATAGCCAGCATGGAATGTACATTGTGACAAAGGTGAATATTTGGTAACAGATAATAGTTTGTTAATTATGAGTTAGCACATTAGTATACCTGATCCAAGTTGAATTGTACAATAGTTTAGTGCAGTAGTTCTCAAACTCGGTCCCCAGGACCCCAAACAGCTCACGTTTTCCAGGTCACCCAGCAGGTGCACAGGTATATTCATTACTCACTGACACAAAAGATCCACAGATGAAGCTAATTACTTGTGATTCATTGAGGAAACCTGGGAAACATGGACTGTTTGGGGTCCCGAGGGCCGGGTTTGAGAACCTGTGGTTTAGTCAATCAAACTGTTAAATAGCCTGCAGCATACTTGCCTACCTGACCCTCTCCATGAGGGAGAAAATGCTCTGTTCCTGGAGTTTCCTGGTAATGTATGATTGCCATCCCCTGTGGTGAAACACCTTTCTTATCAATTAACTAGCTCACCACGGGGGATGGCAATCATACATTACCAGGAAAGTCCAGGAACAGAGCATTTTCTCCCTCATGGAGAGGGTCAGGTAGGCAAGTATGGCCTGCAGTACCATTGAGGTGCTGTTGTGATAAGTCTGTGTTTTATTTGTACTTCATGTCATATTCACAATGCATTACACTAAGTAAGGTATTGTCCATACTTAGCCTTTATGGTAGTGTCCTTATTAATAAATACTGATTATCCCAAATTCTGGTCTGATTACTTTCTGTGTCTAAGGGAGAAATCCTTGCCTCTCTGCTGTGGTGTGAAAGGAGACATTAATTAGACTGCTGAAGATAAATATACCACAGCCTTGTAAACATGCAAATAAATCATATTTGGGGCACCATGTCAATATGAACCTATCAGACATCTTGGCCTTACAATAACTGTGAGATATCTCACAGTGGGGCAGATGTATTAACCTGGAGATGGCATAAGGAAGTGATAAACCAGTGATATGTGCAATGTGATACACGCACCAGCCAATCGGCTCCAATATGTAAATTAACAGTTAGGAGGTGATTGGCTGGTGCGTGTATCACCTTGCACATATCACTGGTTTATCACTTCCTTATGCCTTCTCCAGGTTAATACATCTGCCTCACTGTGCCTTCACATGACATCTAGGCTCCTCCCCTGGGGAGGAGACATGTCACCGTACCTCCCCTGTGAGGGAGGGTGGCGCAAACATTGTCAGATGTGACTGATGATAGGATCAGTCGGGCATGTTGGAAGATTTGTCATGGCTGACCGTCCAGTCATCGCTGATCGGTCGCGGTCATACACTATGCAATTATTGGCACAATCCTGCAGAACGGGGCGATAATTGCGTTATGTATGGCCGGCATTACTTAGGTAGGTTACTTAAATCAACTGGAGTTTCCGAATGATCTTCAGGGTAAATTTGTTTAAAAAATAGGCTCCTAAGGGTGTACATACAATTTCACACACGTCTTCTTGGTCTTCACTTCAATAAATGATGGCATTAAAGTCTGTTATCTTTTTTATTTATCACATAAGATTAGATTTATTACACTTTTAGGATTTGGTGTGGATCAGATATGTATTAATGGTATCATAATATTTTAAAAAATGCAAATTTATACAAGGATGTTCTTTTCTTTTCTCCATGACTGTATATGTGTATACGGTAGCAGTAATGTATTCCTTATATCACTGTCCCTAACACTACAGTATAGTTTAGTGCACAGGCTGCATTTCCTCTTGGCAGTGCCCGTCCTGCACTTTGTGATACAGAAGAGCACGGAGTTACAGCAGGTGTTTATCTGTGACATGGAATGAGGAAGAAAGGGGTAATCACGAGCAAAGGTTGGGTCATACAGGTGAGTTCTGCTGCAGGATCACACAGCGGTGAGTGAGCAGACCTAATGTGTGAATTCTGCAGTGAGTGTTAGCTGTGCGCAGCAGGAGAGAGGATCAGACAACACCTCTTCCCAGGTGAGTTTTAGCTTTTAAAACTTTTTTTTTTTCAATTCCCCGGCCTCTGCCTGTGTCCGTTAAACATACAGAAGCCACAAAAAAGTGCAAATGTGAACTTGAGCATCCGTGATTGTTTGCATTACTGTATGTTATGTAAAATGATTAACAGGAAAGACAGATAAAAAAAAAATCTGGAACATAGGCATACCAAATAGAGTTTACGATTCCCTACGTTATGGCATATATTATAGTATTTAAAGGGAATTCTTTGTTGTATAGGCATATGTTTTTTACTACTGTCCGTTAAGGGTTATTTTCAATCAAAATATTAGCGTGCGATAATCTGCAGCATTGTCTAACTAAACCGAGACGTCACCTGTTGATTGGTTACTATGGATTGCTGGAGTTTTGCCCTGCTTTAGTAAATAATCTCAGTTATGCCCTTATACTTCCTCATAAATATTGGAGCCAAACAGTTTTGGTTGCTGTTAACTTTTTATTGTTTAGAATTCATAAGTAGAATTTTAGATTGTAAGCTCCTTGGAGCAGGGCCCGCAGCCCCTAGTAGTATCTTGATTACACCAATGCTTCCTTTCATCTCGGCTGTATTGTGTGCTGAGACTTGTGGTGCTGTTACCTGCGCTGTGTTACTGTAATGTTAAGTTCTGTGCTCCCTGTATTGTTCTAATGTGTGCCGTATGTACGGCGCTGCGAAACACTTGTGGTGCCTTATTAACAAAATGTAGTAATAACTAGTAAATGACCTGTCAGTTCATAGCCGGCTGTCCAGACATTCCTGACAAGGGCAGGTACAGATGAGAGGTCTTCTCCTGGACTTCCCCATACAGCTCTGGCGAGGGAATGGATCAGTGACCACATATAGTTCATATTTATTTTCTGCTGCGGCAATAACATGTCATAGAGTAGACATAACCGGAATGCACTGAGCCATGGTCTGACGGTGAAACGTTCACTATTGTGTTATAGTTCATCTAGTTTACTCATACAGGGCGGGATGTACTAAAGGAAAAATGTGACCAAAACCTTGTCTGGCCGCATTTTCTGTATCTACTAAACCCTGGACGCTGGGGCTTCGGTGCGGAGAGTGCTGCCATTACCCTGTACAAGCTTGGGCCCTGCTTTCTGATTTCTTCCTGAGGGGGGTCCAATCGGATTCCTCCTCGCACCCCCCCCCCCTCATGGGCCCGACGATGCGCAGAGGAACCGTGCATGTGTGATTAGTATGTAGGCGATAGTTGGCAGAATTCGCCGCCCATGGTTAGTACTCCCGCCCACAGAGACCGGCTGTTACCAAATGTGTTTAATCTGGGTGTTCTGGAAATTTTTTATTTTATATTCTACTAAAAAATGGGCAACCTAAGACACTTCATGGGCCCGCGTGTGTGGCCCTCTAACCTTTATTGAGCTACACATTACCCTTTATTTCTGTAATAAAAAAATCAGCCTCCAAAATGACTTCTGCGCCCCACATCTCTCACTCCAAATGCCCCCACATGCAACTGAGAACCCCCACTTGCTCCAAAATTCTCCCATATGCCCTCAGACACCCCACTTGCTCCAAAATGACACATTTTCCCATGTGCCCTCAGCTCATTAGTTTCATAGGTTCTGTGAGGTGATTATTAAAGGGGGAGGTGGATATTAAAGAGGGAGGGTGCTGTAACCAGACCTTCCTCACAGACACAGGCTGGTGGGACGAGGCTCACTGTGTGGCCCATTTTTCAAGGACTCCACTCCACCACCTGTTATCTGCCATTTGGAGGGCAGAAAGACCCTTTGGACCTTGTTGGTGGTTGCGAAGGGGCACCCAGAATAGTTCAAGCTTCAGGGCCCTAAAAATGTAGGTCGCCACTGCCCTCCCCCACTTGCTCCAAAATTCTCCCACATGCCCTCAGACCCCCCACTTGCTACAAAATCCCCCCACATGCCCCCAGGGACCTCCCACTTTACACTAAATGCTTTCGCTATCCCTAAAATGCTCCAGATCCCACTCAGATCTCCCCACATGGCCCCCCAGTTCATGGGAGTACCAGTGACTACCCTGATCTAATGATCGCTAATTAGTGTCTAAATAAATTATTAATTTAAAATAACTGATGCCAGATTAAAAATGATTCCTCCCCTTGTCGCTCAGTTATGACAGAATAGGTCAGAGTGTGGGCACACAGCTGGGGGCTGCAGGCGGTGGTGATCTGCAGGGCCGGTGTTGGACATTGCTTACCTCTTTCTAAACTAGATTGTTCTGGTGGTAGACACCAAAGAAACCGAGGCCAAACGCATCAGGTTACCCCTGCAGGATCTAACCTTCCTCCAAGTCTCGGCTGTAATCATGTATCCCCAGGCTCTGGCTAGTGGCTTCCCTGAAAACGAATTATTTTGAATGTGCTGCACATTATATTATAGCTCGTAGTGGCCTATTAATTAATGTTCCTGATGAAAGGACGTTCATTAATAGTTCTCATCGCAATCCTCATTCGTTGCTCCAATTAGCAGCTTACCGCGCAAAACTTCACTTCTGCTACTACCAAACATTTCCCATGCCGGGCTCTACTGACATTTTTATTGAATCTAGTGATAAATAAACCTGTGGAAACTACTTTCTGCATGAGTAACGGGACAGGTAGGTTGATAAATAGGCCCCACATTTTTTATAACTGGAGAACCCCTTCCATATCTTGTGATGGGTGTCTAGAGGATGTACGGTACTTATACAGTATTAAGTTGCAAAGGTGAATTCAGGATCACTGTATTACTGTAGCAGCTTCGAGAGACTAATATTTCAACATCTGCAATGTGCAATAAATATAATACCCAATGCATTCACACACTTGGAACAATCTATTATACAGACGTTCAAATTCATTTGTGGGTGAAATTGGCGATGAATACTGGGTGCAAATTGTTCACGCAGAATGTATACTAGAAAAAAAAATTGAACTTGGGGCCTAATTCAGACCTGATTGCAGCAGCAAATTTGTTCTCTAATGGGCAAAACCATGGGGGTCATTCCGAGTTGTTCGCTAGCTGTTTTTGGTCGCAGCGCAGCGATTAGGTAAAAAAGCGGCACTTCTGCGCATGCGTATGGGACGCAATGCGCACGCGCGACGTACTTTCACAAAAGCCGATGCAGTTTCACACAAGGTCTAGCGACGCTTTTCAATCGCACTAATGACCGCAGAGTGATTGACAAGAAGTGGGTGTTTCTGGGAGGTAACTGACCATTTTCAGGGAGTGTGTGTAAAAACGCAGGCATGTCAGATACAAACGCAGGCGTGCCTGGGGAAACGCAGGCGTGGCTGGCCGAGCGCAGGGCGTGTTCGTGACGTCAAAACAGGAACTAAACAGACTGAAGTGATCGCTAGCTAGGAGTAGGTCTGGAGCTGCTCAGAAACGGCACAATCTTTTTTTGTAGCCGCTCTGCAATCCTTTCGTTCGCACTTCTGCTAAGCTAAGATACACTCCCAGAGGGCGGCGACTATGCGTTTGCACTGCTGCTAAAAACAGCTAGCGAGCGATCAACTCGGAATGAGGGCCTATGTGCACCTAAGTACTAAGGGGCACATCATTTGACAGAGAAAGCCCGACACTTTCAAAATTTTGGTGCCTCTTGATTAATGGAAACCATGGGCCTAATTCAGACCTGATCATAGCAGCAAATTTGTTAGCAGATGGGTAAAACCGTGTGCACTGCAGGGGGCAGGTGTAACATGTGCAGAGAGAGTTAGATTTGGGTTGGGTGTGCTCAAACTGAAATCTAAATTGCAGTGTAAACATAAAGCAGCCAGTATTTACCCTGCACAGAAACAAAATAACCCACCCAAATCTAACTCTCTCTGCACGTGTTACATCTGCCCCACCTGCAGTGCACATGGTTTTGGCCACTAGAGAACAATTTTGCTGCTGCAAACAGGTCTGAATTAGGCCCTTGGATTGTCGGTGAGGGCTGAATTGATAAAGGGCCAGTGCTTTGAAATAACATTTCACTTTGCTCCTTGTATATTACCATATATGTCAGCAAATGGTGGCAAGGAGAGCACTAGATTGTAAGCTCTTATGAACAGGGGCCTCTGCCCTCATGTTCTCTCCAAATTTAAACCATCATCACCTTCTGACTGCCAACAACAGCGCCAATCCTTTGGGTGCTGCCACCCTGCTGCTAGTTTGTGTAATATGACTACGGATGCAACAGTGGGCCCAATTCATGTTTGTACACAACGGGCAATTATCATGTCCGCCACAAAGGCGATTATCGGCTGTGCATGTGCTGCGACCGCCATATGCATGTGCCAAGGAGCCACTGCGATCTCGCTCGCAATTAGAAATTCATGAAGAAGTGATGGACAGGAAGCGACCGCTTGGAGGTGTTAACGGGGAGTGGTTGGGAAAACGCAGGTTCGTGGCTGTTTTTGAGACGTGTATCTGCTGACGGCTGCACGCTCGTATGCGCAATAACATGGCGTCTGAGTCGCCACTGCTGTGTCCAGTCTGCGTAGCCAGAGACCAACCCTTAGCCCCGAAGTTCCTTGTTTTTGCAGTAGGTCAGGAATGTGTTCGTAATTGTGAGTGAGTTTGCGATGATTGCAGTTGGCGTTTCTGTTCATTTGAGGGCGGCAGCTTCACTTGCTAACATTAGCGGTTCCGTAGCCTAGAAAATCGCAATTGTGTACAAACATAAATTAGGCCCAAAGTTTATAAACATTGTCAATGTTCTGCAATGTTTTGTGATGTAAATCACTTTTATCTTGTTCATTTCATACTTTCTCTGTTTACGTTCTCTGTCAGGCGCTGTGGACCCCTTCTGGCGACATATACATAAAGCATCATAATAATAGGAAGTGGGCATGCACTGATATATGCGCTAAACAGGAAACTAGGTGTAATTGTAGGTAATTAAATGAACCTTTACAGACCCATGCTGCAAGCACACTCCCATTATCCTATCATTAGAACGTGTCTAGAATGTTGACATTCAGACGAAGGGCTATATTTTCTTGGCATGGATGGTTAGTTCCCAGACAGGTATAACAGGCTGCACGTTTTTTTCATGTAGTTCCTGATCTACAGGAAACACTTAACGTACAATATAATGGTGCTTAAGGTATCAAAATGTGATTGTACTGTATGTCTATTGAGGCGGGACGCCTGTTCCTTGGTGTTGCTGCCATATACAGTAGTCAGGCTATAAACAGCTTATCCAAACCTCCCAACAGACCCAATTTGTGGACTCCAAAGGAGGCAAGGGTTCACCTGACAGCAAGCACTGCTGGACGGTTTTGTAGAGTCAGGTATGGGTGGATTATAGAGAAGAGTTTGTAGAGTCAGGTATGGGTGGATTGCGGGTCAGGGTTTGTGGAGTCAGGTATGGGTGGATTGCGGGTCAGAGTTTGGAGAGTCAGATATGGGTGGATTGCGGGTCAGAGTTTGGAGAGTCAGGTATGGCTGAATTGCGGAGCAGCATTTGGAGAGTAACGTATGTGTGGATTGCATGTCAGAGTTGTAGAGTCGGGTATGGGTTGATTGCAGGGCAGAGTTTGGAGAGTCAGGTATGAGTGGATTGTAAAGCAACGTTTGGAGAGTCAGGTATGGGTGGATTATAGAGAAGAGTTTGTAGAGTCAGGTATGGGTGGATTGCAGGGCAGAGTTTGGAGAGTCAGGTATGAGTGGATTGTGAAGCAACGTTTGGAGAGTCAGGTATGGGTGGATTATAGAGAAGAGTTTGTAGAGTCAGGTATGGGTGGATTGCGGGTCAGAGTTTGGAGAGTCAGGTATGGGTGGATTGCGGAGCAGCATTTGGAGAGTAACGTATGTGTGGATTGCATGTCAGAGTTGTAGAGTCAGGTATGGGTTGATTGCAGGGCAGAGTTTGGAGAGTCAGGTATGGGTGGATTGTGAAGCAACGTTTGGAGAGTCAGGTATGGGTGGATTATAGAGAAGAGTTTGTAGAGTCAGGTATGGGTGGATTGCGGGTCAGAGTTTGGAGAGTCAGGTATGGCTGAATTGCGGAACAGCATTTGGAGAGTACGTATGTGTGGATTGCAGGTCAGAGTTGTAGAGTCAGGTATAGGTGGATTGCAGGGTAGAGTTTGGAGAGTCAGGTATGAGTGGATTGTGAAGCAGCATTTGGAGAGTCAGGTATCGGTGGATTATAGAGAAGAGTTTGTAGAGTCAGGTATGGGTGGATTGCAGGGTAGAGTTTGGAGAGTCAGGTATGAGTGGATTGTGAAGCAGCATTTGGAGAGTCAGGTATCGGTGGATTATAGAGAAGAGTTTGTAGAGTCAGGTATGGGTGGATTGCGGGGGGCAATATTTACTAATACTCGTGTTTTGGCCGTTTTGAAGGGTGTTTGAACTCGAATGGTATCGGGTGCATTTTATTGCAACTTTTTGAATCCTGATACGATCATTCACTAAGCTGCTGAGTTTTGCACAATCGTTTTTTCCGATGTCGATGTGATTCGTAATATCAGGCAGTGTTTTACGGGAGTGATGAGTAAAACACTGCCTGAAAAAACACAAGGAATCCCGGACGGATCTGTGAGATCCATGCAGGGCTTCATTGTGTACCTTAAAAAGTTGATTAAAGTCTTTAAAATTCTGAAAAAAATTGCGTGGGGTCCCCCCTCCTAAGCATAACCAGCCTCGGGCTCTTTGAGCCGGCCCTGGTTTAAAAAATATGGGGGGAAAAATTACAGGGGTTCCCCCATATTTAATCAACCAGCACCGGGCTCTGCGACTGGTCCTGGTTCCAAAAATACGGGGGACAAAAAGCGTAGGGGTCCCCCGTATTTTTAAAACCAGCACCGGGCTCCACTAGCCAGGTACATAATGCCACAGCCGGGGGACACTTTTATACTGGTCCCTGCGGCCCTGGCATTACATACCCCACTAGTCACACCTGGCCGGGGTACCCTGGAGGAGTGGGGACCCCTTCGATCAAGGGGTCCCACCCCTCCAGCCACCCAAGGGCCAGAGGTGAAGCCAGGACACACACACCGTGACAGTACAACTTTATTACATACATGCACACCAACATACACACATACTTACCTATGTTCCCACGAGTCCTCTTCTCCATGTAGAATCCTAGGGGTACCTGTTGGAAAAAAATATACTCACATAATCCAGTGAAGAATCCGGCCTTTGAATAATCCACGTACTTGGCAAAAAAATAAAATGCAAACCCGACCACGCACTGAAAGGGGTCCCATGTTTACACATGGGACCCCTTTCCCCGACTGCCAGGACCCCCCCTGACTCCTGTCAAAGAGGGTCCCTTCAGCCAATCAGGGAGCGCCACGTTGTGGCACCCTCCTGATTGGCTGTGTGCTCCTGTAGTGTCTGTCAGGCAGCACACGGCAGTGATACAATGTAGCGCCTATGCGCTCCATTGTAGCCAATGGTGGGAACTTTGCGGTCAGCGGTGAGGTTACTTTCGGTCAACCGCTGACTGCAAAGTTCCCACCATTGGCTACAATGGAGCGCATAGGCGCTACATTGTATCACTGCCGTGTGCTGCCTGACAGACACTACAGGAGCACACAGCCAATCAGAAGGGTGCCACGACGTGGCGCTCCCTGATTGGCTGAAGGGACCCTCTTTGACAGGAGTCAGGGGGGGTCCTGGCAGTCGGGGAAAGGGGTCCCATGTGTAAACATGGGACCCCTTTCAGTGCGTGGTCGGGTTTGCGTTTTATTTTTTTGCCAAGTACGTGGATTATTCAAAGGCCGGATTCTTCACTGGATTATGTGAGTATATTTTTTTCCAACAGGTACCCCTAGGATTCTACATGGAGAAGAGGACCGAGCCTCGTGGGAACATAGGTAAGTATGTGTGTATGTTGGTGTGCATGTATGTAATAAAGTTGTACTGTCACGGTGTGTGTGTCCTGTTTTTATTGGGGTATTTTTTTAGTAGTAGTACTATAGGTACCAGCGGGCCCGGTTTTCCACCGCATGCTGGTACTTGTGGTTCTCAAAGTACCAGCTTGCGGGGGAGGCTTGCTGGGACTTGTAGTACTGCTACTAAAAACAATATTCACCATTTTTCACAAGGCTATCAGCCCCCTATCCGCCGCCCTTGGATGGGGAGGACAGCCTCGGGCTTCACCCCTGGCCCTTGGGTGGCTGGAGGGGGGGACCCCTTGATTGAAGGGGTCCCCACTCCTTCAGGGTACCCCGGCCAGGGGTGACTAGTGGGGTATGTAATGCCAGGGCCGCAGGGACCAGTATAAAAGTGTCCCCCGGCTGTGGCATTATGTACCTGGCTAGTGGAGCCCGGTGCTGGTTTTAAAAATACGGGGGACCCCTACGCTTTTTGTCCCCCGTATTTTTGGAACCAGGACCAGGCGCTGAGCCCGGTGCTGGTTGATTAAATATGGGGGAACCCCTGTAATTTCCCCCCCCATATTTTTTAAACCAGGGCCGGCTCAAAGAGTCCGAGGCTGGTTATGCTTAGGAGGGGGGACCCCACACAATTTTTTTTTCAGTTTTAACACTAAACAGGCCCTTTCCCATAGATAACCATGCACAGATCTCACTGATCCGTGCATGGTTATCCAAACTCGACTGGAAAAAGCAGGTCTATTTTTTTGCTGCTTTTTTTAACGAAACGAAAAAAAACAGACCCGCACTTGAGCACTCAGAAACTAACACCCAAATACGAAAGAATAGTGAATGCCCGTATTGTATGAAACAACAGCCGCGTTTGACCGATGGTCTATTCATTCGTATTTCGGAAGGTTGTCATTCAAACCATTACGAATAGACCAGACACTGCCGAGATTTGTGCTTAGTGAATTCCCGGATTGGGACTTAGAAAAAACCCCACAAATCGGCCAAACTCGAATTTTTAGTAAATACTGGCCTGGGTCAGAGTTTGGAGAGTCAGGTATGGGTGGATTGCGGAACAGCATTTGGAGAGTACATATGTGTGGATGGCAGGTCAGAGTTGTAGAGTCGGGTATGGGTGGATTGCAGGGTAGAGTTTGGAGAGTCAGGTATGAGTGGATTGTGAAGCAGCGTTTGGAGAGTCAGGTATGGGTGGATTGCGGGTCAGAGTTATAGAGTCAGGTATAGGTGCAGTGCAGGGCAAAATTTCGAGAGTCAGGTATGGGTGGATTGTTGGTCAGAGTTTGGGAGAATCAGCCATGGGTGAACTGTGGGGCAGAGTTGGGAGAGTCAGGTTTGGGTGGCTTATGGGGCAAAGTATGGTAAGTCAGCTATGTGTGAATTGTGGGACAGAGTTTCTAGAGTCAGCCATGGATAGATTGCGGAGTAGTGTTTGGAGTGTCAGGTAGGGGTGGATTGCAGAGCAGCATTTGGAGAGTCAGGTATGGGTGGATTGTGGGTCAGAGTTTGTAGAATCAGTCATGGGTGGATTGCGGGTCAGAGTTTGGAGAGTCAGGTATGGGTGGATTGCGGGTCAGAGTTTAGAGAGTCAGGTATGGCTGAATTGCGGAGCAGCATTTGGAGAGTAACGTATGTGTGGATTGCAGGTCAGAGTTGTAGAGTCAGGTATGGGTTGATTGCAGGGCAGAGTTTGGAGAGTCAGGTATGAGTGGATTGTGAAGCAACGTTTGGAGAGTCAGGTATGGGTGGATTGCGGGTCAGAGTTTGGAGAGTCAGGTATGGGTGGATTGCGGGTCAGAGTTTGGAGAGTCAGGTATAGGTGGATTGCGGGTCAGAGTTTGGAGAGTCAGGTATGGCTGAATTGCGGAACAGCATTTGGAGAGTACGTATGTGTGGATTGCATGTCAGAGTTGTAGAGTCAGGTATGGGTGGATTGCAGGGTAGAGTTTGGAGAGTCAGGTATGAGTGGATTGTGAAGCAGCGTTTGGAGAGTCACGTATGGGTGGATTGCGGGTCAGAGTTATAGAGTCAGGTATAGGTGCAGTGCAGGGCAAAATTTCGAGAGTCAGGTATGGGTGGATTGTTGGTCAGAGTTTGGGAGAATCAGCCATGGGTGAACTGTGGGGCAGAGTTGGGAGAGTCAGGTTTGGGTGGCTTATGGGGCAAAGTATGGTAAGTCAGCTATGTGTGAATTGTGGGACAGAGTTTCTAGAGCCAGCCATGGATAGATTGCGGAGTAGTGTTTGGAGTGTCAGGTAGGGGTGGATTGCAGAGCAGCATTTGGAGAGTCAGGTATGGGTGGATTGTGGGTCAGAGTTTGTTGAATCAGTCATGGGTGGATTGCAGGGCAGAGTTGGGGGAGTCAGGTTTGGGTGGATTACGAGGCAAAGCATGGTAAGTCAGATATGGGTGAATTGTGGCACAGAGTTTCTAGAGTCAGCCATGGATAGATTGTGGGGTAGAGTTTGTAGAGTCAAGTAGGGATGGATTGCACAGCAGCATTTGGAGAGTCAGGGATAGATGGATTGTGGGGCAGTGTTTGTAGAGTCAGGTATTGGTGAATTGCAGGGTAGAATTTAGATAGTCAGACATGGGTGGATTGCTGGACATAGTTTGGAAATCAGGTACATAGGGGGATTGTGGGGCAAAGTGTGGAGAGTCAGCCATGGGTGGATTGCGGGGCAGAGCTGGGAGAGTCAGGTTTGGTTTGATTATGGGGCAAAGTATGGTAAGTCAGCTATGGGTGAATTGTGGGACAGAGTTTCTAGAGTCAGCCATGAATAGATTGCGGAGTAGAGTTTGTAGAGTCAGGTAAGGGTGGATTGCAGAGCAGCATTTGGAGAGTTAGGTAGGGGTAGATTGTGGGTCAGAGTTTGAAGAATCAGCCATGGGTTAATTGCGGGACAGAGTTGGGAGAGTCAGGTTTGGGTGAATTAAGGGGTAAAGCATGGTAAGTCAGATATGGGTGAATTGTGGGACAGAGTTTCTAGAGTCAGCCATGGATAGATTGCGGGTAGAGTTTGGAGAGTCAGGTAGGGGTGGATTGCAGAGCAGCATTTGGAGAGTCAGGTATAGAAGGATTGTGCGGCAGTGTTTGTAGATTCAGGTATAGGTGAATTGCAGGGCAGAATTTGGAGAGTCAGACATGGGTGGATTGCTGGACAAAGTTTGAAAGTCAGGTACAAAGGTGAATTGTGGGGCAAAGTTTGGAGAGTCAGCCCTGGGTGGATTGCGGTGTAGAGTTTGGAGAGGCAGGTACATCGGTGGTTTGCGGTGCAGAGCTTGGAGAGTGAGGTACATAGGTGGATTGCGGGGCAGAGTCTGTAGAGTCAGGTATAGGTGAATCAGCCTTCTTCTCCTGAGTCCTGGATGTGCATTTGATTGACATCCAGGAGTATTTAACATTTTCTAACTTTTAAATACATCTCCTTATTAAAGATTAACATTTAGTGTATTATAATTTTTCCATCAAACATGCAGAGAAAGATTTTTGTGATGTGCACTTGGAAAACAGCAACACTTTCAGAGACTATGCCATCTGAATGTTTCATGAAACTCAAGGGCACATAAGGGCATGAATTGTTGGAAGAGGGTACCATGAGGTTACCTGAACATTGTTATATTACTATTCCCATGATTGACAGCTTCCCGGGCTTTATCTCGGCTATCAGGTGTAAGGAGAAGTGGGTTCTTTGTAGTACTAACAGTATGAAAAGGGGAATGGTCTCCCTCTGGTCTTGTTGGAGATTCCCCATTTACTTACAACAATAAGCACAGCCTAACATAACATATACAGGGTGTTTTGTTCATACGTTTGTAAATACAGTCATCAGGACACAGAGACATGTGAGTTCACTGCTGTGCTGTTTATTCCATCCAACTCCAGACACACTGCACACTGGACCACCCACTTCCCAGCATCCCCCTGGTCCCAGGGACCATCACTGAAGATTAAGGCTTACACAGATTAGTAAGGGAGTGTCTACAAATATTAAGCATTCTAATACACTAACATCACATCCTCTTTTCTTTAAAGATAAGCCCTGTACGCTTCAATGCAACAATTAACAACGTCATATTAAGAACATCATCTAACACGTTTCAATGAGTCTCTCAGGTCTGCGTATTTCCCTTTTGGGTCTTTCATACACAGTCTGTGTTTCATCTACCATGTTGGGCCTTTCTAGAATTGTGGTTTGTTCACCATTATGAGGATCATCATACATGTCAGATGAAGGGTATTCATCAGACATGTTGTCTTAATTATGGTTAGGTTGAGATCTTAAATCCACCCGATTTCTTCTTACTTCTGTTCCATGCTCTGTACGTATAGTATAAGATCTTGGTGCTACTTGTGCTTGCACAATACCTTTCTGCCCCCAAATACCTTTCTCGTGATCTCTGAGACGGACTTGGTCACCCGATTTTAGATCAGATAAGCTTTTTGCTCGCCTGTCATGGAACAGTTTCTGTTTTGCCTGTTGACGTTCCTTACTCAGTCTGACCAACGCTGAGTTATGTGTATTAAGCAGTTCATCATGTATCGGGAGATTTGCTCTAATCCTCCTTCCCATCAGCATTTGTGCAGGAGAAAGTCCATTCTGTAAAGGTGTACTGCGGTAGATTAAAAGACTTTTGTAGAAATCTTCTTTACCTTCTTGAGCTTTTTTCATGAGACTCTTTACAGTTTTTACTGAACTTTCCACCAACCCATTTGAGCGTGGATAGTGGGGACCTGACGTAGTATGAACAAATTCCCACTCATCAGCAAATTGTCTAAATTCAGCACTGGAAAACTGAGGACCATTGTCAGTGAACACTTCCATAGGAACACCATGCCTTGCAAAGATTGACTTCATGCAATTGATTACGGCTTTACTAGTAGTTGTATGTAGTGTCTTCACTAAACAAAAGAAATAAATCTGCACAGGATATAACAATTATTTTACAATAAGTTAGAAATATTATTGTTAAACCAACATGAACGCCTATTAGAATGATACGTTCAGCAAATGGTTGGTGGTGCTCCCGGAAGATAGTTATGACAACTATGAAACAACAAGTATGGTCCTTTAGAGAGAACAAAGGACCAAAAAATGCAACTATAAGCCTTTTCCTGGGCACACTTGAAAAAATTGAAATGATGAAATTATTAAGACATAACTTTTATTAATGTATACTTTAAGAAAAGACGAGAGCTGGCATCAATAATTGAAGAGCATAGGTGTTCATAAGTACTAATGTACCTATTATAGGCAGGATAATAATTTAAGTGAGCGAAAATAAATAAAACCTCATTCACAAAGATGAATCATACATATCCTCTATGATCAAAATTTTGTATGAGTGAGGTCACTACCTCGAGTCCGATATAGTATGATAAATGCTGTAACCTGAGACCAGGTTGATGCACTGGGTCCCAAAATGTTTTAGCTGCTGGAGAGTAAAATACCTACGGTACCTAGTATTCCCTGGTGGTTCCCCATCCAGGTACTAACCAGGCCCTGCAGTGCTTGGCTTCCAAGATCAGACGAGTTTGGGCATACTCAGTGCGGTCTGACCGTAGGTAAGTCCGTCTCCTAGGCACACCGTTGACCGATTGTATTGGGACCCAGGATGTCAATCACAGAATAAATACCAGGTTATATTTGTATCAGAGAATATTGATACAATAAATTGCTAGATTGTTGCTGAAAGATCTAGTCAGTGGTGATTTGAGGCAATAATAATGACTGTGAGGTCTTGGGGTTGGAATTCCCAAGATCAGACTCTACTACAGTTATGCTCTCAAATAGTCTAAGCAACAGGAGGGCTTTGTAGCGCCCACAATAATCAGGACAATGAAAAGTGCGTCTAAAGTACAAAAATATCCCTAATTCTCTGATATTGATTTTAGCATTATAGTTACAGTTGCAACCGTCCCTTGTGAGAGGGTTCCTCTGTCTCCCCCCTTACCCAGTAATCATGCACCAAAAGGAGATGTTATGCACAAGAAATATACAAGTATAAATACATCACATAACTTGAGTTAATCAGCTTTCCCCTGTTAGCTAGGGAAGTATATGGTGGACCTTATGGGAGAACACGGAGCTGTGGTTTGGGCAAGGAGAACCCGTTTTTCTTACCCAACCTGTTCAGGAGACCCTCAGACCGGTGGACAGAGCGGGAGTCAAGGAGTGAGGCGCCGGCGGCCGCGGTCCGTGCGACCGGAAGTTCGGGCGCCGGAACCGGAAGTGACGCGCATTTCGCTCCGAGAGCTTGATCACATGGCCGCCTGCTCTCGGAGTTCCCCGCTGCCAGTATTTATGTAGGAGCGCAGCCTGTCAATTAGTGGGGGAGGTATGGAAAGCATCTGAGTTAAATTACATCACCTGGGGTTGAAAAGTAAATTTCAACAAGTTAGAACTGAATGATTAAGCAGTATGTCATTAAGAGTATAGTTAAATTGTTGTCCAACAAATTGGATGAGGTTTGGAGAGCAGAAAATGGGGATAATAAGCCCTATATTGAAACATAATATATATAAAGATAAAAATAAATAAATGAAAACCAAAACTTAAAGAAGGTAAAAAATAAAATTAAAATAAAAAATATATAAAAAAATATTAAATAAATATTAAATATACAATATATATACAGGTTGAGTATCCCTTATCCAAAATGCTTGGGACCAGAGGTATTTTGGATATCGGATTTTTCCATATTTTGGAATAATTGCATACCATAATGAGATATCATGGCGATGGGACCTAAGTCTAAGCACAGAATGCATTTATGTTTCATATACACCTTATACACACAGACTGAAGGTCATTTTAGCCAATATTTTTTTATAACTTTGTACATTAAACAAAGTGTGTGTACATTCACACAATTCATTTATGTTTCATATACACCTTATACACACAGCCTGAAGGTCATTTAATACAATATTTTTAATAACTTTGTGTATTAAACAAAGTTTGTGTACATTGAGTCATCAAAAAACAAAGGTTTCACTATCTCGCACTCACTCAAAAAAGTCTGTATTTCGGAATATTCCGTATTTCGGAATATTTGGATATGGGATACTCAACCTGTAATATAGTAAATGAAAAAATTGTATGATAAGTATAAAGTGAAAAGTATCAATTACAGGGGATTGCAGGTTATGAATACCCAGATACATGTCAGTTAGATGTCAATTATTAGGAGCAAGATATGACTATTTATATTAAATCCGGAGGAATTGTAGGTGTGATGTACATACTGGGGGGGGGGGGGAGGTTTGGGAAAAAAATGGAGAGAAAGGGGATGGGGGGGGGGGGGGAGGGGAAAGGGGGGGGGGGGGTTTGGGGGGAGAGAAAAGGAGGGGGGGAAAGGGAAAGGAAGATAAAAATTAGATTAAATAATTAATTAATAAATTGAATAATAATTACGGGATTTTGGGAAGGTGTGGGGGAGAAGAGTTGGATATGTGGGATGGGTAAGAGATAAGGACTTGATAAAGTTGGATGCTAGATTTGAAGCTAGTACAGTGAGCAGACCGGTTAAGAAAAGGGAGGGGGGGTTGTTAGGGTGGTGGGGGGAAAGAAGTGAGAGGATGTAGTGAATTGGATGAAGATAGTAGGTGTGGTGAGGAAAGATGGTGTGGGAGGTAAGTTGGGACAAGGGAAAAAGGAGAAGAAAGGGGGAGGGGGGGAGGAATTTATGTGTGGGGGGAGGGTGGGAAAGGGAGATGCGAAAGGGGGTATGGAACAAGACATGGGGAGGGTAGGATTCAATCTGAGTGTCAATTCTTTGCTTCTTATTTTGAAGACTTCATCGTTGGAGCAATTTCTCCTAAGACGTAGGAATTCTCCTTTCGGGATGTTGGTTATTGTAGGGGGAAAGTTTGTGAGCTAGTTTGTGAGCTAGTTTGATACAGAAGAGTGTTGGTAGCTGTACTTTTTCCTGTATATTTCTGTGGAGATCATATTGTTGGTATCCCTATAGATTCAAAGGTCCAGGAAGGAAATGCTGTCCTTATGGTAGTCACAGGTGAATGAAAGATTAAGAGTATTATTGTTGAGTTGCTGTATGAATTCCAAGAGTTCAGTTTGTGTGCCATCCCATATGATTAGGATGTCATCAATGAAATGTGTCCACAATATGATATGTTTGGTGTGTGATTCGCAAAGGTCAGAAAATACAAACTCCCTCTCCCACCAGCCCAGGAAGAGGTTGGCGTACGTCGGGGCACAGGCTGCCCCCATCGCTGTTCCTCTTACCTGGGTGTAGAAGAGGTTGTTGAAGGTGAAATAGTTCTTGTTTAGTACAAATTGGAGAAGTTGTAACAGAAATTGGTGAAAATCATCCATTCCCCACATTCTCAGAAAGTATTCTACCGCTTGGATGCCAAGGTCATGTTTTATGCTTGTATATAACGCCTCAACATCAAGGCTCATGAGGAGATGTGTTTCTTCCAAATGTATGTCACTGATCTTTCTGAGGACATCAGTTGTATCCCTGGTATATGAGGGGAGTTCCAAGACGTAGTCCCTAAGATGTGTGTCCAAGAATGTGCAGGCTCTTTCTAGTAGGCCGCCGTTCCCTGAGACTATGGGCCGACCAGGAGGGTCCCGGAGATCCTTGTGAACTTTTGGTAAAAGGTAAAATGTAGGTACTCTGGGATTATCTACTGTTAAATAGTCCTGCTCTGACTTGGTTATAGTGCCATCATGATATGCCCTGTTGATGATATTCATATAGAGTTTGGTGTACTTTTCTGTAGGGTCAAACATACTCTTCTGGTAGCATGATTGATCGTCCAGTTGTTTCCTGGCTTGTTTAAGATATAGTTCTGTTGGCCAGATCACGACATTTCCTCCTTTATCCGACGGTTTCAGAACTACGTCGGTCCAGGTTTTAATCTCCTGGAGCGCCGTTCGTTCGGTGTCAGATTATCTGCAGGGTGATGCTATTTCTTATTCAGATATAATCTGTCCAGATCCCGAGTAACCAAGTTCGTAAAAACTTTTACCTCTGGGCATAAGGAATCCTTGGGGAAAAAGGTTGATTTTTTCTTTTAGCAAGGGTCTCGTTTGTTGTGTAGTGGGAATTCCAACCCCAAGACCTCACAGTCATTATTATTGCCTCAAATCACCACTGACTAGATCTTTCAGCAACAATCTAGCAATTTATTGTATCAATATTCTCTGATACAAATATAACCTGGTATTTATTCTGTGATTGACATCCTGGGTCCCAATACAATCGGTCAACGGTGCGCCTTGGAGACGGACTTACCTACGGTCAGACCGCACTGAGTATGCCCAAACTCGTCTGATCTTGGAAGCCAAGCACTGCAGGGCCTGGTTAGTACCTGGATGGGGAACCACCAGGGAATACTAGGTACCATAGGTATTTTACTCTCCAGCAGCTAAAACATTTTGGGACCCAGTGCATCCACCTGGTCTCAGGTTACAGCATTTATCAGACTATATCGGACTCGAGGTAGTGACCTCACTCATACAAAATTTTGATCATAGAGGATATGTATGATTCATCTTTGTGAATAAGGTTTTATTTATTTTCGCTCACTTAAATTATTATCCTGCCTATAATAGGTACATTAGTACTTATGAACACCTATGCTCTTCAATTATTGATGCCAGCTCTCGTCTTTTCTTAAAGTATACATTAATAAAAGTTATGTCTTAATAATTTCATCATTTTAATTTTTTTAAGTGTGCCCAGGAAAAGGCTTATAGTTGCTTTTTTTGGTCCTTTGTTCTCTCTACAGGACCATACTTGTTGTTTTGTAGTGTCTTCACCTCAGGGTAGTTAGAGTAATAATCAGTCACGACAATGTATGTTTTCCCATTACAATCAAACAAATCTGCGCCAACTTTCTGGTACGGTCTCTCTGGCACTGTGTGAGGACTCAGTGGCTCGACTTGTTGTTTCGGTCTATACGTAAGACATAATTCACATGTAGCTGTAGTCTGTGCTATGTCTTGGTTCATTCTTGGCCAATACATAACTTCACACGCTCTCCGCTTACATTTTTCTTCTCCTAAGTGGCCTTCATGTATCTTGCACAGCATAGTTTTCTTAGTCGTGCAGGTATGACAAACCTATTGCCTTTGTAAATAATACCTTTGACAACTGTAAGGTTACTGCGGTACATCCAATAATCATGGATAGACAGCGGGCACACATGTTTTTCTGCTGGCCAACCTTTCAGAATGATATCTTTCAACACTTTCATTGTGTCATCTGTCTCAGTTTCTTTCCTAATCTGTTCTTGTCTTGCAAGAGACACTGGTAGAGAAGCTACGATTAAATTAACATAGGCTTCTATCTCTTCATCCATCAGACTTTTGGAACCTTCACTTTTGTCCACAGCACGAGAAAGTGTATTAGCAATGTACATGTATTTGCCGGGATAGTACAGTAAGTGTACATCATATTTCTGTAGTCTGATAAGCATTAGTTGAATTCTCATGGGACAGTCATGTAATGATTTAGTCATGATAGCTATCAATGGCTTGTGGTCAGTTTCCACTGTAAATGTTTGACCATACACAAACTGATGAAATCGCTCACACGCATATGTGATCGCTAGAAGTTCTTTTTCTATCTGAGGAGACCTTGTTTCAGCACTTGTCAGTGCTCTTGATGCATAGATTACTGGTTGCCATGTATCCTCGTGTTCTTATAACAGCACTGAGCCTAGGCCAAATTGTGAAGCATCTGCTGAAATTCTTATTCTTTTTGCAGGATCAAAGAATTTTAGCACTGGTTGCTCTGTAATGATCTGTTTCAAGTTTTGCCAACTTTCTTCTTGTTCATGTGACCACTAGAGATGAGCGCCTGAAATTTTTCGGGTTTTGTGTTCTGGTTTTGGGTTCGGTTCCGCGGCCGTGTTTTGGGTTCGAACGCGTTTTGGCAAAACCTCACCGAATTTTTTTTGTCGGATTCGGGTGTGTTTTGGATTCGGGTGTTTTTTTCAAAAAACACTAAAAAACAGCTTAAATCATAGAATTTGGGGGTCATTTTGATCCCAAAGTATTATTAACCTCAAAAACCATAATTTACACTCATTTTCAGTCTATTCTGAATACCTCACACCTCACAATATTATTTTTAGTCCTAAAATTTGCACCGAGGTCGCTGTGTGAGTAAGATAAGCGACCCTAGTGGCCGACACAAACACCGGGCCCATCTAGGAGTGGCACTGCAGTGTCACGCAGGATGTCCCTTCCAAAAAACCCTCCCCAAACAGCACATGACGCAAAGAAAAAAAGAGGCGCAATGAGGTAGCTGTGTGAGTAAGATTAGCGACCCTAGTGGCCGACACAAACACCGGGCCCATCTAGGAGTGGCACTGCAGTGTCACGCAGGATGGCCCTTCCAAAAAACCCTCCCCAAACAGCACATGACGCAAAGAAAAAAAGAGGCGCAATGAGGTAGCTGTGTGAGTAAGATTAGCGACCCTAGTGGCCGACACAAACACCGGGCCCATCTAGGAGTGGCACTGCAGTGTCACGCAGGATGTCCCTTCCAAAAAACCCTCCCCAAACAGCACATGACGCAAAGAAAAAAAGAGGCGCAATGAGGTAGCTGACTGTGTGAGTAAGATTAGCGACCCTAGTGGCCGACACAAACACCGGGCCCATTTAGGAGTGGCACTGCAGTGTCACGCAGGATGGCCCTTCCAAAAAACCCTCCCCAAACAGCACATGATGCAAAGAAAAAGAAAAGAAAAAAGAGGTGCAAGATGGAATTGTCCTTGGGCCCTCCCACCCACCCTTATGTTGTATAAACAAAACAGGACATGCACACTTTAACCAACCCATCATTTCAGTGACAGGGTCTGCCACACGACTGTGACTGATATGACGGGTTGGTTTGGACCCCCCCCAAAAAAGAAGCAATTAATCTCTCCTTGCACAAACTGGCTCTACAGAGGCAAGATGTCCACCTCATCATCACCCTCCGATATATCACCGTGTACATCCCCCTCCTCACAGATTATCAATTCGTCCCCACTGGAATCCACCATCTCAGCTCCCTGTGTACTTTGTGGAGGCAATTGCTGCTGGTCAATGTCTCCGCGGAGGAATTGATTATAATTCATTTTAATGAACATCATCTTCTCCACATTTTCTGGATGTAACCTCGTACGCCGATTGCTGACAAGGTGAGCGGCGGCACTAAACACTCTTTCGGAGTACACACTTGTGGGAGGGCAACTTAGGTAGAATAAAGCCAGTTTGTGCAAGGGCCTCCAAATTGCCTCTTTTTCCTGCCAGTATAAGTACGGACTGTGTGACGTGCCTACTTGGATGCGGTCACTCATATAATCCTCCACCATTCTATCAATGTTGAGAGAATCATATGCAGTGACAGTAGACGACATGTCCGTAATCGTTGTCAGGTCCTTCAGTCCGGACCAGATGTCAGCATCAGCAGTCGCTCCAGACTGCCCTGCATCACCGCCAGCGGGTGGGCTCGGAATTCTGAGCCTTTTCCTCGCACCCCCAGTTGCGGGAGAATGTGAAGGAGGAGATGTTGACAGGTCGCGTTCCGCTTGACTTGACAATTTTGTCACCAGCAGGTCTTTCAACCCCAGCAGACTTGTGTCTGCCGGAAAGAGAGATCCAAGGTAGGCTTTAAATCTAGGATCGAGCACGGTGGCCAAAATGTAGTGCTCTGATTTCAACAGATTGACCACCCGTGAATCCTTGTTAAGCGAATTAAGGGCTCCATCCACAAGTCCCACATGCCTAGCGGAATCGCTCCGTGTTAGCTCCTCCTTCAATGTCTCCAGCTTCTTCTGCAAAAGCCTGATGAGGGGAATGACCTGACTCAGGCTGGCAGTGTCTGAACTGACTTCACGTGTGGCAAGTTCAAAGGGCATCAGAACCTTGCACAACGTTGAAATCATTCTCCACTGCGCTTGAGACAGGTGCATTCCACCTACTATATCGTGCTCAATTGTATAGGCTTGAATGGCCTTTTGCTGCTCCTCCAACCTCTGAAGCATATAGAGGGTTGAATTCCACCTCGTTACCACTTCTTGCTTCAGATGATGGCAGGGCAGGTTCAGTAGTTTTTGGTGGTGCTCCAGTCTTCTGTACGTGGTGCCTGTACGCCGAAAGTGTCCCGCAATTCTTCTGGCCACCGACAGCATCTCTTGCACGCCCCTGTCGTTTTTTAAAAAATTCTGCACCACCAAATTCAAGGTATGTGCAAAACATGGGACGTGCTGGAATTTGCCCATATTTAATGCACACACAATATTGCTGGCGTTGTCCGATGCCACAAATCCACAGGAGAGTCCAATTGGGGTAAGCCATTCCGCGATGATCTTCCTCAGTTGCCGTAAGAGGTTTTCAGCTGTGTGCGTATTCTGGAAAGCGGTGATACAAAGCGTAGCCTGCCTAGGAAAGAGTTGGCGTTTGCGAGATGCTGCTACTGGTGCCGCCGCTGCTGTTCTTGCGGCGGGAGTCCATACATCTACCCAGTGGGCTGTCACAGTCATATAGTCCTGACCCTACCCTGCTCCACTTGTCCACATGTCCGTGGTTAAGTGGACATTGGGTACAACTGCATTTTTTAGGACACTGGTGAGTCTTTTTCTGACGTCCGTGTACATTCTCGGTATCGCCTGCCTAGAGAAGTGGAACCTAGATGGTATTTGGTAACGGGGGCACACTGCCTCAATAAATTGTCTAGTTCCCTGTGAACTAACGGCGGATACCGGACGCACGTCTAACACCAACATAGTTGTCAAGGCCTCAGTTATCCGCTTTGCAGCAGGATGACTGCTGTGATATTTCATCTTCCTCGCAAAGGACTGTTGAACAGTCAATTGCTTACTGGAAGTAGTACAAGTGGGCTTACGACTTCCCCTCTGGGATGACCATCGACTCCCAGCAGCAACAACAGCAGCGCCAGCAGCAGTAGGCGTTACACGCAAGGATGCATCGGAGGAATCCCAGGCAGGAGAGGAATCGTCAGAATTGCCAGTGACATGGCCTGCAGGACTATTGGCATTCCTGGGGAAGGAGGAAATTGACACTGAGGGAGTTGGTGGGGTGGTTTGCGTGAGCTTGGTTACAAGAGGAAGGGATTTACTGGTCAGTGGACTGCTTCCGCTGTCACCCAAAGTTTTTGAACTTGTCACTGACTTATTATGAATGCGCTGCAGGTGACGTATAAGGGAGGATGTTCCGAGGTGGTTAACGTCCTTACCCCTACTTATTACAGCTTGACAAAGGGAACACACGGCTTGACACCTGTTGTCCGCATTTCTGGTGAAATACCTCCACACCGAAGAGCTGATTTTTTTGGTATTTTCACCTGGCATGTCAACGGCCATATTCCTCCCACGGACAACAGGTGTCTCCCCGGGTGCCTGACTTAAACAAACCACCTCACCATCAGAATCCTCCTGGTCAATTTCCTCCCCAGCGCCAGCAACACCCATATCCTCCTCATCCTGGTGTACTTCAACACTGACATCTTCAATCTGACTATCAGGAACTGGACTGCGGGTGCTCCTTCCAGCACTTGCAGGGGGCGTGCAAATGGTGGAAGGTGCATGCTCTTCACGTCCAGTGTTGGGAAGGTCAGGCATCGCAACCGACACAATTGGACTCTCCTTGTGGATTTGGGATTTCGAAGAATGCACAGTTCTTTGCTGTGCTGCTTTTGCCAGCTTGAGTCTTTTCATTTTTCTAGCGAGAGGCTGAGTGCTTCCATCCTCATGTGAAGCTGAACCACTAGCCATGAACATAGGCCAGGGCCTCAGCCGTTCCTTGCCACTCCGTGTCGTAAATGGCATATTGGCAAGTTTACGCTTCTCCTCCGACAATTTTATTTTAGGTTTTGGAGTCCTTTTTTTTCTGATATTTGGTGTTTTGGATTTGACATGCTCTGTACTATGACATTGGGCATCGGCCTTGGCAGACGACGTTGCTGGCATTTCATCGTCTCGGCCATGACTAGTGGCAGCAGCTTCAGCACGAGGTGGAAGTGGATCTTGATCTTTCCCTAATTTTGGAACCTCAACATTTTTGTTCTCCATATTTTAATAGGCACAACTAAAAGGCACCTCAGGTAAACAATGGAGATGGATACTAGTATACAATTATGGACTGCCTGCCGAGTGCAGACACAGAGGTAGCCACAGCCGTGAACTACCGTACTGTACTGTGTCTGCTGCTAATATAGACTGGTTGATAAAGAGATGTCTATGTAACTATGTATGTATAAAGAAGAAAGAAAAAAAAACCACGGTTAGGTGGTATACAATTATGGACGGACTGCCTGCCGAGAGCAGACACAGAGGTAGCCACAGCCGTGAACTACCGTACTGTACTGTGTCTGCTGCTAATAATATAGACTGGTTGATAAAGAGATGTCGTAGTAGTATGTATGTATAAAGAAGAAAGAAAAAAAAACCACGGTTAGGTGGTATACAATTATGGACGGACTGCCTGCCGAGTGCAGACACAGAGGTAGCCACAGCCGTGAACTACCGTACTGTACTGTGTCTGCTGCTAATATAGACTGGTTGATAAAGAGATGTCTATGTAACTATGTATGTATAAAGAAGAAAGAAAAAAAAACCACGGTTAGGTGGTATACAATTATGGACGGACTGCCTGCCGAGTGCAGACACAGAGGTAGCCACAGCCGTGAACTACCGTACTGTACTGTGTCTGCTGCTAATATAGACCGGTTGATAAAGAGATGTCTATGTAACTATGTATGTATAAAGAAGAAAGAAAAAAAAACCACGGTTAGGTGGTATACAATTATGGACGGACTGCCTGCCGAGTGCAGACACAGAGGTAGCCACAGCCGTGAACTACCGTACTGTACTGTGTCTGCTGCTAATATAGACTGGTTGATAAAGAGATGTCGTAGTAGTATGTATGTATAAAGAAGAAAAAAAAACCACGGTTAGGTGGTATACAATTATGGACGGACTGCCTGCCGAGTGCAGACACAGAGGTAGCCACAGCCGTGAACTACCGTACTGTGTCTGCTGCGACTGGATGATAAATGATATAAAAAATATATATATATATATCACTACTGCAGCCGGACAGGTATATATTATATATTATATAATGACGGACCTGCTGGACACTGTCTGTCAGCAGAATGAGTTTTATTTTTATAGAATAAAAAAAACAACAACACACAAGTGAAGTCACACGACGAGTGTTTAACTTTTTCAGGCAATCACAATATAAGTATACTACTAACTATACTGGTGGTCAGTGTGGTCAGGTCACTGGTCAGTCACACTGGCAGTGGCACTCCTGCAGCAAAAGTGTGCACTGTTTAATTTTAATATAATATTATGTACTCCTGGCTCCTGCTATAACCTATAACTGGCACTGCAGTGCTCCCCAGTCTCCCCCACAATTATAAGCTGTGTGAGCTGAGCAGTCAGACAGATATATAATATATATAGATGATGCAGCACACTGGGCTGAGCCTGAGCAGTGCACACAGATATGGTATGTGACTGAGTCACTGTGTGTATCGCTTTTTTCAGGCAGAGAACGGATATATTAAATAAACTGCACTGTCTGGTGGTCACTCACTATATAATATTATGTACTCCTGGCTCCTGCTATAACCTATAACTGGCACTGCAGTGCTCCCCAGTCTCCCCCACAATTATAAGCTGTGTGAGCTGAGCAGTCAGACAGATATATAATATATATAGATGATGCAGCACACTGGGCTGAGCCTGAGCAGTGCACACAGATATGGTATGTGACTGAGTCACTGTGTGTATCGCTTTTTTCAGGCAGAGAACGGATATATTAAATAAACTGCACTGTCTGGTGGTCACTCACTAGTAAACTCTCTGCACTCTCTACACTTCTACAGTACTCCTCCTAGTCCTAAGCTCCAGTAAATCTCTCTCTCTTATAATCTAAATGGAGAGGACGCCAGCCACGTCCTCTCACTATCAATCTCAATGCACGTGTGAAAATGGCGGCGACGCGCGGCTCCTTATATAGAATCCGAGTCTCGCGATAGAATCCGAGTCTCGCGAGAATCCGACAGCGTCATGATGACGTTCGGGCGCGCTCGGGTTAACCGAGCAAGGCGGGAGGATCCGAGTCTGCTCGGACCCGTGAAAAAAACCATGAAGTTCGGGCGGGTTCGGATTCAGAGAAACCGAACCCGCTCATCTCTAGTGACCACATCCACTCGTTATCTTTGTCCAACAACCATCTAAGAGAGGCTGTTCGTTCAGAGAGTTGAGAAATAAACTTTCCTAAGTAAGTAATCATTCCTAGGAATCTTCTGACGTCGTTTTTGATCTTAGGACGTTCCATGTTCACTATGGCTGATATTTTCCTTGGGTCTGGTTTTACACCTTGATCTGAGACCACGTCGCCCATAAATGTAAGTGTATTCAGGCCAAATTCACATTTGTCCTTGTTTAGCTTTAGATTCACTTTCTTGACAAGTTCCATTACTTGTCTCAATCTAGAATCATGTTCTTCCTTTGTAGATCCCCAGACAATAATGTCATCCATTATTGTTTCAACACCTGGAATATGTTCAAAAATCATGTGTATCTTTTTGTGATATACTTCTGGAGCAGACAATATTCCATATGGTAGTCGAAGAAATCTGTATCGACCTTCTGGTGTATTAAATGTACAAAGCTTTGAGCTGGCCTCATCTAGCTTCATTTACCAGAATCCTGAAGATGCGTCCAATTTACTGAACCATTTTGCTCCCGCAAATTGCGACATGATTTCATCTCTGGTTGGTAGTTTGAAATGTTCTCATTTAATAGCTTTGTTTAAATCTCTGGGGTCTAGACATATTCGGAGTTGTCCATTTTTCTTTTCAACAATTACTAAGGAGCTTACCCATTCAGTAGGATCATCAACTTTCTGTATCACACCCAAGGCTTCCATGCGATTTAACTCTTGTTTCAGTTTTTCTCTCAGCGCAAACGGCACTTTTCTACAGGGGTGTATCACTGAAGAAACTTGCGTGTCTATATTTATTTTATGCTCTCCAGGCAAACAACCTAGACCTTCAAACAAGTCTCTGTATTCTGTAAACATCGATTTGCAGTCATCTTCTACTTGTGATGTCACCATAAAAACTTTCTTTAGCACGCTTAGTTTCTCACAGGAACTTAATCCTAGAATCGGTTGCACATTTTTATCCACAATCAGTAGAGATGTTTTAAACTGTTGTCCCTTATATTTCAGTGTCACTAAGCATGTACCTTTCACAGGAATTTCCTCCCCAGTGTACCCTGTAACTTTCACTTTGGCTGGGTGAATTTTAGGTTTTACTCTAAAAGTCTTATAGTCTTGAAATGATATTGAATTCACCTGCGCACCATTATCAAGCTTGAAGGGCATGACAATCTTGTTCACAGTTAAAGGGACAATCCATTCTTTCTTATCTACACTGCAAAGTTCAATGTAATCCACAAAGAATTCATCTGTTTGTTTAACAGCATGCACTTTGTTTGTTTTACTTTTAATTTTACAGCATTTGGCAATGTGATTAAGTCTACCACATTTCATGCAGGTTTTACCATAAGCAGGGCACATTTTAGGATTGTGAGCATTTCCACATCTACTACACATTTCTTTATTAGACTGTGGATTAGACTGCTTCATTCTTGAGAATGGAGGTTTGCATGGCTCTGTTTTCTGCACTACATGCACATCAGCTTCCTTGTGTAGCTTTTTGGCTTGAAATATAGTTATTTCTGCAGATCTGCACATAGTCACTGCCTTTTCTAGTGTTAGGTCTTGCTCTCTCAGCAATCTCTCTCTGAGTCCATTATCAGGTATTCCACAGACAATACGATCTCTAATCAGTGAATCCTTTAAATCACCAAACTCACAGGTTTCACTGAGTGATTGCAGCTCTGTAACATACTGATCAAATCCATCTACAGACTTCTGATCAGATGTGAAAAACTTATATCTTTCATATGTCACATTTTTCCTTGGCACAAAGTAATCTTCAAACTTATGCATTATAGAAGATAGCACCATATTCTGCCCCTCAGCAAACTGAAAACTATTATAAATTGCCAGCACATCCTCTCCTATCACATGGAGGAAAATGGATGCCTTCGTTTTGTCAGTCTCTGAATCAGCTCCACATGCAGCAAGATATATATTAAACCTTTGCTTAAATCTTTTCCAGTTTTCAGACAAGTTACCAGACATCAGCATGCCGGTTGGAGGAGCTAGTTTATCCATGGTTACTCACTGTTTGAAGAGAGGAGCACACGGCAGGCTTTGCAGACACAGAGTATCCCAGCCACAGACTTCTGCAGGATTCTTTCACAATCTGAGAGCACTAGCAGTCCAAGTTAAACTTCTTCTGACACCATGTTTTGTTCATACGTTTGTAAATCCAGTCATCAGGACACAGAGACATGTGAGTTCACTGCTGTGCTGTTTATTCCATCCAACTCCAGGCACACTGCACACTGGACCACCCACTTCCCAGCATTCCCCTGGTCCCAGGGACCATCACTGAAGATACAGGCTTACAAACATTAGTAAGGGAGTGTGTACAAATATTAAGCATTCTAAAACACTAACATCACACAGGGGTGGTTCAATAAGTAAAGTAACAAGACCTCTCACATGTATAATGTTCTCTAATTTCATGCCAAGCCAGAGCAGGTAGACCACTGCTTCCCCTCGTGGCCATTAGACTGTGCCTTGTATCAGTCATCAGGTGTAAGATGGCGGGGCTGGAGGATACATGGTCACACATTGAGGTACGTATTATGATCAGATTTCTGCGTCTAAAGGGCACATCAGGTGTTTGAACTACCCTCTTACATGCAGGGGCAGAACATCCACCACAAAGTCGAACTGGACTGTAGGGAAACCACTACCCCATAACAGACCAGACTGATCCACCCAGGTCCTCTCTCAAGGGCTCCACAATCCCACAATTGACTATACAACCGCTGAAGAGCAATGCTGAACCTGCTTAGCTATGAGGCATCTGCAAACAAAGTGGGAAGCAGCAAAGCAAGGATGCAAATCATTCCCAATGCAAGATCACCACTGACCAACAATGGAGAAGGGTAAAGATGGATTGGCTACAGGTGGAATAATACTTGGGCATTGCTCCGTCAATATAATATATAAATATCACATACAGTATTTGTAGTTTCCTAATATTTCCCTTTTTCAAAATAAGAGCAGAAGACTTGCTGAAAGCCAGGGTTCAAATCTCGGCATCAACTGTTGGTGATATTGTGGCAACCACGTAAACCAACATCTAGGGGCTCATTTATCAACAAGTGATAAAACTCGTTGTGATTGATGAAACTCATTGAGTATAATAAATAGTTCTCCAGCCAATCAACTCCGGGCATCCAGCCAATCGGCTCCTGTCATGTGTTTAGCTCCTGTCATGTGTTTGAAAAATGACAGTTGAGAGCTGATTGGCTGGAGCACCATTTATAATTGACAACGAGTATTATCACTCATTGACAAATGAGCCCCCTAGTTTGCAAACCTTGCAACATTTTAAGAGTAAAACTGGGACCAAACAAGAACTCCAGGCACACAATTTGGCTAAATGACCCCCCTTTTCTCCCGTTTGCTCATATGTGGCCGAACAACACCCAGATCCATGCCACACCACACCTACTTTTCAACTGACCACGCCTCTTTTGGGTTTCGATAATCAGGACAATGCTAGTAAAGTTTCCACCATTGGGAAATATGTCAGTGTAAAGTTAGTGTAAGGTCAATGGCCGGGGGAAACTGCACATGTACAGTTCTGTGTAATACTTGTAGGTGCTTTATTTAAAGGGGGGGAAAAAGATAACACAGGAGTGAGAGCTGCCATGCCTACTGCGAAAATTACATATCTGGCGGTGACTGCTTTGCAACAGCGCCTCCTACTGGTTACCTGACAAATGTGGGCAGAATACTGTGCTTGTAATAACTGAAGTGTCTTTGTTTTGATCCAAAAAACAAAGTTTGAAATAATGTTCACCACAGAGATGGACGCGTTAGATACGGTGTATCCCGACTTTAGGCAATGTAACCGCATCCTGTACCGTAATACATGCAGCTTCTCAGTCACATGGTGACATCTCTAAATCATAAACACGGATGGTCTGCATTTTGGGGGGGCATCATTGGTTGAGCACAGAAAATGGTGCCTGCACTGTATGTAGATGATAAGGTTACTAGAAGCTGGAGTGGGGTTCCCCTTAATATCACCGCTGATAAAACTGTCAAAATCAGCATCCCGGAGATTACTGATCTATGTTTCTTTGAATCACAGTCTTCACAAAATTCTGATACAGAAATCAGGATACCTATTTGAAGTAAGATTAGCTCAAGCCATATAATCCAACAAACGCATTTTGCATTTTAGTTTCTGAAAGGGGTAAAAGAAACTATTTCTAGCAGGACTGTAATTTAAGTTCAGCAGGAGTTTAAGTGACAAAAATAACAAAAAGTTTTTTAAGTTGAAGATTTTCAGTTGGAAAAAGAGGGACTGTCTTGGGAAAACAGGGACACATCTGGGGGGATGTAGTTAATATACCGGCTGTCGGGATTACAGCATTCAGGATACCAACAACCGGTAAAATGCCGGCTGAGAGAATACTGCCCGCTCCCCTGTAGTTCCACTTGTGCAGTGGGTCCACACCACCACCCGAGGGAGAATAGAACCCGTGAGGGGACTTGCTTCACACGATAGCAGCATCCCACCAGCCAGAATACTTGTGTCGGGATAACAAACTGAATCCTATCTAGGAACCAGGGGCATAGCCAGAACTTTATGGACCTCATAGCAACATTTTAAAGGGGCCCCCGTCCCAATGCTTCTAGAGAAACACTTCTCTGCAGCAGTTGTTAATTTTATGCCCTATAATAGTGCCCTAATTCATATTCTGAACCATAGTAGAGACTTATTTAATGTTATGTCCCATAGTAGTGCCCTAGTTTCTTTTATGAATTGTAGTAGTGCTTAAGTTCACCATATGTCACATGTCAGAGCTGTCATTACACATTATGCCGCACAGTAGCCCCAATTCACATTATGATATATAGCGCTCCCCGTTCATATTGTGCCTCATTACAATGCCCTGGTTCATATTATATAACATTATAATGCCCTCCAGTTCATTTTATACCACACTACAATGAGCAGGTCCAGGGGCATACCTAGATATATTGCAGACCCCAAGGAAAAAGTTTGAAAAGACCACTACGTATCACCCCAAAAAATTCTATAACACATGTAACTGTGACAGGGAAGGTGGCCCCTCTCAGCTCTGGGCCCCATAGCAGCTGCACTCCCTGCACCTATGGTAGCTACACCCCTGTATATAACACATGTAACTGTGACAGGGAAGGTGGCCCCTCTCAGCTCTGGGCCCCATAGCAGCTGCACTCCCTGCATCTATGGTAGCTACACCCAGTATATAACACATGAAACTGTGACAGGGAAGGTGGCCCCTCTCAGCTCTGGGCCCCATAGCAGCTGCAGTCCCTGCACCTATGGTAGCTACACCCCTGTATATAACACATGTAACTGTGACAGGGAAGGTGGCCCCTCTCAGCTCTGGGCCCCATAGCAGCTGCACTCCCTACACCTATGGTAGCTACACCCTGTATACATTTACAACACATGTAACTGTGACAGGGGAGGTGACCTCTCTCAGCTCTGGGCCCCATAGCAGCTGCACTCCCTGCACCTATGGTAGCTACGCCCCTGTATATAACACATGTAACTGTGACAGGGAAGGTGGCCCGTCTCAGCTCTGGGCCCCATAGCAGCTGTACTACCTGCACCTATGGTAGCTACACCCTGTATATAATACATGTAACTGTGACAGGGAAGGTGGCCCCTCTCAGCTCTGGGCCCCATAGCAGCTGCATTCCCTGCACCTATGGTAGCTACACCCTGTATATAACACATGTAACTGTGACAGGGAAGGTGGCCCCTCTCAGCTCTGGGCCCCATAGCAGCTGTACTACCTGCTCCTATGGTAGCTACACCCTGTATATAATACATGTAACTGTGACAGGGAAGGTGGCCCCTCTCAGCTCTGGGCCCCAAAGCAGCTGTACTACCTGCACCTATGGTAGCTACACCCTGTATATAATTAGTGATGAGCGGGTTCGGTTTCTCGGAAACCGAACCCCCCCGAACTTCAGCCTTTTTACACGGGTCCGAGCCAAACTCGTATTCTCCCGTGTGGCTTGGGTAAACCGAGCGCGCCCGAACGTCATCATCCCGCTGTCGGATTCTCACGAGATTCGGATTCTATATAAGCAGCCGCGCGTCGCCGCCATTTTCACACGTGCATTGAGATTGATAGGGAGAGGACGTGGCTGGCGTCCTCTCCGTTTAGTTGATAATAATAATTAATAATTATATACACTTACAGTTGATCTGATTGCTTATGCTATCCGTTCTCTGCCTGAAAAAAATGCTCCATACCATATCTGTGCTCAGCCTCAGTGTGCTGCATGATATATCTGACTGTGCTGAGTGCTCACACTGCTTAATTGTGGGGGAGACTGGGGAGCAGCTATAGCAGGAGTACAGTGCACAGTTTTGCTGACAGTGACCAGTCCACCAGTATACGTTTGTCTGCCTGAAAAACACTCCTGTGGTGTCTTTTTTTCTTTATACTATTAAGTATATAAACGCAGTCTGCTGACAGTGTCCACCAGGTCCATTATACTGTATATAGCAGTACGGTAGGCCACTGCTGTACCTACCTCTGTGTCGTCACTCGTCGACATACATAAAGTATACTAGTATATCCATACATCTACATTGTATACCTGTGGTGTCTTTTTTTTCTTTATACTATAAACGCAGTCTGGTGACAGTGTCCACCAGGTCCATTATACTGTATATAGCAGTACGGTAGGCCACTGCTGTACCTACCTCTGTGTCGTCACTCGTTGTCATACATAAAGTATACCAGTATCCATCCATCTACATTGTATACCTGTGGTGCCTTTTAGTTGTGCGCATTAAAATACGGAGAACAAAAATGTGGAGGTTAAAAAAATAGGGAAAGATCAAGATCCACTTCCACCTCGTGCTGAAGCTGCGGCCACTAGTCATGGCCGAGACGATGAAATGCCATCAACGTCGTCTGCCAAGGCCGATGCCCAATGTCATAGTACAGAGCATGTAAAATCCAAAACACAAAAGATCAGTAAAAAAATGACCCAAAAACCAAAATTAAAAGCGTCTGAGGAGAAGCGTAAACTTGCCAATATGCCATTTACGACACGGAGTGGCAAGGAACGGCTGAGGCCCTGGCCTATGTTCATGGCTAGTGGTTCAGCTTCACATGAGGATGGAAGCACTCAGCCTCTCGCTAGAAAAATGAAAAGACTTAAGCTGGCAAAAGCACAGCAAAGAACTGTGCGTTCTTCGAAATCACAAATCCCCAAGGAGAGTCCAATTGTGTCGGTTGCGATGCCTGACCTTCCCAACACTGGACGGGAAGAGCTTGCGCATTCCACCATTTGCACGCCCCCTGCAAGTGCTGGAAGGAGCACCCGCAGTCCAGTTCCTGATAGTCAAATTGAAGATGTCAGTGTAGAAGTACACCAGGATGAGGATATGGGTGTTGCTGGCGCTGGGGAGGAAATTGACAAGGAGGATTCTGATGGTGAGGTGGTTTGTTTAAGTCAGGCACCCGGGGAGACACCTGTTGTCCGTGGGAGGAATATGGCCAATGACATGCCTGGTCAAAATACAAAAAAAATCAGCTCTTCGGTGTGGAATTATTTCATCACAAATGCGGACAACAGGTGTCAAGCCATGTGTTGCCTTTGTCAAGCTGTAATAAGTAGGGGTAAGGACGTTAACCACCTCGGAACATCCTCCCTTATACGTCACCTGCAGCGCATTCATCATAAGTCAGTGACAAGTTCAAAAACTTTGGGCGACAGCGGAAGCAGTCCACTGACCAGTAAATCCCTTCCTCTTGTAACCAAGCTCCTGCAAACCACACCACCAACTCCCTCAGTGTCAATTTCCTCCTTACCCAGGAAAGCCAATAGTCCTGCAGGCCATGTCACTGGCAAGTCTGACGAGTCCTCTCCTGCCTGGGATTCCTCCGATGCATCCTTGAGTGTAACGCCTACTGCTGCTGGCTCTGCTGTTGTTGCTGCTGGGAGTCGATCGTCATCCCAGAGGTGAAGTCGGAAGACCACTTGTACTACTTCCAGTAAGCAATTGACTGTACAACAGTCCTTTGCGAGGAAGATGAAATATCACAGCAGTCATCCTGCTGCAAAGCGGATAACTGAGGCCTTGGCAGCCTGGGCGGTGAGAAACGTGGTTCCGGTATCCATCGTTACTTCAGAGCCAACTATAGACTTGATTGAGGTACTGTGTCCCCGGTACCAAATACCATCTAGGTTCCATTTCTCTAGGCAGGTGATACCGAGAATGTACACAGATCTCAGAAAAAGAGTCACCAGTGTCCTAAAAAATGCAGTTGTACCCAATGTCCACTTAACCACGGACATGTGGACAAGTGGAGCAGGGCAGACTCAGGACTACATGACTGTGACAGCCCACTGGGTAGATGTATTGCCTCCCGCTGCAAGAACAGCAGCGGCGGCACCAGTAGCAGCATCTCGCAAACGCCAACTCGTTCCTAGGCAGGCTACGCTTTGTATCACCGCTTTCCAGAATACGCACACAGCTGAAAACCTCTTACGGCAACTGAGGAAGATCATCGCAGAATGGCTTACCCCAATTGGACTCTCCGGGGGATTTGTGGCATCGGACAACGCCAGCAATATTGTGCGTGCATTACATCTGGGCAAATTCCAGCACGTCCCATGTTTTGCACATACCTTGAATTTGGTGGTGCAGAATTATTTAAAAAACGACAGGGGCGTGCAAGAGATGCTGTCGGTGGCCAGAAGAGTTGCGGGCCACTTTCGGTGTACAGGCACCGCGTACAGAAGACTGGAGCACCACCAAAAACGCCTGAACCTGCCCTGCCATCATCTGAAGCAAGAGGTGGTAACGAGGTGGAATTCAACCCTCTATATGCTTCAGAGGATGGCGGAGCAGCAAAAGGCCATTCAAGCCTATACATCTGCCCACGATATAGGGAAAGGAGGTGGAATGCACCTGTCTCAAGCGCAGTGGAGAATGATTTCAACGTTGTGCAAGGTTCTGCAACCTTTTGAACTTGCCACACGTGAAGTCAGTTCAGACACTGCCAGCCTGAGTCAGGTCATTCCCCTCATCAGGCTTTTGCAGAAGAAGCTGGAGACATTGAAGGAGGAGCTAAAACAGAGCGATTCCGCTAGGCATGTGGGACTTGTGGATGGAGCCCTTCATTCGCTTTACCAGGATTCACGGGTGGTCAATCTGTTGAAATCAGAGCACTACATTTTGGCCACCGTGCTCGATCCTAGATTTAAAACCTACGTTGTATCTCTCTTTCCGGCAGACACAAGTCTGCAGAGGTTCAAAGACCTGCTGGTGAGAAAATTGTCAAGTCAAGCGGAACGTGACCCGTCAACAGCTCCTCCTTCACATTCTCCCGCAACTGGGGGTGCGAGGAAAAGGCTCAGAATTCCGAGCCCACCCGCTGGCGGTGATGCAGGGCATTCTGGAGCGAGTGCTGACATCTGGTCCGGACTGAAGGACCTGCCAACGATTACTGACATGTCGTCTACTGTCACTGCATATTATTCTCTCACCATTGAAAGAATGGTGGAGGATTTGTTAGGATCTCCTGCTCTGTGCTGCCACGTCGCCATGGCAACCGGGAGGCAAGTGTTAGCGAAGTAACCTGAGCGCAGCTGATACTCCGGTCCGGGTTTTTACTGTGCAGTGGTTACAGGCTCTGTGCACGGCAGGGAATCCGGCGCTGGTTTTGTGCTCACAGTCTGTGAGGTCTGAGTGGGGCGTGGACAGCACCTGCTATATAAACCATCCTCTCAGGCTAGGCAAATGCTGCTGAATCTTTGTTTGTTAGTCAGTTCCAGAGAGTTAGCTAATACTGTGTGACTTTGTATTTACTTGTTGCTTACTGCAAATAGGCCTTGGGATTCGGTACTTCATTCTGCCAATCCGGACCTAGCAGTAAGACTGGAGTCAGTTGTTTAACCTGCTGGGGTTCTTTTGCTATTCTGTGAACCCAGCAGGTTTGCGGCTGTACTCTCAGACCTGCTTGCTTAATCCTCCCTCACTGTGCAGGGCGTCCAGGTGTCAGTTTAGTGGCAGTAAGCTGAACCTGTGCCCTGCAAGTGGGGGTTAGGATTGTGGATACTCTCCTTGTGTCTATATTTCTATCTCTGACCAAGGAGTTTATTCCCACACCCGTTGGTAACCCTTTGGGGTTTTTTCTGTTGCTCTTAGCAACATCATTTCGGGTGCTCCACATGTTAAATCACTACATCTCGCTTCATTATCCGCTCTATTTCATCTGAGCATTCCTGACACTAGGGAGACACCCAGTTCCTGAGTCTTTGGGCTTCTCCGTTCACTTTGTGTTTATTAGTTATTCCATCACCTCTTGTGTATGTTATGTTATGTTATACTGTCTGTGAGTTCGTTTGCTTTGCATCCCTCTCTGTTCATACACCGGTATACTCCTGTTAGCACTGGTGTGCGTAACATATTCAGCAGCCCTACTCCTGTTGAAATTTTGTGGGAATATGGAGCATACCCCTCAAAATACTTTGCAACAGGTGGTCGATCAGGTGCAGATCCTGACTCGACAATTTAATGAGATGTCCATTAAAATGAACACCCCGCAGGCCGCTAGCGGAGCTCCCGCAGCAGCAGCGGCAAGTTCAGGAGTTAAGGAGCCGAAAGTAAATCTCCCGGATCGTTTTTCTGGAGATCGCTCGCAGTTCTTTTGTTTCAAGGAGAGCTGTAAGCTATATTTCAGGCTTAGGCCCCAGTCTTCTGGGTCGGAGATTCAGCGGGTGGGCATGGTGATTTCCTTGCTACAAGGAGACCCACAGGTCTGGGCATATGGGTTGCAGCCTGACTGTCCGTCGCTTAAAAGTGTTGATGCTTTTTTTACGGCACTGGGCATTTTGTATGATGACCCTGACAAGATGGCTTCAGCCGAGGCTCAGATTACGGTCCTTAAGCAAGGGCGACGGCCAGCTAAGGTTTATAGTACGGAGTTTCGGAGGTTGGCTCATGATACCCAGTGGAATGACCCAGCCCTGAGAAACCAGTACCGAAGGGGCCTTTCTGACCAGATAAAGGACCAACTGGTACAATATCCCTCGCCTGATAGCTTAGATCAGCTCATGCAGTGATCCATCCGGGTGGATAGACGGCTGAGAGAGCGTAGGCTTGAAAGGGAGACCGCAGTTTCCTTTTTTCCCAAGGGAACCTCAGACTCTGAGGAATATTCCGAGGAGCCTATGCAGATTGGGGCTACCCGCCTCTCCTCGCGTGAGAAGACGCCGAGGAGACAGCAGGGTTTGTGTTTGTACTGTGGAAATAAAGGTCATGTTGTAGTATCATGCCCAGAAAAGCCGGAAAACTTCAGGGCCTGAGGGTGATGGGAAATATCCTGTCAGGCCAGAAGTCAGAATTTCCCAAAGAGACTTTTCTCATTCCGGTGACTTTGGAGATCCTTGGCCAAACTGTCAAGACTGAGGCCTTTGTTGACAGTGGGGCCGATGGGGTTTTCATGGACCGTCAATTCGCCCTGGAACACTCTGTTCCCTCAGTACCTTTGGCATCAGAGATTGAGATCTGTGGGTTAAACGGGGAACCATTGCCCCAGGGTAAAATTACCTCCTGCACCAGCCAAATTCCTTTGTTTATTGGAGCCACACACTCTGAAAAATTGTCTTTCTATGTAACTGTATGTTCTTTTGCCCCATTGGTTTTGGGGTTACCCTGGTTAAGGGCCCATAACCCTCAATTTGACTGGGTCTCTGGGGAGATTCTTAGTTGGGGTAGTGATTGTTTCAGGAGTTGCTTGAGCCTTCCAGTCAGGCTCTCGCAGCTAAGTTTGCCAGGATTGCCAGGATGTTATGCAGATTTTGCGGATGTGTTCTCCAAAAAAGTTGCGGAGGTACTACCTCCCCATCGCCCCTATGACTGTGCCATTGATTTGTTGCCGGATGCTAAGCTTCCCAAGAGCAGGTTGTACTCACTGTCACGTCCTAAGACTCAGGCTATGGCAGAGTACATTCAGGAGAACTTGGCTAAGGGATTCATCAGACCCTCACAGTCCCCAGTTGGGTCGGGGTTCTTCTTCGTGGGTAAAAAGGACGGTTCGTTGCGACCCTGCATCGACTTCAGGGAATTGAAACGTATCACGATTAAAAACTCTTACCCACTGCCTCTCATTTCGGTTTTGTTTGACCAGCTTCGTACTGCCACCATTTTTTCTAAGATTGACCTACGCGGTGCTTACAATCTAATCCGAATAAGAGAGGGGGATGAATGGAAGACTGCCTTTAATACCCACTCAGGGCATTATGAATATTTGGTGATGCCTTTTGGGCTCTTTAATGCCCCGGCAGTCTTCCAGGAATTCATGAACGATGTGCTCAGGGAATATTTGGATAGATTCTTAGTTGTTTATCTAGATGACATTCTAATCTTCTCCCATTCCCTGGAGGAACATCGGAAGCATGTACGCTTAGTCCTCCAGAAACTCAGAGACCACCAGCTTGGGGCGAAGCTGGAGAAGTGCGAATTTGAAGTCCAGCAAATCGCATTTCTAGGGTATATTATCTCCTCAGAAGGTTTCCAAATGGAGGGTTCTATGGTACAGGCAGTCCTGGATTGGGTGCAGCCCACTAGTTTGAAGGCGCTTCAGCGTTTTCTGGGCTTTGCGAATTTTTATAGACGATTTATCGCTGGATTTTTGTCTATAGTGGCCACCTTGGTGGCACTCACTAAGAAAGGGGCGGATGTTGCTCACTGGTCTTGTGAGGCCAAAGCGGCCTTTGCCCGTCTCAAAAGGGCATTTGTCTCGGCCAAGGTGCTGCGACACCCAGATCCAGAGCGTCCTTTTGTGGTAGAAGTGGATGCCTCTGAGATAGGTATTGGGGCAGTGCTCTCTCAGATGGGGGTGTCTGATAATTGCCTTCATCCCTGTGCTTACTTTTCCCGTAAATTTTCATCTGCCGAGATGAATTATGATGTGGGTAACCGGGAATTGTTGGCTATAAAGGATGCACTCGGGGAGTGGAGACACTGGCTTGAGGGGGCTAAGTTTGTGGTCTCAATTCTCACCGACCATAAGAATCTGGCATATTTAGAGTCAGCGAATCGGCTCAATGCCAGGCAGGCACGATGGGCTTTGTTTTTTGCTCGCTTTAATTTTTTGATAACATATCGCCCTGGGTCAAAAAACATCAAGGCTAATGCGCTCTCGCAGAGTTTTGCTCCAGTCCAAGAGACCACCGAGGAGCCATTGCCCATTGTGTCCCCATCATGTATTAAAGTGGGCATTACCCAGGACCTCTTGTCATTAGTCCTTAGAGCACAGGAGCAGGCTCCTCCAGACCTTCCGGTAGGTCTCTTGTTTGTGCCTCCTAGGTTAAGACAGCGAGTGTTCCTGGAATTCCATGCCAAGAGGTCGGCAGGGCATCCAGGTATTGCCAGAACTCGGGAGTTGCTGTCTAGGGCGGTGTGGTGGCCCTCGGTGGCTAGGGATGTGGATCAGTGGGTTCGGGCATGTGACGTTTGTGCCCGAAATAAAACTCCTAGAGGGGTTCCTGTCGGCCCATTACATCCACTCTCTATTCCATCTAAGCCATGGACCCACATTTCCATGGATTTTGTGGTGGACTTGCCCAAATCCTCGGGGATGACAGCCATTTGGGTTGTCGTGGACAGGTTCTCGAAGATGGCGCATTTCGTTCCACTGGTTGGGTTGCCATCGGCCAGACGCCTGTCTGAGTTATTTATGCAGCATGTTGTGCGCCTCCACGGGTTGCCACTTGATGTGGTCTCTGACCGTGGATCCCAGTTTGTGGCCAAATTCTGGAGGGCATTTTGTTCTGATCTCCAGATTTCTGTGAGCTTGTCGTCCGGCTACCATCCACAGTCTAATGGGCAGACTGAGAGGGAGAACCAGTCCTTGGAGCAGTTCCTCAGGTGTTATGTCTCCAAGTGTCATACTGACTGGGTTGCTCATCTGTCCATGGCGGAGTTTGCCTATAACAACGCGGCTCACTCTGCTACAGGGATCTCTCCCTTCCTTTGTGTGTATGGGCATCATCCTAAGGCCAATTCTTTTGACCCCCTGGATTCCACGCCTGGTGGTTCCTCTGTGGTTTCGGCCCTTAGGGGTATTTGGAGGAAAGTGAAGAAAGCCCTTGTGTCTGTGTCATTAGTGACCAAAAGGGTTTTTGATCAGCGGAGAAGACCCTGCAGCTTCAAATTAGGAGACTTCGTCTGGTTGTCCACCAAGAATTTGAAGTTGAGACAGCCATCTCATAAGTTAGGTCCCCGGTTCATCGGCTCTTATAAGATCACCAGGGTTATCAATCCGGTGGCATTTCAGTTAGATCTGCCCCGTTCATTGGGTATCAATAAAACATTTCATTGTTCCCTTTTAAAACTGGCGGTTAGTAATCCTTCTGCCAGTGGAAGACCTTCTCCTATTCTGATACGGGGTCAGAGGGAGTTTGTGGTTGAAAGGGTTCTTGACTCTTAGATGGTTCGGGGTCGGCTGTCATTTTTGGTGCACTGGAAGGGGTATGGCCCGGAGGAGCGGTCGTGGGTGCGCAGTTGTGATCTTCATGCCCCCAGACTGATACGCTCTTTTTTCTCGCAGTTCCCCGATAAACCCGGTGGTAGGGGTTCTTTGACCCCTCGTCAGAGGGGGGGTACTGTTAGGATCTCCTGCTCTGTGCTGCCACGTCGCCATGGCAACCGGGAGGCAAGTGTTAGCGAAGTAACCTGAGCGCAGCTGATACTCCGGTCCGGGTTTTTACTGTGCAGTGGTTACAGGCTCTGTGCACGGCAGGGAATCCGGCGCTGGTTTTGTGCTCACAGTCTGTGAGGTCTGAGTGGGGCGTGGACAGCACCTGCTATATAAACCATCCTCTCAGGCTAGGCAAATGCTGCTGAATCTTTGTTTGTTAGTCAGTTCCAGAGAGTTAGCTAGTACTGTGTGACTTTGTATTTACTTGTTGCTTACTGCAAATAGGCCTTGGGATTCGGTACTTCATTCTGCCAATCCGGACCTAGCAGTAAGACTGGAGTCAGTTGTTTAACCTGCTGGGGTTCTTTTGCTATTCTGTGAACCCAGCAGGTTTGCGGCTGTACTCTCAGACCTGCTTGCTTAATCCTCCCTCACTGTGCAGGGCGTCCAGGTGTCAGTTTAGTGGCAGTAAGCTGAACCTGTGCCCTGCAAGTGGGGGTTAGGATTGTGGATACTCTCCTTGTGTCTATATTTCTATCTCTGACCAAGGAGTTTATTCCCACACCCGTTGGTAACCCTTTGGGGTTTTTTCTGTTGCTCTTAGCAACATCATTTCGGGTGCTCCACATGTTAAATCACTACATCTCGCTTCATTGTCCGCTCTATTCCATCTGAGCATTCCTGACACAAGGGAGACACCCAGTTCCTGAGTCTTTGGGCTTCTCCGTTCACTTTGTGTTTATTAGTTATTCCATCACCTCTTGTGTATGTTATGTTATACTGTCTGTGAGTTCGTTTGCTTTGCATCCCTCTCTGTTCATACACCGGTATACTCCTGTTAGCACTGGTGTGCGTAACAGGATTATATGAGTGACCGCATCCAAGTAGGCACGTCAGACAGTCCGTACGTATACTGGCAGGAAAAAGAGGCAATTTGGAGGCCCTTGCAGAAACTGGCTTTATTCTACCTAAGTTGCCCTCCCTCCAGTGTGTACTCCGAAAGAGTGTTTAGTGCCGCCGCTCACCTTGTCAGCAATCGGCGTACGAGGTTACTTCCAGAAAATGTGGAGAAGATGATGTTCATTAAAATGAATTATAATCAATTCCTCCGTGGAGACATTCACCAGCAGCAATTGCCTCCAGAAAGTACACGGGGACCTGAGATGGTGGATTCCAGTGGGGACGAATTAATAATCTGTGAGGAGGGGGATGTACACAGTGAAAGGGGTTATGAATCGGACGATGATGATGAGGTGGACATCTTGCCTCTGTAGAGCCAGTTTGTGCAAGGAGAGATTGCTTCTTTTTTGGTGGGGGCCCAAACCAACCAGTCATTTCAGTCACAGTCGTGTGGCAGACCCTGTCGCTGAAATGATGGGTTCGTTAAAGTGTGCATGTCCTGTTTATACAACATAAGGGTGGGTGGGAGGGCCCAAGGACAATTCCATCTTGCACCTCTTTTTTCTTTCATTTTTCTTTGCATCATGTGCTGTTTGGGGAGTATTTTTTTGAAGGGCCATCCTGTGTGACACTGCAGTGCCACTCCTAGATGGGCCAGGTGTTTGTGTCGGCCACTAGGGTCGCTTAGCTTAGTCACACAGCTACCTCATTGCGCCTCTTTTTTTCTTTGCGTCATGTGCTGTTTGGGGAGTATTTTTTTGAAGGGCCATCCTGCGTGACACTGCAGTGCCACTCCTAGATGGGCCAGGTGTTTGTGTCGGCCACTAGGGTCGCTTAGCTTAGTCACACAGCTACCTCATTGCGCCTCTTTTTTTCTTTGCGTCATGTGCTATTTGGGGAGTATTTTTTTGAAGGGCCATCCTGCGTGACACTGCAGTGACACTCCTAGATGGGCCAGGTGTTTGTGTCGGCCACTAGGGTCGCTTAGCTTAGTCACACAGCTACCTCATTGCGCCTCTTTTTTTCTTTGCGTCATGTGCTGTTTGGGGAGTATTTTTTTGAAGGGCCATCCTGTCTGACACTGCAGTGCCACTCCTAGATGGGCCAGGTGTTTGTGTCGGCCACATGTGTCGCTTAGCTTAGCCATCCAGCGACCTCGGTGCAAATTGTAGGACTAAAAATAATATTGTGAGGTGTGAGGTGTTCAGAATAGACTGAAAATGAGTGGAAATTATGGTTATTGAGGTTAATAATACTATGGGATCAAAATGACCCCCATATTCTATGATTTAAGCTGTTTTTTAGGGTTTTTTGAAAAAAATACCCGAATCCAAAACACACCCGAATCCGACAAAAAAAAAATGGTGAGGTTTTGCAAAAACGCGTTCGAACCCAAAACACTGCCGCGGAACCGAACCCAAAACCCGAAAAATTTCCGGTGCACATCACTATATATAATACATGTAACTGTGACAGGGAAGGTGGCCCCTCTAAGCTCTGGGCCCCATAGCAGCTGCCCTCCCTGCACCAATGGTAGCTACACCCTTGTACATAACACATGTACCTGTGACAGGGAAGGTGGCCCCTCACAGCTCTGGGTCCCATAGCAGCTGCACTCCCTGCACCTATGGTAGCTACATCCTGTATATAACACATGTAACTGTGACAGGGAAGGTGGCCCCTCTCAGCTCTGGGCCACATAGCAGCTGCACTCCCTGCACCTATGGTAGCTACGCCCCTGTATATAACACATGTAACTGTGACAGGGAAGGTGGCCCCTCTCAGCTCTGGGCCCCATAGCAGCTGCAGTCCCTGCACATATGGTAGCTACACCCTGTATATAACACATGTACCTGTGACAGGGAAGGTGGCCCCTCTCAGCTCTGGGCCCCATAGCAGCTGCACTCCATGCACCTATGGTAACTACACCCTGTATATAACGCATGTAACTGTGACAGGGAAGGTGGCCCCTCTCAGCTCTGGGCCCCATAGCAGCTGTACTACCTGCACCTATGGTAGCTACACCCTGTATATAACACATGTAACTGTGACAGGGAAGGTGGCCTCTCTCAGCTCTGGGCCCCATAGCAGCTGCACTGCCTGCACCTATGGTAGCTACATCCCTGTATATAACACATATAGCTGTGACAGGGAAGGTGTCTCCTCTCAGCTCTGGGCCCCATAGCATCTGCACTCCCTGCACCTATGGTAGCTACACCCTGTATATAATACATGTAACTGTGACAGGGAAGGTGGCCCCTCTCAGCTCTGGTCCCCATAGCAGCTGCACTGCCTGCACCTATGGTATTCTACATCCCTGTATATAACACATATTTAGCTGTGACAGGGAAGGTGTCTCCTCTCAGCTCTGGGCCCCATAGCAGCTGTACTACCTGCACCTATGGTAGCTACACCCTGTATATAATACATGTAACTGTGACAGGGAAGGTGGCCCCTCTCAGCTCTGGACCCCATAGCAGCTGCACTCCCTGCACCTATGGTAGCTACACCCTGTATATAATACATGTAACTGTGACAGGGAAGGTGGCCCCTCTCAGCTCTGGTCCCCATAGCAGCTGCACTGTCTGCACCTATGGTATCTACATCCCTGTATATAACACATATTTAGCTGTGACAGGGAAGGTGTCTCCTCTCAGCTCTGGGCCCCATAGCAGCTGTACTACCTGCACCTATGGTAGCTACACCCTGTATATAATACATGTAACTGTGACAGGGAAGGTGGCCCCTCTCAGCTCTGGACCCCATAGCAGCTGCACTCCCTGCACCTATGGTAGCTACACCCCGGTACATAACACATGTAACTGTGACAGGGAAGGTGGCCCCTCTCAGCTATGGGCCCCATAGCAGCTGCACTTCCTGCACCTATAGTAGCTACACCCTGTATATAACACATGTAACTGTGACAGGGAAGGTGCCCCCTCTCAGCTCTCGACCCCATAGCAGCTGCACTGCCTGCACCTATGGTAGCTACATCCCTGTATATAACACATATAGCTGTGACAGGGAAGGTGTCTCCTCTCAGCTCTGGGCCCCACAGCAGCTGCACTTCCTGCACCTATGGTAGCTACACCCTGTATATAATACATGTAACTGTGACAGGGAAAGTGGCCCCTCTCAGCTCTGGGCCCCATAGCAGCTGCATTCCCTGCACCAATGGTAGCTACACCCTGTATATAACACATGTAACTGTGACAGGGAAGGTGGCCCCTCTCAGCTCTGGGCCCCATAGCAGCTGCACTCCCTGCACCTATGGTAGCTACGCCCCTGTATATAACACATGTAACTGTGACAGGGAAGGTGGCCCCTCTCAGCTCTGGGCCCCATAGGTGCTGCACTCCCTGCACCTATGGTAGCTACGCCCCTGTATATAACACATGTAACTGTGACAGGGAATGTGGCCCCTCTCAGCTCTGGGCCCCATAGCAGCTGTACTACCTGCACCAATGGTAGCTACACCCTGTATATAACACATGTAACTGTGACAGGGAAGGTGGCTCCTCTCAGCTCTGGGCCCCATAGCAGCTGCACTCCCTGCACCTATGGTAGCTACACCCTGTATATAACACATGTAACTGTGACAGGGAAGGTGGCCCCTCTCAGCTCTGGGCCCCATAGCAGCTGTACTACCTGCACCTATGGTAGCTACACCCTGTATATAATACATGTAACTGTGACAGGGAAGGTGGCCCCTCTCAGCTCTGGGCCCCATAGCAGCTGCACTCCCTGCACCTATAGTAGCTACACCTTGTATATAACACATGTAACTGTGACAGGGAAGGTGGCCCCTCTCAGCTCTGGGCCCCATAGCAGCTGCACTGCCTGCACCTATGGTAGCTATACCCCTGTATATAATACATGTAACTGTGACAGGGAAGGTGGGCCCTCTCAGCTATGGGCACCTGTAATCCAGACAGGGCTGTGGGCGGAGACACTGCAAAAGTGAGCTGTGTGTGCAAGGAGCAGGTTGTGAGGAGGTGAGCTCAAGCTGCACAGTTTTACATAGGGAGTTTCCCTGCTGGCTTCCCCGGGTGGGATGGATCTCCCCGGGGGAGAAAGCTCCCTGAATAAGGACTGCGTCCAGAGCACTGGAAGTGCTACAACAGTTCACCCTGGAGCCATAATAATAGGCAGCCAGCCAGTGGCAGAAGTGGCCAGTTGTTCCATTAATGCGGACTCCCCCAAACTGCAGGAGGGTGCTCCTCTGAGTGAAAGTGTAACTCAGGATGGAGTGGCAGCAGCTGTTGCCAGCCTGACTGTTAGTGAAGCGGGGGGGGGGGGGTCCCGGCCTGTGGACGTTGGGGAGAATGTGCCGGCATCCCTGGGAGATACAGAGGAGATGGAGACTTATGAAAGTTACACTATTAAAGAACTGCAGCGTGAAAGCCTGTCTCTGAACAAAAAAATTGCAAGTAAAAAGAAGAAACAAAACTCATGCTATGAGTGGGAGCGACCAATTTTGAAAGAAGAGCTTCTTGTGCTAACATCTGCCCTTGAAAGGGTTAAAGCTCAACTGGCAGTGAAGCGGTTACAGGAGAAAAGCAAAGCAAAAAGTGACTTATCTGTTGTTTCCTGTGAGTCTGTGCTTAAAGATAATCAAGAAATGGAGGTCTGTCAATCAGACAGACAAAGTTCTGTTGCGGAGGTACCGGTGGCTGCGGAGATTGGGGCTGGGGAGGCGTCTCCCCAAGATTAATCAGTAATGCAGGCAGGAAAGGGTGCACAGGTTGCTAAGGTGGCAGGTGCAGCAGTAATTGCTGCTGAACTTGCTGGGCCAACGCCCATGCTGTGTGAACCTTCTACTGCTGGTGCAGCAGCTGAAAGTGAAGGTCTGGAATGGAGCGTTCTGACTTCCAGCTAAGGATGAATTTTATTGGCGTGGAAATTTTGTTGGCGGCAAGGGCTGAAAAGCGCATTGAGGCAGGCACCTCTGGGGTGACTTTGGGTGCAAGTAGTTGTTCGGCACCGAATGGCAAACCAGGGGTTAAAGCCCAAGAAGTGCAGTCTCTTTCTTCCACAGGTACAGAACAGCAGCACCAGCGAACAGCATAAAGAATGCCAATTTTGCATAAGAATAAACTGTCATCTGGTGAAGAACAGATCATTGAGACTGTATATGGACAAATGCTGGTACCGGAGAGAGCTCAAGTGGCAGCTCAGTTATTGCATAAGGAGCAAGTAAGATTGAATAAGTGGTCTGGGGAAGGTAATGCAATATCTGTGCCATTGGATGATGTCAATAAGCAGCCAGTCCCAGGTACTATTTCCTATGCTAACATGGTTAGTGCTAAGCCAGGTATAAGCGCTAATATTTTTCAAACAAATGTGGGATCAGGTCAGGTGGGGACGAGGAGAAATGTAATTAAATTTAAACGGCTGGGAAAAGGTGAATCACCTTCCAAAAGAAGTTTTCCTGCAAATGATCTTTAGTTTGGGGTTCCCATGCAACTGACCTATAGGCCTGTATCCATCCAGTAAAAACTGCAGATTTTGATCTGAGTTTTATTTCATATCAGGGGCTTCAAGCTTTTTGGATAAAATGGCAGACGTATAGGTCATCTAAGCCATATGATGCATATAAGGCAGTGCTGGTTACAAAACAGGATAAGGTGAAGGTGAATATTTTGGTGAGGAATGAATCCATTCCTGTGCAAGATATTAAATACTGGCTAACAAGGTTTTGTGATGTGGAGTCAGATTTGATAAAGGTTGGCTTTACCATGGGAGTGTGGGGAGGAGCGTGGGCTGCAATGGTCAAATTAAGGGGTGGTCTTCTGTTTGCCGGCGGTCGGGCTCCCGGCGCTCAGTATACCGGCGCCGGGAGCCCGACAGCTGGCATACGACACTTATTTTCCCTCGTGGGGGTCCACGACCCCCATAGAGGGAGAATAAAATAGTGTGGCGCGCGTAGCGCGCCACCGTGCCCGTAGCGTGGCGAGCGCAGCGAGCCCGCAAGGGGCTCATTTGCGCTCGCCAAGCTGTCGGTAAGCCGGCGGTCGGGCTCCCGGCGCCGGGATGCTGGTCGCCGGGAGCCCGACCGCCGGCCACCCGTAGTGAACCCAAATTAAGGAATACAGGCCCTCATTCCGAGTCGTTCGCTCGGTAATTTTCTTCGCATCGCAGTGAAATTCCGCTTAGTACGCATGCGCAATATTCGCACTGCGACTGCGCCAAGTAATTTTACAATGAAGATAGTATTTTTACTCACGGCTTTTTATTCGCTCCGGCGATCGTAGTGTGATTGACAGGAAATGGGTGTTACTGGGCGGAAAAATGGCGTTTTAGGGGCGTGTGGATAAAAACGCTACCGTTTCCGGAAAAAACGCAGGAGTGGCCGGAGAAACGGGGGAGTGTCTGGGCGAACGCTGGGTGTGTTTATGACGTCAAACCAGGAACGACAAGCACTGAACTGATCGCAGATGCCGAGTAAGTCTGAAGCTACTCTGAAACTGCTAAGTAGTTTGTAATCGCAATATTGCGAATACATCGTTCGCAATTTTAAGAAGCTAAGATACACTCCCAGTAGGCGGCGGCTTAGCGTGAGCAACTCTGCTAAATTCGCCTTGCGAGCGATCAACTCGGAATGAGGGCCACAGACAGGGGATTTGCACATATTCCTTCTGCTGCCTATATTGGTAGAGATCGTATACAATGCTTTTACCAGGGGCAACCAAGAACATGTTTCCGTTGTGGGGACTTCCGCCACTTAAGTAGCGATTGTACTGTGACTAAATGTACTTTATGTTGTAAACTGGGACATACTTCTAAGGAATGTAATGTTACGTGTAATCTGTGCGGGGAGGAGGGTCACCCCTACAGCAGATGCCCCTGGGCAGAACACAATATGGAGGAGGATGTGCCAACTGGGGGAAAGAAAGACGGTCAGAATCAGGCATTTCAGTGGGTAGCAGGTAAGGAAGCAGCAGGTCAGAAGGGAAATCAGAAGACTGTGAATAAGGAGGTAACATCTGTTGTGGTAGTGGATAAAAATGATTCCTTTCAAGAAGCAAAGAAAAGTAGTAAGAAAAAGAGAAAGGGGGAGGAAGCACAAGTGAGTTTAAGTAACCGGTTTGTCGTTTTAACTTCAGATGAGGAGAATGAAGGGGAAATTGCTAGAAATGGGGGAGAGCCCATTTTAGTTCCCAAGGTGAACAGACGAAGAGCAAGGAAAGTGGTAGTAAGCCCTAAGGTAGGGGTGGTGCAGGGCAAAAAGAGTAAGGAAAAGAAAAAGAATATTAGAAAGAGACAGGCAGCGGAAATAGAATCTGATGTGGAAATCCAGGACAGTCTGGAATGGGACCCAGTTGGCACAGAGCTGGTTAAAGAAAGTGTGGAAAGTATGGGGGAAGAAAGTGACCTAAGTGATGTGGAATTAAGTGGTGGTGGGAAAAATTTAGAATCATCTGGGTCAGTAATAGGTCCAAGTATTCCACTGGAAGATAAGGTACTGGGTGATCAGTGCCTTGAAATTAAGTCTGCTTGTGAACCACCAGACCCAGGACCCCCTCCTAGTGAGGACTCTGGGAAAAATAAGATTTTAAACCTACCTGTAAATCTTTTTCTCCTAGTCCATAGAGGATGCTGGGGACTCCGTAAGGACCATGGGGAATAGACGGGCTCCGCAGGAGACATGGGCACTAAAAAGAACTTTAGGTATGGGTGTGCACTGGCTCCTCCCTCTATGCCCCTCCTCCAGACCTCAGTTAGAGAAACTGTGCCCAGAGGAGACGGACAGTACGAGTAAAGGATTTTGGAAATCCAAGGGCAAGATTCATACCAGCCACACCATCCACACCGTATAACTTGGACTATACGAACCAATCAACAGTATGAAACAAAACATCATCAGTCAAAGACCGATCACAACTGCAACAAAAAACCCTTGTGCAAGCAATAACTATATACAAGTCTTGCAGAATGAAGTCCGCACTGGGACGGGCGCAAAGCATCCTCTACGGACTAGGAGAAAAAGATTTACCGGTAGGTTTAAAATCTTATTTTCTCTTACGTCCTAGAGGATGCTGGGGACTCCGTAAGGACCATGGGGATTATACCAAAGCTCCAGACCGGGCGGGAGAGTGCGGATGACTCTGCAGCACCAATTGAGCAAACATGAGGTCCTCATCAGCCAGGGTATCAAACTTGTAGAACTTTGCAAAGGTGTTTGAACCCGACCAAGTAGCTGCTTGGCAAAGTTGTAATGCCGAGACACCTCGGGCAGCCGCCCAAGAAGAGCCCACCTTCCTAGTGGAATGGGCCTTTACCGAATTTGGTAACGGCAATCCAGCCGTAGCATGAGCCTGCTGAATCGTGTTACAGATCCAGCGAGCAATAGTCTGCTTTGAAGCAGGAGCGCCAACCTTGTTGGCTTCATACAGGACAAACAGGGCCTCTTTTTTTCCTAACCCGAGCCGTTCTGGCCACATAAATTTTCAATGCCCTGACCACATCCAGAGACGCGGAATCTTCCACGTCCCTTGTAGTCACAGGCACCACAATAGGTTGGTTCATATGAAAAGAAGAAACCACCTTAGGCAAAAATTGAGGTCGAGTCCGCAACTCAGCTCTATCCACATGGAAAATCAGACAAGGGCTTTTGTGAGACAAAGCCGCCAACTAAGACACTCGCCATGCCGAAGCCAAGGCCAACAACATGACCACTTTCCAAGTGAGATACTTCAATTCAACTGTTTGAAGAGGCTCAAACCAGTGAGACTTAAGAAAACGTTTGAAAGAAAATGGATAGGGCCGAAATCTGAATCTTAATGGAGCCTAATTTTAAGCCCAAATTCACTCCAGTTTGCAGGAAGTGAAGAAAACGGCCCAGATGGAATTCTTCCGGAGGAGCAGTCCTGGCTTCGCACCAAGACACATACTTCCTCCATATACGGTGATAATGTTTCGCTGTCACCTCCTTCCTAACCTTTATCAGAGTAGGAATGACCTCATCCGGAATGCCCTTCTCCGCTAGGATCCTGCGTTGAACCGCCATGCCATCAAACGCAGACGCGGTAAGTCCTGGAACAGACAAGGCCCTTGTTGTAACAGGTCTTCCCTAAGAGGAAGAGGCCACGGATCCTCTGTGAGCATTTCCTGCAGATCCGGATACCAGGCCCTTCGTGGCTAATCTGGAGCAATGAGAATTGTCTGTACACCTCTTCGTCTTATGATTCTCAGTATTTTTGAGATGAGAGGAAGAGGAGGGAACACATAGACCGACTGAAACACTCTGACAGCAACACCTGCTGTCAGAGCGCTGACATGACTCTCCGCCCATCGAAGAATCTTTGAGGATTCTGCCATTGCGACTCTGCTCCTTGTGCCGCCTTGGCGGTGTACATGAGCCACTGCTGTGATGTTGTCTGACTGAATCAGAACCGGTAGACCTCGAAGTAAGGTCTCTGCTTGCCGAAGGCCGTTGTATATGGCCCTTAATTCCAGCACATTTATGTGCAGACAAGCTTCCTGGCTTGACCACAGACCCTGGAAGTTTCTTCCCTGCGTGACTGCTCCCCAGCCTCGGAGGCTCGCGTCCGTGGTTACCAGAACCCAGTCATGAATGCCGAACCTGCGACCCTCTAGAAGGTGAGCACTCTGCAGCCACCACAGGAGAGATACCCTGGCCCTGGGGGACAGGCTGAACATTTGATGAATCTGTAGATGCGATCCGGACCACTTGTCCAGAAGATCCCATTGAAAAGTCCTCGCATGGAACCTGCCGAATGGAATGGCCTCGTAAGTCGCCACCATTTTTCCCAGAACTCGATTCCAGTGATGCACCGACACCCTTTCTGGCTTCAACAGGTCCCTGACCAAGTCCTGAAGTTCCTGGGCCTTTTCCATCAGGAGAAAGACCCTCTTTTGTTCCGTGTCCAGAATCATGCCTAAGAAAGGCAATCGGGTCGTTGGAACTAACTGTGACTTCGGGAGATTGAGAATCCAGCCGTGCTGTTGCAACACCCTCAGGGAGAGTGATACGCTGTCCAGCAACTGTTCTCTCGATCTCGCTTTTATCAAGAGATCGTCCAAGTATGGGATAATTGTGACACCCTGCTTGCGCAGGAGCACCATCATTTCTGCCATTAATTTGGTAAAAATCCTCGGGCCGTGGAAAGCCCAAATGGCAACGTCTGAAATTGGTAATGACAATCCTGCACCACAAACCTCAGGAACGCCTGATGAGGTGAATATATGGGGACATGAAGGTATGCATCCTTTATGTCTAGGGACATCATATAATCCCCCCCTTCCAGGCTGGCGATGACCGCTCTGAGCGATTCCATCTTGAACTTGAACCTCTTTAAGTATAGGTTTAAGGATTTTAAATTCAGAATGGGTCTGACCGAACCGTCCGGCTTCGGGACCACAAACAGGGTTGAATAATAGCCCATCCCTTGCTGAAGCAGGGGAACTTTGACCACCACTTATTGAAGGCACAATTTTTGAATTGCCGCTAAAACTACATCCCTCTCCGGGGAAGAAGCCGGCAGTGCTGATTTGAAAAACCGGCGAGGAGGCACCTCTTTTAATTCCAGCCTGTACTCCTGGGAAACAATGTCTATTGCCCAGGGATCCACCTGAGAGTGAACCCAGACATGGCTGAAAAGTCGAAGACGTGCCCCCACTGGGGCGGGCTCCCTCAACGGAGCCCCAGCGTCATGCGGTGGATTTAGTAGAAGCCGGGGAGGACATCTGTTCCTGGGAACTGGCTGCAGCTGGCAGCTTTTTCCCCTTGCCCTTACCTCTGGCAAGAAAGGAAGATCCCCGAGCTCTCTTGGATTTATGCGACCGAAAGGACTGCATCTGATAATGTGGCGCTTTCTTAGGCTGTGAGGAAACATAAGGCAAAAAATTTGATTTACCTGCAGTAGCCGTGGAAACTAGGTCCGTGAGACCTTCCCCAAACAATTCCTCACCTTTGTAAGGCAAAACCTCCATATGCCGTTTCGAGTTGGCATCACCCGTCCACTGTTGGGTCCACAGGGCTCGCCTGGCAGAAATCGCCATAGCGTTCGCTCTGGAACCCAGTATGCCCACATCCCTCTGAGGATCTCTCATATAAAGGACAGCATCCTTAATATGACCGAGGGTCAATAAAATAGTTTCCTTATCCATCGTATCAATATCAGCAGATAAGGTATCAGTCCACGCTATTACAGCACTACAAACCCAAGCCAACGCTATTGCCGGTCTGAGTAATGTACCAGTATGTGTGTAAATTGACTTCAAGGTAGTCTCCTACTTGCGATCAGCAGGATCCCTGAGGGTTGCGGTATCCTGAGACGGCAGCGCCACCTTTTTGGAAAGGCGTGTCAACGCTTTGTCCACCCTTGGGGAGGATTCCCACCGTATCCTGTCCTTAATCGGGAAAGGATACGCCATAAGAATCCTTTTGGGAATCTGCAGTTTCTTGTCTGGATTTTCCCATGCACTCTCAAATAACTCATTTCGTTCATATGAAGGGGGAAAAGTAACCTCAGGTTTCTTTTCTTTAAACATGTGGACCCTCGTGTTAGGTACAGAGGGGTCATCTGTGATATGTAGCACATCCCTTATAGCAATAATCATATAATGAATACTTTTAGCCAATTTTGGCTGCAACCTCGCATCATCATAGTCGACACTGGAGTCAGAATCCGTGTCGGTATCAGTGTCTACTACTGGAGAAAGTGGACGTTTTTGACACCCAGAAGGCCCCTGTGACATAGGGAAAGGCAGGGTATGACCCCCTGTACATTCCCTGGACTGTGCTTTGTCCAACCGTTTGTGCAATAAATTCACATTTGCATTTAAAACATTCCACATATCCAATCAGTCAGGTGTTGGTGTTGCCGACGGGGACACCACACTCATGCGCTCCACCTCATCCCTAGAAGAGCCTTCCGCTTCAGACATGCCGACACGCACGTACCGACACCCCACACACTCAGGGAAATCTCTAATCTGGAGACAGTTCCCCCACAATGCTGGAGAGACAGAGAGAGAGTCTGCCAGCACACACCCAGCGCCAATAACCCTGGTAAAAAATACCCAGATAAAGCGCTTTTTATTATATATATATATGTACTGTGCCAAATAAGTGCCCCCCCTTCCCCTTCTTTAAAACCCTCTGTCACCGGTGATCAGCAGGGGAGAGTCCGGGGAGCCAGCTTCTCAGCGTGTGCTGTGGAGGAAAATGGCGCTGGTGAGTGCTGAGGGACAAGCTCCGCCCCCTCAGCGGCGGGCTTCGGTCCCGCTCTATTTTAAACAAACTGGCGGGGATCTCTTAAATATACCACAACCAAGTGTATATACAGTATTTAGCCAGACCTAGAGGTTTTAACATTGCTGCCCAGGGCGCCCCCCCTGCGCCCTGCACCCAACAGTGTGCGCTGTGTGGGAGCAATGGCAGTGAAGCTCTGAAGTCTTCTGCCGCCTCTGAAGTCTTCTATCTTCTCATACTCACCCGGCTGCTATCTTCCGGCTCTGCGAGGAGGACGGCGGCGCGGCTCCGGGACGAACCGCGAGGGGAGACCTGCATTCTGACTCCCTCTGGAGATAATGGTGTCCAGTAGCCTAAGAAGCAGAGCCTAACATTTAAGTAGGTCTGCTTCTTTCTCCTCAGTCCCACGATGCTGTGAGCCTGTTGCCAGCAGGTCTCCCTGAACATAAAAACCTAACAAAATACTTTTATTCCAGGAAGCTCAGGAGAGCTCCCTGTAGTGCACCCAGTCTCCTCTAGGCACAGTATTAAACTGAGGTCTGGAGGAGGGGCATAGAGGGAGGAGCCAGTGCACACCCATACCTAAAGTTCTTTTTAGTGCCCATGTCTCCTGCAGAGCCCGTCTATTCCCCATGGTCCTTACGGAGTCCCCAGCATCCTCTAGGACGTAAGAGAAATGGTGGTTAAGAAGGGTAGAGTCACTTCCAAGAAGGTGACTAGTCAGAATGCTGGATCCTCTAGGAGGGTCTAAACAAGGTTTGTAAAGGAAAAGTGAGCAGGGTCCTGCTTCTATAACCCAAAGAAACATGGATCCCCAACCCATACGATGCGCCACCATTAATGTGGCTTCCGTAGTTTCTGAGCGAGCTCGTTATATGGCCTTTGATTTTTTTCAATACAGTTGAGATTGATTTTTTGTTTTTGCAAGAGACCAGAATTAGTAGGTTGGACATCCTCCACAAGGCGAAAAGGGAGTGGAGGCGTGGGCCTTCCTACTGGTCTCTTGCGGCCGAGCCGTACAGTGGGGTGGCGGTGCTTTTTACTGGTATGGTAACCGTGCACAGGGTTATAGAACTACAGGCAGGTATGATTTTAGATGTCAACCTAAGGGGACATGACCTGAGGCTCATTAATATCTATGGGCCACAGTCAAAGTGGGACAGGAAATGTCTCTTCAGGGAGATAAAACCGTTCCTTTTTATGGCTCAGCAGATTGTCTTTGGTGGTGATTTCAACACCATTATTAGGCCAAAAGACAGGGGAGGTTCAAAGACAGCCCTGGGCTATGACTCTAATTTTTTAGTTAGTATGATTAGAGAGGCAGGTTTGGTGGATGTGCACGTTCGCCATTCTCCAGACCTCACAGGTTACACTTTCTTTAGTGGTAGTGGTAGTCATAGATCTAGGATAGATAGGTTTTTTGTTAAAGAGACCTCAAAAACTTTGCCTCCAAAGGTAAAGCCAGTAGAGTTCTCTGATCACGTTTTTCTCTCTGTTATTTTGAATGCTTCAGTAGCTGCTCAGAAGGGGCGGGGCCTATGGTGACTGAATTCTGACTTCCTAAAGGATGAAAAGATTAGACAATCCCTTAGAGACTTATTTCAATCTCAGTAAACACTTTTGGAGGCTGGATGGAGTAGATCTGAGTAGTGGGAAGAAATTAAAAAGAGAATTCGGAGATTCTTCAAGAGGTTGGTAGCAAAAAAGAACTTGATAAAGCAAAATATCTACCAGAGTTTGAGAAGGAAATTAGATTTCTTGATTTCTGAGTGTGGAGATAGTGGGGAAATCTCCCGAGTGAAGGCTCAGATGAAGGAATATCAGTATAACCGGCTGGATTCTTTGATTTTGGAAAGGGATTTTGGCAAATACCACTTGCCTGATCCTTACCAGAATTGTGGAAGATCAGTTGAGATGAAGGAGGTGAGGGGTCTTTATGACAAACAGGGTGTTCTTCGTGAGGATAAGGAAGGCATCTTGGGAGTCATTAGATCTTATTACTCCGATCTTTTGTCTGAGCAGCCACTTATCAGAGAAAGGATGGAAACATTTCTGAGGGAGACGCCTGGACTTTCTAATCCAGATGCCTCGATTGAAACCTTGGGTAGGAATGTGACAGCAGAGGAAGTTAAGATGGCAATTGATAAGTTAAACTGTAAGAAATCCCCAGGCCCAGATGGTTTAACATCTGAGTTTTATAAAGTATTTGCAGACCTCTTAATTCCTCGCCTAGTAGAAGTATATAATGAGTGCCTGGGTGAGGGAACCCTCCCTCCTTCTATGAGGATATCTGCCCTCATATTACTGTCCAAGGGGAAAGATCCATCTCGTATTGAGAACTGGCGCCCCATTGCCCTTCTCAATACAGATAGGAAGATTTTGGCAAAGGTACTTTTCAACAGGTTGTCAGAATTTTCAGAACAACTGCTTTCCCCATCTCAGCATTGTACGGTGAAGGGCCGAAGCACATTTAGTGCTGTCCTTGGGGTCCAGGAAGCCATAGAGCGGTGCCGTGCTGAGAAATGGGGAAAATACTTGCTGGCATTGGATCAGTCTAAGGCTTTTGACCGAGTAAATCATGAGTACCTATGGGCTCTACTTGAAAGGTATGGTTTTCCAGTCAGGGTGGTGAATTGGCTCAGAATAATATACAGTCAGGCCGAGAGCTTCCCACTTGTTAATGGTTGGGTGGGTCCTACTTTTGAGGTGAGCTCTGGAGTTCGTCAGGGTTGTCCCCTGAGCCCCCTCCTGTATGTATTCGCGATTGACCCCTTCATAAGAAGGGTAGAGAACGGTACGGTGGGAGGGGTGCGGTTGAGCCCAGAGTTCCCTTTTAAGGTGGTGGCTTACGCAGATGATGTCACAGTGGTTCTGTCATCAGTGGCAGAGGCACATGACGTTGAAGAGCTCATCTGTGAATACTCTGTAGCCTCGTGCTCTAGGGTAAACCAAGAGAAGTGTGAAGCTTTCTGGATAGGGTAAGAAGGGAAAGAATTTTCCCTTCCGGACAGCCTCCCCTGGGCCAGTCCTCAGATAAAGATTCTAGGTATTTGTTTTGACCATGGTGATTATGCCACTGTAAATTGGGTGAGGTGTCTGGAGAATGCTGCCAAGAAAGTGGAGTGCTGAAAGAGATGTAAATTCTCTTTTAGGGAAAGGGTGGACTTGTGCAAAACTTACCTGATCCCATTATTTTTATATGTCAGCTATGTGTGCTTTTTGCCTCAGTCTTTATGGGTCAGATTGAACTCCTTGTTTTTCCTTTTATTTTGGGGAAACAGGATGAATCTAATCAAGAGAGGTATTACTTACAAGTCGAGGAAAGACGGAGGGGCTGGCATGATCAACCCTGTAGTCTTTTTTGTTACAACCTTTTTAAAACTTAACCTTGGGAGTTTATTGTTAGAAACTCCTCCTCGATGGGTGGGTGGTTTTGGGGTCTGGGTGTCCCCCTTCCTCAAACTTTGGTTAGGTGGTGGCCAAGTGAAGAATCCTCAAATTCGGAAAGGGTATCTTCCGATCTACATTGTCCAGAGCTTGAAGGTGACAAAAGCGTTGGGGTCTGGAAGTGGGTGAAGTCAAAAGCCTTTCCAGGAAGGAGTTGGGGGAGAGGATTTTGCGAACCCATTTTCATGTTCCGCTGTCACTAAGGGATTGCCCAAGTGATGTCGCTTCTGCTGGATTAGCTCTCATAAATTCAGAGAGTATACCGTTGATGTTTAGAGACATTGCTTGGCTTTCTTTCCATGGGAAGCTATACGTAAAGGGGAACATGATGTGGAGAAATGCCAATGATCGTGGTTGTCCACGGGAGGAATGTCTAGGGGAGGTGGAGACAATGGACCATTTCTTGATCAGTGCCCCTTTAATGTAACAGTTTACAAGAGAGTTTCGGGAGCTTTGGGTATCCCGTGTCTTTTGGGAGTTAGTTACCCAGAGTGGGCTTATGGAGCATTCAAAAGATATGGTGTATTTAATTTGACCACAATTTATTAAGTCAGTTTAGCAGTTAGATATCACACTTGGATGGCACGGTGTCAGGTTTCCCTAAGAAATAAAATCCTTCCTTGTGAAGTGGTGGTGGATTTAATTCTGCACGAGGTGGAGCGGATGATGGTTCTAGACAGGGAAAGGGTGGATGCTGTCAGGTGGTCCAATTGGTGGGCCCCCCTTGAGTGGGTGACCTAAATCCTTTTTCAAAGTCAAGCTGGTACTTTTTCTATCCTTCCACATCCCGTAGATTTTTGTGATTATGATTGTTTTAAGGAACAGGTTTTGCATAGGTCTAAAAAGCTTTGCTCAGTTTTCCTTTACAAAATGTGTAAATAGGATAATAATATGAAGTTGTGGGTTGTTGTTGTTTTTTTGTGTACATATTACTTTACTTTGATGATATGTCTTGGTATATTGCGGATTGCATTTAGTTTATGTTGTATTATGTATCATGATGTGATATATTATTTATATATTTATTAATTTATTTAATTTATTTATTGTATTATATTGTAAATATTGTAATATAAGTAGAGATGTGCACCGGAAATTTTTCGGGTTTTGGTTTTGGGATCGGTTCCGTGGCCGTGTTTTGGGTTCGAACGCGTTTTGGCAAAACCTCACCGAATTTTTTTTGTCGGATTCGGGTGTGTTTTGGATTCGGGTGTTTTTTTCAAAAAACCCTAAAAAACAGCTTAAATCATAGAATTTGGGGGTCATTTTGATCCCAAAGTATTATTAACCTCAATAACCATAATTTCCACTCATTTTCAGTCTATTCTGAACACCTCACACCTCACAATATTATTTTTAGTCCTAAAATTTGCACCGAGGTCGCTGGATGACTAAGCTTAGCGACCCAAGTGGCCGACACAAACACCTGGCCCATCTAGGAGTGGCACTGCAGTGTCACGCAGGATGGCCCTTCCAAAAAACACTCCCCAAACAGCACATGACGCAAAGAAAAAAAGAGGCGCAATGAGGTAGCTGTGTGACTAAGCTCAGCGACCCTAGTGGCCGACACAAACACCTGGCCCATCTAGGAGTGGCACTGCAGTGTCACGCAGGATGGCCCTTCCAAAAAACACTCCCCAAACAGCACATGACGCAAAGAAAAAAAGAGGCGCAATGAGGTAGCTGTGTGAGTAAGCTAAGCGACCCTAGTGGCCGACACAAACACCTGGCCCATCTAGGAGTGGCACTGCAGTGTCACGCAGGATGGCCCTTCCAAAAAACACTCCCCAAACAGCACATGACGCAAAGAAAAATGAAAGAAAAAAGAGGTGCAAGATGGAATTGTCCTTGGGCCCTCCCACCCACCCTTATGTTGTATAAACAGGACATGCACACTTTAACCAACCCATCATTTCAGTGACAGGGTCTGCCACACGACTGTGACTGAAATGACGGGTTGGTTTGGACCCCCACCAAAAAAGAAGCAATTAATCTCTCCTTGCACAAACTGGCTCTACAGAGGCAAGATGTCCACCTCATCATCATCCTCCGATTCATCACCGTGTACATCCCCCTCCTCACAGATTATCAATTCGTCCCCACTGGAATCCACCATCACAGCTCCCTGTGTACTTTGTGGAGGCAATTGCTGCTGGTGAATGTCTCCATGGAGGAATTGATTATAATTCATTTTAATGAACATCATCTTCTCCACATTTTCTGGAAGTAACCTCGTACGCCGATTGCTGACAAGGTGAGCGGCGGCACTAAACACTCTTTCGGAGTACACACTTGTGGGAGGGCAACTTAGGTAGAATAAAGCCAGTTTGTGCAAGGGCCTCCAAATTGCCTCTTTTTCCTGCCAGTATACGTACGGACTGTCTGACGTGCCTACTTGGATGCGGTCACTCATATAATCCTCCACCATTCTTTCAATGGTGAGAGAATCATATGCAGTGACAGTAGACGACATGTCCGTAATCGTTGTCAGGTCCTTCAGTCCGGACCAGATGTCAGCATCAGCAGTCGCTCCAGACTGCCCTGCATCACCGCCAGCGGGTGGGCTCGGAATTCTGAGCCTTTTCCTCGCACCCCCAGTTGCGGGAGAATGTGAAGGAGGAGATGTTGACAGGTCGCGTTCCGCTTGACTTGACAATTTTCTCACCAGCAGTTCTTTGAACCCCTGCAGACTTGTGTCTGCCGGAAAGAGAGATACAACGTAGGTTTTAAATCTAGGATCGAGCACGGTGGCCAAAATGTAGTGCTCTGATTTTAAACAGATTGACCACCCGTGAATCCTTGTTAAGCGAATTAAGGGCTCCATCCACAAGTCCCACATGCCTAGCGGAATCGCTCAGTGTTAGCTCCTCCTTCAATGTCTCCAGCTTCTTCTGCAAAAGCCTGATGAGGGGAATGACCTGACTCAGGCTGGCAGTGTCTGAACTGACTTCACGTGTGGCAAGTTCAAAAGGTTGCAGAACCTTGCACAACATTGAAATCATTCTCCACTGCGCTTGAGACAGGTGCATTCCACCTCCTATATCGTGGTCAGTTGTATAGGCTTGAATGGCCTTTTGCTGCTCCTCCAACCTCTGAAGCATATAGAGGGTTGAATTCCACCTCGTTACCACTTCTTGCTTCAGATGATGGCAGGGCAGGCGTTTTTGGTGTTGCTCCAGTCTTCTGTACGTGGTGCCTGTACGCCGAAAGTGTCCCGCAATTCTTCTGGCCACCGACAGCATTTCTTGCACGCACCTCTCGTTTTTTAAATAATTCTGCACCACCAAATTTAAGGTATGTGCAAAACATGGGACGTGCTGGAATTTGCCCATATTTAATGCACACACAATATTGCTGGCGTTGTCCGATGCCACAAATCCACAGGAGAGTCCAATTGGGGTAAGCCATTCTGCGATGATCTTCCTCAGTTGCCGTAAGAGGTTTTTAGCTGTGTGCGTATTCTGGAAAGCGGTGATACAAAGCGTAGCCTGCCTAGGAAAGAGTTGGCGTTTGCGAGATGCTGCTACTGGTGCCGCCGCTGCTGTTCTTGCGGCGGGAGTCAATACATCTACCCAGTGGGCTGTCACAGTCATATAGTCCTGAGTCTGCCCTGCTCCACTTGTCCACATGTCCGTGGTTAAGTGGACATTGGGTACAACTGCATTTTTTAGGACTCTGGTGAGTCTTTTTCTGAGGTCTGTGTACATTTTCGGTATCGCCTGCCTAGAGAAATGGAACCTAGATGGTATTTGGTACCGGGGACACAGTACCTCAAACAAGTCTATAGTTGGCTCTGCAGTAATGATGGATACCGGAACCACGTTTCTCACCGCCCAGGATGCCAAGGCCTCAGTTATCCGCTTTGCAGCAGGATGACTGCTGTGATATTTCATCTTCCTCGCAAAGGACTGTTGGACAGTCAATTGCTTGGTGGAAGTAGTAAAAGTGGTCTTACGACTTCCCCTCTGGGATGACCATCGACTCCCAGCAGCAACAACAGCAGCGCCAGCAGCAGTAGGCGTTACACGCAAGGATGCATCGGAGGAATCCCAGGCAGGAGAGGACTCGTCAGAATTGCCAGTGACATGGCCTGCAGGACTATTGGCATTCCTGGGGAAGGAGGAAATTGACACTGAGGGAGTTGGTGGGGTGGTTTGCGTGAGCTTGGTTACAAGAGGAAGGGATTTACTGGTCAGTGGACTGCTTCCGCTGTCGCCCAAAGTTTTTGAACTTGTCACTGACTTATGATGAATGCGCTGCAGGTGACGTATAAGGGAGGATGTTCCGAGGTGGTTAACGTCCTTACCCCTACTTATTACAGCTTGACAAAGGCAACAAACGGCTTGACAAATGTTGTCCGCATTTCTGTTGAAATACTTCCACACCGAAGAGCTGATTTTTTTGGTATTTTCACCAGGCATGTCAATGGCCATATTCCTCCCACGGACAACAGGTGTCTCCCCGGGTGCCTGACATAAACAAACCACCTCACCATCAGAATCCTCCTTGTCAATTTCCTCCCCAGCGCCAGCAACACCCATATCCTCCTCATCCTGGTGTACTTCAACACTGACATCTTCAATCTGACTATCAGGAACTGGACTGCGGGTGCTCCTTCCAGCACTTGCAGGGGGCGTACAAATGGTGGAAGGCGCATGCTCTTCACGTCCAGTGTTGGGAAGGTCAGGCATCGCAACCGACACAATTGGACTCTCCTTGTGGATTTGTGATTTCGAAGAACGCACAGTTCTTTGCTGTGCTTTTGCCAGCTTAAGTCTTTTCATTTTACTAGCGAGAGGCTGAGTGCTTCCATCCTCATGTGAAGCTGAACCACTAGCCATGAACATAGGCCAGGGCCTCAGCCGTTCCTTGCCACTCCGTGTGGTAAATGGCATATTGGCAAGTTTACGCTTCTCCTCCGACGATTTTATTTTAGATTTTTGAGTCCTTTTTTTACTGATATTTTGTGTTTTGGATTTTACATGCTCTGTACTATGACATTGGGCATCGTCCTTGGCAGACGACGTTGATGGAATTTCATCGTCTCGGCCATGACTAGTGGCAGCAGCTTCAGCACGAGGTGGAAGTGGAACTTGATCTTTCCCTATTTTTGGAACCTCAACATTTTTGTTCTCCATATTTTAATAGGCACAACTAAAAGGCACCTCAGGTAAACAATGGAGATGGATGGATACTAGTATACTTATGGATGACGAGTGACTGACGACACAGAGGTAGCTACAGCCGTGGACTACCGTACTGCGTCTGCTAGTATAGAGATGATGATGATATAAAAAATATATATATATCACTACTGCAGGTATATATAATATAATGACGGACCTGCTGGACACTGTCAGCAGACTCCTAAACTACTAGTATGAAGAAGATAGAAAAAAAAACCCCACCACAGGCAGGTATACAATTATGGACGAGCACTGACGACACAGAGGTAGCTACAGCCGTGGACTACCGTACTGCGTCTGCTAGTATAGAGATGATAATGATATAAAAATATATATATATCACTACTGCAGGTATATGTAATATAATGACGGACCTGCTGGACACTGTCAGCAGACTCCTAAACTACTAGTATGAAGAAGATAGAGAAAAAACCCCCACCACAGGTAGGTATACAATTATGGACGAGCACTGACGACACAGAGGTAGCTACAGCCGAGGACTACCGTACTGCGTCTGCTAGTATAGAGATGATAATGATATAAAAAATATATATATATATCACTACTGCAGGTATATATAATATAATGACGGACCTGCTGGACACTGTCAGCAGACTCCTAAACTACTAGTATGAAGAAGATAGAAAAAAAAACCCCACCACAGGTAGGTATACAATTATGGACGAGCACTGACGACACAGAGGTAGCCACAGCCGTGGACTACCGTACTGCGTCTGCTAATATAGAGATGATAAAGATGATAGAGATGAACAAAAAAAATATAACACTACTGCAGGTAAATATTTATATAATATAATGAATGAAGGACCTGCTGGACACTGTCAGCAGAATGCGTTTATAGAATAAAAAAAAAAAACACCACAGGAGTGTTTAACTTTTTCAGGCAGACAATATACTGGTGGTCACTGGTCAGTCACACTGGCAGCAAAAGTGTGCACTGTACTCCTGCTATAACTGCACCCCTGTCTCCCCCACAATTCAGCTGTGTGAGCAGTAAGCACTCAGCACAGTCAGATATACATAGATATATCATGCAGCACACTGAGGCTGAGCACAGATATGGTATGGAGCGTTTTTTTCAGGCAGAGAACGGATTAAAAAAAACTAGCAAAACTCTGCACTGACTGTAGTCACTGTACTCCTCCTAACAGCTCTCCCCAATCCTCCCCACAATAAGCTAAGCAGCAATCAGATCAACTAACTACCGTATATACTCGAGTATAAGTCGACCCGAATATAAGCCGAGGCACCTAATTTTACCACAAAAACCTGGGAAAACTCATTGACTCGAGTATAAGCCTAGGGTGGGAAATGCAGCTCTAGCCGTACACAGCCCTCAGTGCCAGATATGCCCTCATGCTGCCAGATATGCCCCACAGTGCCAGATATGCCCTCATGCTGCCAGATATGCCCCACAGTGCCAGATATGCCCTCATGCTGCCAGATATGCTAGATGTGCCCTCATGCTGCCAGATATGCCCCACAGTCCCAGATATGCCCTCATGCTGCCAGATATGCCCCACAGTGCCAGATATGCCCTCATGCTGCCAGATATGCTAGATGTGCCCTCATGCTGCCAGATATGCCCCACAGTCCCAGATATGCCCTCATGCTGCCAGATATGCCCCACTGTGCCAGATGTGCCCTCATGCTGCCAGATATGCCCCACTGTGCCAGATGTGCCCTCATGCTGCCAGATATGCCCCACTGTGCCAGATGTGCCCTCATGCTGCCAGATATGCCCCAGTGCCAGATGTGCCCTCATGCTGCCAGATATGCCCCACAGTGCCAGATATGCCCTCATGCTGCCAGATATGCCCCACTGTGCCAGATGTGCCCTCATGCTGCCAGATATGCCCCACTGTGCCAGATGTGCCCTCACGCTGCCAGATATGCCCCACAGTGCCAGGAAGGGTACTTACCCTCCATCGCTCCCGCGTTGTCTTCTGAAGAAGGGACACGGAGGGCACAGCGCGCGGCTCTCCTGTGTCCCTCCTGCGTCTCCGGCTCCGGCGGCGTGTGTGTATTAAATGAAGTGCCGGTTCGTGAGCCAATCAGAGCTCACGAACGGGCAGTTCATTTAACACACACACACACGCCGCCGGAGACGGAGACGCAGGAGGGACACAGGAGAGCCGCGCGCTGTGCCCTCCGTGTCCCTTCTTCCACTGACTCGGGTATAAGCCGAGGGGGCTTTTTCAGCACAAAAAAACGTGCTGAAAAAGTCGGCTTATACTCGAGTATATACGGTACTAACAGTAACTATATAAACGGAGAGGACACCAGCCACGTCCTCTCCCTATCAATCTCAATGCACGTGTGAAAATGGCGGCGACGCGCGGCTCCTTATATAGAATCCGAGTCTCGCGATAGAATTCGAGCCTCGCGAGAATCCGACAGCGGGATGATGACGTTCGGGCGCGCTCGGGTTAGCCGAGCAAGGCGGGAAGGTTCGAACCTGCCTCGGACCCGTGTAAAAAGGCTGAAGTTCGGGGGGGTTCGGATTCCAAGGAACCGAACCCGCTCATCTCTAAATATAAGTCGCAAGTTCAATAAATGGGAGCATTCCCTCTCAGCTCTGGGCCCCACAGCAGCTGCACTGCCTGCACATATGGTAGCTAACTAGCTATACCCTGTATATAACACATGTAACTGTGACAAGGAAGGTGTCTCCTCTCAGCTCTGGGCCCCATAGCAGCTGCACTCCCTGCACCTATGGTAGCTACGTCCTTGCTAGGAACTCTATAGCTGGGTACACACTGGGTCTGATTCAATTTGTGACTGATGGGGGTCATTCCGACCCAATCTCTCGCTGTCAGAACTGCGCATGCACGGCGCTGCAGTGTGCCGGCGCATGCCAGCCGTTGTTGCCTAGAGATCGCCTCTGAGGCAGAGGCGGTTGCTGGGTGGGAGGGAGCTGGACGGCAGCATGAAGCTGCCGTTTAGGGGGCGCGGTCCGGCCAACGCAGGCGTGGCTGGACCATTGGGGGGGGGGGCGGGCCATGGCGGCTGCGTGGTGTCACACGCAGCCGCTTCGACCCGGGGCAGCGAAGAGGTTCTCCCGCCCAGCTGCAGGAGCTGCGCTGGCCGGGAGTTACTCCTGAGATGCAAAAGCATTGCTGCTGTGCGATGCTTTTGCACTTCTGCAGGGGGGGGGGCGACACTGACATGCGGGGAGTGGACTAGCCCTGTGCTGGGCGTCCCCCCGCAAGTCTGAGTGCCTGATCGTAGCTGTGCATGCCGCAAAGTACTGGTATTCTATACTATGCGCGTGTGTCGGCTCATACTGCTCATGTGCAGTACAGGTCTGCGCCGTCGGACACAGATCACTGCAGACTGTCAGTGATTGACAGATAATAGGGGAAATCGGGGTAATTCCAAGTTAATCGCAGCAGGAGATTTTTTAGCAGTTGGGCAAAACCATGTGCACTGCAGGGGAGGCAGATATAACATGTGCAGAGAGAGTTAGATGTGGGTGGGTTATTTTGTTTCTGTGCAGGGTAAATACTGGCTGCTTTATTTTTACACTGCAAATTAGATTGCAGATTTAACACACCACACCCAAATCTCTCTCTGCAAATGTTATATCTGCCTCCCCTGCAGTGCACATGGGTGGTCATTCCGAGTTGTTCGCTCGGTAAATTTCTTCGCATCGCAGCGATTTTCCGCTTAGTGCGCATGCGCAATGTCCGCACTGCGCCAAGTAAATTTGCTATGCAGTTAGGTATTTTACTCACGGTTTTTTCATTGTTCTGGTGATCGTAATGTGATTGACAGGAAGTGGGTGTTTCTGGGCGGAAACTGGCCGTTTTAGGGGCGTGTGGGAAAAAACGCTACAGTTTCTGGGAAAAAGGCGGGAGTGGCTGAAGAAACGGAGGAGTGTCTGGGCGAACGCTGGGTGTGTTTGTGACGTCAAACCAGGAACGACAAGCACTGAACTGATCGCACTGGCAGAGTAAGTCTCGAGATACTCAGAAACTGCACAGAGCAGTCTTTTCGCAATATTGCGAATCTTTCGTTCGCAATTTTAAGAAGCTAAGATTCACTCCCAGTAGGCGGCGGCTTAGCGTGTGCAATGCTGCTAAAAGCAGCTTGCGAGCGAACAACTCGGAATGAGGGCCATGGTTTTGCCCAATTGCTAAAAAATGTCCTGCTGCGATCAACTTGGAATTAACCCCAATGTTGGGAAATTCCAACGAGTCTGCCCATTTTTTTTTCCAGCCTGGTTTTGCTTTTTAAATTTAGGCTGCTAAAAAAAATTTTTATTTTTTATTTTTATTATATTTTCTAAACACCGGACCCGTCAACATATTTGAAATGAATAGGACCGTATTCACTAATAAGAGAACAGAAAAAATATGCCATGCAACACTGTTTTTATCAGTTTAATACCTATACACTCTGACCAAAGAAACAAATTAAGGATGGGGCCATAGGGGGTCATTCCGAGTTGTTCGCTCGTTGCCGATTTTCGCTATGCTGCGATTAGTTGCAAATTGCGCATGCGCAAGGCACGCAGGGCGCATGCGCTTAGATATTTAACTAAAAACTTAGCAGATTTGCTGTGGAGTCTACGGCGCTTTTCAGTCGCTCTGCTGATCGGTGAGTGATTGACAGGAAAGGGGCGTTTCTGGGTGGTAACTGAGCGTTTTCCGGGAGTGTGCTAAAAAACGCAGGCGTGTCAGGGAAAAACGCGGGAGTGTCTGGAGAAACGGGGAAGTGGCTGGCCGAACGCAGGGCGTGTTTGTGACGTCAAACCAGGAACTAAACGGACTGAGCTGATCGCAATCTGTGAGTAGGTCTGGAGCTACTCAGAAACTGCAGGGAATTATTTAGTAGCAGTTCTGCTAATCTTTCGTTCGCAATTCTGCTAAGCTAAGATACACTCCCAGAGGGCGGCGGCCTAGCGTGTGCAATGCTGCTAAAAGCAGCTAGCGAGCGAACAACTCGGAATGACCACCATAACCAATTAAGGGGGTCTATTTACTAAGCCTTGGCTGGAAATAAAGTAGATGGAGATAAAGTACCAGCCAATCAGCTTCTGTCATTTTTCAAACCCAGCCGGTGACATGGCAGTTAGGGGCTGATTGGCTGGTACTTTATCACCGTGCAATTTATCTCCATCTAAGGCAGCAGTTACCAAACTTTTTTGAGTCACGGCACCCTAGGGTATCAGAATTAGTACCACGGCACCCCTAGGCTAAAAGATTCCTATTGAGAAAATTGGAAAGAAATAATAAATTTAGTTATTTTTGTTTATATGTCATCCATAGGTTTGGTTGTGTGGTGAGGGACACGATTTGCTACTGTTTGTCCACATATATAACATTGGCAGCCTCCAGCACTGGTTTTGCCTATTATACTGACCATAAATAATTTGGACCGCCAATCCAAGGCACCCCTGCAAGTGTCCCGAGGCACCCCTGGGAGCCACGGCACACAGTTTGGGAACCACTGATCTAAGGCTTAGTAAATAGACCCCTAAAGGAGCAATACTGTAATGGAGAATGCTGTGGGTCCTCTTCTTGTATGTTCCTGCAGCCTGGCCTATTATTATTATTATTATTATAATTCATTTTCATTTGTCACCGTGGAAGCACAGTTGTGTGTGTGGGGCTTAATTCGGTGAGGAGTTTAAGGACGGGTAGATGATAATTTAAATGGAATGATAATTGCTAGGAATCAGGATTTAGGGTCATAGTCAAATAGTTGGAAATATAAATAAAAATAAATTTAATAGTTTAGATAAATAGAGTATGGATTATAAATACTAATTTTGGGTTTTAAACGGGTCTTTCACTCTTTGGCCCTCATTCCGAGTTGATCGCTCGCAAGGCGAATTTAGCAGAGTTACACACGCTAAGCCTACGCCTACTGGGAGTGAATCTTAGCTTCTTAAAATTGCGACCGATGTATTCGCAATATTGCGATTACAAACTACTTTGCAGTTTCTGAGTAACTTCAACCTTACTCTGCCTGTGCGATCAGTTCAGTGCTTGTCGTTCCTGGTTTGACGTCACAAACACACCCAGCGTTCGCTCAGACACTCCCCCGTTTCTCCAGCCACTCCTGCGTTTTTTCCGGAAACGGTAGCGTTTTCATCCACACGCCCATAAAACGCCGTGTTTCCGCCCAGTAACACCCATTTCCTGTCAATCACATTACGATCGCCGGAGCGATGAAAAAGCCGTGAGTAAAAATACTATCTTCATTGTTAAATTACTTGGCGCAGTCGCAGTGCGAATATTGCGCATGCGTACTAAGCGGATTTTCATTGCGATGCGATGAAAAATACCGAGCGAACGACTCGGAATGAGGGCCTTTGTACATATTTGATATATATGTGGAAACACATTAGGGATTATTATTATTATTATTATTATATATAATTTTTTTAATTTTCACTTGGTGTTTTTGACCATTAGTTAATTTCATTCCATCTTGATTACCCCTCTAAGAAGCAGTGTGAATAGGTGGGGTGTATTAAGATGTTATCACTCCAGGTGTAGTACGATAAACAAAACAAAATAATATTAAAACTGCCAAGTCTGATTTGTATCACAATCTTTGTACTCCCGAGGTGGGTGGGAATTATCGAATATATATTGAATATGGATAATTATTTAGATGATTGATCATAGTTTTATATAGAGGTAATAATGTGATCTGTGTGCTCTTGGGAGATATAGTTGCCTTCTGAATAATAAAGGGTTAAAGATACAAACTAGCTGTCTGTTATGACCGCAATCACATGCTAGTTTAGTTTGCATCTTAAGTATAAATAGATCTAGTGAGATAGATATACAGGTTGAGTATCCCATATCCAAATATCCGAAATACGGAATATTCCGAAATACGGACTTTTTTGAGTGAGAGTAGGATAGTGAAACTTTTGTTTTTTGATGTCTCAATGTACACAAACTTTGTTTAATACACAAAGTTATTAAAAATATTGTATTAAATGACCTTCAGGCTGTGTGTATAAGGTGTATAAGAAACATAAATGAATTGTGTGAATGTACACACACTTTGTTTAATGCACAAAGTTATAAAAAATATTGGCTAAAATGACCTTCAGGCTGTGTGTATAAGGTGTATATGAAACATAAATACATTATGTGCTTAGACTTGGGTCCCATCACCATGATATCTCATTATGGTATGCAATTATTCCAAAATACGGAAAAATCCCATATCCAAAATACCTCTGGTCCCAAGCATTTTGGATAAGGGATACTCAACCTGTATGGGTATTGGGGATATCAGATAAAATTATACTTATGTAGATATAAGAACTATAATTAAATTAAGCTATGTGTGGAATATATTGATATTTAAATAATTGGGATTATTTTTGATTAAATTTGATTGTATTTCATTATAAATCCAGGAGACTTGTTGTGATATATTTTTATATATTTATATTTATATTTTTTTCATTGTTATTTTATAATAGTATTAAGTTTAAAAAGTATTTAGCATATATAGAGATGTGAAACTCTTTTTTAAAATGTGCATTAAGCTTAATGATGTGTTCTATGTTACACCGGTGATTTCAATTGCTCATCAGAGTGCAGATAAAAGGGCTGCTCCATACTGATGAGGTAGTCTTGAGGAAGTCCCGAGAATTAACGGGACGAAACGCGTTGACGTCATCACCTGCCGGTGTTTTACCAGTCTGATCTGATCAGCCGTTGCCGCCATCCAGACCTGTGCTGCCTGTGCCGTGTCCGTTTCTGCTGAGCCGCTGCAACTTGTGACGGGTGCCATTCACTGAGGACACCTAGTACATCAGGGGTGGTCCGTGTGCGACAGTCTTTGGACTGCGCTCGGTGTAGCGCCGACCGCCAGGTTCATTCTCTCTGCCCTCTCCCAGTGTGTGCCTATACGCTGCCCGCCAGTTGAACCCTGTTGGAACCTCGTGGATTACACATTTGCACTTGTGCTATAGTGCTTTACCGGAGGACAATTCCACTAAAAGGGGGTAACTATAATCTCGTATTATCGGGTAAAAAACACAAAGGAGAACAATCTCTGCACTGGGACGCCAGTGTCAGAGCCTATTTGAGACATTGTGTTGCATATTTTTGCTTTAACAACCAGAATCTAATATATGGCACTAGCGGCAATCAGAAGAGTCAATTGATTATTATATATCCATTCTTTAATAAGAGGTCATCACAATTTGTATCTAACGGCTAGATTCAATCTTAATAGCAACAATATATATTGTAACATATTGAATGTTAGGTGACAGTATTGATATGATTCATTGAGTTACATTTTTATTATTGTTACATTATTAAATGTGATATTTTGTACCAGTAAAATATATTTTTTATATTATAAACAAGTCTCCTGGTTTATCAGAGTGAAAACAGACATCCACCTACTAATCATTGTGTTACTGGTCACTGAAGCGCATTGACACCATTTTTCTCTTTTGTTTAGTTTTCTATTCAGGCCTTAGCAAAGCCTGGTCTATGCTGCTAAGTGAATCCGGAACACAAGTGATATTGATTTTTTAAATTATTGCGCCGGGAGTTTTAGGTGCTTAATACACCTATTTTTTTGTATCTTTGGAATGATAATTGTGTAGTGTGAATGCTGGAAATCAGACGTCCTTGGGATCTTTTTTTTTTTGTGGACCCGCTGCCTCAGTGTATTCAAAAATATCCTGTATTGTTATGGAATGTGATGTCAGTTTGCCCATCAGATGAAAGCACCATGAGACAACAAAGGACAGCAATTTGCTATAACATGTTGTAAAACATGTTCTACGTGTTAGAAGCAGAAAAAAGTGGGAAAGGAAAATAGTCTAGAGGTGAACAGGAAACAAAGAGAAATTGGTGCTATTGCCATCAGGGCAGGCCTGGCGTTGGGCATATCAGAAGACAAAACTACTGAGAGGGATAGATACTAAGGGCCTAAATCAGGGTGGATCACAGTAAGCGATCCGACCTCAAAAAAATACGAAAAAGATGCGGGCCCGTCTTGCACATGTACCCGCATTTTCTGCGGGGGGGGGGGGGGGGGGGGGGCTCAGAAAATGCTATCGCCTCTGCCTGTTAATCAAGCAGTGGCGGGGGGGAGGGGTGTGACACCGCTCCGTTTCCAGGGCGACGATGTAGAAACGGGGGCGGCGACGGTGAAATGGTGGGCATGACAGGGGTGTGATTGCAGAGGCTGCGTGATGTCACACGCATCCACCGCAATTGAAAACATGCGCCGGCAGGAGGCAACCTTCATTTCTGCTAACAAGCAGAAATTGCGATGCAATCGCAATTTCTGCTTGTTGAAGGGAGGGAGGCGGCGGTCAGCATGCTGGGCGGCCTTGCCCTGCGATGGGCGGCCCTCAGCATGTGAACACAAGGATTGCAAATTCTGCTAGTTAGCTAAGGTACCAGAATAATAGAGCATAGTTCTGCTGAGAACATGGGGAACAGGGGCTTTCAGAGAGTAGTACTAGGGTGCCGGACAATAGAGCATAGTTCTTCTGAGAACATGAGGACCAGGGGCCTCTAGAGGGGTGGTCTTGAGTATGCCGACTGACGGGATCCCGGCGCACAGTATACCGGCACCGGAATCCCAACAGCCGGCATACCGACACTTATTCTCCTTCGTGGGGGTTCCTCGACCCCTCTGGAGGAAGAATAAAATAGTGTGGCGCGCGTAGCGAGCCCGCAAGGGGCTCATTTGCGCTCGCCCCACTGTCGGTAAGCCGGCGGTCGGGCTCCCGGCGCCGGTATGCTGGTCGCCGGGAGTCAGACCACCGGCATACCATAGTGAACCCCTCTAGAGAGTAATGCTAGGATGTCTAACAATAGATCATAGTGCTTCTGAGAACATGAGGAATAGGGGCCTAGGGTGCCAGACAATAGAGCAAAGTGCTCCTGAGAACATGAGGAACAGAGTCCTCCAGAGAGTAGTACTAGGGTGTCTGACAATAGAGTGTACTGCTCCTGAGAACATGAGAAACAGGGGCTTCCGGAGAGTAGTGCTAAGGTGTCCGACAAATAGAGCATAGTTCTCCTGAGAACATGAGAAACAGGGGCCTCCAGAGAGTAGTACTAGGGTGTCTGACAATAGAGTGTACTGCCCCTGAGAACATGAGTAACAGGGGCCTCCAGAGAGTAGTGCTAAGGTGTCCGACAAATAGAGCATAGTTCTCCTGAGAACATGAGAAACAGGGGCCTCCAGAGAGTAGTACTAGGGTGTCTGACAATAGAGTGTACTGCTCCTGAGAACATGAGAAACAGGGGCTTCCGGAGAGTAGTGCTAAGGTGTCCGACAAATAGAGCATAGTTCTCCTGAGAACATGAGAAACAGGGGCCTCCAGAGAGTAGTACTAGGGTGTCTGACAATAGAGTGTACTGCTCCTGAGAACATGAGAAACAGGGGCTTCCAGAAAGTAGTGCTAAGGTGCCCGACAAATAGAGCATAGTTCTCCTGAGAACATGGGGACAAGGGCCCCCAGAGAGTAGTACTAGGGTGCCGGACAATAGAGTGTACTGCTCCTGAGAACATGAGGAACAGGGGCCTCCAGAGAGTAATGCTAGGGTGTCTAACAATAGAGCATAGTTCTCCTGAGAACATAAGGAACAGGGGCCTCCAGAGAGTAGTACTAGGATGCCGGACAATAGCGTGTACTGCTCCTGAGAACATGAGGATCAGGGGCCTCTAGAGAGTAGTCCTAGGGTGGCGGACAATAGAGCATAGTGCTCCTGAGAACATGAGTAACAGGGGCCTCCAGAGAGTAGTGCTAGGGTGGCGGACAATAGCGTGTACTTCTCCTGAGAACATGAGGAACAGGGGCCTCCAGAGAGTAATGCTAGGGTGTCTAACAATAGAGCATAGTGCTCCTGAGAACATGAGGAACAGAGGCCTCCAGAGAGTAGTACTAGGGTGCCCGACAATAGAGCATAGTTCTTCGGAGAACATGAGAAACAGGAGCCTCCAGAGAGTAGTACTAGGATGCCGGACAATAGAGTGTACTGCTCCTGAGAACATGAGGAACAGGGGCCTCTAGAGAGTAATGCTAGGGTGTCTAACAATAGAGCATAGTGCTCCTGAGAACATGAGGAACAGGGGCCTCCTGGGTAGCGCTAGTACTCCTAGGGCAATGTTGGGAGCTAGGTGGAAGTTACTGTAGAATTAACCTTATGAATATTAACAATAAAAAATGCGGGATGTAGTTGGGATACCGGCACAATCAGAATACCGGTGCCGGAATCCCGACACCTGTCAAAATGCAGATGCCAGGGTGCTGAATACCGGAATGCTGAACATAAGTATCCCAGGGGGTGGTTAGACTTAGGCTGCGGAAGGAGGGTGAGGTTTAGGCTGCGGGGAGGAAGGGTTAGGCTGTGGGAAGGGAGGGTTGGGCTAGGCTGTGGGAAGGGAGGGTTGGGGTTAGGCTGCGGGGAGGGAGGGTTAGGCTGTGGGGAGGGAGGGATACACTGCAGAGGAGGGAGGGTTGGGGTTAGGCTGCGGGGAGGGAGGGTTAGGCTGCGGGGGAGGGTTGGGGATAGGCTGCAGGGAGGGAGGGTTAGGCTGCGGGGGGAGGGAGGGTTGGGGTTAGGCTGCGGGGAGGGAGAGTTAGGCTGCGGGGAGGGTTAGGTGGCGGAGAGGGAGGGTTAGGATGCGGGGAGGCAGGGGCTGGCTGGCAACTTTCAGCCTGGGGGGCAGAGTCAAGCAAATGAACTAGCTTTTCAAAGGGAATGCAATGCAAAAATGGCCCTGGAACACTTAAATTGCACTGGCCCAGGGGGCAGATGGCACCCTGCTCCGCTGCTCAGCCAGCCCCTGCGGGGAGGGAGAGTTAGGGTTATGATGCGGGGAGGGAGGGTAAGGACAAGGCTGTGTGGAGGGGGTTAGGGTTAGGCTGCGGTGGGAGGGAGGGTTGGGGTTAGGCTGTGGAGAGGGAGGGTTAGGGTTAGGCTGTGTAGAGGGAGGGTTAGGGTTAGGCTGTGAGGAGGGAGGGTTGGGGTTAGGCTGTGGTGAGGGGGTTAGGGTTAGTCTGCAGTGGGAGGGAGGTATGGGGTTAGGCTGCGGGGAGGGAGGGTTAGGCTGCGGGGAGGGAGGGTTAGGCTGCGGAAGGAAGGGTAGGGTTAGGCTGCGGGGAGGGAGGTTTAGGGTTAGGCTGCGGGGAAGGAGGAGTAGGGTTAGGCGGCGGGAGAGGAGGGTTAGGCTGCGGGGAGGGAGGGTTAGGGTTGGGCTGTGGGTTGGGAGGGATAGGCTGCGGGTAGGGGAGGTTAGGCTGTGGGGAGGGAGGGTTAGGGTTAGGCTGCGGGGAGGGAGGTTTGGGGTTAGGCTGCGGTAGAGGAGGGTTAGGGTTAGGCTGCGGGGAGGGAGGGTTAGGGTTGGGCTGTGGGTTGGGAGGGATAGGCTGCGGGTAGGGGAGGTTAGGCTGCGGGGAGGGGAGGTTAGGGTTATGCTGCGGGGAGGGAGGGTTAGGGTTAGGCTGCGGGGAGGGAGGGTTAGGGTTAGGCTGCGGGGAGGGAGGGTTAGGCTGCGGGGAGGGGAGGTTAGGGTTAGGCTGCAAGAGAGGAGGGTTAGGGAGGGTTGGGGTTAGGCTGTGGGAGGGAGTGTAAGGGATAGGCTGTGGGGGGGGGGTAAGGGTTAGGCTGCGGGGGAGGGGGGGGGTAAGGGTTAGATTGAGGGTTAGAATAGCAGCACATGCCTCCTGCGCCCGTGTTGGGATTCCAAGCAGGCGGAATGCCGGTGGCAGTATTCTGACCTCCAGCATCCTGTCTGACGGTATCCCATACCCAACCCCAAAAATGCATTTATAGTGTGAGAACAACATGTGTATATAAATGACTCTGTCTGGGCTTATAAGACTAAGTGGAAGGGAAACTTTGAATATTACACTTTAAGCGACAGACCTTAATTAAGGCTTTGAGGGCCCCAGAACACTTAAGACTAAGGGGGGCTCAAATGGGAAACCTTTGAGATATGTGGATGAGGTCCTTGCACAGTTTTTCGGCATGTACATGAAAAAGGAAAGTGGCCACACATCACGTCACCATTTCATGCCATGCAGGGGGCATGAATGTCTCTCCCCCACCTGCACATACATACATATAGGGGGTAATTCCAAGTTGATCGCAGCAGGAATTTTTTTTAGCAGTTGGGCAAAACCATGTGCACTGCAGGTGGGGCAGATGTAACATGTGCAGAGAGAGTTAGATTTGGGTGGGTTATTTTGTTTCTGTGCAGGGTAAATACTGGCTGCTTTATTTTTACACTGCAATTTAGATTGCAGATTGAACACACCACACCCAAATCTAACTCTCTCTGCACATGTTATATCTGTCCTTCCTGCAGTGTACATGGTTTTGCCCAACTGCTAACAAAAATCCTGCTGCGATCAACTCAGAATTACCCCCATAGTCACACACCTATACACATACATACATACATACATACATACATACATACAGTCACACACCTATACACATGCATGCATGCATACATACATAGTCACACACCTATACACATGCATGCATGCATACATACATACATACAGTCACACACCTACGCACATACATACATACATACATACAGTCACACACCTATACACATGCATACATACATACATACATACAGTCACACACCTATACACATACATACATACATACATACATACAGTCACACACCTATACACATACATTCATACATACAGTCACACATCTATACACATACATACATACAGTCACACACCTATATACATACATACATACATACAGTCACACACCTATACACATACATACCATCACACACCTATACACATACATACATACATGCATATATACATACATACAGTCACACATCGATACACATACGTGCAGTCACACACCTATACACATACATACAGTCACACACCTATACACATACATACATACATACATACAGACACACACACACACAGTCAACACATACATACATACAGTCACACACCTATACACACACACACATACATACATAGTCACACGTATACACATACATGCATACATACAGTCACACACCTATACACATACATACATACATACATACATACATACAGTCAGTCAGTCAGTCACACACCTATACACATACATACATACATACATAAATACATACAAACGGTCACATACTTATACACATACATACAGTCACACACTTATACACATACATACAGTCACACACCTTAACATATACATACATACATACATACAGTCACACACCTATACACATACATACATAAAGTCAGTAACATACCTATACACACACACACACACGCGTACGTACGTACGTACGTACGTACGTACGTACGTACGTACGTACAGTCACACTCCTATACACATACATACATAAAGTCAGTAACATACCTATACACACACACACACGCGTACGTACGTACGTACGTACGTACGTACGTACGTACGTACGTACGTACGTACAGTCACACTCCTATACACATACATACATAAAGTCAGTCACACACCTATACACATACATACATACATACATACATACATCCTTTTACAATGTTGCGCAATGCAGCATGCAAATCTCGGTACAGGCTAAAGTGTAAGATATAAATCCTACAGTAAGTCACAAATCCCTTTGTTTGCTGTACAAACTCCGCTAGTCCCTTAGTTTACAAAGTCTTACACAGTTGTCCATAGTAAAATGTATTTGAGAAATAGAACCGTTTAACCCATTCTCATTCAAACTCGGAACTGGAGATCCGGCACTGAATTTTTTTCAACCGTCATAAAATAAAATGGCTGCTCTCTTGCCAACGAGCAGCATTATCCTACAGAAATAATATATAGGTTTGTGTTGGAAAATCATTAAGGAAACAATAGAAAACACAAAGGGTTGGATTGCAATATTATAGTTACTAAATGTAACGTACTAACTCTGTGTAGCAATGCTACTGCAGGGAACATGTCACACCTCACTGGGGAACACTGGGGAACACACTAATCACAAATACGGATAAACACCTGGACTTGTGAGAGCAAAGATTAAAAATAATGTTGCTTGTATAGCCGTCAGTGTGAATTCGCCCGTCTCCCGTAAAACTTATGCCCATTTATAGAACCACCATGTAACTCCGGCTGTCACATTGCAGTTTACAGTCTATGGCCCTCATTCCGAGTTGTTCGCTCGCAAGGCGATTTTAGCAGTATTGCACACGCTAAGCCGCCGCCTACTGGGAGTGAATCTTAGCTTCTTAAAATTGCGAACGAAAGATTCGCAATATTGCGATTACACATCTCGTAGCAGTTTCTGAGTAGCTTCAGACTTACTCGGCATCTGCGATCAGTTCAGTGCTTATCGTTCCTGGTTTGACGTCACAAACACACCCAGCGTTCGCCCAGACACTCCTCCGTTTCTCCAGCCACTCCCGCGTTTTTTCCGGAAACGGTAGCGTTTTTTCCCACACGCCCATAAAAAGGCCTGTTTCCGCCCAGTAACACCCATTTCCTGTCAATCACACTACGATCGCCTGAGCGAAGAAAAAGCGGTGAGTAAAAATCCAAACTTCATAGCAAATTTACTTGGCGCAGTCGCAGTGCGGACATTGCGCTGGCGCACCAAGCGGAAAAACGCTGCGATGCGAAGAAATTTTCCGAGCGAACGACTCGGAATGACCTCCTATATTCGGAACCACACCAAAAATATTTTGGGTCCATTTTTTTTGCCAGTTGCCATTTATCTTACCAGTGTGTTTTTCGAGTGTGGAAGGAAATCGTAGCTCAGCGGAAAACACAGAGTACGTACAAAGTACAAACTCACACAGATGGCACCTAGATCGAGAGCAGAACTTATGACCCCAGTGCTGAGAGGCAACAAATTGTCAAGATGCCACCGTATGGGCGGGATGCATCAAAGATAATTTTGTTGTCAATGCCTTCTTCTGAGGTTTGGCCACATTTCTCATATGCATCAAGCTGCAGAATATGACACATTCTGGAGCTTGGACCTTGTAGGCGACACCATCTGTAGATGGCATTCCCTAATAGAAGCCTCTGAGCTTCTCCTTGCAATGTGCCCTGAGAGGGATCTAATCATACGCGCAGAAGGACTCGTGGGACACAAAATTGGAAGTCTCCACACTGCGAAGGACAGTTCTTACCATGCATTATACCAGTCTATTATTTAGGTCCCCTTTTAACCCATTCCATTATCTGTTTCCTTCCTTTTTTTTTTTTTTTTTTATTCTCACGAGGACCCACGAAAACCCTATCAAGTGGAGAGGAAAAATGAATACCATCTATTTCGTCTATATTTAAGGACTTTGGACCATGGACTGTTAGGTTTCATAACCTCTGTATAGTTTTTAATATGCTTTAAATTTATTCACGTATTTATTTACAAACTCTATTCCCTGTCACCAACATTACAGATCGATATGGTTCACCTCCGGCTATTGGCACGCAAATTATCGCGTCACTTCCGGTCTCGGAAATCTTTTATCATCCATATTTTTGGTTATAATCTCTAGGCACTCTCCCTCTGTCCACATCAACATCCATCCTGTGCCACACTCATAGAATTGAATAGTTATCCACCTTGCGGCTCACGGCCACTACTTTTGCCTAAGCCGGATCGTCACTTCCGGTCTGTGGAACGCAAGCGTACGCATCACTTCCGGTCCCCACGTCCGGCACTATCGAACCTCCGGCCAGTTACTTTCATTTGTATTACACATATTACTGGCTCTCTCCTGTTTTCCACCACTATAGATACCTTGCATGGTATCTATCAATATAACATGGTTTTATCTCAATTTTGCGGCCGCTCACCCCAGCGCGTCACTTCCGCTTCCGGGACGGGTCACTTCCAGGCGCCCGACCGGACGTTTTTCTCCAACTTTAAAACCATATGGGGTGCTAAGACACACCCTATTGATACATCCTTAACTATCAACATCAGTATCAATACATTATCATTAATAAAGACTTCATCCAAACCACTTCGTTTGAACACTTCCTGTTCCGGTGACCTATGACCCGGAACAAACCTCCCACCATCTTTAAAAGCCAGCTCTGGAGACATGGAACACCATCAAGCCCTGAGGAAGAGATTGCAGATCTCGAAACGCGTTGGCTACTGGATCCATTTGAAGACTGAATCTTCCAAACTGTTTGACATCGACTGCGTGGATATCTTGGGAGCCAGAGCAGGGTGCAGACTTGTCCACCCTGCTTAATACAACACCTGTGGCTCCTCATTTATCTTTCCGGTATGCTTTCCTTTATTTAAGCACAATTTGAACTTTCCTGATCATTTTGAACATCATCCAGGGTAGAAGACCCCTATAAGCTTAGGAGCCAGTGCAGGGTGAAGTTTGAACCACCCTGCATCAAAACCACCTGCGGCTCCTAGCTTACCATTTTGGTACGCTTTTTTATTGTGTATATTGTTTTATATGTATGAGAATGTATATTAAACCTGTGTAAAAAATCTATTTTAAGTTAAATGTTCCCTATATACATCATTTCTTGTATTTCATACCATTTGCTTGGTTACCATCATTTTGGTCCTAACTCATGACCACAGAAGGAGGGCGCCCCAGATACACCACCTCACACTTTCGTTTCATGTTCTAATTTTGGGGATAAGAGGAGAACCCCAGAGGTGTACCCTAGGCTGCCCCTTTTTCCTACCTGCGCCCAATAAGCTTTCCCACACCCTTCAGCAATCAGTTCTTACCAGGAGAGCTATCCTTTGCTTAAATCTTCATGAATATGGCGTTACTAAACACTGTTATGCAGTTCTTTCAAAATGCGATACTTGATGCATCCCACCCTATAATAACAGCCGGTGGGAAAAGTGGAGGCAGGGCTAGCTCCATGTCTGACATCAAGGAGAAAAGAAAACAATATCATTGGGGGTGGGGTGGGGGGAGAATCTACATCTACCATCAGTAGCTGATCACTGATGGTGGTCACCCATCTCTACAGCAGTGCAGCGGGTGCCCACAGAGGAGACAGGGTTTCTCAAGTCGCAGGTGAGTGGTCTATGGGGGTCATTCTGACCTGATCGCACGCTAGCTATTTTATGCAGCGCTGCGATCGGGTCAAAACTCGGCAAAACTGCGCATGCGTAAGCACCGCAATGCGCAGGCGCGTCGTACAGGTACAAGGCGGATCGTTGCTGGGCGATGGATTTAGTGAAGAATCCATTCGCACAGCCGATCGCAAGAAGATTGACAGGAAGAGGGCGTTTATGGGTGTCAACTGACCGTTTTTAGGGAGTGGTTGGAAAAACGCAGGCGTATCCAAGCGTTTGCAGGGCGGGTGTCTGACGTCAATTCCGGGACCGGACAGGCTGAAGTGATTGCAGTGGCTGAGTAAGTTCTGGGCAACTCAGAAACTGCACAAAACTTTTTGTACCGCTCGGCTGCACAGGCATTCACACATTTGCAAAGCGAAAATACACTCCCCTATAGGCGGCGACTATCTGATCGCAGCGCTGCAAAAAATAGCTAGCGAGCGATCAACTCGGAATGAGCCCCCATGTCCAGTCTGGTGGGGTGTGAGTGGTCTATGTCCACGGGGGCCAGAGGTAGTGGTCCATGTTTTAGGGGGAAGGGTGAGCAGTTTACTGTATGTCTGGGGGAGGGATCCGTTAGTGGTCCATGTCTTTGGGGGGATGAGGAAGGAAAGGGGAGTTAAGTGGTCTGTGGCTAAAGGGATGAGAAAGGGGTGGCGAGTGGCCTATGCTCTGTGGGGAGGGTGTTGTAGCACACCCCATACCCGCAGCTGCCCCAGCCTGTGTGTACACTAACAGTATTCTTTTCAGCTAATTGTTTTAGCGTGACGCCCACACTCACAAGCAATTTCACATGCTAATGTGGGAAAAGAAAATAGGGTAACATAATGCCTTTTATTACAGCTCAATGTAACAGCGCTGGCTTTGTACCTCGGACGTCGGCTGGAATTTGTAAAGCACAGTTAATAAAATGATACTGTAACATTCCGTATATAATGTTATTCTGAGGTCAGCTGTCTATTAGGGAGGAATGAGAAAAATGCTGAAATGATGTGATCGCCGGACGGGCTCATAATTCAGATCATGCGATAACCTCGGAATATATGAGCGCACAAGTCTCGCATTTGTGCATTTACCGGTGAGGGCGCTGTCAGGTTCCCGACACACAGCTGCCAGCTGGCAGGCCGTGATAGGGCACGGCTGCTAAGTTTAGTGCCGCTGACCGGCTTATATTGGTTCGTGTTATGACTGGAAAGATGACACCCAGAGCTGGATGAGCAGCGTCTCCTACTAATATTAGAATGAAGACATTGATGGAACTTTGCTGCTATCAGGTTCATATATATTTCTGGATACGTGATGGCCCCGGATCTGCCTAGTGTCAGACCCGAGCCGCCGTTAGTAGAATCTAGATGTCTAGGGTGTTAATGGTTAGGGGGGCACAGTGATGGCTAACCTTGACACTCCAGCTGTTGTTGAACTACATATCCCAGCATGCCCTGCTACAGTTTTGTTATTTGGCCATGCTAAAACTGATGCAGGGCATGCTGGGATGTGTAGTTCAACAACAGCTGGAGTGTCAAGGTTAGCCATCACTGTACTAAACGTATCGAACGTTAGAGAGAGGGATAAAGTGGAGACGTTGCCCATAGCAACTAATCAGCTCACAGCTGTCATTTTATATGTGCTCGCTAAATGATAACTAGAAGCTGATTGGTTGGATCAGTTTTTCTCCTTTATCTTTAATAAAGGACACATAATGCGCAGGCACCACAAGGGGGTTGTGGGCCGCACCTGGCTGACACCAAAATGGCGGCTCCTCCGCAGTGACAGAAGCCGGGTGCTGCTCTGTGACATTATCCTGCAACAACAGACTCCTGTCACTGAGGAGGAGCCGGCATTGTAGGCGCTAGTCTCTGGGGGATGCTGGGAGCGGGGAGGTAATCGGGGGGCTTCCCACTAAGCCACACCCTAGTAATGTCAGTGGGGGACTCCTCCTTGCCAAGTTCCTTCAAAAACTGTGTGCAAGTGTACCAGACTTGCCTACCCGCCCTCATTCTGCATCTCCCTGATTGCACCTTATCCCCATTAGGCAGCTGTTACATTCTTGGGGGGGGGGAATAAATCAGAGATATATACATTCAAATGGTATCATCAGTGCCATCTCCCTGCATTGGATATAAGGCACAATGATCCCTATGGCTACATGCATTTTAAAATAAGATTTTACTTACCGGTAAATCTATTTCTCGTAGTCCGTAGTGGATGCTGGGGACTCCGTAAGGACCATGGGGAATAGCGGTCTCCGCAGGAGACTGGGCACTCTAAAGAAAGATTTGGTACTATCTGGTGTGCACTGGCTCCTCCCTCTATGCCCCTCCTCCAGACCTCAGTTAAGGAAACTGTGCCCGGAAGAGCAGACATTATAAGGAAAGGATTTTGGAATCTCGGGTAAGACTCATACCAGCCACACCAATCACAGCGTATAACTTGTGATACACTTATCCAGTCAACAGTATGAACAACAACAGGGCATCAACAATGGATGCCAACATAACATAACCCATTAGTAAGCAATAACTATGTACACGTATTGCAAAAAGTCCGCACTAGGGACGGGCGCCCAGCATCCACTACGGACTATGAGAAAAAGATTTACCGGTAAGTAAAATCTTATTTTCTCTGACGTCCTAGTGGATGCTGGGGACTCCGTAAGGACCATGGGGATTATACCAAAGCTCCCAAACGGGCGGGAGAGTGCGGATGACTCTGCAGCACCGAATGGGCAAACTCAAGGTCCTCCTCAGCCAGGCTATCAAACTTGTAGAATTTTGCAAATGTGTTTGAACCCGACCAAGTAGCAGCTCGGCAAAGCTGTAATGCCGAGACCCCTCGGGCAGCCGCCCAAGAAGAGCCCACCTTCCTTGTGGAATGGGCTTTCACTGATTTTGGATGCGGCAATCCAGCCGCAGAATGAGCCTGCTGAATCGTGTTACAGATCCAGCGGGCAACGGTTTGCTTTGAAGCAGGAGCACCCAACTTGTTGGGGGCATATAGGATAAACAGCGAGTCAGTTTTCCGGACTCCAGCCGTTTGGGCTACATAAATCTTCAAAGCCCTGACTACATCAAGCAACTTGGAATCCTCCAAGTCACGAGTAGCCGTAGGCACCACAATAGGTTGGTTCAAATGAAAAGATGAGACCACCTTTGGCAGAAATTGGGGACGAGTCCGCAATTCTGTCCTGTCCATATGAAAAACCAGATAGGGGCTTTTACATGACAAAGCCGCCAACTCTGACACACGCCTAGCCGAAGCTAATGCCAATAGCATGACCACCTTCCACGTGAGATACTTCAGCTCCACGGTCTTAAGTGGTTCAAACCAGTGAGATTTTAGGAAACCCAACACCACGTTGAGATCCCAAGGTGCCACTGGTGGCACAAAAGGGGGCTGAATATGCAGCACTCCCTTAACAAACGTCTGAACTTCAGGAAGAGACGCCAGTTCCTTTTGAAAGAAAATGGATAGGGCCGAAATCTGGACCTTTATGGATCCCAACTTCAAGCCCATAGTCACTCCAGACTGTAGAAAGTGCAGAAATCTGCCCAGTTGGAATTCCTCTGTAGGGGCCTTCCTGGCCTCACACCAAGCAACATATTTTCGCCATATGCGGTGATAATGCTTTGCTGTCACGTCCTTTCTAAGCCTTTATCAGCGTAGGAATAACTTCCTCCGGAATGCCTTTTTCCGCTAGGATCCGGCGTTCAACCGCCATGCCGTCAAACGCAGCCGCGGTAAGTCTTGGAACAGGCAGGGCCCCTGTTGCAACAGGTCCTGTCTGAGAGGCAGAGGCCATGGGTCCTCTGTGAGTATTTCTTGCAATTCCGGGTACCAAGGTCTTCTTGGCCAATCCGGAACAATGAGTATTGTTCTCACTCCTCTTCTCCTTACGATTCTCAGTACCCTGGGTATGAGAGGAAGAGGAGGGAACACATAGACCGACTGGAACACCCACGGTGTTACCAGGGCGTCCACAGCTATCGCATGAGGGTCTCTTGACCTGGCGCAATACCGTTGCAGCTTTTTGTTGAGACGGGACGCCATCATGTCTACCTGTGGCAGTTCCCATCGACTTGTAATCTGAATGAAGACTTCTTGATGAAGTCCCCACTCTCCCGGGTGGAGGTCGTGCCTGCTGAGGAAGTCTGCTTCCCAGTTGTCCACTCCCGGAATGAACACTGCTGACAGTGCTTGTACGTGATTCTCCGCCCACCGAAGAATCCTGGTGGCTTCCGCCATCGCGACTCTGCTTCTTGTGCCGCCCTGGCGGTTTACATGAGCCACTGCGGTGATGTTGTCTGACTGAATCAGCACCGGTTGGTTGCGAAGCAGGGGCTCCGCTTGACTCAGGACGTTGAATATGGCCCTTAGTTCCAGGATATTTATGTGCAGACAAGTTTCCTGACTTGACCACAACCCTTGGAAGTTTCTTCCCTGAGTGACTGCCCCCCACCCTCGGAGGCTCGCATCCGTGGTCACCAGGACCCAGTCCTGTATGCCGAATCTGCAACCCTCGAGAAGGTGAGCACTCTGTAGCCACCACAGAAGAGACACCCTGGTACTGGGGGACAGGGTGATCAGCCGATGCATCTGAAGATGCGATCCGGACCATTTGTCCAACAGATCCCATTGAAAGATCCTCGCATGGAACCTGCCGAAGGGAATGGCTTTGTATGATGCCACCATCTTCCCCAGGACTCGTGTGCAGTGATGCACCAACACCTGTTTTAGTTTTAAGAGGTCTCTGACTAGAGTCACAAGCTCTTGAGCCTTCTCCGTCGGGAGAAACACCTTCTTCTGGTCTGTGTCCAGAATCATGCCCAAAAAGGGCAGACGCGTCGTAGGAATCAGCTGCGACTTTGGGATATTCAGAATCCAGCCATGCTGTTGCAACACTTCCTGTGAGTGCGCTACGCTGATCTGCAACTGCTCCCTCAACCTCGCCTTTATGAGGAGATCGTCCAAGTATGGGATAACTGTGACTCCTTGCTTTCTCAGGATCACCATCATTTCTGCCATTACCTTGGTAAATATTCTCGGTGCCGTGGAGAGCCCAAACAGCAACGTCTGGAATTGGTATTGAGAGTCCTGTACCACAAATCTGAGGTACTCCTGATGAGGGGTATAAATGGGGACATGCAAGTAAGCATCCTTGATGTCCAGAGACACCATAAAATCCCCCTCTTCCAGGCTTGCAATGACCGCTCTGAGCGATTTCATTTTGAACTTGAATCTTTTCAGATAAATGTTCAGGGACTTTAAATTTAATATAGGTCTGACCGAACCGTCCGGTTTCGGTACCACAAACATTGTGGAATAGTATCCCTTCCCCTGTTGATGAAGGGGAACCTTTACCACCACCTGCTGGAGAAATAGCTTGTGAATTGCCGCTACCACTACTTCCCTTTCCATGGGGGAAGCTGGCAGGGACGATTTTAGGTAACGTTGAGGGGGCATCACCTCGAATTCCAGCTTGTATCCCTGAGACACAATCTGTATAGCCCAGGGATCCACCTGTGAGCGAACCCACTGGTGGCTGAAATGTCGGAGACGCGCCCCCACCGCTCCTGGCTCCACTCGTGGAGCCCCAGCATCATGCGGTGGATTTAGTGGAAGCCGGGGAGGACTTCTGTTCCTGGGAACTAGCTGTAAGGTGCAGCTTTTTTCCTCTGCCCCTGCCTCTAGCAAGAAAGGAAGCACCTCTGATCTTCTTGCTTCTTTGTGCGCGAAAGGACTGCATTTGGTAATACGGTGCTTTCTTCGGTTGTGAGGGAATATATGGCAAAAAGTTTGACTTCCCAGCAGTAGCTGTGGAAACCAGGTCCGAGAGACCGTCCCCAAACAATTCCTCACCCTTGTAAGGTAACACCTCCATGTGTTTTTTGGAGTCGGCATCACCTGTCCACTGCCGAGTCCACAGGACCCTCCTGGCAGAAATTGACATTGCATTAATTCTAGAGCCCAGTAGGCAAATGTCCCTCTGGGCATCCCTCATATATAGGACAGTGTCTTTTATATGCCCCAGGGTCAGCATAATGGTATCCCTGTCTAAGGTATCCATTTCCTCAGACAGATTATCTGTCCACGCTGCTACAGCACTACACATCCACGCCGACGCAATTGCCGGCCTCAGTAGAGTCCCTGAATGTGTATAAACAGATTTCAGGATACTTTCCTGCTTTCTAGCTGCAGGATCCTTTAGGGTGGCCGTATCCTGCGACGGCAGGGCCACCTTCTTAGATAAGCGTGTCAGAGCTTTATCTACCCTAGGGGAGGATTCCCAGCGCACCCTGTCCTCTTGCGGGAAAGGGTACGCCATAAGTAACCTTTTGGAAATCAGGACTTTCTTATCTGGGGAATCCCACGCTCTTTCACATAACTCATTTAACTCATGTGAAGGGGGAAAAGTCACCTCTTGCTTTTTCTCCCCATACATATAAACCCTCTTGTCAGGGACAGGGTTTACCTCTGATATGTGTAAAATATCCTTCATCGCTATAATCATGTAACGTATAGCTTTTGTCATTTTTGGTTGCAATTTTGCATCATCGTCGTCGACACTGGAGTCAGAATCCGTGTCGACATCTGTGTCAACCATTTTGGATAGTGGGCGCTTTTGAGACCCTGAGGGCCTCTGCGCTGTAGGATCAGGCATGGGTTGAGACCCTGACTGGCCCGAGGTATCAGCTTTATCCAACCTTTTATGTAAGGAGTTTACATTATCATTTAACACCTTCCACATATCCATCCAATCAGGTGTCGGCACCGTCGGTGGCGACACGTCAGTCAACTGCACTTGCTCTACCTCCACATAGCCCTCTTCGTCAAACATGTCGACACACGCGTACCGACACACCACACACACAGGGGAAGCTCTAAATGAGGACAGGACCCCCACAAGGCCTTTTGGAGAGACAGAGAGAGAGTTTGCCAGCACACACCCCAGCGCTATATAATCCAGGGATTACACAGTAACTTAGTGTTTACCCAGTAGCTGCTGTATTATGATTATTTGCGCCTAAATTTATGTGCCCCCCCTCTCTTTTTTACCCTTCTACCGTGATTCTGCAGGGGAGAGCCTGGGGAGCTTCCTCTCAGCGGAGCTGTGGAAGGAAAATGGCGCTGGTGAGTGCTGAGGAAGAAGGCCCCGCCCCCTCAGCGGCGGGCTTCTGTCCCGCGATTTCTTGTAAAATAAATGGCGGGGGCTCATACATATAACAGTGTGCCACTGTTTATATGCAGCATTCGCCAGGAGGTAACAATTGCTGCCCAGGGCGCCCCCCCCCCCCCCCTGCGCCCTGCACCATACAGTGACCGGAGTGTGTGGGTTAGTGTGGGCGCAATGGCGCACAGCTGCAGTGCTGTGCGCTACCTCATGTGAAGACAGGAGTCTTCTGCCGCCGATTTCGATGTTTTCTCCGCTTCTGCCGGCTTCTGTCTTCTGGCTCTGCGAGGGGGACGGCGGCGCGGCTCCGGGAACGGACGGCAAGGTCAGGTCCTGTGTTCGATCCCTCTGGAGCTAATGGTGTCCAGTAGCCTAAGAAGCGCAACCTAGCCGCAGTTAGTAGGTTTGCTTCTCTCCCCTCAGTCCCTCGTAGCAGAGAGTCTGTTGAAATATAAAAAAAATCTAACTAAAATACTTTCTTATTAGCAAGCTCAGGAGAGCTCACTAAAAGCACCCAGCTCTGTCCGGGCACAGATTCTAACTGAGGTCTGGAGGAGGGGCATAGAGGGAGGAGCCAGTGCACACCAGATAGTACTAAATCTTTCTTTAGAGCGCCCAGTCTCCTGCGGAGCCCGCTATTCCCCATGGTCCTTACGGAGTCCCCAGCATCCACTAGGACGTCAGAGAAATAAGGTTTATCTTGGCCACTTACAGTATATGGAACCTCTTGTAAAACATAATACACAAACAAATCCTGCAAAATATCACTGTCTTTTCTTCAACAAGTAGATCTTACTGACTTAAGAGGTCATTTACATTTGGATGCAAGTCATTTTCATGACACGCCTCTCCTGGGGCGTTTGCACCTTTGCACGGGGCAGTAGTCTCAGGCATTGTGTCTACTGCACATGCGCAGTTCTCTAGAAACATGGCACCACTCACCAAGTTCCGGAGGCCAATTTGACTACTGTGCATGCGCTGCCGCCATTTTGGCTGCAATTTTCACCGCGACTGCAGTGCCCGGCGCTGGACTCCAGAAAGGTATTAAAATATAGATACAATGTGTGCAGTCTGGGCTAGAGATGAGCGGGTTCGGTTTCTCTGAATCCGAACCCGCCCGAACTTCATGGTTTTTTTCACGGGTCCGAGCAGACTCGGATCCTCCCGCCTTGCTCGGTTAACCCGAGCGCGCCCGAACGTCATCATGACGCTGTCGGATTCTCGCGAGACTCGGATTCTATATAAGGAGCCGCGCGTCGCCGCCATTTTCACACGTGCATTGAGATTGATAGTGAGAGGACGTGGCTGGCGTCCTCTCCATTTAGATTATAAGAGAGAGAGATTTACTGGAGCTTAGGACTAGGAGGAGTACTGTAGAAGTGTAGAGAGTGCAGAGAGTTTACTAGTGAGTGACCACCAGACAGTGCAGTTTATTTAATATATCCGTTCTCTGCCTGAAAAAAGCGATACACACAGTGACTCAGTCACATACCATATCTGTGTGCACTGCTCAGGCTCAGCCCAGTGTGCTGCATCATCTATATATATTATATATCTGTCTGACTGCTCAGCTCACACAGCTTATAATTGTGGGGGAGACTGGGGAGCACTGCAGTGCCAGTTATAGGTTATAGCAGGAGCCAGGAGTACATAATATTATATAGTGAGTGACCACCAGACAGTGCAGTTTATTTAATATATCCGTTCTCTGCCTGAAAAAAGCGATACACACAGTGACTCAGTCACATACCATATCTGTGTGCACTGCTCAGGCTCAGCCCAGTGTGCTGCATCATCTATATATATTATATATCTGTCTGACTGCTCAGCTCACACAGCTTATAATTGTGGGGGAGACTGGGGAGCACTGCAGTGCCAGTTATAGGTTATAGCAGGAGCCAGGAGTACATAATATTATATTAAAATTAAACAGTGCACACTTTTGCTGCAGGAGTGCCACTGCCAGTGTGACTGACCAGTGACCTGACCACACTGACCACCAGTATAGTTAGTAGTATACTTATATTGTGATTGCCTGAAAAAGTTAAACACTCGTCGTGTGACTTCACTTGTGTGTTGTTGTTTTTTTTATTCTATAAAAATAAAACTCATTCTGCTGACAGACAGTGTCCAGCAGGTCCGTCATTATATAATATATAATATATACCTGTCCGGCTGCAGTAGTGATATATATATATTTTTTATATCATTTATCATCCAGTCGCAGCAGACACAGTACGGTAGTTCACGGCTGTGGCTACCTCTGTGTCTGCACTCGGCAGGCAGTCCGTCCATAATTGTATACCACCTAACCGTGGTTTTTTTTTCTTCTTTATACATACATACTACTACGACATCTCTTTATCAACCAGTCTATATTAGCAGCAGACACAGTACAGTACGGTAGTTCACGGCTGTGGCTACCTCTGTGTCTGCACTCGGCAGGCAGTCCGTCCATAATTGTATACCACCTAACCGTGGTTTTTTTTTCTTTCTTCTTTATACATACATAGTTACATAGACATCTCTTTATCAACCAGTCTATATTAGCAGCAGACACAGTACAGTACGGTAGTTCATGGCTGTGGCTACCTCTGTGTCTGCACTCGGCAGGCAGTCCGTCCATAATTGTATACCACCTAACCGTGGTTTTTTCTTTCTTTCTTCTTTATACATACATAGTTACATAGACATCTCTTTATCAACCAGTCTATATTAGCAGCAGACACAGTACAGTACGGTAGTTCACGGCTGTGGCTACCTCTGTGTCTGCACTCGGCAGGCAGTCCGTCCATAATTGTATACCACCTAACCGTGTTTTTTTTTTCTTTCTTCTTTATACATACATACTACTACGACATCTCTTTATCAACCAGTCTATATTATTAGCAGCAGACACAGTACAGTACGGTAGTTCACGGCTGTGGCTACCTCTGTGTCTGCACTCGGCAGGCAGTCCGTCCATAATTGTATACCACCTAACCGTGGTTTTTTTTTCTTTCTTCTTTATACATACATAGTTACATAGACATCTCTTTATCAACCAGTCTATATTAGCAGCAGACACAGTACAGTACGGTAGTTCACGGCTGTGGCTACCTCTGTGTCTGCACTCGGCAGGCAGTCCATAATTGTGTACTAGTATCCATCTCCATTGTTTACCTGAGGTGCCTTTTAGTTGTGCCTATTAAAATATGGAGAACAAAAATGTTGAGGTTCCAAAATTAGGGAAAGATCAAGATCCACTTCCACCTCGTGCTGAAGCTGCTGCCACTAGTCATGGCCGAGACGATGAAATGCCAGCAACGTCGTCTGCCAAGGCCGATGCCCAATGTCATAGTACAGAGCATGTCAAATCCAAAACACCAAATATCAGAAAAAAAAGGACTCCAAAACCTAAAATAAAATTGTCGGAGGAGAAGCGTAAACTTGCCAATATGCCATTTACCACACGGAGTGGCAAGGAACGGCTGAGGCCCTGGCCTATGTTCATGGCTAGTGGTTCAGCTTCACATGAGGATGGAAGCACTCAGCCTCTCGCTAGAAAAATGAAAAGACTCAAGCTGGCAAAAGCAGCACAGCAAAGAACTGTGCATTCTTCGAAATCCCAAATCCACAAGGAGAGTCCAATTGTGTCGGTTGCGATGCCTGACCTTCCCAACACTGGACGTGAAGAGCATGCGCCTTCCACCATTTGCACGCCCCCTGCAAGTGCTGGAAGGAGCACCCGCAGTCCAGTTCCTGATAGTCATATTGAAGATGTCAGTGTTGAAGTACACCAGGATGAGGAGGATATGGGTGTTGCTGGCGCTGGGGAGGAAATTGACCAGGAGGATTCTGATGGTGAGGTGGTTTGTTTAAGTCAGGCACCCGGGGAGACACCTGTTGTCCGTGGGAGGAATATGGCCGTTGACATGCCAGGTGAAAATACCAAAAAAATCAGCTCTTCGGTGTGGAGGTATTTCACCAGAAATGCGGACAACAGGTGTCAAGCCGTGTGTTCCCTTTGTCAAGCTGTAATAAGTAGGGGTAAGGACGTTAACCAGCTCGGAACATCCTCCCTTATACGTCACCTGCAGCGCATTCATAATAAGTCAGTGACAAGTTCAAAAACTTTGGGTGACAGCGGAAGCAGTCCACTGACCAGTAAATCCCTTCCTCTTGTAACCAAGCTCACGCAAACCACCCCACCAACTCCCTCAGTGTCAATTTCCTCCTTCCCCAGGAATGCCAATAGTCCTGCAGGCCATGTCACTGGCAATTCTGACGATTCCTCTCCTGCCTGGGATTCCTCCGATGCATCCTTGCGTGTAACGCCTACTGCTGCTGGCGCTGCTGTTGTTGCTGCTGGGAGTCGATGGTCATCCCAGAGGGGAAGTCGTAAGCCCACTTGTACTACTTCCAGTAAGCAATTGACTGTTCAACAGTCCTTTGCGAGGAAGATGAAATATCACAGCAGTCATCCTGCTGCAAAGCGGATAACTGAGGCCTTGACAACTATGTTGGTGTTAGACGTGCGTCCGGTATCCGCCGTTAGTTCACAGGGAACTAGACAATTTATTGAGGCAGTGTGCCCCCGTTACCAAATACCATCTAGGTTCCACTTCTCTAGGCAGGCGATACCGAGAATGTACACGGACGTCAGAAAAAGACTCACCAGTGTCCTAAAAAATGCAGTTGTACCCAATGTCCACTTAACCACGGACATGTGGACAAGTGGAGCAGGGCAGGGTCAGGACTATATGACTGTGACAGCCCACTGGGTAGATGTATGGACTCCCGCCGCAAGAACAGCAGCGGCGGCACCAGTAGCAGCATCTCGCAAACGCCAACTCTTTCCTAGGCAGGCTACGCTTTGTATCACCGCTTTCCAGAATACGCACACAGCTGAAAACCTCTTACGGCAACTGAGGAAGATCATCGCGGAATGGCTTACCCCAATTGGACTCTCCTGTGGATTTGTGGCATCGGACAACGCCAGCAATATTGTGTGTGCATTAAATATGGGCAAATTCCAGCACGTCCCATGTTTTGCACATACCTTGAATTTGGTGGTGCAGAATTTTTTAAAAAATGACAGGGGCGTGCAAGAGATGCTGTCGGTGGCCAGAAGAATTGCGGGACACTTTCGGCGTACAGGCACCACGTACAGAAGACTGGAGCACCACCAAAAACTACTGAACCTGCCCTGCCATCATCTGAAGCAAGAAGTGGTAACGAGGTGGAATTCAACCCTCTATATGCTTCAGAGGTTGGAGGAGCAGCAAAAGGCCATTCAAGCCTATACAATTGAGCACGATATAGTAGGTGGAATGCACCTGTCTCAAGCGCAGTGGAGAATGATTTCAACGTTGTGCAAGGTTCTGATGCCCTTTGAACTTGCCACACGTGAAGTCAGTTCAGACACTGCCAGCCTGAGTCAGGTCATTCCCCTCATCAGGCTTTTGCAGAAGAAGCTGGAGACATTGAAGGAGGAGCTAACACGGAGCGATTCCGCTAGGCATGTGGGACTTGTGGATGGAGCCCTTAATTCGCTTAACAAGGATTCACGGGTGGTCAATCTGTTGAAATCAGAGCACTACATTTTGGCCACCGTGCTCGATCCTAGATTTAAAGCCTACCTTGGATCTCTCTTTCCGGCAGACACAAGTCTGCTGGGGTTGAAAGACCTGCTGGTGACAAAATTGTCAAGTCAAGCGGAACGCGACCTGTCAACATCTCCTCCTTCACATTCTCCCGCAACTGGGGGTGCGAGGAAAAGGCTCAGAATTCCGAGCCCACCCGCTGGCGGTGATGCAGGGCAGTCTGGAGCGACTGCTGATGCTGACATCTGGTCCGGACTGAAGGACCTGACAACGATTACGGACATGTCGTCTACTGTCACTGCATATGATTCTCTCAACATTGATAGAATGGTGGAGGATTATATGAGTGACCGCATCCAAGTAGGCACGTCACACAGTCCGTACTTATACTGGCAGGAAAAAGAGGCAATTTGGAGGCCCTTGCACAAACTGGCTTTATTCTACCTAAGTTGCCCTCCCACAAGTGTGTACTCCAAAAGAGTGTTTAGTGCCGCCGCTCACCTTGTCAGCAATCGGCGTACGAGGTTACATCCAGAAAATGTGGAGAAGATGATGTTCATTAAAATGAATTATAATCAATTCCTCCGCGGAGACATTGACCAGCAGCAATTGCCTCCACAAAGTACACAGGGAGCTGAGATGGTGGATTCCAGTGGGGACGAATTGATAATCTGTGAGGAGGGGGATGTACACGGTGATATATCGGAGGGTGATGATGAGGTGGACATCTTGCCTCTGTAGAGCCAGTTTGTGCAAGGAGAGATTAATTGCTTCTTTTTTGGGGGGGGTCCAAACCAACCCGTCATATCAGTCACAGTCGTGTGGCAGACCCTGTCACTGAAATGATGGGTTGGTTAAAGTGTGCATGTCCTGTTTTGTTTATACAACATAAGGGTGGGTGGGAGGGCCCAAGGACAATTCCATCTTGCACCTCTTTTTTCTTTTCTTTTTCTTTGCATCATGTGCTGATTGGGGAGGGTTTTTTGGAAGGGACATCCTGCGTGACACTGCAGTGCCACTCCTAAATGGGCCCGGTGTTTGTGTCGGCCACTAGGGTCGCTAATCTTACTCACACAGTCAGCTACCTCATTGCGCCTCTTTTTTTCTTTGCGTCATGTGCTGTTTGGGGAGGGTTTTTTGGAAGGGACATCCTGCGTGACACTGCAGTGCCACTCCTAGATGGGCCCGGTGTTTGTGTCGGCCACTAGGGTCGCTAATCTTACTCACACAGCTACCTCATTGCGCCTCTTTTTTTCTTTGCGTCATGTGTTGTTTGGGGAGGGTTTTTTGGAAGGGACATCCTGCGTGACACTGCAGTGCCACTCCTAGATGGGCCCGGTGTTTGTGTCGGCCACTAGGGTCGCTAATCTTACTCACACAGCTACCTCATTGCGCCTCTTTTTTTCTTTGCGTCATGTGCTGTTTGGGGAGGGTTTTTTGGAAGGGCCATCCTGCGTGACACTGCAGTGCCACTCCTAGATGGGCCCGGTGTTTGTGTCGGCCACTAGGGTCGCTAATCTTACTCACACAGCTACCTCATTGCGCCTCTTTTTTTCTTTGCGTCATGTGCTGTTTGGGGAGGGTTTTTTGGAAGGGACATCCTGCGTGACACTGCAGTGCCACTCCTAGATGGGCCCGGTGTTTGTGTCGGCCACTAGGGTCGCTTATCTTACTCACACAGCGACCTCGGTGCAAATTTTAGGACTAAAAATAATATTGTGAGGTGTGAGGTATTCAGAATAGACTGAAAATTAGTGTAAATTATGTTTTTTGAGGTTAATAATACTTTGGGATCAAAATGACCCCCAAATTCTATGATTTAAGCTGTTTTTTAGTGTTTTTTGAAAAAAATACCCGAATCCAAAACACACCCGAATCCGACAAAAAAAATTCGGTGAGGTTTTGCCAAAACGCGTTCGAACCCAAAACACGGCCGCGGAACCGAACCCAAAACCAAAACACAAAACCCGAAAAATTTCAGGCGCTCATCTCTAGTCTGGGCCCCTCCTCCTAAAAGTAGGCGAGTATGCTGGGTGACTTCCGAAAATTGGGTGACACTTCTGCCTCCAACCCTCAGAAAAGGCAGCCAAGTGTCCGAATCTCACCCGCACCTCCCTCACCCCCCGCTAGCTTTTAGTAAAAGTGGGTATAGTGGTGGGCCGATGATGCAATTTGCACTGAATCGTGTCATCTTAGATCCGCTCCTGCTCTACAGTGTCTGTTTCCTCAGCACTGTAGAGCAGGGGCCAGAGCCACAAGGACATGTTCTGAAGGCCACTCCTACCATCCTGCTGACCACACCCCCGTCAAGCCCAGCACCCACCAGTCACACCCCTTATGTGCCGACCAAGCTGCCCACTTCCGGAAGAGGGGGCAGCCAGGTCAGCAAGTATGAAGTGTACCTAGAAGAATTGATGCTGGTTTGAAAAGTTCTCTTCTGTTCATTCACTTTGCATTTTGTTAACTGATAAAAATAAACTATTAACACTTCTATTTTTGAAAGCATTCTTACTCTGCAGCATTTTTTCCACACCTGACAAAAACTTTTGCACTGTATATGTACTGTCATCACATTCTTACACCACTAAAGATAGATAGTATGTATTCGGGCAGTACGGATGGTGTAATGGTTAGCATTACTGCCTCACAGCACTGAGGTCATGGGTTCAATTACCACCATGGTCCTAACTGTGTGGAGTTTGTATATTCTCTCCATACTTGCGTGGGTTTCCTCCGGGTGCTCTGGTTTCCACCCACAATCCAAAACATATACTGGTAGCTTAATTGTTTCCCAACTACATTAACCCTAGCGTGAATGTGTGTGCGTGTACACATGGTAGGGAATATAGATTGTAAGCTCCACTGGGGCAGGGACTGATGTGAATGGGCAAATATTGTCTGTAAAGCGCTGCGGCATATGTGTGCGCTATATAAATAACTGGTAATAAATAATAAAATAAATTGTATATGTGTGGCCTGAGTAATGCCTGTAGCTGCCCCGGCATCTCTGCATCTTACTGTGCTGTAATTACTGTCTTACAGGCATGTGTCAGGATGACCAGCAGGCATATAATGCCCGTAGCTGCCCCGGCATCTCTGCATCTTACTGTGCTGTATTTACTGTCTTACAGGCATGTGCCAGGGTAACCGGCAGGTAGATATTGCCCGTAGCTGCCCCGGCATCTCTGCATCTTACTGTGCTGTAATTACTGTCTTACAGGCATGTGCCAGGTTGACCAGCAGGCAGATAATGCCCGTAGCTGCCCCAGCATCTCTGCATCTTACTGTGCTGTAATTACTGTCTTACAGGCATGTGCCAGGTTGACCAGCAGGCAGATAATGGCCGTAGCTGCCCCGGCATCTCTGCATCTTACTGTGCTGTAATTACTGTCTTACAGGCATGTGCCAGGATGACCAGCAGGCAGATAATGCCCGTAGCTGCCCCGGCATCTCTGCATCTTACTGTGCTGTATTTACTGTCTTACAGGCATGTGCCAGGGTAACCGGCAGGTAGATATTGCCCGTAGCTGCCCCGGCATCTCTGCATCTTACTGTGCTGTAATTACTGTCTTACAGGCATGTGCCAGGTTGACCAGCAGGCAGATAATGCCCGTAGCTGCCCCAGCATCTCTGCATCTTACTGTGCTGTAATTACTGTCTTACAGGCATGTGCCAGGGTGACCAGCAGGCAGATAATGGCCGTAGCTGCCCCGGCATCTCTGCATCTTACTGTGCTGTAATTACTGTCTTACAGGCATGTGCCAGGGTAACCGGCAGGTAGATAATGGCCGTAGCTGCCCCGGCATCTCTGCATCTTACTGTGCTGTAATTACTGTCTTACAGGCATGTGCCAGGATGACCAGCAGGCAGATAATGCCCGTAGCTGCCCCGGCATCTCTGCATCTTACTGTGCTGTAATTACTGTCTTACAGGCATGTGCCAGGGTAACCGGCAGGTAGATAATGCCCGTAGCTGCCCCGGCATCTCTGCATCTTACTGTGCTGTAATTACTGTCTTACAGGCATGTGCCAGGTTGACCAGCAGGCAGATAATGCCTGTAGCTGCCCCAGCATCTCTGCATCTTACTGTGCTGTAATTACTGTCTTACAGGCATGTACCAGGGTGACCAGCAGGCAGATAATGCCCGTAGCTGCCCCGGCATCTCTGCATCTTACTGTGCTGTAATTACTGTCTTATAGGCATGTGCCAGGTTGACCAGCAGGCAGATAATGCCCGTAGCTGCCCCGGCATCTCTGCATCTTACTGTGCTGTAATTACTGTCTTACAGGCATGTGCCAGGATGACCAGCAGGCAGATAATGCCCGTAGCTGCCCCGGCATCTCTGCATCTTACTGTGCTTTAATTACTGTCTTACAGGCATGTGCCAGGGTAACCGGCAGGTAGATAATGCCCGTAGCTGCCCCGGCATCTCTGCATCTTACTGTGCTGTAATTACTGTCTTACAGGCATGTGCCAGGTTGACCAGCAGGCAGATAATGCCTGTAGCTGCCCCAGCATCTCTACATCTTACTGTGCTGTAATTACTGTCTTACAGGCATGTACCAGGGTGACCAGCAGGCAGATAATGCCCGTAGCTGCCCCGGCATCTCTGCATCTTACTGTGCTGTAATTACTGTCTTACAGGCATGTGCCAGGTTGACCAGCAGGCAGATAATGCCCGTAGCTGCCCCGGCATCTCTGCATCTTACTGTGCTGTAATTACTGTCTGACAGGCATGTGCCAGGGTAACCGGCAGGTAGATAATGCCCGTAGCTGCCCAGGCATCTCTGCATCTTACTGTGCTGTAATTACTGTCTTGCAGGCATGTGCCAGGTTGACCAGCAGGCAGATAATGCCTGTAGCTGCCCCGGCATCTCTGCATCTTACTGTGCTGTAATTACTGTCTTACAGGCATGTGCCAGGGTGACCAGCAGGCAGATAAAACTCTACCACAATTTTATATACATTTTCTTATTCCCTTTCATTTATAGCCAGAGGCTCTGGTTCATTTCAGCTCTCCCCTGGCCTGACAGCTTGCATTAACGGGCTTTCACATGCTGGTACTCATCATCCAATCAGGCATTTCATTTCATTGCACACACTATTTCACTGCCTAAAAGCCAGTGGCTGATTGGAGGATTTGGTTTCCAGTGGCGATTTGCACCTTGGAGCTTTGTCAGGCAAAGCTCTTCTGGTGGAAATTGTGGTGGCATATTTCTCTAGCTCACTGTGTATGTGAATTCATGGCGTGGGGTGGGATGCGTCAAATATCGCATTTTGAATGCGATGCACCCCGCCAATGATCACATGCATTTTGGCTGTTATTAATGCAGTATGCAGAAAGGTTCAAGCGAGAGACAGATGTCCCTGGAAGAGTTGTCCTTTGCGGTGTGGGGACTTCCGGGAGTCTTTCTGACACGCAAGCCGCAGGCGACACATGGGGGGTTCCGACTGGATACAGTGCTCACATCACGACTGCAATTTCAACCACATACTGTACTTACAGCCTGGTGCCTGTTAGAGACACTGGGTGATTCTGCTGCCTACTCCTTCAAATGTGTTTGTTAAGCACACTCTTGGACTTGTAGTTCCCCTGTTGGATCCCATTAAGCAGTGAAACACTGGACTGCCCGGTAATATTGTCAGCTACGCAGCAACATAGGGGTTTAGGTACACTCTGGGACTTGTAGTTCCACGGAGATCATATCTCCCTAAAAAAAAAATATATAATATAATATCTATCTATCTATCTATCTATCTATCTATCTATCTATCTATCTATCTATCTATCTATCTATCTATCTATCTGTATATATATATACAGAGATTGTGGATTCTTAACAGAACTTTTTCTAGGCATCAGTGTGATATTATACAGCGTGCTTAATTGCTTAATTTCGAAAGGGTTATTTATTCATGTCCTTTGCTTATGATCATAGGCGTGCGCAGGACATTTTATTAGGGGGTGCACGATTAGAAGGGTGTGTTTAAGCACTGCCTATTGGGCATGTCTAGCGCCACCTATCAGGCGTGTCTACCACCACATATTGGCACTCAATGCAAACTAAATAATATAGAGAATTGATGCACAGAGATAGATAGATAGATAGATAGATAGATAGATAGATAGATAGATAGATAGAAGAAAGAATCTGTTTAATATGTGTTAAATTTGTATATTTTATTACCATAGATTATATCCTAATCTCTCGAAATATATATTAATATTGAATTTGAACTTCTCCAACAACAAGAACGCTGTATTCTATGGCGTTGGCACATGATGAGGAGAGAGAGCGTGGGTGGGAGCATACATGCGGCATGACATCATCACGACACATCCCACAGGTTAGAGGAACTGGGAGTAGGATTACATCAGTGATGCTGCACCCATACAAATGAATGACAGCCAGACTGAGCGGAGGGGGTGGCGGGCGCTATGGGTGGGAGAACAGAAATGAGCACACTCGGCGATCGCCGATACTGCAGCAGCAGCAGGCGTGTGTGAGGGGGTGACAGACATTAGGGGGTGCCTGCGCGCACCAGGCACCCCCCCCTGCGCACGCCTATGCTTATGATTCAAGTATACAGCTAATTGGACATCTACTGTATACCAGGTCTGCTTTTTATAAATATACAGCTATCGGTATTTTAGGTGTTCAGCGTTTTAGCTTTATAGCTACAAACACCTTACAAGAGAAACATTTTGCTTAAGGATTTTTATGTGAATATGGATTTATGAATGTATTAAAAAAAAAAAGTCCTGTTCTATGGTATATGTTTATGCAAACTGTATATTCAGGAATAAAAATACACTTTCTTGAAACCACCTCGTACTCCTTCTATATAAATCATATACAGATTAGTCAGGCTCATACTGATTAGTGGGTTGATATATGCATAAGTTATATTATATTGGTTAATGTGCCTATCCGGAGTTGATATTCAGCGCCAATGCTACCTCAGGATAGCAAGCCTTAATATTGGGCCTGATATTTTTGGTGATGATGATAGTCAGGTAATAGGGATGATCAGGACATCTTGATTGTTATTAGAGACAGAGCGGTAGTATCAAGAAAGGTTCAAAATACCCAAAAACCAATAATGCATTTCAGAGTAAGATGAGCGGCAGTGTTAGAAGGGTTGCTTCATTTCCATACCATGGTAACGTTACCAAAAAGTGATGAAGATGGTATAGCATGCGCCGGGACCTAATGGAGTCCCAGATCCCTGGAGCTGCGGGGTGCCGGACGATCTCAAATGTTTTTTTTTTAAAGGGGCAATCACGTATAAGGCAGAACCTTGACTTGTAAGAGAATGCCCCTTTAAAAAAAAAAAATCCCACAAATTTCTGGTTGCGTCCCTACTATGAGACCCTCACTTTAGGCACATAAATAGGGATTTTTTTCCCCCCTGATTACATGTACTGTACATTCACAAGGCTATTATAAGAGTGGAGGAAGGCCAGCAAGGATGACAGCCAGGGGAAGAACCACAAGTCCCATAAACAGCAACATCAACTCAACAATGTTTAATTCATCATATTCAGGTGGCTGTGACGCCTTTGGGTGACAATGGGCGGGTGCTTCAGGCCAGTTTCCTTCACCGATTAATACAATAAGTGTTTTGCACATTCCGGCTTCTGAGAGACGTAATGCAGCAAAGCTGGATAATGCCAACATTAAGTGACGCTACTTTTGGAGACATGACACTAACCCTATCTCTCACTGAGGATCCATGTATAAAGAAGATGACATCAGGATGAACCAGTATCGGATTCTAGGTAGATACCAGGCCCCCACAACCAAGGACGACTGACGGGGTTTGTTTTTTTAACACAAGGCATTCAAAAAATTCAAAACATTTCATCTGTAGGGCCTGGTATTAGGTGAGTATAAGGAGACAAATAAAGAGTGCAATTAAACACGCAGGTGGAAACCGCAGCTGTTAGGAGAAGTCGATCGGATAAATTGAAAGCAATGAAATCAATAGTGATGAAGGGCCGTCCCATGAGCAGATAATCAGCGCCCTGTAGCGTCATCGGTGTGGTGCATCTGGGATCAAAATGGAAGGGTGTCTACATATCGCCAGTATCGCTGCCAGGGACATTGGGAGCAGCACAGTGCCTGACGAGGCCCCTGGCACCTTCATCCGAGCAGCTCTTGTCCAGCTAACCTGGAGCCAGTGTCTGTTATAGTCTACCATGGGCAGTAAAACAAGAGGTGTGAGCAAAACATGGGAAGTATCAGCGCATCAGAGCTGCTACACCTCCCTAATCCCCTCTCTCGCAGGCAGTACAGGGAGAGGCTGACTGATGGAGGGATGATAATAACCCAGAATCTACCCCTACTTCCTCATGAGTAACACCCATCACTATCACTAACACCCATCATTATCACTAACACCCATCACTATCATTTACACCCTCATTATCACTAACACCCATCACTATCATTAACGCCCATCATTATCATTTACACCCATCACGATCATTTACACCCTCATTATCACTAACACCCATCACTATCATTAACGCCCATCATTATCATTAACACCCATCACGATCATTTACACCCTCATTATCACTAACACCCACCATTATCATTTACACCCGTCATAATCATTTACACGGTCACCCATTATTATCATTTACACCCTCATTATCACTAACACCCATCATTATCATTTACACCCATCATTATCATTTACACCCTCATTATCACTAACACCCATCATTATCATTTACACCCATTATCATTTACACCCTCATTATCACTAACACCCATCATTATCATTTACACCCATTATCATTTACACCCTCATTATCATTTACACACATCATGATCAGTAACACCCGACATTATCATTTACACCCATCATTATCATTTACACCCTCATTATCACTAACTGTTACGCACACCAGTGCTAACAGGAGTATACCGGTGTATGAACAGAGAGGGAAGCGAAGCAAACAAACTCACAGACAGTATAACATAACATACACAGGAGGTGATGGAATAACTAATAAACACAAAGTGAACGGAGAAGCCCAAAGGCTCAGGAATTGGGTGTCTCCCTAGTGTCAGGAATGCTCAGATGGAATAGAGTGGACAATGAAGCGAGGTGTAGTGATTTAACATGTGGAGCACCTGAAATGATGTTGCTAAGAGCAACAGAAAAAACCCCAAAGGGTTACCAACGGGTGTGGGAATAAACTCCTTGGTCAGAGATAGAAATATAGACACAAGGAGAGTATCCACAATCCTAACCCCCACTTGCAGGGCACAGGTTCAGCTTACTGCCACTAAACTGACACCCGGACGCCCTGCACAGTGAGGGAGGATTAAGCAAGCAGGTCTGAGAGTACAGCCGCAAACCTGCTGGGTTCACAGAATAGCAAAAGACCCCAGCAGGTCAAACAACTGACTCCAGTCTTACTGCTAGGTCTGGATTGGCAGAATGAAGTACCGAATCCCAAGGCGTATTCGCAGTAAGCAACAAGTAAATACAAAGTCACACAGTACTAACTAACTCTCTGGAACTGACTAACAAACAAAGATTCAGCAGCATTTGCCTAGCCTGAGAGGATGGTTTATATAGCAGGTGCTGTCCACGCCCCACTCAGACCTCACAGACTGTGAGCACAAAACCAGCGCCGGATTCCCTGCCGTGCACAGAGCCTGTAACCACTACACAGTAAAAACCCGGACCGGAGTATCAGCTGCGCTCAGGTTACTTCGCTAACACTTGCCTCCCGGTTGCCATGGCGACGTGGCAGCACAGAGCAGGAGATCCTAACAGTACCCCCCCTCTGACGAGGGGTCAAAGAACCCCTACCACCGGGTTTATCGGGGAACTGCGAGAAGAAAGAGCGTATCTGTCTGGGGGCATGAAGATCACAACTGCGCACCCACGACCGCTCCTCCGGGCCATACCCCTTCCAGTGCACCAAAAATGACAGCCGACCCCGAACCATCTTGGAGTCAAGAACCCTTTCAACCACAAACTCCCTCTGACCCCGTATCAGAAGAGGAGAAGGTCTTCCACTGGAAGAAGGATTATTAACCGCCAGTTTTAAAAGGGAACAATGAAATGTTTTATTGATACCCAATGAACGGGGCAGATCTAACTGAAATGCCACCGGATTGATAACCCTGGTGATCTTATAAGGGCCGATGAACCGGGGGCCTAACTTATGAGATGGCTGTCTCAACTTCAAATTCTTGGTGGACAACCAGACGAAGTCTCCTAATTTGAAGCTGCAGGGTCTTCTCCGCTTATCAAAAACCCTTTTGGTCACTAATGACACAGACACAAGGGCTTTCTTCACTTTCCTCCAAATACCCCTAAGGACCGAAACAACAGAGGAACCACCAGGCGTGGAATCCAGGGGGTCAAAAGAATTGGCCTTAGGATGATGCCCATACACACAAAGGAAGGGAGAGATCCCTGTAGCAGAGTGAGCCGCGTTGTTATAGGCAAACTCCGCCATGGACAGATGAGCAACCCAGTCAGTATGACACTTGGAGACATAACACCTGAGGAACTGCTCCAAGGACTGGTTCACCCTCTCAGTCTGCCCATTAGACTGTGGATGGTAGCCTGACGACAAGCTCACAGAAATCTGGAGATCAGAACAAAATGCCCTCCAGAATTTGGCCACAAACTGGGATCCACGGTCAGAGACCACATCAAGTGGCAACCCGTGGAGGCGCACAACATGCTGCATAAATAACTCAGACAGGCATCTGGCCGATGGCAACCCAACCAGTGGAACGAAAGGCGCCATCTTCGAAAACCTGTCAACGACAACCCAAATGGCTGTCATCCCCGAGGATTTGGGCAAGTCCACCACAAAATCCATGGAAATGTGGGTCCATGGCTTAGACGGAATAGAGAGTGGATGTAATGGGCCGACAGGAACCCCTCTAGGAGTTTTATTTCGGACACAAACGTCACATGCCCGAACCCACTGATCCACATCCCTAGCCACCGAGGGCCACCACACCGCCCTAGACAGCAACTCCCGAGTTCTGGCAATACCCGGATGCCCTGCCGACCTCTTGGCATGGAATTCCAGGAACACTCGCTGTCTTAACCTAGGAGGCACAAACAAGAGACCTACCGGAAGGTCTGGAGGAGCCTGCTCCTGTGCTCTAAGGACTAATGACAAGAGGTCCTGGGTAATGCCCACTTTAATACATGATGGGGACACAATGGGCAATGGCTCTTCAGTGGTCTCTTGAACTGGAGCAAAACTCCGCGAGAGCGCATCAGCCTTGATGTTTGTTGACCCAGGGCGATATGTTATCAAAAAATTAAAGCGAGCAAAAAACAAAGCCCATCGTGCCTGCCTGGCATTGAGCCGCTTCGCTGACTCTAAATATGCCAGATTCTTATGGTCGGTGAGAATTGAGACCACAAACTTAGCCCCCTCAAGCCAGTGTCTCCACTCCCCGAGTGCATCCTTTATAGCCAACAATTCCCGGTTACCCACGTCATAATTCATCTCGGCAGGCGAAAATTTACGGGAAAAGTAAGCACAGGGATGAAGGCGATTATCAGACACCCCCATCTGAGAGAGCACTGCCCCAATACCTATCTCAGAGGCATCCACTTCTACCACAAAAGGACGCTCTGGATCTGGGTGTCGCAGCACCTTGGCCGAGACAAATGCCCTTTAGAGACGGGCAAAGGCCGCTTTGGCCTCACAAGACCAGTGAGCAACATCCGCCCCTTTCTTAGTGAGTGCCACCAAGGGGGCCACTATAGACGAAAATCCAGCGATAAACCGTCTATAAAAATTTGCAAAGCCCAGAAAACGCTGAAGCGCTTTCAAACTAGTGGGCTGCACCCAATCCAGGACTGCCTGTACCTTAGAACCCTCCATTTGGAAACCTTCTGATGAGATAATATACCCTAGAAATGCGATTTGCTGGACTTCAAACTCGTACTTCTCCAGCTTCGCCCCAAGCTGGTGGTCTCTGAGTTTCTGGAGGACTAAGCGTACATGCTTCCGATGTTCCTCCAGGGAATGAGAGAAGATTAGGATGTCATCTAGATAAACAACTAAGAATCTATCCAAATATTCCCTGAGCACATCGTTCATAAATTCCTGGAAGACTGCCGGGGCATTAGAGAACCCAAAAGGCATCACCAAATATTCATAATGCCCTGAGTGGGTATTAAAGGCAGTCTTCCATTCATCCCCTTCTCTTATTCGGATTAGATTATAAGCACCGCGTAGGTCAATCTTAGAAAAAATGGTGGCAGTACGAAGCTGGTCAAACAAAACCGAAATGAGAGGCAGTGGGTACGAGTTTTTAATCGTGATACGGTTCAATTCCCTGAAGTCGATGCAGGGTCGCAACGAACCGTCCTTTTTACCCACGAAGAAGAACCCCGACCCAACTGGGGACTGTGAGGGTCTGATAAATCCCTTAGCCAAGTTCTCCTGAATGTACTCTGCCATAGCCTGAGTCTCAGGACGTGACAGGGAGTACAACCTGCTCTTGGGAAGCTTAGCATCCGGCAACAAATCAATGGCACAGTCATAGGGGTGATGGGGAGGTAGTACCTCCGCAACTTTTTTGGAGAACACATCTGCAAAATCTGCATAACATCCTGGCAATCCTGGCAAACTTAGCTGCGAGAGCCTGACTGGAAGGCTCAAGCAACTCCTGAAACAATCACTACCCCAACTAAGAATCTCCCCAGAGACCCAGTCAAATTGAGGGTTATGGGCCCTTAACCAGGGTAACCCCAAAACCAATGGGGCAAAAGAACAGACAGTCACATAAAAAGACAATTTTTCAGAGTGTGTGGCTCCAATAAGCAAAGGAATTTGGCTGGTGCAGGAGGTAATTTTACCCTGGAACAATGGTTCCCCGTTTAACCCACAGATCTCAATCTCTGATGCCAAAGGTACTGAGGGAACAGAGTGTTCCAGGGCGAATTGACGGTCCATGAAAACCCCATCGGCCCCACTGTCAACAAAGGCCTCAGTCTTGACAGTTTGACCGAGGATCTCCAAAGTCACCGGAATGAGAAAAGTCTTTTTGGGAAATTCTGACTTCTGGCCTGACAGGATATTTCCCATCACCCTCAGGCCCTGAAGTTTTCCGGTTTTTCTGGGCATGATACTACAACATGACCTTTATTCCCACAGTACAAACACAAACCCTGCTGTCTCCGCGTCTTCTCACGCGAGGAGAGGCGGGTAGCCCCAATCTGCATAGGCTCCTCGGAATATTCCTCAGAGTCTGAGGTTCCCTTGGGAAAAAAGGAAACTGCGGTCTTCCTTTCAAGCCTACGCTCCCTCAGCCGTCTATCCACCCGGATGGATAACTGCATGAGCTGATCTAAGCTATCAGGCGAGGGATATTGTACCAGTTGGTCCTTTATCTGGTCAGAAAGACCCCTTCGGTACTGGTTTCTCAGGGCTGGGTCATTCCACTGGGTATCATGAGCCAACCTCCGAAACTCCGTACTATAAACCTTAGCAGGCCGTCGCCCTTGCTTAAGGACCGTAATCTGAGCCTCGGCTGAAGCCATCTTGTCAGGGTCATCATACAAAATGCCCAGTGCCATAAAAAAAGCATCAACACTTTTAAGCGACGGACAGTCAGGCTGTAACCCATATGCCCAGACCTGTGGGTCTCCTTGTAGCAAGGAAATCACCATGCCCACCCGCTGAATCTCCGACCCAGAAGACTGGGGCCTAAGCCTGAAATATAGCTTACAGCTCTCCTTGAAACAAAAGAACTGCGAGCGATCTCCAGAAAAACGATCCGGGAGATTTACTTTCGGCTCCTTAACCCCTGAACTTGCCGCTGCTGCTGCGGGAGGTCCGCTAGCGACCTGCGGGGTGTTCATTTTAATGGACATCTCATTAAATTGTCGAGTCAGGACCTGCACCTGATCGACCACCTGTTGCAAAGTATTTTGAGGGGTATGCTCCATATTCCCACAAAATTTCAACAGGAGTAGGGCTGCTGAATATGTTACGCACACCAGTGCTAACAGGAGTATACCGGTGTATGAACAGAGAGGGAAGCGGAGCAAACGAACTCATAGACCGTATAACATAACATACACAGGAGGTGATGGAATAACTAATAAACACAAAGTGAACGGAGAAGCCCAAAGGCTCAGGAATTGGGTGTCTCCCTAGTGTCAGGAATGCTCAGATGGAATAGAGCGGACAATGAAGTGAGGTGTAGTGATTTAACATGTGGAGTACCTGAAATTATGTTGCTAAGAGCAACAGAAAAAACCCCAAAGGGTTACCAACGGGTGTGGGAATAAACTCCTTGGTCAGAGATAGAAATATAGACACAAGGAGAGTATCCACAATCCTAACCCCCACTTGCAGGGCACAGGTTCAGCTTACTGCCACTAAACTGACACCCGGACGCCCTGCACAGTGAGGGAGGATTAAGCAAGCAGGTCTGAGAGTACAGCCGCAAACCTGCTGGGTTCACAGAATAGCAAAAGAACCCCAGCAGGTCAAACAACTGACTCCAGTCTTACTGCTAGGTCTGGATTGGCAGAATGAAGTACCGAATCCCAAGGCCTATTCGCAGTAAGCAACAAGTAAATACAAAGTCACACAGTACTAACTAACTCTCTGGAACTGACTAACAAACAAAGATTCAGCAGCATTTGCCTAGCCTGAGAGGATGGTTTATATAGCAGGTGCTGTCCACGCCCCACTCAGACCTCACAGACTGTGAGCACAAAACCAGCGCCGGATTCCCTGCCGTGCACAGAGCCTGTAACCACTACACAGTAAAAACCCGGACCGGAGTATCAGCTGCGCTCAGGTTACTTCGCTAACACTTGCCTCCCGGTTGCCATGGCGACGTGGCAGCACAGAGCAGGAGATCCTAACACTAACACCCATCATGATCATTTACACCCATCATAATCATTTACACCCATCACTATCATTAACACCCATCATCATTTACACCCATCATTATCATTTACACCCTCATTATCACTAACACCCATCATTTACACCCATCATTATCATTTACACCCTCATTATCACTAACACCCATCATAATCATTTACACCCTCATTATCATTTACACACATCACTATCATTAACACCCAACATTATCATTTACACCCTCATTATCACTAACACCCATCATTATCATTTACACCCATCATAATCATTTACACCCATCACTATCATTAACACCCATCACGATCAATTACACCCTCATTATCACTAACACCCATCATTATCATTTACACCCTCATTATCACTAACACCCATCATTATCATTGACACCCATCATTATCATTGACACCTATCATTGACACCCATCAAAATCATTGACACCCATCATTATCATTTACACCCATCATTATCATTTACACCCATCATTATCATTTACACCCATCATAATCATTTACACCCATCACTATCATTAACACCCATCATCATTTACACCCATCATTATCATTTACACACTCATTATCACTAACACCCATCATTTACACCCATCATTATCATTTACACCCTCATTATCACTAACACCCATCACTATCATTTACACCCATCATTGTCATTTACACACATCATCATCATTTACACCCTCATTATCACTAAACAATCATTATCATTTACACCCATCATAATCATTTACACCCATCATAATCATTTACACCCTCATTATTACTAACACCCATCATTATCATTTACACCTATCATTATCATTTACACCCATCATTATCATTTACACCCATCATTATCATTTACACCCTCATTATCATTTACACCATCATTACCACTAACACCCATCATTATCAGTTACACCCTCATTATCACTAACATCCATCATTATCATTTACACCCATCATAATCATTTACAACCATTACTATCATTTACACCCTCATTATTACTAACACCCATCATTATCACTAACACCCATCATTATCACTTACACCCATCATAATCATTTACACCCATCATTATCATTTACACCCTCATTATCATTGACACCCATCATTATCATTTACACCCATCATTATAATTTACACCCATCATTATCATTTACACCCTCATTATCATTTACACCCATCATTATCATTTACACCCATCATAATCATTTACACCCATCATAATCATTTACACCCATCACTATCATTAACACCCATCATCATTTACACCCATCATTATCATTTACACCCTCATTATCACTAACACCCATCATTTACACCCATCATTATCATTTACACCCTCATTATCACTAACACCCATCACTATCATTTACACCCATCATTGTCATTTACACACATCATCATCATTTACACCCTCATTATCACTAAACAATCATTATCATTTACACCCATCATAATCATTTACACCCATCATAATCATTTACACCCATCATTATCATTTACACCCTCATTATTACTAACACCCATCATTACCATTATCATTTACACCTATCATTATCATTTACACCCATCATTATCATTTACACCCTCATTATCATTTACACCATCATTACCACTAACACCCATCATTATCAGTTACACCCTCATTATCACTAACATCCATCATTATCATTTACACCCATCATAATCATTTACAACCATTACTATCATTTACACCCTCATTATTACTAACACCCATCATTATCACTAACACCCATCATTATCACTTACACCCATCATAATCATTTACACCCATCATTATCATTTACACCCTCATTATCACTAACACCCCTCATTATCATTTACACCCCTCATTATCATTTACACACATTATTATCATTTACATCCTCATTATCACTAACATCCATCATTATCATTTACACCTATCATAATCATTTACACCCTCATTATCACTAACACCCCTCATTATCATTTACACCCATCATTATCATTTACACACATCATTATCATTTACATCCTCATTATCACTAACATCCATCGTTATAATTTACACCTATCATAATCATTTACACCCATCATTATCATTTACACCCTCATTATCACTAACACCCATCATTATCATTTACACACATCATTATCATTTAAACACATCATTATCACTAACACCCATCATTGGTGGTCATTCCGAGTTGTTCGCTCGCTAGCTGCTTTTAGTAGCATTGCACACGCTAGGCCGCCGCCCTCTGGGAGTGTATCTTAGCATAGCAGAATAGCGAACGAAAGATTAGCAGAACTGCTACTAAATAATTCCTTGCAGTTTCTGAGTAGCTCCAGACCTACTCCTAGATTACGATCACCCCAGTCCGTTTAGTTCCTGGTTTGATGTCACAAACACGCACTGCGTTCGGCCAGCCACTCCCCCGTTTCTCCAGACACTCCCGCATTTTTGCCTGACACGCCTGAGTTTTTTAGCACACTCCCGGAAAACGCTCAGTTACCACCCAGAAACACCCCTTTCCTGTCAATCATTCACCGATCAGCAGAGCGACTGAAAAATGCTGCACGAACAACAGCAAATCTGCTAAGTTTTGTGTTAAATAACTTAGCGTATGCGCTCTGCGTACCATGCGCATTTAGCAACAAATCGCAGCATAGCAAAAAACGGCAACGAGCGAACAACTCGGAATGACCACCCTTATCATTTACACCCATCATAATCATTTACACCCTCATTATCACTAACACCCATCATTATCATTTACACCCATCATTATCATTTACACCCATCATTATCATTTACTCACATCACTATCATTAACACCCATCATTATCATTTACACCCATCATTATCACTAACATCCATCACTATCATTAACACCCATCATTATCATTTACACACATCATTATCATTTACACCCTCATTATCACTAACACCCATCATTATCATTTACACCCATCATTATCATTTACAGACATCATTATCATTTACACCCTCATTATCACTAACACCAACACCCATCATTATCATTTACACCCATCATTATCATTTACACCCATCATTATCATTTACTCACATCACTATCATTAACACCCATCATTATCATTTACGCCCATCATTATCACTAACATCCATCACTTTCATTAACACCCATCATTATCATTTACACCCTCATTAACATTAACACCCATCATTATCATTTACACCCTCATTATCATTTACACCCATCATTATCTTTAACATCCATTATTATCATGTATACCCATCATTATGATTTACACTCATCATTATCACTAACATCCATCACAATCATTAACACCAATCATTATCTGCCTCATTATAATGTACACCCATCATTATCATTTACACACTACTTATCATATACACCCATCACTATCATTTACACCCATCATTATCATTTACACCCATAACTATCATTTACACCCATTATTATCATTTACACTCATCACTATCATTAACTACCATCATTATCATTTACACCCATCATTATCATTTACACCCTCATTATCTAAGTGCCAACATTATAATTTACACCCATCATAATTTACACCCTCATTATCTAACTGCCATCATTATCATTTACACCCATCATAATCATTTACACCCATCATTATCATTTACACCCTCATTATCTAACTGCCATCATTATCATTTACACCATCATTATTAATAACTCCCATCATTATCATTTATACCCTCATTATCTAACTGCCATCATTATCATTTACACCCATCATAATCATTTACACCCATCATTATCATTTACACCCTCATTATCTAACTGCCATCATTATCATTTACACCATCATTATTAATAACTCCCATCATTATCATTTATACCCTCATTATCTAACTGCCATCATTATCATTTACACCGTCATTATTAATAACTCCCATCATTATCATTTACACCCATCATAATCATTTACACCCATCATTATCATTATCATTCACACCCTCATTATCTACCTGCCATCATTATCATTTACACCATAATTATTAATAACTCCCATCATTATCATTTATATCCTCATTAGCTAACTGCCATCATTATCATTTAAAACCATCATAATCATTAACACCCATCATTATCATTTACACCTTCATTATCTAACTGCCATCATTATCATTTACACCATCATTATTAATAACTCCCATTATTATCATTTATACCCTCATTATCTAACTGCCATCATTATCATTTACACCCATCATTATCATTAACACCCCTCATTATCATTTACACCCATCATTCTCATCAACATCCTTCATTCTCATGAACACCCATCATTCTCAGTATCACCACTGTTTCTCAGTAACACCCTTATTCTTAGTAACACCCTTCTTTCTCATTATCACTCCTGTTTCACAGTAACACCCATCATTCTCAGTAGCACCCTCATTATCACCCTGTTTCTCAGCAACACCCTCATTCTCAGTAACATCCAGCATTATCACCCCTTTTTCTCAGTAACACCCTCATTATCACCCCTGTTTATCAGTAACACCCTCATTATCACCCCTATTTCTCAGTAACACCTTCATTCTCAGTAACACCCTTATTCTTAGTAACACCCTTCTTTCTCATTATCACCCCTGTTTCTCAGTAACACCCATCATTCTCAGTAGCACCCTCATTATCACCCCTGTTTCTCAGTAACACCCAGCATTATCACCCGTTTCTCAGTAACACCCTTATTATCACTCCTGTTTCTCAGTAACACCCTCATTATCACCCCTGTTTCTCAGTAACACCTTCATTACCACCCCTGTTTCTCAATAACACCCTCATTATCACCCGTTTCTCAGTAACACCCTCATTATCACCCCTGTTTCTCAGTAACACCCAGCATTATCACCCCTGTTTCTCAGTAACACCCTCATTATCAACCCTATTTCTCAGTACCACCCTCATTATCACCTGTTTCTCAGTAACACCCTCATTCTCAGTAACACCCTCATTATCACCCCTATTTCTCAATAACACCCTCATTCTCAGTAACACCCAGCATTATCACCCCTGTTTCTCAGTAACACCCTCATTATCACCTGTTTCTCAGTAACACCCTCATTATCACCTGTTTCTCAGTACCACCCTCATTATCACCTGTTTCTCAGTAGCACCCTCATTCTCAGTGACACCCTCATTATCACCCCTGTTTCTCAGTAACACCCTCATTATCACCTGTTTCTCAGTACCACCCTCATTATCACCTGTTTCTCAGTAACACCCATCATTCTCAGTAGCACCCTCATTATCACCCCTGTTTCTCAGTAACACCCAGCATTATCACCCGTTTCTCAGTAACACCCTTATTATCACTCCTGTTTCTCAGTAACACCCTCATTATCACCCCTGTTTCTCAGTAACACCTTATCACCCCTGTTTCTCAGTAACACCCTCATTATCACCCGTTTCTCAGTAACACCCTCATTATCACCCCTGTTTCTCAGTAACACCCAGCATTATCACCCCTGTTTCTCAGTAACACCCTCATTATCACCCCTGTTTCTCAGTAACACCCTCATTATCACCCCTATTTCTCAGTACCACCCTCATTATCACCTGTTTCTCAGTAACACCCTCATTCTCAGTAACACCCTCATTGTCACCCCTATTTCTCAATAACACCCTCATTCTCAGTAACACCCAGCATTATCACCCGTTTCTCAGTACCACCCTCATTATCACCTGTTTCTCCGTAACACCCTCATTATCACCTGTTTCTCAGTACCACTCTCATTATCACCTGTTTCTCAGTAGCACCCTCATTCTCAGTGACACCCTCATTATCACCCCTGTTTCTCAGTAACACCCTCATTATCACCCCTGTTTCTCAGTAACACCCTCATTATAACCTGTTTCTCAGTAACATCCTCATTATCACCTGTTTCTCAGTAACACCCTCATTATCACCTGTTTCTCAGTACCACCCTCATTATTACCTGTTTCTCAGTGCCACCCTCATTATCACCTGTTTCTCAGTTACACCCTCATTCTCAGTAACACCCAGCATTATCACCCCTGTTTCTCAGTAACACCCTCATTCTCAGTAACACCCAGCATTATCACACCTGTTTCTCAGTAACACCCTCATTCTCAGTAACACCCAGCATTATCACACCTGTTTCTCAGTAACACCCTCATTCTCAGTAACACCCAGCAGTATCACCCCTATTTCTCAGTAACACCCTCATAGTCACCTTTGTGTCCCAATGACTGCTCCAGAGCTGCAGGAACCTAAGCTCCCATCTGGCTCAGTGCAGGTTACAATCCTCAGTGTTGGGTACTACAGTACTGAGCTATGCCCCCACAATGATCAGTGGTGTGACCATCTGTGACTCCAACTGGTTGGCTTCATTAAGTTGGTACACACACAATGTCAACACAAGGCCTAGTGGTATCTGGATCCTGTTCACTTCTGGACGACACTGTAGATCAGTATGTCCTCGAGGAGGCACCCTAACAGCTCAGATTTAAGGATATCACTGCTTGAGCACAGGCAGTACCTCAGATTTTTTATATAACCATCTGAGCTGAAGCATGCATATCCTTAAAACCTGGACTGTAGGGATGCCTGGAGGACAGATTTGGGAAACACTGCCATAGAGGGTTGGTATCATGTATTGGTCTCCCTCTTTCTATTCTTCCCTGGCCTGCGACCTCGGTGCTGATGGCGATTATACAAGAGTCACCACCAACAGCAAAAGACCAGGCTCCCCACACAGTAACCACCTATGCGCTGCGGCGGTTATTTGGCCAGAGCCCGTCATAGCGTGTTTCACATTATGTCATGAAGCAGAGTATCCTATATAATAAAAGGCTAGCGCTGCTCCTCACCTCTATGGGGGAAATTCAAGTGTTTTGCACGCCGGCGGCCACTAGATGGTGCCCAATGGAGCAATTAAAGTGTTGCTCTGTTCAGACGTGCACAGCCACTGTCGCTGACAGTACTGTTGAGTTGTTACATCATTTTTACGGGCTGGTAACTAGTCACAGATAATGATAAGGACCTGGTGGAACAAAATGACAGAATTCCAAGCGTTTCAATTGCGCTGGAGTAAAGTTCAAAATTCCACAGTGGAACCGGGTGGTGATGAATCTATTTACTATTACCTACTGTATGCAGTTTATAAAACATCAGATTGGCTGGTAATTGTGTCATTGTGATACTGTATAGTGTTCATGGCCTCAACTGGGGGGTAAATCCTGCTAGAAGCTGCATGCTGTATTGTGGAGGTGGGGGGTTTACATTCATAGACAGATTTAGAATTGGAGGGGGTGTCCTAGCCCAAATCTAAATTATTTGTGTGTTACATGGGGTAATGGGCAGTATTCTGCTTGCATGCAAAAATTTTTTTTTATATATATACAGTATATTTGCACCATTTTCTTCGCACCAAGGGGGTAATTCCAAGTTGATCGCAGCAGGAAATTTTTTAGCAGTTGGGCAAAACCATGTGCACTGCAGGGGAGGCAGATATAACATGTGCAGAGAGAGTTAGATTTGGGTGGGGTGTGTTCAATCTGCAATCTAAATTGCAGTGTAAAAATAAAGCAGCCAGTATTTACCCTGCACAGAAACAAAATAACCCACCCAAATCTAACTCTCTCTGCACGTGTTATATCTGCCTCCCCTGCAGTGCACATGGTTTTGCCCAACTGCTAAAAAATTTCCTGCTGCGATCAACTTGGAATTACCCCCCAAGATTTGTCCATGTGCAAACTCAACCCTTTAGCTGCAGGTCGTTCTAACAATGAGCGCCTATAGCAGCAGTCATGTTAATCATTCCTCCTTTCTTGTTTGATTTTCAGATAAAAGTCTGGACTGTGGTTCCATGGCTCCCTCTACAGATGAATTTCTGCATTACATTTATGTGAACAGCAGTGCAGGCTCCTTGCTACTGATTCTGGTGAATGTGGGTCTTCTGGCAGCAGTAGTTCTCATATCCTGCTCCTTCTTCACCAAGTAGGTGTACAATAATCTATCTATCTATCTATCTATCTATCTATCTATCTATCTATCTATCTATCTATCTATCTATCTATCTATCTATCTATCTATCTATCTATCGCAGTGGTACTAGTTAAGTAGACTTCATCATGAAAAAGCCCCCATGGGAAAACTTTAGCTTCCATAATTTACCACCAAGGTATGAGCAGTGCACCAATGGTAATCCTTTAGATTAACCTTAAACAGTGGAAAATTAAATGTAAGTAGCACTCGTCTATCTCCTGGCGCCAGTGATCCAGGGGACCCGAGAGCGCTTATCGACCTTCAGGATGTTGACAAGACATATGCATCCCCTCTGATAGCAGCCAAGGCTGCAGCCAGTTAATCTCTGTGGCAGCATGGTTGGAGTAATGGTTAACATTACTGACTCACAGTTCTGAAGTCTTGGGTTCAGTTCCAATCATGACCCTAAGTGTGTGAAGTTTGTATGTTCTCCCCGTGCTTGCACGGTCCTCCCACAATCCAAAAATATACTGGTAGGTGACTTTTCGCCTGATAAAAATGAAACTTAGTGTGTGTAAGGAATATGGGGCCAGATGTATTAATCCCGGAGAAGTGATAAAGTGGAAGGTGATAACGGAGCAGCCAATCAGCTCCCAAGTGTCATTTTTCAAACCCAGTCTGTAACTTGACAGTTAGGAGCTGATTGGCTGGTGCGTTATCACCTTCCACTTTATCATTTCTCCAGGCTTAATACATCTGCCCCATAGAGTGTAAGCTCCAGCGGTCCAGGGCCTGATGTGAATGGCTAAATATTCTCTGTAAAGTGCAGCGGAACATGTGTGCCCCATATAAGTAACTGGTAATAAACAATAAAAAACGGCAGCCAATGGTTTGGAATTGTAGGTGCAAGGATGGGAGTACCTCTGTTTCTGCTGCTCAGTATCATTAATACTGGAAGTTTCCAGAATCCTGAGCTGCTCCTAGTGATGAATATTATTCTCTATTTTCTGCTGTTTTAGTGAAAGTCTGTTTCCAATTTATCGCTCTGAGCCGTTAAATCATCTGCGTAGCGTCAAATTGTCAGCATGGATCTGATCCAGAGGATCTACAGGGGATAAAATATCTTATTAATGAATATTGTTTTATGTTGTGACATTAACTTGTTTTTCCATTTTATCCCTCTGTCAGTGTCTAAGTATTGATGTGTTTTAAGATTTCTTTTGAACAATGGTTTCTGTGATTGCTGTAACCGTGCTCAGACCGTGCAGTAAATTCTATACAGCTGCTAACATCTGTCAGGAGTGAGTGAGTAGAATGCAGACATCATAACTCGGCCAGTTTCTGGGGAGGATTAAAGATCCCGGGCCTCGTTTACAGTCCAGCTCTGTTTTAGTGTGCACGGAATCTGGCGCGTTCAGTAAGATGGCGCTTGTGGCCCCCGACAGGTGCACATTACCACACGAGGGAGCAGGTGTGTGGCGGGCCCTCCCTGTCTGAGCATAGGGCCAACCCATCCCCACCACATACAAGCGGGCCTCCCCTCCTACTCGGAGCCCAATGATGTTCGGAAAGATGGCGCACAAGATAGTAGAGACTCAGGCACAGCGCCAGAGTCTTTACTTTCACTGCATGGCGCCATCTTCCCTACTGTATGACATTACAAGGCTGTATTTACGTGACCTAAAATATTCATGGAATACTGGTTGCTATGGAATATATCTTGTGACCCCACCAGCGGCAGTAGCGGCCCCTACCTAGTGCAGGGAGGCGGTGGGGGGGTTTAAGCACATATAAACATACATGTGCAAATGTATGTAATTATGTAATATATGTGCTGGCAGTGTATCCGTTTCAGCTACGGCGCTGTGTACCACAGTCGCCATGCAGAACCCGGGACTCGCATTAGACTTCACTCTCCTGAGCCCGCTCCCATATTCTCATTGGCTAGTTCCACAGGAGTCTAGGGGTGGGTTTAGGAGAGGAAAGTCTAGTGCCGAGTCCCGGGTTCTGCACGGTGGTAGTGATACACAGCGCCGCAGCCAATCCGGATACACTGCCAGTACATATATTACATACATCTACATATGTATGTTTATATGTGCTTACTTACTATCCCCGTTCCTGATCCAGACCGCTGCAGACCTCCTCCGCCGGCGCCGCTCTTCTCCTCTCCTCTCCTCGATCTATGGGAGAGACGTTATTACGTCTCTCCCATAGAACAGCATAGATACTAGAGGTCAATTATGACCCCTAGTGTCTGTGCCACTATGCTGTGTGGTGCGTGATGACGTCATCGCGCACTGCACAGCAAAGGTCCTCTCCATGAAGGGAAACTAGACTGTAGTGTCTAGTTTTCCTTCATGGAGAGGACCTTTTCATGGAGAGGATCTTTGCTGTGCGGTGTGCGATGACGGGGCAACCTGACCTAGGATACTTGTTACTAAGGTATTTATCATGTGACCTGACATATTCATAGGATAATGGTTCCTAGGGTTTTTCATACTTGCCACCTTTTGGAGTCTCCTCGTAGACAAGTAAGGGGTATTTATCATGTGACCTATTCATGGGATACTGGTTATTAGAATCATCCCTGTGGTATAGGGAATTTTTTACTCTACCAATACCAGTCTGTCAAAAAGTGGAGAGGAACCTGGTTCCTAACTTATGGCTGAAATAGGAACATCTTTGTGTTACTATACTCATTTTTATAGTCAAAACTCACCACCACATGCTGGTTACTGGCATATTCATAGGATGCTGGTTACTATGGCGACCTGACATAGTCATGGGATGCTGGTTACTAGGGTGACCTGGCATATCATGGGATGCTGGTTACTAGGGTGACCTGGCATATTCATGGGATGCTGGTTACTAGGGTGACCTGACATATTCATGGGATGCTGGTTACTAAGGTTACCTTGCATATTCATGGGATGCTGGTTACTAGGGCGACCTGACATATTCTCTTTACTAGGGTGACCTGAAATATTCATGGGATGCTGGTTACTAGGGCAACTTGACATATTCATGGGATGCTGGTTACCAGGGCGACCTGGCATATTCATGGGATGCTGGTTACTAGGGTGACCTGACCTATTCATGGGATGCTGGTTACTAGGGTGACCTGATATATTCATGGGATGCTGGTTACTAGGGTGACCTGACATATTCATGGGATGCTGGTTACTAGGGTGACCTGACATATTCATGGGATGCTGGTTACTAGGGTGACCTGACATATTCATGGGATGCTGGTTACTAGGGTGACCTGGCATATTCACTATTCACCCTCGCAAATTAACACCTCAACCCTGGCACACCAAATGCACCAGATATCTTCAAAAATGCTCACGTACTGCTGAGCGACACTGGAGGAAATCACGCTCTAAGGCAGACTTCCTCCATTTCAAACTTATGCTCTCATCCTTCAGTGCTGCCCTTTCTCTTGCTAAACAGTCATACTTCAAGAACCTCATCTCCTCCCAGTCTTCTAACCCCCGGCGCCTCTTTGCCACTCTCAACTCACTCCTCTGCCCACCTCCACCTCGTCTCCCTTCCTCACTCTCTGCTCTTGACTTTGCCACTTACTTCACATCCAAAATTGACTCCATACGTCAGGACATCAGGACATCACACCAGACCATCAGTAACCAGCTTTCTCTCATCCCTTACCAACCCTTCCCATCCCTCGCACCTACTCTGACATCTTTCTCCCATGCATCTGGAGAGGAAGTCATGGCCCTCATTCGTTCCTGTCCCCTCACCTCCTCCCCACTTGACCCTATCCCCTCCCGCCTCCTCCGCTACCTCTCTCCTTCTGCTTGTTCCCATCTTTCCCACCTTCTCAATCTGTCCCTCTCATCAGGCACTGTGCCCTCTGCCTTCAAGCATGCACTCATCTCTCCTATTCTTAAAAAACCTACACTTGATCCAAACACTCTCTCCAACTACCGACCCATCTCTCTCCTCCCTTTTGCCTCCAAACTCCTTGAGCGTATTGTCTGCAACCGTCTTACTTCCTTTCTTTCCTCACACTCACTGCTTGACCCATTCCAGTCTGGCTTCCATCCTCTCCACTCCACTGAAACTGCCCTTACAAAAGTATGCAATGACCTCTATGCTGCTAAATCTAAGGGACACTACTCTATACTTATTCTACTTGATCTCTCTGCTGCTTTTGACACTGTGGACCATCCTCTCCTACTGCAAATTCTTCACTCCATTGGTCTGCGTGACACTGCCCTCTCTTGGCTGTCCTCCTACCTTTCTGACCGTTCTTTCTCTGTCTCCTCTCATGACTCCACCTCCCCCTCACTTCCACTAACTGTAGGGGTACCCCAAGGTTCTGTCCTTGGTCCTCTTCTCTTCTCTCTCTATACGTCCTCACTAGATAAGCTCATTAGTTCTTTTGGTTTCCAATATCATCTCTATGCTGATGACACCCAAATCTATCTTTCCTCTCCAGACCTCTCCCCTGCTCTCCTCACTCGTATCTCCAACTGTCTCTCTGCTACCTCTTCCTGGATGTCCCAGCGCTTTCTTAAACTTAACATGTCTAAGACAGAGCTGATCATCTTTCCTCCCTCCCGCATAACCTCACCTCCTACAATCTCATTATCTATTGATGGCACTACTATCTCCTCTAGCCCCCAAGTGCGCTGTCTTGGAGTAATCCTTGACTCCTCCTTCTCCTTCAAACCACACATTTAGCACCTCTCACAAACCTGCCATTTTCATCAAAAAAATATTTCCAGGATCAGACCCTTTCTGACCCAGGATGCCACTAAGACTCTTATCCACTCACTGGTCATCTCCAGACTGGACTACTGTAATCTGCTCCTGACTGGCATTCCTGACATACCTCTCTCCACTCCAATCTATCCTCAATGCTGCTGCCCGGCTCATCTTCCTCACCAAACGCACTACGTCCACCTCTCCTCTCTTACTAGACCTTCACTGGCTCCCCTTCCCTTTCAGAATCCATTTCAAGCTTCTCACACTCGCTTACAAAGCCCTCACCCACTCCTCTCCCATCTACATCTCTGACCTTATCTCCCTTTACACTCCCACCCGTCCTCTTCGCTCTGCTAATGCACGCCGACTCTCCTGCCTACGGATTACTTCCTCCCACTCCTACCTCCAAGATTTTTCACGTGCTGCACCACTTCTTTGGAATTCCCTACCTTTCCCCCTCAGACTCTCCACCTCTCTACAAAACTTCAAACGATCTCTCAAGACCCACTTCTTCACCAAACCCAGCCAAATCTCATCCTAACCCTCTGTTCTTCGCTCTCTATGTACCCCATCTGTGTCACCCCTGTCTGTCTACCCCTCCCCTTTACAATGTAAAATCTCACGAGCAGGGCCCTCTTCTCCTTTCTTACTTTAATAATCTTCAACTGCACCACATCCAGCAGTCTTCTGCCACCTGATACTTATTCCAGTGTCATCTGCTGATGTAACTATGTTTATTTACCCTGTACTTGTACTATACTGTCATCAACTGTAAGTTGCTGTTTTCCTGTTTGATTATTTGTTTATGTATTCTGTAATTGGGCGCTGCGGAACCCTTGTGGCGCCATATAAATAAAGGATAATAATAAATAATAATATTCATGGGATGCTGGTTACTAGGGTGACCTGACATATTCATGGGATGCTGGTTACTAGGGTGACCTGATATATCCATGGGATGCTGGTTACTAGGGTGACCTGATATATCCATGGGATGCTGGTTACTAGGGTGACCTGACATATTCATGGGATGCTGGTTACTAGGGTGACCTGGCATATTCATGGGATGCTGGTTACTAGGGTGACCTGGCATATTCATGGGATGCTGTTTACTAGGGTGACCTGACATATTCATGGGATGCTGGTTTGACCTGGCATATTCATGGGATGCTGGTTACTAGGGTGACCTGACATATTCATGGGATGCTGGTTACTAGGGTGACCTGGCATATTCATGGGATGCTGGTTACTAGGGCAATCTGGCATATTCATGGGATGCTGGTTACTAGGGCGACCTGACATAGTCATGGGATGCTGGTTACTAGGGTGACCTGGCATATTCATGGGATGCTGGTTACTAGGGTGACCTGACATATTCATGGGATGCTGGTTACTAGGGCAATCTGGCATATTCATGGGATGCTGGTTACTAGGGCGACCTGACATAGTCATGGGATGCTGGTTACTAGGGTGACCTGGCATATTCATGGGATGCTGGTTACTAGGGTGACCTGACATATTCATGGGATGCTGGTTACTAGGGCAATCTGGCATATTCATGGGATGCTGGTTACTAGGGCGACCTGACATAGTCATGGGATGCTGGTTACTAGGGTGACCTGGCATATTCATGGGATGCTGGTTACTAGAGTGACCTGACATATTCATGGGATGCTGGTTACTAGGTTGACCTGACATATATATGGGCTGCTGGTTACTAGGGTGACCTGACATATATATGGGCTGCTGGTTACTAGGGTGACCTGACATATTCATGGGATGCTGGTTACTAGAGAAACCTGACATATTCATAAAATGCTGTTTACTAGGGTGACCTGACATAGTCATAGGATGCTGGTTACTAGGGCAACCTGACCTAGGATACTGGTTACTAAGGTATTTATCATGTGACCTGACATATTCATAGGATAATGGTTCCTAGGGTTTTTCATACTTGCCACCTTTTGGAGTCTCCTCATAGACAAGTAAGGGGTATTTATCATGTGACCTGGCATATTCATGGGATACTGGTTATTAGAATCATCCCTGTAGTATAGGGAATTTTTTACTCTACCAATACCAGTCTGTCAAAAAGTGGAGAGGAACCTGGCGTATATATTATGGCTGAAATAGGAACATCTTTGTGTTACTAACTATACTCATTTTTATAGTCAAAACTCACCACCACATCATATGTGTGTACATCTGGCTCTGACACTAGCTAGTGCCTCCCCAGCCACTGACCTCACCACACCTCAATGCTAAACAGGTTACAGCTGGTGATAATGGGGTAAATCACACTGGTGGTAAATATTGCTCTCACCGGCAATAGTCCCCCCCCAATTTTCTCACATGGGCCACCCTCTGTAACTATCTGCCTGTTCTGCCAAGGCGGTAACTAGATGGTGCTACTGTAATAAAACACTTTTCAATGCGCCTCAGTTTAAATCGTATATCTTTGTTAATTCAAAATAAAAAGTTTCTTAATAAATAAATAAATAAATATATATATATATATATATATATATATATATATATATATATATATATATATATAAAAATAAAACCAATGTTATGCTCCGGCACTGGGCACTGCCCCGGCAATGGGGCTGACCTGCTCTGGTGCCCCCCTCTAGGGGCAAGGCCCATATGGATAATGGCAAGAAATGATGAGGCGGCACTAAGAGTCTTGAAACAGCTTAAAACTTGTAATGGTGCATATCAACGTTTCGGGGTCTCCCCCTTCATCAGGATTATTGCTTAACAACAAACAGTGTGCTTAAATAAGACTTAGCCCCAGTAAGAACATCCCCTCTCGAGTGTGCCGCTGGCCTCGCCGTCCCGGCTTCCAGCCCATCGTCAGTGGTGTCTCAGCGGAAGCGACGCGCCGGTTCCCGGAGGCGCGTCCATGGCAACGCTGCCTGGCAACAGAGGAACATGTACACAACCTTAATTATACAGTGCCGTGAACATTACTGCTAAAAACAGTTATTATAGACTTTTAGTATTGTTAAATTACTTAGTGTCATAAATATAAAGTGCTCTTGTTGCGTGATGCCAGGTCAGACATAACATAGTGATCCGCAATGCGGACAAAGGCGGAGCCATAGTGATCCAGGAGATTGCTGACTATAAAGAAGAGTGTCAGAGACTGTAATGATGAACATACTTACTGTAAATTATTGCGTGATCCGTCAGCTGAATATCAGGCAGAATTAAAAGACATTTTGCAGCAAGCTAGGGATGAGGACATTATTTCAGCAGAAGTGTTTCAGAAATTGTGGTCTGACCACCCTGTGTCACCCCTTTTTTATACCATCCCTAAGATCCATAAGGACGCGCAGAGGCCACCGGGCAGACCAATTATTTCAGCCCGGGGGTCTCTGTGCGAACCAATTGCGATCTTTTTGGATTGTTATTTACAACCCTGTATACAGGGTACATTCATTCACCTTAAAGATTCTACCACACTGCTTCATAAGTTTTCTTCTTTTGACCAGATACCGTCTGATATTATTTTAGCCACTATTGATGTCACAAGTCTATAACCCTGCATCCCGCATGCATAAGGGATGCAGGCGGTTAGACATTTGACTACGGGGAATGTATCTTATGAGGGCCCCGACATTGATTTTTTTTATGACATTATTGAATTTCACTTTAACGCTTAATTTTTTCAGTTTTGATGGACAGTTCTACAGGCAGCAAACGGGGTGTGCCATGGGATCTTCTGTGGCACCCTCGTTTGCAAATGCCTATATGTGGCAGGTAGAACGGAGTCTCTTTTTCTCCAATAGTTTGATTTCTAACAGATTGTTTTTATACTATAGGTATATAGACGACCTGCTTCTAATGTGGTATGGAGATGTGGCTGATTTACAGGACATCATCGTAACTCATAATGCCACAGATAGTCCTATTAAATTGACATTGGGCAGCAGCCGCAGTGAAATTTGCTTCCTGGATCTTAATATCAGAATACAGGAAGGCACAGTGGTGACGTCTTTATACAAAAAACCGACAGACCGTAACACCATACTTAGATACGACAGCTGCCATCCAGTATCTACTGTTAGGAGGAGTGTACCTTATTCCCAACTCTTGAGAGTGTGTAAGATCAATAGTAATGTACAAGAAAGGGATAAGCAATTGGATGAAATGGAATCGAGATTAAGCGCTAGAGGTTACCCACGACAATTATTGGCCCAGGCCAGAGCAAAAGCGATTAGCAAAAATAGGACCGAAAGTCTTAAACCAAAAAGAGCCAAAAAATTAGGTGAAATCATCCCTTGGGTGTGTGAATACAATGTATATAGTAATCATGCACAAAAGCAGGTCAAAAAACTGTGGCCCCAGGTAACAACTGATCCGGACTTGATGTATTTCGCCATCAAAGAGTGATGCCTAGTTATGTGAAAGGGCGGAGTATTAAAGACATGGTCGTTAAAACTGACATGGCAAAATTTAAGGAGATCCCAAAACATTTTCTGAAACGTAAGAACGGGTGCTTTAAATGCACAGGATGTACGACCTGTGCACATATGTCTTTGGGAGACAGTATTACACATCCATGTTCAGGTAAAAAATATCCCATCAAATGGCCTTTAACGTGTACTACCAAATTCGTAATTTATGTCATCATATATTGTCCGTGTGGTAGATACATCGGCAAGACCGAATGTCAATTTAAAACCAGGATGGCACAACACAGGTTGGCTATCAGGAATGCTCTTGCATCAGGCAAGGGGGACCAACCTGTAGCCAGACACTTTTTGGAATACAGACATACCATGGCTACTTTTAAGCACAGAATCATCGACCATGTGCCGGAATCTATGCGGGGCGGGAATAGAGGTAAAAAGCTCTTACAATTAGAGTCTATGTGGATTCATAGACTAAACACCCTTAGACCCGCCGGTCTTAATGACAATCTAGGCCTTATCCATTTTATTTAATGGAGGTGGAGATCCCTTAAAATTGCCCAGTTACGTGACATCTGCACCATAATCCCTGAAGAATTTTTGATTGATAGGGTTTGGGAATAATATGAGTAATGCGAGGGTGGCGGTCTATGTAAGGGATATTCATTCAATTTAATTTAAGTTAGGGCAGCAATACAGACTAACAGGAAAGCCGTGGCAATATGAAAACCAACTCTGGGTATCAGTGATAGGTGTTTACTATTAGGTTATATCTTTTAGATTGTAGTATGGGCTTACAATGTACGGTGGTGTGGCCATTAGGTTGGTCCATGTATTATTTTTTTCACGTTGTAGATATTTATGTTAAAAAAAGTCCTTTTTTATTTATGCACTATGTTATGTCTGAAATGGCATCACGCAACAAGAGCACTTTATATTTATGACACAAAGTAATTTAACAATACTAAAAGTCTATAATAACTGTTTTTAGCAGTAATGTTTACGGCACTGTATAATTAAGGTTGTGTACATGTTCCTCTGTTGCCAGGCAGCGTTGCAATGGACGCGCCTCCGGGCGCCGGCGCGTCGCTTCCGCTGAGACACCAGTGACGATGGGCTGGACGCCGGGACGGCGTGGCCAGCGCCACACGCGAGAGGGGATGTTCTTACTGGGGGTAAGTCTTATTTAAGCACACTGTTTGTTGTTAAGCACTAATCCTGACGAAGGGGGAGACCCCGAAACGTTGATATGCACCATTACAAGTTTTAAGCTGTTTCAAGACTCTGAGTGCCGCCTCATCATTTCTTGCCATTATATATATATATATATATATATATAAATGCAAAAGCCCTTACCCACTCACTCACTGACTCACTGACTGACTGACTGACTCACTCACTCACTCACTCACTCACTCACTCACTCACTCACTCATCACTGAGGGGCAGATGTATTAACCTGGAGAAGGCATAAGGAAGTGATAAACCAGTGATAAGTGCAAGGTGATAAAGGCACCAGCCAATCTGTTCCAATATGTAAATTAACAGTTAGGATCTGATTGGCTGGTGCCTTTATCACCTTGCACTTATCACTGGTATATCACTTCCTTATGCCTTCTCCAGGTTAATACATCTGCCCCTGATTCTCTTACTTCCCGATATGTTACGAAGATGAAATGTAACATAAGCATTCTGCAGGTGGGAAATAGGAAAACTACGTAATTAGAATTTGAATAAACTTCCCCTAAGGGGATGAACAGGGGGTTGACATAATGACATCATAACCAATGCGTTGCGTGAACGATAACGCCCAAATGGACAATCGGATCAAAATTTGGATTGCACCTCCAGTGTGTAAAATTTAATAAACTACAAAAATGCTCCCGTCACTTTTTACCGTCGCTGCTACGGGTGCTCCTCGGGTAACGCCAAGAACCATGGATTCATATTTACTTACATTTCATCTCTATAGATTTACCAAATTATTAACACTCATTTATATGTACATACAACCGTGACAATCAGAAACTCTCGTGTGAAGAACGGGTAGAACAGCTAGTTTAGGATAAAATTGACATTATATGTAATATAAGCAGCATATTATGTACAGTGCTGATTATGTGCTTGTCTTTATGAATACTTTACTGTTTTTATATTTGGAACACAGTGTGAAATCTTGGCTTACAGTTTCAATGTACATGACGCTGGCGCACGTGTGGGATGGCGTCAATCTTAACATTACCTACAGTGCTCCGTTACACTCAGCTGCCCCGGCGGTATAGGAAGCATTTTAATAAATAGCTCCTGTAATCTCTCTCAGTGTCCCGTTAGAGTGAGGGCCCCCAGACCCACGCCTTGGGTAATTATGAGCCTGGCCTGATAAATAATGTGAATATCTTCTCATCAAAAATCCACTTTTATATCTACTAAACCATTTTACAAAAGCAGCAGAGACTGATGAATAAATAAAGTGCAGCGTCCCCCGGGATGTGCGACGTGCCTCCATGGCGAATACGCTGAGAGCAGGATTCAGGGCCAGGAAATTGGATGCATCTGGCGCGTATTAGCAGGAAGATCTGGCAGGTCTGATAAATAACTGTATCAGGCTTCTGTGCAGCAACTGATGAAAACAGGCTCAGGCCTTATGTTGCTACCAGTAATAGGGATTCCGGACGCAGTATGTGGGGTCCTTGCGGCTTCGTAAACGTATCTTTTGGAATCCGTGGCTTAAATCCGGGGCCCTTTTATTCTTCCACCTTTTGCACTATTTTTTGCTTTAAGTTTAAAAAAATAGAGGTTTCTGTATAGTAGGAAACCAAGAAATGTATCCATGGTTACTGATGTGCGCGTGCCCAGGATCTGTACTGCGCATGTGGAGATCCGTGATGTGACGATGGTCGCAGTGCCCCCATGGATTCACGAAAAATGCTCCAATAGCCCTCTAATACAATTGAGTGATACTAAAATACAGTGAAAAGGGTGTGAAAATGTTAATAAATAGGCCCTAAGGCTGCTCCTCACCTCTGTTATGTGCTGGTAATATTAATTAGAGATGAGCGCCTGAAATTTTTCGGGTTTTGTGTTTTGGTTTTGGGTTCGGTTCCGCGGCCGTGTTTTGGGTTCGAACGCGTTTTGGCAAAACCTCACCGAATTATTTTTGTCGGATTCGGGTGTGTTTTGGATTCGGGTGTTTTTTTCAAAAAACCCTAAAAAACAGCTTAAATCATAGAATTTGGGGGTAATTTTGATCCCAAAGTATTATTAACCTCAAAAAACATAATTTACACTCATTTTCAGCCTATTCTGAACACATCACACCTCACAATATTATTTTTAGTCCTAAAATTTGCACCGAGGTCGCTGTGTGAGTAAGATAAGCGACCCTAGTGGCCGACACAAACACCGGGCCCATCTAGGAGTGGCACTGCAGTGTCACGCAGGATGTCCCTTCCAAAAAACCCTCCCCAAACAGCACATGACGCAAAGAAAAAAAGAGGCGCAATGAGGTAGCTGTGTGAGTAAGATTAGCGACCCTAGTGGCCGACACAAACACCGGGCCCATCTAGGAGTGGCACTGCAGTGTCACGCAGGATGGCCCTTCCAAAAAACCCTCCCCAAACAGCACATGACGCAAAGAAAAAAAGAGGCGCAATGAGGTAGCTGACTGTGTGAGTAAGATTAGCGACCCTAGTGGCCGACACAAACACCGGGCACATCTAGGAGTGGCACTGCAGTGTCACGCAGGATGTCCCTTCCAAAAAACCCTCCCCAAACAGCACATGACGCAAAGAAAAAAAGAGGCGCAATGAGGTAGCTGTGTGAGTAAGATTAGCGACCCTAGTGGCCGACACAAACACCGGGCCCATCTAGGAGTGGCACTGCAGTGTCACGCAGGATGTCCCTTCCAAAAAACCCTCCCCAATCAGCACATGATGCAAAGAAAAAGAAAAGAAAAAAGAGGTGCAAGATGGAATTATCCTTGGGCCCTCCCACCCACCCTTATGTTGTATAAACAAAACAGGACATGCACACTTTAACCAACCCATCATTTCAGTGACAGGGTCTGCCACACGACTGTGACTGATATGACGGGTTGGTTTGGACCCCCCCCAAAAAAGAAGCAATTAATCTCTCCTTGCACAAACTGGCTCTACAGAGGCAAGATGTCCACCTCATCTTCACCCTCCGATATATCACCGTGTACATCCCCCTCCTCACAGATTATCAATTCGTCCCCACTGGAATCCACCATCTCAGCTCCCTGTGTACTTTGTGGAGGCAATTGCTGCTGGTCAATGTCTCCGCGGAGGAATTGATTATAATTCATTTTAATGAACATCATCTTCTCCACATTTTCTGGATGTAACCTCGTACGCCGATTGCTGACAAGGTGAGCGGCGGCACTAAACACTCTTTCGGAGTACACACTTGTGGGAGGGCAACTTAGGTAGAATAAAGCCAGTTTGTGCAAGGGCCTCCAAATTGCCTCTTTTTCCTGCCAGTATAAGTACGGACTGTGTGACGTGCCTACTTGGATGCGGTCACTCATATAATCCTCCACCATTCTATCAATGTTGAGAGAATCATATGCAGTGACAGTAGACGACATGTCCGTAATCGTTGTCAGGTCCTTCAGTCCGGACCAGATGTCAGCATCAGCAGTCGCTCCAGACTGCCCTGCATCACCGCCAGCGGGTGGGCTCGGAATTCTGAGCCTTTTCCTCGCACCCCCAGTTGCGGGAGAATGTGAAGGAGGAGATGTTGACAGGTCGCGTTCCGCTTGACTTGACAATTTTGTCACCAGCAGGTCTTTCAACCCCAGCAGACCTGTGTCTGCCGGAAAGAGAGATCCAAGGTAGGCTTTAAATCTAGGATCGAGCACGGTGGCCAAAATGTAGTGCTCTGATTTCAACAGATTGACCACCCGTGAATCCTTGTTAAGCGAATTAAGGGCTGCATCCACAAGTCCCACATGCCTAGCGGAATCGCTCCGTGTTAGCTCCTTCTTCAATGCCTCCAGCTTCTTCTGCAAAAGCCTGATGAGGGGAATGACCTGACTCAGGCTGGCAGTGTCTGAACTGACTTCACGTGTGGCAAGTTCAAAGGGCATCAGAACCTTGCACAACGTTGAAATCATTCTCCACTGCACTTGAGACAGGTGCATTCCATCTCCTATATCGTGCTCAATTGTATAGGCTTGAATGGCCTTTTGCTGCTCCTCCAACCTCTGAAGCATATAGAGGGTTGAATTCCACCTCGTTACCACTTCTTGCTTCAGATGATGGCAGGGCAGGTTCAGTAGTTTTTGGTGGTGCTCCAGTCTTCTGTACGTGGTGCCTGTACGCCGAAAGTGTCCCGCAATTTTTCTGGCCACCGACAGCATCTCTTGCACGCCCCTGTCGTTTTTTAAAAAATTCTGCACCACCAAATTCAAGGTATGTGCAAAACATGGGACGTGCTGGAATTTGCCCATATTTAATGCACACACAATATTGCTGGCGTTGTCCGATGCCACAAATCCACAGGAGAGTCCAATTGGGGTAAGCCATTCCGCGATGATCTTCCTCAGTTGCCGTAAGAGGTTTTCAGCTGTGTGCGTATTCTGGAAAGCGGTGATACAAAGCGTAGCCTGCCTAGGAAAGAGTTGGCGTTTGCGAGATGCTGCTACTGGTGCCGCCGCTGCTGTTCTTGCGGCGGGAGTCCATACATCTACCCAGTGGGCTGTCACAGTCATATAGTCCTGACCCTGCCCTGCTCCACTTGTCCACATGTCCGTGGTTAAGTGGACATTGGGTACAACTGCATTTTTTAGGACACTGGTGAGTCTTTTTCTGACGTCCGTGTACATTCTCGGTATCGCCTGCCTAGAGAAGTGGAACCTAGATGGTATTTGGTAACGGGGGCACACTGCCTCAATAAATTGTCTAGTTCCCTGTGAACTAACGGCGGATACCGGACGCACGTCTAACACCAACATAGTTGTCAAGGACTCAGTTATCCGCTTTGCAGTAGGATGACTGCTGTGATATTTCATCTTCCTCGCAAAGGACTGTTGAACAGTCAATTGCTTACTGGAAGTAGTACAAGTGGGCTTACGACTTCCCCTCTGGGATGACCATCGACTCCCAGCGGCAACAACAGCAGCGCCAGCAGCAGTAGGCGTTACACGCAAGGATGCATCGGAGGAATCCCAGGCAGGAAAGGACTCGTCAGACTTGCCAGTGACATGGCCTGCAGGACTATTGGCATTCCTGGGGAAGGAGGAAATTGACACTGAGGGAGTTGGTGGGGTGGTTTGCGTGAGCTTGGTTACAAGAGGAAGGGATTTACTGGTCAGTGGACTGCTTCCGCTGTCACCCAAAGTTTTTGAACTTGTCACTGACTTATTATGAATGCGCTGCAGGTGACGTATAAGGGAGGATGTTCCGAGGTGGTTAACGTCCTTACCCCTACTTATTACAGCTTGACAAAGGGAACACACGGCTTGACACCTGTTGTCCGCATTTCTGGTGAAATACCTCCACACCGAAGAGCTGATTTTTTTGGTATTTTCACCTGGCATGTCAACGGCCATATTCCTCCCACGGACAACAGGTGTCTCCCCGGGTGCCTGACTTAAACAAACCACCTCACCATCAGAATCCTCCTGGTCAATTTCCTCCCCAGCGCCAGCAACACCCATATCCTCCTCATCCTGGTGTACTTCAACACTGACATCTTCAATCTGACTATCAGGAACTGGACTGCGGGTGCTCCTTCCAGCACTTGCAGGGGGCATGCAAATAGTGGAAGGCGCATGCTCTTCACGTCCAGTGTTGGGAAGGTCAGGCATCGCAAACGACACAATTGGACTCTCCTTGTGGATTTGGGATTTCAAAGAACGCACAGTTCTTTGCGGTGCTTTTGCCAGCTTGAGTCTTTTCAGTTTTCTAGCGAGAGGCTGAGTGCTTCCATCCTCATGTGAAGCTGAACCACTAGCCATGAACATAGGCCAGGGCCTCAGCCGTTCCTTGCCACTCCGTGTGGTAAATGGCATATTGGCAAGTTTACGCTTCTCCTCCGACAATTTTATTTTAGGTTTTGGAGTCCTTTTTTTTCTGATATTTGGTGTTTTGGATTTGACATGCTCTGTACTATGACATTGGGCATCGGCCTTGGCAGACGACGTTGCTGGCATTTCATCGTCTCGGCCATGACTAGTGGCAGCAGCTTCAGCACGAGGTGGAAGTGGATCTTGATCTTTCCCTAATTTTGGAACCTCAACTTTTTTGTTCTCCATATTTTATAGGCAGAACTAAAAGGCACCTCAGGTAAACAATGGAGATGGATGGATTGGATAGTTTACTAGTATACAATTATGGACGGACTGCCACGGTTAGGTGGTATAAAAAAACCACGGTTAGGTGGTATATATTATAATAATAATACAATTATGGATGGACGGACTGCCTGCCGACTGCCGACACAGAGGTAGCCACAGCCGTGAACTACCGCACTGTACACTGGTTGATAAAGAGATAGTAGTATACTCGTAACAACTAGTATGACACTATGACGACGGTATAAAGAATGGAAAAAAAACCACGGTTAGGTGGTATATATTATAATAATAATACAATTATGGATGGACGGACTGCCTGCCGACTGCCGACACAGAGGTAGCCACAGCCGTGAACTACCGCACTGTACACTGGTTGATAAAGAGATAGTAGTATACTCGTAACAACTAGTATGACACTATGACGACGGTATAAAGAATGGAAAAAAAACCACGGTTAGGTGGTATATATTATAATAATAATACAATTATCGATGGACGGACTGCCTGCCGACTGCCGACACAGAGGTAGCCACAGCCGTGAACTACCGCACTGTACACTGGTTGATAAAGAGATAGTAGTATACTCGTAACAACTAGTATGACACTATGACGACGGTATAAAGAATGGAAAAAAAACCACGGTTAGGTGGTATATATTATAATAATAATACAATTATGGATGGACGGACTGCCTGCCGACTGCCGACACAGAGGTAGCCACAGCCGTGAACTACCGCACTGTACACTGGTTGATAAAGAGATAGTAGTATACTCGTAACAACTAGTATGACACTATGACGACGGTATAAAGAATGGAAAAAAAACCACGGTTAGGTGGTATATATTATAATAATAATACAATTATGGATGGACGGACTGCCTGCCGACTGCCGACACAGAGGTAGCCACAGCCGTGAACTACCGCACTGTACACTGGTTGATAAAGAGATAGTAGTATACTCGTAACAACTAGTATGACACTATGACGACGGTATAAAGAATGGAAAAAAAAACACGGTTAGGTGGTATATATTATAATAATAATACAATTATGGATGGACGGACTGCCTGCCGACTGCCGACACAGAGGTAGCCACAGCCGTGAACTACCGCACTGTACACTGGTTGATAAAGAGATAGTAGTATACTCGTAACAACTAGTATGACACTATGACGACGGTATAAAGAATGGAAAAAAAACCACGGTTAGGTGGTATATATTATAATAATAATACAATTATGGATGGACGGACTGCCTGCCGACTGCCGACACAGAGGTAGCCACAGCCGTGAACTACCGCACTGTACACTGGTTGATAAAGAGATAGTAGTATACTCGTAACAACTAGTATGACACTATGACGACGGTATAAAGAATGGAAAAAAAACCACGGTTAGGTGGTATATATTATAATAATAATACAATTATGGATGGACGGACTGCCTGCCGACTGCCGACACAGAGGTAGCCACAGCCGTGAACTACCGCACTGTACACTGGTTGATAAAGAGATAGTAGTATACTCGTAACAACTAGTATGACACTATGACGACGGTATAAAGAATGGAAAAAAAACCACGGTTAGGTGGTATATATTATAATAATAATACAATTATGGATGGACGGACTGCCTGCCGACTGCCGACACAGAGGTAGCCACAGCCGTGAACTACCGCACTGTACACTGGTTGATAAAGAGATAGTAGTATACTCGTAACAACTAGTATGACACTATGACGACGGTATAAAGAATGGAAAAAAAACCACGGTTAGGTGGTATATATTATAATAATAATACAATTATGGATGGACGGACTGCCTGCCGACTGCCGACACAGAGGTAGCCACAGCCGTGAACTACCGCACTGTACACTGGTTGATAAAGAGATAGTAGTATACTCGTAACAACTAGTATGACACTATGACGACGGTATAAAGAATGGAAAAAAAACCACGGTTAGGTGGTATATATTATAATAATAATACAATTATGGATGGACGGACTGCCTGCCGACTGCCGACACAGAGGTAGCCACAGCCGTGAACTACCGCACTGTACACTGGTTGATAAAGAGATAGTAGTATACTCGTAACAACTAGTATGACACTATGACGGTATAAAGAAAGAAAAAAAAATACCACGGTTAGGTGGTATATATTGTAATACAATTATGGATGGACGGACTGCCTGCCGAGTTCCGACTGCCGACACAGAGGTAGCCACAGCCGTGAACTACCGCACTGTACTGTGTCTGCTGCTAATATAGACTGGTTGATAAAGAGATAGTATACAATACATACAACAATATACTACTATACTGGTGGTCAGGCACTGGTCACCACTAGTCACACTGGCAGTGGCACTCCTGCAGCAAAAGTGTGCACTGTTTAATTTTAAATTAATATAATATTATGTACTCCTGGGGGCTCCTGCTATAACAACCTGCAGTGCTCCCCAGTCTCCCCCACAATTATTATAAGCTTTACCTTTTATACATTGATGTGCAGCACACTGGGCTGAGCTGAGTGCACACAGACTGAGTCACACTGTGTGACTGGCTGCTGCTGTGTATCGTTTTTTTTCAGGCAGAGAACGGATATAGCAGAGAACGGATATATATTAAAATAAATAAAAGTTAACTAACAACAACTGCACTGGTCACTGTGGTAAACTCTGTCTGACTCTGCACAATCTCTCTCTCTCTTCTAATCTAATTTCTAATGGAGAGGACGCCAGCCACGTCCTCTCCCTATCAATCTCAATGCACGTGTGAAAATGGCGGCGACGCGCGGCTCCTTATATAGAATCCGAGTCTCGCGAGAATCCGACAGCGTCATGATGACGTTCGGGCGCGCTCGGGTTAACCGAGCAAGGCGGGAGGATCCGAGTCTGCTCGGACCCGTGAAAAAAACATGAAGTTCGTGCGGGTTCGGTTTCAGAGAAACCGAACCCGCTCATCTCTAATATTAATGGGTCTGGGACTGAGGGTCGACAGCACAAAGGTCGACACACCTTAGGTCGACGCCAATTGGTCGACACACCTTAGGTCGACATGGACAAAAGGTCGACATGGACAAAAGGTCGACAGGAACAAGGTCGACATGGAAAAAGGTCGACATGAGTTTTTTATGTTTTTTTGGTGTCGTTTTCTTCGTAGAGTGACCGGGAACCCCAATTAGTGCACCGCGTCCCCTCGCATGGCTCGCTTCGCTCGCCATGCTTCGGGCATGGTGCCTTCGCTCCGCTACCGCTTCGCTCGGCACACTTTACCGTTCCAATCGTAGTCCAGCAGTGGTTGCTGGGAGGTTGGGGGGGGGGGGGGGGGGGGGGCGGAGCCAGCGCTAGGTGCCGAGCAGAGAGCAGGGAAGCATTGAGCTTCCCTGCCGTCTCCACACCACAGTTCAGGTTATGCCGTCCTGAGATGGCGAACCTGAACTCCATGAATCGCACTCACCATACAAAGGTATGGTGATGCGATTCAGGCACAGAGCGGAGGTACCGCTGGAGAAGTCAGAGACTTCTGTGGATTGCAGTAGGCAGAGAAAAGCCCTGTTTAACGTAAAACAGGGCTTTTCACTGCTGCATGAATAGACCCCAAAGAGAGGGGGCTGGGGAGAGAGAGAGTGGGGGTAGGGGCAGATAGGGACTGAGGGAGAAAAAGAGGGGGGGGGGGTTTGGTGTAGATAGGGATTGGGGAGAAAACGAGGGGGGGGGGTGTTTGGGGTAGATAGGGATTGGGGAGAGAATGGAGTGGGAGGAGCAACTAGAGACTGGGCTGAGGGGGGTAGGGGCAGATGGGGACGGGGGGGGGAGAGGGGGAGGATTTGAAGTAGACAGGGACTGAGGTGAGAGTGGAGTGGTAAGGGCAGATAGGACATGGAGGGAGGGGTTGGGGTAGATAAGGACTGGGGAGAGAGTGGAGTGGTAGGGGCAGATAGGGACAGTGGGGAGAGTGATGCAGCTTTTTCTATAAAGTCACCTCTGTGGCGCCATCTCCAGCCACTGGAGGACACCCGGAGAGACAGACACACAGACAACAGACAGCCCCTACTGCTCCCACCATATCCCACATACTCTGCCCCCCCTCCTCCATACACTGCTCCTACCATATCCCACATACTCTGCCCCCCCCTCCTCCATACACTGCTCCTACCATATCCCACATACTCTGCCCCCCCTCCTCCATACACTGCTCCCACCATATACCACATACTCTGCCCCCCCTCCTCCATACACTGCTCCCACCATATACCACATATTCTGCCCCCCCTCCTCCATACACTGCTCCCACCATATCCCACATACTCTGCCCCCCCCCCTCCTCCATACACTGCTCCCACCATATCCCACATACTCTGCCCCCCCTCCTCCATACACTGCTCCCACCATATACCACATACTCTGCCCCCCCCCTCCTCCATACACTGCTCCCACCATATCCCACATACTCTGCCCCCCCTCCTCCATACACTGCTCCCACCATATCCCACATACTCTGCCCCCCCTCCTCCATACACTGCTCCCACCATATGCCACATACTCTGCCCCCCCCTCCTCCATACACTGCTCCCACCATATCCCACATACTCTGCCCCCCCTCCTCCATACACTGCTCCCACCATATCCCACATACTCTGCACCCCCTCCTCAATACACTGCTCCCACCATATACCACATACTCTGCACCCCCTCCTCCATACACTGCTCCCACCATATACCACATACTCTGCCCCCCTCCTCCATACACTGCTCCCCCCATATACCACATACTCTGCACCCCCTCCTCCATACACTGCTCCCACCATATCCCACATACTCTGCCCTCCCTCCTCCATACACTGCTCCACCATATACCACATACTCTGCACCCCCCTCCTCCATACACTGCTCCCACCATATCCCACATACTCTGCACCCCCTCCTCCATACACTGCTCCCACCATATCCCACATAGAGAGTGGGGGTAGGGGCAGATAGGGACTGAGGGAGAAAAAGAGGGGGGGGGGGGTTTGGGGTAGATAGGGATTGGGGAGAAAACGAGGGGGGGGGGGTGTTTGGGGTAGATAGGGATTGGGGAGAGAATGGAGTGGGAGGAGCAACTAGAGACTGGGCTGAGGGGGCTAGGGGCAGATGGGGACGGGGGGGAGAGAGGGGGAGGATTTGAAGTAGACAGGGACTGAGGTGAGAGTGGAGTGGTAAGGGCAGATAGGACATGGAGGGAGGGGTTGGGGTAGATAAGGACTGGGGAGAGAGTGGAGTGGTAGGGGCAGATAGGGACAGTGGGGAGAGTGATGCAGCTTTTTCTATAAAGTCACCTCTGTGGCGCCATCTCCAGCCACTGGAGGACACCCGGAGAGACAGACACACAGACAACAGACAGCCCCTACTGCTCCCACCATATCCCACATACTCTGCCCCCCCTCCTCCATACACTGCTCCCACCATATCCCACATACTCTGCCCCCCCTCCTCCATACACTGCTCCTACCATATCCCACATACTCTGCCTCCCTCCTCCATACACTGCTCCCACCATATACCACATACTCTGCCCCCCCTCCTCCATACACTGCTCCCACCATATACCACATACTCTGCCCCCCCCCCCTCCTCCATACACTGCTCCCACCATATCCCACATACTCTGCCCCCCCTCCTCCATACACTGCTCCCACCATATCCCACATACTCTGCCCCCCCTCCTCCATACACTGCTCCCACCATATACCACATACTCTGCCCCCCCCCTCCTCCATACACTGCTCCCACCATATCCCACATACTCTGCCCCCCCCTCCTCCATACACTGCTCCCACCATATCCCACATACTCTGCCCCCCCTCCTCCATACACTGCTCCCACCATATGCCACATACTCTGCCCCCCCCCCTCCTCCATACACTGCTCCCACCATATCCCACATACTCTGCCCCCCCTCCTCCATACACTGCTCCTACCATATCCCACATACTCTGCCCCCCCTCCTCCATACACTGCTCCCACCATATCCCACATACTCTGCACCCCCTCCTCAATACACTGCTCCCACCATATACCACATACTCTGCACCCCCTCCTCCATACACTGCTCCCACCATATACCACATACTCTGCCCCCCTCCTCCATACACTGCTCCCCCCATATACCACATACTCTGCAACCCCCTCCTCCATACACTGCTCCCACCATATACCACATACTCTGCACCCCCTCCTCCATACACTGCTCCCACCATATCCCACATACTCTGCCCCCCCTCCTCCATACACTGCTCCCACCATATACCACATACTCTGCACCCCCTCCTCCATACACTGCTCCCACCATATCCCACATACTCTGCACCCCCTCCTCCATACACTGCTCCCACCATATCCCACATACTCTGCCCCCCCTCCTCCATACACTGCTCCCACCATATCCCACATACTCTGCCCGCCCTCCTCCATACACTGCTCCCACCATATACCACATACTCTGCCCCCCCTCCTCCATACACTGCTCCCACCATATCCCACATACTCTGCCCCCCCTCCTCCATACACTGCTCCCACCATATCCCACATACTCTGCCCCCCCCTCCTCCATACACTGCTCCCACCATATCCCACATACTCTGCACCCCCTCCTCCATACACTGCTCCCACCATATCCCACATACTCTGCCCCCCCTCCTCCATACACTGCTCCCACCATATCCCACATACTCTGCCCCCCCTCCTCCATACACTGCTCCCACCATATCCCACATACTCTGCACCCCCTCCTCCATACACTGCTCCCACCATATACCACATACTCTGCACCCCCTCCTCCATACACTGCTCCCACCATATACCACATACTCTGCACCCCCTCCTCCATACACTGCTCCCACCATATCCCACATACTCTGCCCCCCCTCCTCCATACACTGCTCCCCTCCATATACCACATACTCTGCACCCCCTCCTCCATACACTGCTCCCACCATATACCACATACTCTGCCCCCCCCTCCTCCATACACTGCTCCCACCATATCCCACATACTCTGCCCCCCCTCCTCCATACACTGCTCCCACCATATACCACATACTCTGCACCCCCTCCTCCATACACTGCTCCCACCATATACCACATACTCTGCACCCCCTCCTCCATACACTGCACCCACCATATACCACATACTCTGCCCCCCCTCCTCCATACACTGCTCCCACCATATACCACATACTCTGCCCCCCCCCTCCTCCATACACTGCTCCCACCATATCCCACATACTCTGCCCCCCCTCCTCCATACACTGCTCCCACCATATCCCACATACTCTGCCCCCCCTCCTCCATACACTGCTCCCACCATATGCCACATACTCTGCCCCCCCCCCTCCTCCATACACTGCTCCCACCATATCCCACATACTCTGCCCCCCCCTCCTCCATACACTGCTCCCACCATATCCCACATACTCTGCCCCCCCTCCTCCATACACTGCTCCCACCATATCCCACATACTCTGCATCCCCTCCTCAATACACTGCTCCCACCATATACCACATACTCTGCACCCCCTCCTCCATACACTGCTCCCACCATATACCACATACTCTGCCCCCCTCCTCCATACACTGCTCCCCCCATATACCACATACTCTGCACCCCCTCCTCCATACACTGCTCCCACCATATACCACATACTCTGCACCCCCTCCTCCATACACTGCTCCCACCATATCCCACATACTCTGCCCCCCCTCCTCCATACACTGCTCCCACCATATACCACATACTCTGCACCCCCTCCTCCATACAATGCTCCCACCATATCCCACATACTCTGCACCCCCTCCTCCATACACTGCTCCCACCATATCCCACATACTCTGCCCCCCCTCCTCCATACACTGCTCCCACCATATCCCACATACTCTGCCCCCCCTCCTCCATACACTGCTCCCACCATATACCACATACTCTGCCCCCCCTCCTCCATACACTGCTCCCACCATATCCCACATACTCTGCCCCCCCTCCTCCATACACTGCTCCCACCATATCCCACATACTCTGCCCCCCCCCCTCCTCCATACACTGCTCCCACCATATCCCACATACTCTGCACCCCCTCCTCCATACACTGCTCCCACCATATCCCACATACTGCCCCCCCTCCTCCATACACTGCTCCCACCATATCCCACATACTCTGCCCCCCCTCCTCCATACACTGCTCCCACCATATCCCACATACTCTGCCCCCCCTCCTCCATACACTGCTCCCACCATATACCACATACTCTGCACCCCCTCCTCCATACACTGCTCCCACCATATACCACATACTCTGCACCCCCTCCTCCATACACTGCTCCCACCATATCCCACATACTCTGCCCCCCCTCCTCCATACACTGCTCCCTCCATATACCACATACTCTGCACCCCCTCCTCCATACACTGCTCCCACCATATACCACATACTCTGCCCCCCCTCCTCCATACACTGCTCCCACCATATCCCACATACTCTGCCCCCCCTCCTCCATACACTGCTCCCACCATATCCCACATACTCTGCACCCCCTCCTCCATACACTGCTCCCACCATATCCCACATACTCTGCACCCCCTCCTCCATACACTGCTCCCACCATATCCCACATACTCTGCACCCCCCTCCTCCATACACTGCTCCCACCATATCCCACATACTCTGCCCCCCCTCCTCCATACACTGCTCCCACCATATCCCGCATACTCTGCCCCCCCTCCTCCATACACTGCTCCCACCATATCCCACATACTCTGCCCCCCTCCTCCATACACTGCTCCCACCATATCCCACATACTCTGCCCCCCCTCCTCCATACACTGCTCCCACCATATCCCACATACTCTGCCCCCCCTCCTCCATACACTGCTCCCACCATATCCCACATACTCTGCCCCCCCTCCTCCATACACTGCTCCCACCATATACCACAAACTCTGCACCCCCTCCTCCATACACTGCTCCCACCATATACCACATACTCTGCACCCCCCTCCTCCATACACTGCTCCCACCATATCCCACATACTCTGCCCCCCCTCCTCCATACACTGCTCCCTCCATATACCACATACTCTGCACCCCCTCCTCCATACACTGCTCCCACCATATACCACATACTCTGCCCCCCCTCCTCCATACACTGCTCCCACCATATCCCACATACTCTGCCCCCCCTCCTCCATACACTGCTCCCACCATATACCACATACTCTGCACCCCCTCCTCCATACACTGCTCCCACCATATCCCACATACTCTGCACCCCCTCCTCCATACACTGCTCCCACCATATCCCACATACTCTGCACCCCCTCCTCCATACACTGCTCCCACCATATCCCACATACTCTGCCCCCCTCCTCCATACACTGCTCCCACCATATCCCGCATACTCTGCCCCCCTCCTCCATACACTGCTCCCACCATATCCCACATACTCTGCCCCCCTCCTCCATACACTGCTCCCACCATATCCCACATACTCTGCATCCCCTCCTCAATACACTGCTCCCACCATATACCACATACTCTGCACCCCCTCCTCTCCATACACTGCTCCCACCATATACCACATACTCTGCACCCCCTCCTCCATACACTGCTCCCCCCATATACCACATACTCTGCACCCCCTCCTCCATACACTGCTCCCACCATATACCACATACTCTGCACCCCCTCCTCCATACACTGCTCCCACCATATCCCACATACTCTGCCCCCCCTCCTCCATACACTGCTCCCACCATATACCACATACTCTGCACCCCCTCCTCCATACAATGCTCCCACCATATCCCACATACTCTGCACCCCCTCCTCCATACACTGCTCCCACCATATCCCACATACTCTGCCCCCCCTCCTCCATACACTGCTCCCACCATATCCCACATACTCTGCCCCCCCTCCTCCATACACTGCTCCCTCCATATACCACATACTCTGCACCCCCTCCTCCATACACTGCTCCCACCATATACCACATACTCTGCCCCCCCTCCTCCATACACTGCTCCCACCATATCCCACATACTCTGCCCCCCCTCCTCCATACACTGCTCCCACCATATCCCGCATACTCTGCCCCCCCTCCTCCATACACTGCTCCCACCATATCCCACATACTCTGCCCCCCCCTCCTCCATACACTGCTCCCACCATATCCCACATACTCTGCCCCCCCTCCTCCATACACTGCTCCCACCATATCCCACATACTCTGCCCCCCCTCCTCCATACACTGCTCCCTCCATATACCACATACTCTGCACCCCTCCTCCATACACTGCTCCCACCATATACCACATACTCTGCACCCCTCCTCCATACACTGCTCCCCCCATATACCACATACTCTGCACCCCCTCCTCCATACACTGCTCCCACCATATCCCACATACTCTGCCCCCCCTCCTCCATACACTGCTCCCACCATATCCCACATACTCTGCCCCCCTCCTCCATACACTGCTCCCACCATATCCCGCATACTCTGCCCCCCCTCCTCCATACACTGCTCCCACCATATCCCGCATACTCTGCCCCCCTCCTCCATACACTGCTCCCACCATATCCCGCATACTCTGCCCCCCTCCTCCATACACTGCTCCCACCATATCCCACATACTCTGCCCCCCCTCCTCCATACACTGCTCCCACCATATCCCACATACTCTGCCCCCCCCTCCTCCATACACTGCTCCCACCATATCCCACATACTCTGCACCCCCTCCTCGATACACTGCTCCCACCATATCCCACATACTCTGCCCCCCCTCCTCCATACACTGCTCCCACCATATCCCACATACTCTGCCCCCCCTCCTCCATACACTGCTCCCACCATATCCCACATACTCTGCACCCCCTCCTCCATACACTGCTCCCACCATATACCACATACTCTGCACCCCCTCCTCCATACACTGCTCCCACCATATACCACATACTCTGCACCCACTCCTCCATACACTGCTCCCACCATATCCCACATACTCTGCCCCCCCTCCTCCATACACTGCTCCCTCCATATACCACATACTCTGCACCCCCTCCTCCATACACTGCTCCCACCATATACCACATACTCTGCCCCCCCTCCTCCATACACTGCTCCCACCATATCCCACATTACTCTGCCCCCCCTCCTCCATACACTGCTCCCACCATATACCACATACTCTGCACCCCCTCCTCCATACACTGCTCCCACCATATCCCACATACTCTGCACCCCCTCCTCCATACACTGCTCCCACCATATCCCACATACTCTGCACCCCCTCCTCCATACACTGCTCCCACCATATCCCACATACTCTGCCCCCCTCCTCCATACACTGCTCCCACCATATCCCGCATACTCTGCCCCCCTCCTCCATACACTGCTCCCACCATATCCCGCATACTCTGCCCCCCTCCTCCATACACTGCTCCCACCATATCCCACATACTCTGCCCCCCCTCCTCCATACACTGCTCCCACCATATCCCACATACTCTGCCCCCCCTCCTCCATACACTGCTCCCACCATATACCACATACTCTGCACCCCGTCCTCCATACACTGCTCCCACCATATCCCACATACTCTGCCCCCCCTCCTCCATACACTGCTCCACCATATACCACATACTCTGCACCCCCTCCTCCATACACTGCTCCCACCATATCCCACATACTCTGCCCTCCCCTCCTCCATAGACTGCTCCACCATATACCACATACTCTGCACCCCCTCCTCCATACACTGCTCCCACCACATCCCACATACTCTGCCCCCCTCCTCCATACACTGCTCCCACCATATACCACATACCCTGCACCCCCTCCTCCATACACTGCTCCCACCATATACCACATACTCTGCACCCCCTCCTCCATACACTGCTCCCACCATATACCACATACTCTGCACCCCCTCCTCCATACACTGCTCCCACCATATCCCACATACTCTGCCCCCCCCTCCTCCATACACTGCTCCCACCATATCCCACGTACTCTGCACCCCCTCCTCCATACACTGCTCCCACCATATCCCACAAACTCTGCACCCCCTCCTCCATACACTGCTCCCACCATATCCCACATACTCTGCCCCCCTCCTCCATACACTGCTCCCACCATATACCACATACTCTGCACCCCCTCCTCCATACACTGCTCCCACCATATCCCACATACTCTGCCCCCCCTCCTCCATACACTGCTCCCACCATATCCCACATACTCTGCCCCCCCTCCTCCATACACTGCTCCCACCATACCCCACATACTCTGCCCCCCCTCCTCCATACACTGCTTCCACCATATCCCACATACTCTACCCCCCCTCCTCCATACACTGCTCCCACCATATCCCACATACTCTGCACCCCCTCCTCCATACACTGCTCCCACCATATACCACATACTCTGCACCCCCTCCTCCATACACTGCTCCCACCATATACCACATACTCTGCACCCCCTCCTCCTTACACTGCTTCCACCATATACCACATACTCTGCCCCCCCCTCCTCCATACACTGCTCCCACCATATCCCACATACTCTGCCCCCCCCTCCTCCATACACTGCTCCCACCATATCCCACATACTCTGCACCCCCTCCTCCATACACTGCTCCCACCATATCCCACATACTCTGCCCCCCCTCCTCCATACACTGCTCCCACCATATACCACATACTCTGCCCCCCCCCCTCCTCCATACACTGCTCCCACCATATCCCACATACTCTGCCCCCCCCTCCTCCATACACTGCTCCCACCATATCCCACATACTCTGCCCCCACCCCTCCTCCATACACTGCTCCCACCATATACCACATACTCTGCATCCCCCTCATCCATACACTGCTCCCACCATATCCCACATACTCTGCCCCCCCCTCCTCCATATACTGCTCCCACCATATACCACATACTCTGCACCCCCTCCTCCATACACTGCTCCCACCATATACCACATACTCTGTCCCCCTCTTCCATACACTGCTACCTCCATATCCCACATACTCTGCCCCCCTCCTCCATACACTGCTCCCACCATATCCCACATACTCTGCCCCCCTCCTCCATACACTGCTCCCACCATATCCCACATACTCTGCCCCCCCTCCTCCATACACTGCTCCCACCATATCCCACATACTCTGCCCCCCCCTCCTCCATACACTGCTCCCACCATATACCACATACTCTGCCCCCCCCTCCTCCATACACTGCTCCCACCATATACCACATACTCTGCCCCCCCTCCTCCATACACTGCTCCCACCATATACCACATACTCTGCCCCCCCTCCTCCATACACTGCTCCCACCATATCCCACATACTCTGACCCCCCTCCTCCATACACTGCTCCCACCATATCCCACATACTCTGCCCCCTCTCCTCCATACACTGCTCCCAACATATCCCACATACTCTGCACCCCCCTCCTCGATACACTGCTCCCACCATATCCCACATACTCTGCCCCCCCTCCTCCATACACTGCTCCCACCATATCCCACATACTCTGCCCCCCCTCCTCCATACACTGCTCCCACCATATCCCACATACTCTGCACCCCCTCCTCCATACACTGCTCCCAACCATATACCACATACTCTGCACCCCCTCCTCCATACACTGCTCCACCATATACCACATACTCTGCACCCACTCCTCCATACACTGCTCCCACCATATCCCACATACTCTGCCCCCCCTCCTCCATACACTGCTCCCTCCATATACCACATACTCTGCACCCCCTCCTCCATACACTGCTCCCACCATATACCACATACTCTGCCCCCCCTCCTCCATACACTGCTCCCACCATATCCCACATACTCTGCCCCCCCTCCTCCATACACTGCTCCCACCATATACCACATACTCTGCACCCCCTCCTCCATACACTGCTCCCACCATATCCCACATACTCTGCACCCCCTCCTCCATACACTGCTCCCACCATATCCCACATACTCTGCACCCCCTCCTCCATACACTGCTCCCACCATATCCCACATACTCTGCCCCCCTCCTCCATACACTGCTCCCACCATATCCCGCATACTCTGCCCCCCTCCTCCATACACTGCTCCCACCATATCCCGCATACTCTGCCCCCCCTCCTCCATACACTGCTCCCACCATATCCCACATACTCTGCCCCCCCTCCTCCATACACTGCTCCCACCATATCCCACATACTCTGCCCCCCCTCCTCCATACACTGCTCCCACCATATACCACATACTCTGCACCCCGTCCTCCATACACTGCTCCCACCATATCCCACATACTCTGCCCCCCCTCCTCCATACACTGCTCCCACCATATACCACATACTCTGCACCCCCTCCTCCATACACTGCTCCCACCATATCCCACATACTCTGCCCTCCCCTCCTCCATAGACTGCTCCCACCATATACCACATACTCTGCACCCCCTCCTCCATACACTGCTCCCACCACATCCCACATACTCTGCCCCCCCCTCCTCCATATACTGCTCCCACCATATACCACATACTCTGCACCCCCTCCTCCATACACTGCTCCCACCATATACCACATACTCTGTCCCCCCTCTTCCATACACTGCTACCTCCATATCCCACATACTCTGCCCCCCTCCTCCATACACTGCTCCCACCATATCCCACATACTCTGCCCCCCCTCCTCCATACACTGCTCCCACCATATCCCACATACTCTGCCCCCCCTCCTCCATACACTGCTCCCACCATATCCCACATACTCTGCCCCCCCCCTCCTCCATACACTGCTCCCACCATATACCACATACTCTGCCCCCCCTCCTCCATACACTGCTCCCACCATATACCACATACTCTGCCCCCCCTCCTCCATACACTGCTCCCACCATATCCCACATACTCTGACCCCCCTCCTCCATACACTGCTCCCACCATATCCCACATACTCTGCCCCCTCTCCTCCATACACTGCTCCCAACATATCCCACATACTCTGCCCCCCCTCCTCCATACACTGCTCCCACCATATCCCACATACTCTGCCCCCCCTCCTCCATACACTGCTCCCACCATATCCCACATACTCTGCACCCCTCCTCCATACACTGCTCCCACCATATCCCACATACTCTGCACCCCCTCCTCCATACACTGCTCCCACCATATCCCACATACTCTGCACCCCCTCCTCCATACACTGCTCCCCCCATATACCACATACTCTGCCCCCCCTCCTCCATACACTGCTCCCACCATATCCCACATACTCTGCACCCCCTCCTCCATACACCTCTCCCACCATATACCACATACTCTGCCCCCCCTCCTCCATACACTGCTCCCACCATATCCCACATACTCTGCCCCCCTCCTCCATACACTGCTCCCACCATATAGCACATACTCTGCACCCCCTCCTCCATACACTGCTCCCACCATATCCCACATACTCTGCCCCCCCCTCCTCCATACACTGCTCCCTCCATATACCACATACTCTGCACCCCCTCCTCCATACACTGCTCCCACCATATACCACATACTCTGCCCCCCCTCCTCCATACACTGCTCCCACCATATCCCACATACTCTGCCCCCCCTCCTCCATACACTGCTCCCACCATATACCACATACTCTGCACCCCCTCCTCCATACACTGCTCCCACCATATCCCACATACTCTGCACCCCCTCCTCCATACACTGCTCCCACCATAGCCCACATACTCTGCACCCCCTCCTCCATACACTGCTCCCACCATATCCCACATACTCTGCCCCCCTCCTCCATACACTGCTCCCACCATATCCCGCATACTCTGCCCCCCTCCTCCATACACTGCTCCCACCATATCCCACATACTCTGCCCCCCTCCTCCATACACTGCTCCCACCATATCCCACATACTCTGCCCCCCCTCCTCCATACACTGCTCCCACCATATACCACATACTCTGCCCCCCTCCTCCATACACTGCTCCCACCATATCCCACATACTCTGGCCCCCCTCCTCCATACACTGCTCCCACCATATCCCACATACTCTGCCCCCCTCCTCCATACACTGCTCCCACCATATCCCACATACTCTACCGCCCCCTCCTCCATACACTGCTCCCACCATATCCCTCATACTCTGCCCCCCCTCCTCCATACACTGCTCCCACCATATCCCACATACTCTGCCCCCCCTCCTCCATACACTGCTCCCACCATATACCACATACTCTGCCCCCCCTCCTCCATACACTGCTCCCACCATATCCCCAATACTCTGACCCCCCCTCCTCCATACACTGCTCCCACCATATCCCACATACTCTGCCCCCCCCTCCTCCATACACTGCTCCCACCATATCCCACATACTCTGCACCCCCTCCTCCATACACTGCTCCCACCATATCCCACATACTCTGCCCCCCCTCCTCCATACACTGCTCCCACCATATCCCACATACTCTGCACCCCTCCTCCATACACTGCTCCCACCATATCCCACATACTCTGCACCCCCTCCTCCATACACTGCTCCCACCATATCCCACATACTCTGCACCCCCTCCTCCATACACTGCTCCCCCCATATACCACATACTCTGCCCCCCCTCCTCCATACACTGCTCCCACCATATCCCACATACTCTGCCCCCCCCTCCTCCATACACTGCTCCCACCATATACCACATACTCTGCCCCCCCCCTCCTCCATACACTGCTCCCACCATATCCCACATACTCTGCACCCCCTCCTCCATACACTGCTCCCACCATATCCCACATACTCTGCCCCCCCTCCTCCATACACTGCTCCCACCATATCCCACATACTCTGCCCCCCCCTTCTCCATACACTGCTCCCACCATATCCCACATACTCTGCCCCCCCCCTCCTCCATACACTGCTCCCACCATATACCACATACTCTGCACCCCCTCCTCCATACACTGCTCCCACCATATACCACATACTCTGCACCCCCTCCTCCATACACTGCTCCCACCATATCCACATACTCTGCCCCCCCCCCCTCCTCCATACACTGCTCCCACCATATCCCACATACTCTGCCCCCCCCCCTCCTCCATACACTGCTCCCACCATATACCACATACTCTGCCCCCCCTCCTCCATACACTGCTCCCACCATATCCCACATACTCTGCCCCCCCTCCTCCATACACTGCTCCCACCATATACCACATACTCTGCACCCCCTCCTCCATACACTGCTCCCACCATATCCCACATACTCTGCCCCCCCTCCTCCATACACTGCTCCCACCATATCCCACATACTCTGCCCCCCCCCTCCTCCATACACTGCTCCCACCATATCCCACATACTCTGCCCCCCCCCTCCTCCATACACTGCTCCCACCATATCCCACATACTCTGCACCCCCTCCTCCATAGACTGCTCCCACCATATCCCACATACTCTGCCCCCCCCTCCTCCATAGACTGCTCCCACCATATACCACATACTCTGCACCCCCTCCTCCATACACTGCTCCCACCACATCCACATACTCTGCCCCCCTCCTCCATACACTGCTCCCACCATATACCACATACCCTGCACCCCCTCCTCCATACACTGCTCCCACCATATACCACATACTCTGCACCCCCTCCTCCATACACTGCTCCCACCATATACCACATACTCTGCACCCCCTCCTCCATACACTGCTCCACCATATCCCACATACTCTGCCCCCCCCCTCCATACACTGCTCCCACCATATCCCACGTACTCTGCACCCCCTCCTCCATACACTGCT